>NC_085029.1:13852843-14452843 GCF_963692335.1 Osmerus eperlanus
ACAGAGCTAAACAAAAGTAAAGGATAGTGAGGAGTTAGGAGCAGCTTAAGGCTTGCCTCAAAACCTCCTTCAGTGTTCTAAGACGGAGAACCTCAACGTTGTGACCTTGTACAATTCTGTTTCATCTGTGTCCTTACATCTCCCATCTATGCTGTTACGCCATAAGGGATTTTTAAACAGCTTTTTGACCTAACCTGGCCTTCAACCTAACCTGCTTATTAGAGGTGACTAAGAAAAGCCATCTCTATAGCTTTAACCCTTGTGTTATCTTCGGGTCATTCTGACCCATCAGTCATTCTGACCCACCGTCGTATTGCGACAACTTTACTGCATACAAAAACAAAGTGAAGCATTTTCTTTTAACCGTCGGGCTGTCTCAGACCCTCCACATTGCGAAGGTTAAAATAAAATTATTTTTATTTGTTTTTTGTTTGGTAAAATTGGGTAAACACAACAATGGTTCGTTATGAACCTTTGGGTCATGTGACCCGAAGGCAGCACAAGGGTTAAATAAAACAGTACAACCCGAGAGATTAAGTGTCTTAATATCCTGGAGTGTGATTTTCTAGCTGTTGCTCCTAGTAGCTTTAGCTTCATTGCTGTTTATCTTAGCAGCTGAGTGTGCAAAAGCAAGCTTGTTATCTGAAGAATAAGTGGAGACTCTGTTTGGCTGATAGGGGCGAGATAGGGAGAATCAAAGGTTGGTTTTAGCACGCTGGCCTGCCATCTTCCAGGTTTTTCCAGCCGATGCTCGTGAGCAGTTTGGCATCAGCTCCGTTTATTTGTGTTGTTCGGGATCTGCTCTTCCCGCATGCGCACAGTTAGATGGACAAGCAGAAACATGCAGACGAGAGAGAGAGGGAGAGGGAGAGGGAGAGGGAGAGGGAGGGAGAGGGAGAGGGAGAGGGAGAGGGAGGGGGAGAGGGAGGGAGGGAGGGGGAGAGGGAGAGCTGTGGGTCTGAGTAAGCATTCTGCTTTTGTGTATGAGAACATGAGAGATAGTGTGGGGCCATCCAGAACGCCTGTCTGCTTCGTCTCGTGGAGTTCCATTCCCAGCTGTACTGCAGCCTGGCTGAACCCATGAGCCCTGTGTTAAATATAGATTGCTTATTTACACACGAGTGCTGTCCGGCCCTCTGGTCGGCTCTGAGACGTCACAATCCCTCCTCTCTGAGCAGACGCATGGTGAAGGAGGAGATCACCAACGAACGCGGGAATGCACGACCACACACACACACACACACACACACACACATGCTGACAGACACAACCCACCCCCCACAGCCTAAACACACTTGACAGACACAACCCCCCAAACCCACACACAAACACACGCACTCACAGTCGTACACAGAGAAACATGGACTCCAAGCTTTGTTGCACTTCCTTGGTGAGATATTAGTGGATCATGAATACAAATAACCCCACTCCAACAGCCACGCTCAAATAACCACACTCATGCGAACAAGAGTCATGTGTCTCGTCCATGTCATTACTGGTCCTGTTTTACCATGTGTGGGTGTGGAGTGTGTGATTGCTTGTTTTCTTCCGTGTGTGAACTTGTGTGGTGTTTGTTTTCACGCTTGTACTAGTGTGTGTGTGTGTGTGTTTGCGTGTTTCCTGTTTTTGTGTGGTTCCAATTCTGTTGTGCAACACAGAATAGGCAAAGGTCAACCAAGTTACCTAAACCCAGCACTTACAGATTGCTCTCCATGTCTCTGCTGACCCCATGTTTACAGAGTCCGTGTTGTCCAGATGCTAGGGATTAGCTGCTGCTGCATAGCCAGCTCCTTTCAACACCACTATCTGCTAAATGAATCAGCTGGCCTCTCCTGTAAGGTCTGTGGACTGGCCTGCACGGCTAAAATGACCAACAACAACAGCCAAATGAAAAGGTTATTTACAAAAGGGTTATGTGTAGTCACATGGATTCAGGGCCTCATTTGAGGAGGATACAGTTAGCCTATCTATTGACTTCCTTCCCCACTGGCGGTTCCTCTGCACAGTCGTTCAGGACATCCTTATCTTTGATCTGTGTGGAGAGAGCTTCATCTTCATTGAGGCACTGAACCCCCAAGGTTATCTGCATGAACAAGGATGGCTGGGCTTTCTCTAATCCAGTCCTTTTGACTTGCTGGAGTTTATTATTGTCCATGAGAGATTTGTGAGGAGCGGTCTTTTCATGGTGAATGTGAAAGTGTCACAGCATTTTTAGAGTTGGCCCTGTAGCTTTAAACACATTTGAGGCCAGCGAATGTGTGCATTATCTTAGATTTTTATGGGTTTCGCAACAATGTGTGCGTGAGGGACGTGAGCGTGATGGTGTGGCTGTGTGTCTGTCCTGAAGGTGTGTGTCTGTCCTGAAGGTGTGTGTCTGTCCTGAAGGTGTGTGTCTGTCCTGAAGGTGTGTGTCAAATAGGCCAAATGTGTTGACGTGCCATCGTCTTTATTGACTGTTCCCGCAGACACACCTGTGTACTAAATATAACTCTCTCTCTCTCACCCTCTTCCACAGCGATAGAAACTCAGAGTACCAGCTCAGAGGAAATAGTGCCAAGCCCCCCTTCGCCACCCCCTCCCCCACGGGTCTACAAGCCCTGCTTTGTGTGCCAGGACAAGTCCTCAGGGTACCACTACGGTGTCAGCGCCTGCGAGGGCTGCAAGGTGAGACACACACACACACACAATGACTGTGCGTGTCTTATGTGTTCACACATGATACCACACCCCGTGTATGTGAAATAGCATGGTTCACTAAAAATACACCTAGCCCACGCCATATCATGCTTGGTATCTTCGAAGGGTTAGACTGCTGGACTCGTGGCGGTGATGTGCTGATTGTATAGGGGATGACTGCATTTCAAACCATGGAGCTACTCCCATTAACCTGTGGCTCTATCTATGCTGCATAGCCAAGCATGGCACTGTTCTGTATCTCTGTTATCATGGAGGACTCTGCCTGCCTGATAGAGGCACTGCTTGCGAAATCTAGTCCAATATGTAGCCTGTATCAGTTGTTTCCTTACCTGCTGCACACCCCACACTATCACCATGGGCTTGTTGGAAGTGTGTGAGCTAATACGACCAGCTATCTCTGATCTCCTGGCCTCCCCTCCACCATGCACAAACACACACCCACAGCTATCAGAAAGCAGGAACCCTGGCCTTGCGCTGGCCTTATCAGTGTCTCCTAAGCGGCACAGGGCCAGATTGTGTAAACTTGTGTCAGCATTGCCACGAAGGGGAGGGAGGGAGGGAGGGAGGGGGAGGGAGGGGGAGAGAGGGGGAGAGAGGGGGAGGGAGGGGGAGGGAGGGAAAGTGCCTCTGTAACCCAGGATGAGCCAGAGCGGGAGGAGAGCAAGGACTGCACACGGTCGCCAAGTAACCAACGGAGCAGCGGTGACCTGAAGAGACGACTCATTTGTTTTTGTTTTGAAAGTCGATCCCCTTCTTCCCACACTTTTTTCCCTCCTGGTCACCATAGCATCTCCATTTGCATGCTCTCTTCCTGATATTCATGGGCACGCCACAGCATGGAGGCACTCCATCCTCCCCCTTTCATAGCAGCGAGAGAGAGAGACCAGGGTCCTCCATGCTCGCTCGTCCCGCGTCGTGTTTTTGGCTGGCCCCTTTACCCAGTCCCTTTGGTTGTGTGTCTGCTGTGGCGATAGCTGCTCAGTGAGAGAGGCAGAGACTGGGCATATTCACACACACACACACACACAAACACACACACACACACACACACACTCACACACTCTCAATGGGAGGCTGGGAAGGCAAACTTAATCTGGGCACAGTGTGTGAAAGTCACGTATGAGAGGATTCCTGCTTTTCCTGTGAACTCTCAGAGAAATCCCCCCCCTTCATTCCCACGTAATCAAGCGTTGCCATGCTCGCACATGCTCAGAACACACACGGAAATGGAAATGGAAATGCACACGCGACACATTCACTCGGGCTGAATTGACTGCAGTCTTCACATGCACATACATGGCCGTCCCACACCTCCCCTCCTCCCCTCCTCCCCTCCTCCTCCCCTCCTCCCCTCCCTCCCTCCCACCTCCTCTCCTCTGAACATGGCAGGGGTGGCTGACAGGCCCACTGAGGGCCATGTCGCTGGGCGGATTAAGCACGCTGATACAAAAAGAGGCTTAAGGCCACAGGAAGCAATGACTCCTAATGGAGAGAGAGGGAAGGAGGGAGGGAGGGAGGGAGGGGGAGGGAGGGAGGGAGGGAGGGAAGGAAGGAAACAATAGGCTAGCCTGGTGGGGGGAGAGTCAGCAAAGGCCACAGCCAATCCCTGGCCAGGGCCACCTGAGCCCCTGGTGTCAAAAGGAGAGGGTCAATCTCCCGTGACTAGGGTCGGGCTCGGGCCACCAACGGATCACAGGGACGATGGACAGCGTTTCCAGCGCTCACTAACTACCTAACCCCGGGGCCAGGGTGTTGATGCTCCGTGCAGACTCAGCCTCAGGCTGATCCCTATCCCAGCACTGGTCCTTGGCCTAGCCCTATCCTCAGCCTCAGGGTTAGCCATACCCCCAGCTACAGGCCTTGCTCATGGCCCATTTCTAGCCTTAGCTCCAGCCTCAGGCCTATAGCCCTAGCTATAGTCCCGGAGCCTGTTTATTTGATTTATATTTTTGTTGACGGCTATGTTTTGTTTTAGGCTAATAGTTTTTTTTCAGTGAAGACTTAGAAGGGTTAGGGTTAGTTTTTTTTCTGGGAGTTTTGTACGTGGAGTAAGGTGTGTACGGAGCTAATAGGGTTTGCTCAAGCATCCTGGAGTATCGACACATGCACACACACACACTTAAGACAAGTGGCCATGTGTGTGTGTTTATTACGTTCCAGAGTGGTTGCTGTTATCAGGATGCACACACTTCTTTTTCCCCAAGCAGCATAACACACACACACTCACAGAAATACCTCAAACCCAGGGAGGGAGGGAGGGAGGTGAGGGAGGGAGGGAGGGAGGTGAGGGAGGGAGGGAGGGAGGGAGGTGAGGGAGGGAGGGAGGGAGGGAGGGAGGGGAGGGAGGGAGGTGAGGGAGGTGAGGGAGGGAGGGAGGGAGGTGAGGGAGGTGAGGGAGGTGAGGGAGGTGAGGGAGGTGAGGGAGGTGAGGGAGGTGAGGGAGGAGAAGAGGACAGATACCATATAGCTAGTGATCCGGGAAGGACAAACTGCAGGCTTTATTTTGTCGGCCATCTGTCGGAGGGCCAACGATCTAATCTCCTGGCTTCATCCTGGACTCCCCTGCCAACGGCACCACCCAAACATGGCCCACCCCTCTCCCCAGTCCAGTCAACATTGCACTGAACTTACAGCCTAGCACAGGAGAAGTCCAGTCAATCGCTAGCCTTGAATGCATTGGGCAGTGCCTAGTAGGTGTTTTTTTCCAAGGTCATGTGACAGGAGAGAGGGGGGGGGCTAATGTGAGATGGCGTCTAATTGGTCTAAAGCTAACAAGGGGGTGTGGCCTGCCCATGTGAGTTGCATGCAGTATTATCTGTATTGGTTGTGATGTTTATTTGTGCCATGAATGTTTGTACTATTTGTAGTTCTCTGACCTCACGTCTCTAATCGTCATTCTCCACAATACATCTGCAGTCAAAATAACAGCCATGAGAGCATTTGGCTTTGCCCCCTGGCATTGGGTGCTCTTTTACCCCTCCTTCTTTCACTCTAGTTTAATTTCATTTCAGATTTCCCCCTGATCCGTTTAGATTGAAAAGAAAGAGACAAAAGGGAGGGAAAGAGGGAGAGAAGGAAGGAAGAGTGCTTTTGTTTTGGCTGGGGAGCATTCTAAAACCAATGTTCTCTTGCTGTAATGATGATGTGTAGTTGGCCTGAATCCAGAACTGCTTTTTGCCTGGTTAAACCCTATAAAGTAGGCCAAGGCTAGGTAGGAAGATAGTTAAGCTGGCCTCGGTCTTTCAGGCCCTCCAAGCCCCTCACTAAAAGCCTTATGTGTCTAATGTGTGCTAATGCGCCTGTATGAAGCCAGGTGGGTGACCTCATGGAATGGCAACAGGAGTTAATGTTTGTCCTCGTCCAGATTATGCTTTACTAAGCCCTTAAAGAGCTTGGTGTTTGGTAACTTATTGCCTTTAATTGCTGAACATCTGTCCTAAATACAGGACTTCTATCTAAAAGTTTGACAGGTTCTCTAACAATTTTTTTCATCTCCATCTCCCTCTCCATCTCTCTCTCCATCTCTCTCTCCATCTCTCTCAATTTCTCTCTCCATCTCTCTCTTCATCTCTCTCTCCATATCTCTCTCCATCTCTTGCCCACCCTTCCATCCCCCAGGGCTTTTTCCGGAGGAGCATCCAGAAGAACATGGTGTACACCTGCCACCGGGAGAAGAACTGCATCATCAACAAGGTCACACGCAACCGCTGCCAGTACTGCCGGCTGCAGAAGTGCCTGGAAGTGGGGATGTCCAAGGAGTGTGAGTAGTGATAGTAGTAGGAGCAGTACACCCCTAAACTACAGTACCCAGAGTGCTTTGCTGTCAGGCCCTCTTAAATTCACTCCTCAGAACATGGAGGTCCATGATTCTTGCTGAATGCAACCGCATCATGGTATTACCAGAAGACACGGGCTGATTTCTATCGCTATATAAACTAAATAGTTATTTGAATATTCATGACCTCATCAGAGTTATGTCGTGTGTTTGTGTGTCCCACTATCTTTGTCCAGTCGTGGTGGTGAAGGACGGCCACCACTGTGGAAACATGTTAACTAAGGCTACTAATTAGCTACTAATACTGAACTGTCAGGTCACATGAACATAAAGTCTAAACGAATAGTCAATATAACATATACCTATGAACACATTGGTGGCTAAGATGGCCTTGTGTCTTAATTATTTTGCCATGAAGTCAGCATACCTTTTTTTTTTAAGTAGACAGTGAGTCACTTACTGTCTTTTTTTTTTATCAAGTTGGATGAGAATCTGTGTGTGTGTGTGTGTGTGTGTGTGTGTGCGTGTGCGTGTGTGTACGTGAGGGCTGCACTTATTGTGAAAGTGTTGTGAGGCTTGGCGGGGCTCTGTGATGAATATGTTATCACCTGTGGAGAGCCAAAGAGCAGGTTTCTGCTCTCATCAGTGTATCCCAAGGCTGTGTGACGCCCTCCTTCCGTCATGCATGCGCGCACACACACTCTCGTACACACCCACATACTGTCAGATTTGATGAACTAATTGGTGTAGGTGAGAACCAGACTTGTGTGACGATTCTTCTATTTTCTTTTTACATCAGATGAATTTTAAACACAAGCACGATGACACACAAAATCGCTCTCTCACACACACACACACACACACGCACACGCACACACTTACATAACACAGTCCCTTTCTCCCTGTCACCTGTGCTGTGTACAGTAAGAGCTCCTGGTGCTCCCCACCGGTACGGCCAAGGCCTACTGTAAAGTAAGTTATCCTCTGAGCTCCTTACCTCTGAATGGGCCCATTAATCATGGTTAGGGCGATCACAGGAGGCAGCTCTTTCATACACACTTAGCTCCTCGTGGAGATAGCTTGTAATCGCACTGCCATCTACTGGTGCAAAACCTGTACTGCACTAGAAGCGTATATACTGTTGAAAAGACACTCGAAGGGAAAATATTTGCTCTCTCATAAGTTTCCAGTCAGTTTTGCGAGTTGGTGTTTGGTGTGTGTAGTAGCGTGCTGGGCTGAGACGCGTATCTGCAGTCGGCCCTGCGTCGTGCTGGCCGGCGAGTTAGTCTCTGTTGGTGGGGAAGGGGAGAAGCTTGCCATCTGGGACCAGCAGGGAGCCCCACACACGTAAACACACTCTAGGGGATGTCTGGTTGACCTTGAACGGGCAAACCGCTCTGACAGCAGTGCCAGGAGAGATGCCATGTGGTCATGCCAAGCCAGAGAGAGAGAGAGAGAGAGAGAGGGGGGAAAGAGAGAGGGGAAAGAGAGACAGAGAGACAGAGAGAGAGAGAGAGAGAGAGAGAGAGAGAGAGAGAGAGAGAGAGAGAGAGAGAGAGAGAGAGAGAGAGAGAGAGAGAGAGAGAGAGAGAGAGAGAGAGAGGCGCCAGCCCTGTGAAAGCCCACACTCTCTCCTGCATGCTGTGATATGATAACATCTCTCTCTAGAAGAAAGAGTGATATCAGATGACTATTGATCCGACTGGGAGGTAGTCTCTTCAGTACCAATGATGACCACTTGTGATCACTTAGGAACCTGACAGTTGTCTGGTAGCCCTTAAACGAAACCCACCTCGCTCAGGTATACGGTCATTACCTGTACATAAAAAAAAATATTTCTATCGGTGTGTGACAAACCCCCACCGTGTCCTTTTGATCTTGGCTGTGTGTGTGTGTGTGTGTGTGTGTGTGTGTGTGTGTGTGTGTGTGTGTGGAGAGAAGGGGGAGCCCTGTCTCAGTGAGAGAAGGGGGTAAACGTGTGCCCCTCCTTCTGTCGCCCCAGCTCCTCGCTCCAGCTCCAAAGGCGGGATGGCGTCGGGCGCCCAGCCGCCGCCCCCACCCTTGGAGACCGGGCTGGGACAGACTGGGGCGGACAGGGCTCCCCCGGGTAAGCAGCCTCTTCCCCCCGACCCCTCTACGCCACAACCCTTCCATACCCCCACCCTCACCCAACCCCACTCCCCCCCCCCCCCCACCCTGTCTTTGCAATCCCCAATGCAACCCCCAATGCACGAGCCCCTAGCATGGAAGGGAGAGATGTGGAAGTCAATGCGATTGAGAGAGAGAGGGATGACACAGGAAGGAGAGGAAAGGGCAGTCTAGAATTGAAGAGTAGAGCGGGGGGGGGGGGGGGAGGATGCGATTATTGGATAAAGAGGGAGAGGGGAAATATGAGAAAGAGAGAGGGATGGAGGAGCTTAGTGGATGGAGGGAGTGAGGGAAAGTTTCATCACTGTCCTCCGTGCCACGAAGGCAAAAGGCGGGAGCTGGCGAACATTGACATTTTTATCTTTCCATTGAATTGAATCTGTGTGATGGAAGAGCTGCCAGCACTTTAATTTTCCACCTTCAAATGATCTCTGCCTGGCCCCCCTCCCTCCAACATGTACACACATATATATATATATATATATATATATATATATAGTACAAACACGTTTACACCTGCACAGAAAACACATTTTCTCACAGGCGCGTTGAGCACACAAAGCCTTTCTTTCTTGCCATGAAATCCCCCGTGCAGACAGTGGCTGAGTGACAGGGGTGCTGTTCCCCAGGTCAGACTACAGCGTGCTTCTGTTCAAATGTTCCAGCACACCACCTGAGGGTGGAGAAAGCGTCTGAGGACACAGGGGAAAACCCCCTCATATTCACATTGTGTTGGAGAGAGGCTAAGCTTGCTCTCTCACTCGCACACAAACACACACGCACACACACAGAGCGAAGAAGGCAGGCAGTATTGCTTTCTTCTCTTGTGCTTCCCCGCCATGGATCTCCCTCCAGTTATTACATGCTGCAATTCGCCATGATAGATTGTGAGTCCTGGCTAATAGTTCTTTAATGACTTCATTAAATTGTGTTGTGCAGCTTATGATCGCGCTGCCAATTTGTCAGCCGGGATAATGTCTCGGCGTTAAGGATGCCCCACTTTTTATTTAGGGAGGGATTGAACATCTCCAGGCAGGCAGGCAGGCTCTCCTTCCCACCTCCTCTAATGGAGGTGGGACACACAGCAGCGCAGGCAGCCCCCTGAGAGAGGAGGGGGGAGGGGGGGTGGGAGGGAGGGAGGGAGGGAGGGGGGAGGGAGGGAGGAAGTAGGGGCCAGACCCACTCATCATTTAGCTCTCTCAGGTAAGGCTGGCAGACAATGCAATCATCACACCTATGTGTGTGTGTGTCACAGACAGCTGCTGCACGTAGTTAATCTGCTTCGCTGTTTACATGTGTACTCGGTGCGAATCTAGACGTTGCAAAGTAGCAAAGCGGATGAAAGAAAACATTTAGCTAAGATGTTGTGGTGCGATGTAGTGTTGGGTGGGTCTGGATGCCCAGCCGCCCCACCCCCACCCCCGCCTCTCTCTTCCTCAGTGTTATCCCAGGGAGAGAGGCCTGTCCCTGGGATGATTAATGAGCTGTAGTCCCTGTGTGGTGCAGCTCTCCCTGGCCCTGGGCCAGCCTTCCCTGCCTGCCAGGGCTGTGGAGCAGCGAGACGTCAGCCTCCAGACACGGATCTGAGGTTCCTCCGGTCCTCCAGGATGTGTCTGGGGTCAGAGGCAGGGGAGGCCCGGCTGCTCCTTGGTCTGTGCCTCGGCAGAGTTGTTCCATGTAGGAAACAGAGATAAAGACACAAGCGATAAAACACACCTCGCGAGGCGAGCGAAGAGAAGTGGAAATGTGCGAAAGGAAAGCGGGCGAAGCAGTGAGAGAGTGGGCGCTGGAGGGGGTTTATTTTTCGACGCTGGCTCAGCCGAAGCCCTTTAAACCATTACCACCCTGGATATTTGTCATATTATGTTATTAGATTAGCCAGGGACCCCTAATGAAAGCAGCAGCAATTTGTCAGCATTATGGACGACTTCAACCCCCCATGCTATTCATCACCAGCCCCCCCCCCACCTCCTGCAGCCCCCACCCCTGTCAGACCTCCACACCCGAGGGTTAGGCAGGGGGGATGACAAGAAAAAGAGAGAGCGTGGTGGGGGGAGTGTGAAGAGAGAGGGCTGGATAGACCTCTAATGGGATTCCGATGCTAAACACTGTCTGCAGTGTTTTTGTCATTTCAGACGAAGGGGCTGTGAGTGTGTAGCAGCCACGTTCTCCGGGAGAGCACCCGCAGGGAATGGCATCTTTCTTCCCTCGCTTCTATTCTCTCCTCTCTCTCCCCCGTCGGAGAACCCGGTGACAATCATTTATCTCGTTTCAGTCGTAGGAGAGCCCGGCTTCTTCTGCAGCACGTCGGGGTTCCACCCGGTGCTGTCCTCCCGCTCTGCTGTTCCACCAGCTGCACCTACCCCGGACCCTGTCTTACCTTACCTTTATATCTCCATCACTCCCGCTCCTAGTTTTGTAAAACAATTTGAAAATAGTTCCACCTTTTTCCACACTGAATTACCTCCTTTGTGCTCAGAAGATATATTTTGTATTCCTGCTTAGTACTGATATGAGCACATGATATGATTATTGTGAGAGAGTATGTACATCTAGATGCCCCATATGCTAAAGCCGCCCTTGGTCTCTTTGTGCCTCTTAGCGGTGAGAAACGACCGAAACAAGAAGAAGAAGGATGAGAAGAAGCAGGAATGCACGGAGAGCTACGTTCTGACCCCCGACACGGAGCAAATGATCGAGAGGGTCCGCAAGGCCCACCAGGAGACCTTCCCCTCCCTCTGTCAGCTGGGAAAATACACTACGGTGAGTGCTGGGTGGGTTTGGGTGGGTTTGGGTTTCAAACCGACGTGGCTGCTTGACAGCACTATCTCGAAACAGTTGGTGTGTGGTGCGTGTTGGCTGGTCAGCGCGTGCGTTCGTCAGTGCTGACTCGTTCTCCTCCTCCAGAGTAACAGTTCGGAGCGCCGCGTATCTCTGGATGTGGACCTGTGGGACAAGTTCAGCGAGTTGTCCACCAAGTGCATCATCAAGACGGTGGAGTTTGCCAAACAGCTGCCTGGCTTCACCACCCTCACTATCGCTGACCAGATCACCCTCCTCAAAGCTGCCTGTCTGGACATACTGGTAAGGATAATCTGTGTGTGTGTGTGTGTGTGTGTTATTGTGTTCGCCTGAGGGCCGTAACAAGTCAATGTTCATGAACAGTAGATGACTACAATTCCTAAGATTATCAGTATGATCTGCATTTTCATCCAACAAGCTCATCTAATCCCACCGTGTGTTCTCTCAGATTCTCCGGATCTGCACGCGCTACACGCCAGAGCAGGACACTATGACGTTCTCGGACGGCTTGACGTTGAACCGTACCCAGATGCACAACGCTGGCTTCGGCCCGCTTACCGACCTGGTATTCTCCTTCGCCAACCAGCTCCTACCCTTGGAGATGGATGATGCAGAGACGGGGCTTCTCAGCGCCATCTGCCTGCTCTGTGGAGGTACTGCGGGCATTCGTATACTTTATTTGAACTGTTTGGTGTACACTCGGCACATCACTGAGTGTTTCACGAACAAACCCCTACAGCATACCTTTTATCGTACAGTTTTAACAGTACAGCATGTCTTAGCCAGTGCAAGTTATCAAATATATTTGGATGATGAGTCTGATGAATATGTAGACGTGAATAGTCATGTTCCTTCTGTGCTGTTATCTTGTAGACTCCCTGTAGTAACCTATACAAAACATCACCACCACTACTGATAGTGTGTGATGTTCGTAATGCTCAATATTGACATTGTGTGTGGTATTTGCGTTGCGTTGGCGACTGTACAGACCGGCAAGACCTGGAGCAAGCAGACAAGGTGGACGTCCTCCAGGAGCCGCTGCTGGAGGCCCTGAAGATCTACGTGAGGAAGAGGAGGCCACACAAACCACACATGTTCCCCAAGATGCTGATGAAGATCACCGACCTCAGAAGCATCAGCGCCAAAGGTGAGATTCTGCCTCACGCGCATCGAGGAACTTGTTCTTTGTTGTCTAAGCGTAGTATGTCATCGACACAAATGGTCTCAAACAGTAATGTGAATTATTTCTGAAGAAAATTCTGAGGGAAAAAAAAAATCTCAGGTGAGGTTACCATGAGGTTACTGTTGCCCATTGTCTTCTAACCTTGTCCTCTTGCCTTTCACCCCCCAAGGGGCCGAGCGTGTCATCACCCTGAAGATGGAGATCCCAGGCTCCATGCCGCCTCTCATCCAGGAGATGTTGGAGAACTCTGAGGGTCTGGACAGCGGGGCCACAGGCTCCCGGAGCAGCGGGGCCCCACCAGGCAGCTGCAGTCCCAGCCTGTCTCCCAGCTCAGCCCAAAGCAGTCCCGCTACACAATCACCGTAGCAGCCCCATCCATCCATCCCTCTCGCCCCACACTGTCTATCCTCATCCCCCCCCTCCTGCAGCCGGGGGAGGGGCTAGACACCGGCCGTGCGTTGGGACTCGCGGGTCCCCTTCGGCTTTCGACACACTCTCATCCTTTAGCTCCACTCCCCCGTTCAAGACACTGTGTGGACACGATGAGAGGTGTCAGGAGGGGGGGGGTTCTCTAAGAGAAGATACTGTAAAAACACTGCTGATATCTCCTCCGTCCCCCTGGTCCTCCATCTCCTCTCCCTTCTTTCTCGCCACTTTTTTCTGAAAGACTGATGGATGCAATAGGAGGGGCCCCTGTGAGAGCTGTGGAGACTGGTTCTATAGACGCTGGCGAGACGGGGACAGACTTAACACCTGACACTTTTTTTCGTTGTTCTCAGAAGGTGGCGGACTGCAGATATGGACTTGCCAAAACCGCACCTAAAGACTGGGTCTTTATCATTTTTCCAACTTCGAAAAACAGATTTCGTACAAAAGATATATAAATATATAGAGAAAAGTTAGGAATTATTGTGTTTGACTTGTCCATGATGGAATGACAGGTTGGGGAAAAAAAGGTTTTTCTGAAATTTGAAACTGTATTCCTCCACTGTTTTCATCTTTTCTTAACCATCAAGAGTATCAAGAGAGGTTACATCGGGGTTTTTTTTTGCAGACTGATGATGATCTCATCAACAAAAGTAAAGAAGCTAAAAGTTCTATTTAATTCAAACAAACACACGTGCACAGAAAAAAAAGATGCGATAAATATCACATACTATTCCAGGTTGGGTTTGTTTTCCTCTCTTTTTTCTTTCTTTTTCTTTCTTTTTGCTGCAAAGAGAATGAAAAAAATGATTGTATGAACTTGGTTGTATGATATGGTCACAGGTCCTTCAAGAAATCAAATGAATGAAGATTCTTTATTAAGATGTATTTTAAGTAGCCTTTGAGTTTGTGTATATAAGCTGTATTCATTTCTTTAAACTATGAAGAGTTTAGCCTTCACTTGATTTTTAAAACAAATACCTTCTCTGTGTTTTGTTTATAGGTTTTGTGTTTCAAGAAAAAATACATTCTGAGCACATTTTACTGAAGGAAACATACATATTTGGTGTGCTCCTTGATTTTGGACAGGCCCGTGGAATCCCCCAAGTTGTTCAAGGCTTATACAGATGATTTTACTTTGTTCCCTCACTTTTCAACAGATATTTCATACCATGACACAATAGCATTAAAATATGGGACCTAGCTATTTGACCATGTTACAGAGAAAGATGTTTGTTTTTTTGGGTCTGGCAAAAGTGATTGATACAACATGTTACTCACAAGGCATTGACTATAGGCACAGTATGATTACATAGAGCAATCTTAGCAATGGTATACACTGTACTTACAGGAGTCTAAGAGAAACGACAAATGTATGGAATGGATGAAAGCCTCTGTTTTTGGTCATATATGTAAAGCCCCCTTAAGTTTATGTTGACTAGGACTTCTTATCTCCCTAATAATTTATTGTAACAATCTGTGACCTTTGGTTGCATCCAGAGCAATGACATGTCATTAATATTTGCCAGTTATCAATAGCACCACAAAGGCTGGCTTTCAGACACACACACACACACTCACACACACACATCTCATTGAAAAGATCATTACTGTACCACAAATGCACCAATGTCTCAGGAAGGAATCATTCTGTGTGCTTTGCCTCGTTCTCTAGTGCTGTGCCCCAGCTCCAGTTACTTAAACACACACACACACACACCCCTGCTACTGAGCCCCTGGTGTCCTCATCAATCACTTATGTTAGTCCTGTTAGAAGGAGGACTTGGCAGAGAAACTGGTCTTGACCAGCAAGTGTTTCTGAAGAGAATGTCACTATGGAGTCTCTCTGAAGTGTAGATGTGTTGTTGTTTTTTTCTTTATTTGTACGGTCAAAGCTGCTTTCATCAATCAAGACTCAACCTGTCCAGAACAGCGCACAAGTTTTCCCTCCACGGCGAATCTGGAATAGGAACAGACACACCCTCGGTTTGAGAATTATGGAATATGTTGCAATTTTGTCAAGATTATCAGGCGACTTAAAACAAAATAAAACCAACATTTAATAATTATTGAATGTGCGTGCTATCTATTGCTGTTGCAACATTGAATGTTTGTGAAATTGTGGATAAATTGAGATGTGAAAAGATGACTGAGAGAAATAATCATATACTGCCATCCAGTGGATTGTCTTTGAATTGTAGCAGTGATGTTATTGTGGAATTTCTCTCCATATGCTAAAGCATTTATAAAATGATTTGATGGTTCCACATGTAGGTACAACATTATTGTTTCTTTGCCAACAAATGCAAGTATCTGGGAAATACATTTCAAATCACGAATGTCCTAATATAAATCACAAACACATACGGTGAAAAATAGCAAATATGTATGTTGCTGTATGGTGATAATCATTTCTGGTCCTTCAGTCCAGTATTCCTCAACCAGGCTTGGCCCCAGAATTAATCTGATGCACTGGCATTTGGTTACCACAAGGGGGCATTTTGTATATAGCTCTCTTATAGAAACTCTTACAGATAAGATAATGGGGGACACACAGCATACCAATCATTTTCCAACAACACACATTGTTTATATGACTGGGTATCATCAACATCTGCAGAAGCCTGATGGAAAACATATAAAACATGCGGGGCAGTGCGCCCCAGGACCAGGGTTGAGAAACACGGCTTTAGTCCACTCAGTTGCTTTTACAAAATAAATCACCAGCTACAATCATTATTCTGCAGAAGCTAAATGACACTTTCCGGAAAGAAATACAATTATATGGAAACTAAACTTTGCCGTGAGTCTGGTGGTAGTTGTTTAAATGATTGTCCTTAATTATTCAACATTTTACAATCGATCACTAATATATGTTTCATAACCCAGGACATGGGGAATATCATGTCTCATTGTATGCAAATGAGCGGACTCTGTCAACGGCCGGGTTTCCCAGATTCCCAGGAGCGTTCTAAGAGCGTTCTAGAGCGTTCTTAGAACGCTTTTAAGAAGCTCTTAGCGTTAAGAGCTTCTTAACGAATCTGGGAAACCCGGCCAACATCGTTACACTGTATCGCAAGTGTCCGGTTAAGAAATAGCATGGACCATAGACATATATACATGTCTATGGCATGGACAGCTAAATTTATCCGGAACTACTTTGTAGGCGTGATTTTCGTGACAATCATAGCCAATAAGAAGTCTTCGCGCGGGATTTTGAATGGCCCTCCTTTCCACAGTAAAAAATCGCTCCGTTTAAGACTTTAACAAAATAGTCCTTCTAAATTAGGGATCCGTATATGTTACTGTTATTTCAAAAATTGGGTGTAGATTCGGACAACATATGCAGTTGAACAGTATATTATAGTAAAAAAAAAAAAATGTATCTCACAGCGCCATTTGTTTTGTTTTTTTTCCTCCGTAAGTGAAACCATTTGGGCGGAAGGATTTCTTTTACAACTGTATGGAAACAGCCAACTCGTAAGAACCACATTGATTCACTGTAGAATACGACTTTAGATAGTTAGCTAGGTATGCAAGCCGTCGACGCAATAGCTAGAGGTTAGGGATATATACAACAAATCGGATCTATAATCAATATCTGATATTTGAACCGATATTGTCTCATACTACTGACGTGTATCGATGATGATCAGCGGCTGAGGAGTCTAACTGTATCCCAGGTAACTAGATCGAGTTCGTAACATAGTGACATGCTAACGGCAACATGCTGACTAGCTAGAGCTAACGTAAGTAGCCCTAGGTAATTTATACGTAAGCGTAGATTTTTTTCCTATCCTGGAAATTTAACGGACTTCATCTAATGATCTGTTTTGCACGGTAAAGATGCATTTGTTTAGTAGATTAGACGCCTAGTACTAGCACATTTTAAGTCTCGTCTCTAAAACGAATATAACGCTGAATCGCACGCGGTAATGCATGTTTGGAAGTCTGTTCACAATTGCTGTTGTCTTCGAAACCTAGTTAGTCCACCAGTTACGAAGTCAAACTGGATAATGAATGGTTATCTACCATTTTAATAACATTTCTATCAAGCTAGATACATTGTATGTTTTGTTCGGGAAAAAGTGTTGTCTGGCTAAACTGCAGCAAGTTAAAACGATAAGTGTTTGCATCTGTTGTGCATTTGTTGTCTCACACTTCTCTTTTCATTTAGGTAACTTTCTTCGATCACAATGCCCCTTCATGGTAAAATTGTTGTTATCAAAAGGAGTGGAGGAGATGGGACTGAATTTCCTCTCACTGCGGCCTGTCTATTTGGAAGGTAATGTTCTGGCAATATTCCGTTACAGTAATCAGTGTTGCCCTACATATTATCGTTAGTTGGTGCCAATAAAAAATTGTGACTATCGGTATCAGTAATCCACTTGTTTACTGTACAGCTAGGACATGCTCGATTTAATTGGTTACAAAACACTTCCTCAAGTGTAGCCGGTAGCTCGTGGAGGGTTTCTGTCTGTTCATGTCTGGCATTTGAAATGTTAAAGAGGCGGGCTTTTTGATGATGACGTCGGTTAAAGACTTTTGCTCCGTAGTAGCCCACATGTGCAGACAGTTTTTACTTCTGGAAGTTATCCAAAGGGGGTTCTATACAGAATAAACCCAATAATGGGTTGTACATCAGGACATGAGTTTTCTGATAACTTTATTCTAAATGTGTAATACATGATCTGTGTAGTGTAGAATT
The DNA here is from genome assembly GCF_963692335.1 of Osmerus eperlanus. Lineage (NCBI taxonomy): Eukaryota > Metazoa > Chordata > Actinopteri > Osmeriformes > Osmeridae > Osmerus > Osmerus eperlanus. The sequence goes on from NC_085029.1 coordinate 13,870,583, forward strand.
ATAATCATATACTCATATCACTCAAGCATATCACTATCACACTGCGTTTATCAAGAGCTCATATGGCAGTAGTGAAGCAATTGAAAATGTAGGTAAATATAGCAAATTATAATGCTTTTTTGATGGTCTTGTCTTTAAGGAAACCTGATTGTGATATTCGCATTCAGCTCCCCCAAGTTTCCAAGGAACACTGCAAAATTGACCTGAATGAAAATAAAGAGGTTAGTTGAAAACTCTGTTGTAGTAGTCAAGTCAGTATCATTTGGGGTGTGTGTGTGTGCAATATTAAACCTTTATTTCTACAGGTCATCTTAACAAATTTAAGCTCAGTGAATCCAACCCGCGTTAATGGAGAGGTACTGCAGCAGTCTGAACGTTTGAAACACGGAGATTTAATCACAATTCTTGATCGTTCTTTCAGGTTAGTGTGTCAAAATAACCAGGAATTTATCATCTCAGATATTTTGGATGTTTGCTTTGTATTGTACATAGATGAGTAAACTAAATTCAAAATGCTGGATTTGTTTCTGTGTTTTATTACATTTTTTCCATATCAGATTTGAGTACCCTCCAGCACCGACCCCAAAGAAGAGGAGATCCACTACTGTCAACAAAAGTGAAACCCTTCAGGTATACGATTTAAGTTAGACAAAACCACAAATACAACGATTTATAACAATACTCCCTAAGGAATAGTGAAACATAAGATTTATGTAATGTGATTTAACAGTAAAACATATTTGCTGTATCATCCTTTAGGTGTTGCAGGATCAGCAAGTGACCAGCACCTTTTTGTCTGAGGCAAATAAGAAGTCTGATTTGAGCTCAGGTAATCTTGGCCAGTTATTGGATGTCTTCTGCTAATTTTATGAAACTTTGAACTGAACAAATATTATAGTGGCTGAGAAAATTAATTGTGGAATATGCTAATTATTAATTTTGCAATTGCTACTTTTTTATTTAGACTTCTGCTTAAAAGATGGAACCAACATTGTCAAGTTGCAGCAATCAGACAAATCCTCTGTGGTCGAACCAAAAGAAGATGGAAGACTTGACCAGAACAACACAAGTTCTCCCTTCTGTGAGCTCTATGAAATGGGCAAACAAAGCCTTGACTCCAAGACTCAACGGATGACATCCGAAAATCAACCTCAAACACCGGCTTCAAGGTTCTGCACAGCAAAACCAGTTTCACCTAGTAAAGTGGAGAAGTTTGTCATTCCCACAGAAGACAAAAATATAGTCAAGACATCTCAGGTTGAGGAAGGAATGGAGAGTGAAATGACTGTTGTGCCTGTTAGCCAGCCCAGGATTGAAGGTACTTCCACTTCTAAGGTCGTGCAAGTAAGGCCCATGGAAGAGGCTATGGTGACAACGCCAATCCAGGGAACTCCGAAAAACAAAAGGAACACTTCACTTCCCCAAACGCCTATCACCGATGGAGAAAACACCATTCCAGTTTGTCAGAAGATAAGTTTCCAGGTTACTCCCCTGGAATCGACTGCCTGTGAGGTGGTTGAGAGTCTTACTGTGCAAAATACCCCAACAAGGAGGAAGAGCAAACAGTCAGATGCTAGAGCTGAAGAGCTTAAGCTTCCAACTGATTCTGTAATATCAAGTGATGAGCAAACCAAGGTACCTGCAGAGTCTCAACCCAGTACTCCAAAATCAGGGCCTTCTCGTTCTCCAAGGACCTCACCAAGGACTGCTGAGAAGAAACTTAAAGCCCAAGATATTCTTCAGACTGTCCCCATCAGCGGTGAGTTTGATGCTTTTCTGTTATGTTTCCTCACAAACTTTAAATTAATATTTTTGCCGTTAATGTGGAAATGACCGCATTGCATGCAGTTACTATCTCTCCATTACAACAACAACAAAATAGTAGGAGTACTCTGGTTTATGGCTTCCTCTTATACACCATATATTGTGACTAAAGGAGGGTGTGCTCTTCATTATTGATTGATGTATAGAAATAAACCCTAACCTTGGAAAATATATTTGTTTCAGTTAAACTGTCAGTGAAGAAACGGAAGAGTGGAGAACTCGAGGCACCATTGCCTGTACCAGAGGGGAAGAGGAAGAGGGTGTCCTTTGGAACTCAGTTGAGCCCAGAGCTGTTTGATAAACGACTGCCCCCTGACTCTCCACTCCGAAAAGGGGCGACACCTTCAAGACGGAGCTTGTGTGTGGCCAAAAACAAACAGTCACTCCTTAGAAGAGCTTCTGTCATCGGCCTGATAAAGGTATGATGATGATGCTTTCGGAGCAACTTGTTTGAATTTTGAGCCTGTTTCTGTTTAATGTAATTAATTCTTCTTGTTTTCTTTCTTTTTTATTATAGGAACATCCAAGCCCTAAAGCCAAAGCAAGCCCTGGTAAGAAGGCATCTCCCAAACGCTCAGTTTCATCTACCAAGACTCCTTCACCTGCCAAGAGGTCACCCAAGGCTAAAGTTATTTCACCTGCAAAAGCAAAAACTCCATCCCCCAGTAAAGACAAGTCCCCCAAAAAGAAGACAAAGACTCCCTCTCCTGGTAGCAAGTCTCCATCTAAAGAAGTCTCTCAGACCCCTAAAGAACAGAAAACTCCCAAGTCTTCATCCCCTGCCCAGAGTAGGAAAACCCCCACAGCCAAACATAGGTCCTCTTTGGCTGTCGCCCCATCCGACCCTCAAACAGCTAGTGAGATGACTGGGACACCAGCCAAGACCCCGATGAGCTCATCAAAACATCAGACGCCCACCGTGCAAGGCCGTTTTTCAGTCTCACGCATAAGCACCCCATCACCTGTTGGGGAACACGATTCTGTTCCACAGTCGTCTGCCACTGCAACTCCAAGAGTCCGTCGTAAGAGCATGAAGTCTGCCAAGAAAACTGCATTGAGGGGGGTTCTGGAAGTCATGCGCCATCGGAGAAGCGGGGTGTCTCGTGCATCTTTAAAAGGTAAGGGTCATCTTTTAAGAAGGAGGGGGGGGACGTGTACAAAGATACAAGTATTGAATCCTTCCTAATTTATTTTGTTTTCTTTCAAGCTGTGAATTCCTGGGCTGATATTGTGAAATTTGGTCAGACCAAGTCTCAAACACTTATCTCAACCAAGAAAACTGCCACCAAAAGGAAGACAACCAAGAAGGCAGTTGTTCCTAAACCCAAGGTAAGTTCAAATGGTGTGAATCAGTCTCACACCCTGTACACAGTAAGTGTTTAAATTTACAGATTAACAATTCAGCACAGTCTGTCTTTATACTGACTTAATATTTGTGCTTTTATCAACTAGGCTACATGTATAATTACATTTTATATGTACTCTGCCTGTTCCAGTATTTCAGCTTTGTGAAAAGATACATTGATACTCTTGTTTTAAATTGCCCACTTAAACATTCAGTGCAGCATGTCACACCAACAGGGTATAGGTTCAGGTTGTTCAGACAGAAGTCAACTCTTTCTGTCCCTGAATATACATTGTGCGTTACAATTTCTTCCTGGTGATCAAAACAATGAATTGCACATAATCATTTTCACAGACCCCGGCAAGAAAACTCAAGGAGCATGCGAGCACAGGCCATGCAGATTCACCCATGACGATTGTTGTTGGGAGAGCACATAAGATTAGGGCCATCGAGCCAGCTGTAGGTGCTCCCAAGCTTGTCCACAACATTGACCTGCTCCCTAAGAACATGAAGATGGACGAGGATTTGACTGGTACTATTCCATAGAACAGTACTTTTATTATTGTTAATGAATTTCAAGTGTTATTTTACTGTTGGATATTAATCTGAAGCTTGTATTTGTGGTTTTAGGAGTTGCAGAAATATTCAGCACCCCAGCGTGTTCAAAGCAGAAGAAATCAGTTTCCAACGCCCAGAGTGACATCAAGACCCCCCTACAGATTCAGTCAATGTCTCTGATCGAAACATCAGTGATGAATACCCCAGAGGAAACTGGTAAGCGACAGTGGCAATGGCAAGAATAGTTTTTTTTTTATGTGACATATTTGAACAGCCGTTGTTTGCTCTGTAACAGGCGAGATGGTGGTGTCTCCACTGAGTGTCGTTTCAACAGCAAAGCAAGGAAAATTCAACAGTGATGCCATCAGTCGACTCCTCCAGGATAATGAAGAATCTAGCTTCAGCCCCGAGGTTGCTGCACAGCAGGACGACGGGGTCTCCCATTCTGTTGACGCCTTGGAGATGTCCTCTGAAGAGCAACCGCAGGAGTCCAAGATTGAGATGTCAACTCCCAAGCAGAAACCTGAACAACCTGACTGTTTTACTGGAGTGAAGAGGTTAATGACGACACCCAAACAGAAGATGGAACCAGTGGAAGATCTCAGAGGGAAGCTCCTGAAGACTCCAAGAGCACCCAAGGTTTCTGAAGTTGTGTTTGATGGTGTCAAAGAGCTCCTGGAGACTCCCAAACCTGTTCCAGTCCTGGATGAAGCACCAGACCCCTCCCCGCTGGTTTGTGCGACAGGAATTAAGAGAATAACGAAGACTCCAAAGGAGAAGGGCGTCCCTGTAGAAGACATGGTTGGTGTTAAGAGGATAATGAAAAATCCCAAAGTCAAGGGCGAGATGGTTGAGAAGAACTTTGGCATCGGAAGACTGATCAAGACTCCCAGGCAAAAGGGAAGTGGAGCAGTGGAAGACTTTGAAGGGCTGCAAGACCTGATGCAGGAGACGGTGAGTGGATAATAAACACAACCATGATGACATGACATAGCCTTCTGCTGTGTTGAATTGTTGTTTTTTGCACGACTTAACATTTGTTAATGGTTGTGTTTAGGCTCAGGATGAAACCATCTCTCCAGATTTGGCCACAGAGCGTAAGTTCCTGATATGCATCTGAAATTAAAATGACTCTTATTAAACATGGCATGATTGAAATGTTAAATGATTCATTCTATTCCTCACAGAACCACAAGAGGTTTGTCAGGACTCCACAGAGGATGCCTCTGAATCATCAGGTGACATGCAGACTGTCTCTCAAACTAATGGAGTAGAGGTGGAGGAGAAGGATTTGGCAACGCTGGGTACGATTTTATTTTATCTTCTTGTCACTTAGCGAATTTTCTTTCTTCTATTACCTAACTATTTAACTGTTGCCTTAATGACTAATTGTCTGTTGTATATTTCAGAACCACAAGTGGCTTGTGAAGAGCACACAGAAGATGCGTCTGTCCTATCAGACGGTGTGCATATTGTTTCACCAACGGTGGCTGTAGAGCTACCTCAACTACAAGTCACAAAAGGAACAGATTTGGCAACAGAACGTATGTTTAATCAATTGTGTGTGTGTGTGTATATGTATGATCAAGTAGCTAACATTTAAAAGCATAATTTATTGTCATGTGACAATTGAAATGAGTAATTCTCACCCTTGTATTTTCCAGAACCGCATGTGGTTTGTGAAGAGCACACAGAGGTGTCTGTACCATTAGACGACACGCAGATTGTGTACCAGAGAGATGCTGTGGAGACACCTCAACCAGAGGCCACAGACGAGAAGGTAGAGGCAACCAACATCTCTACCCCACTGAAGAAAACTCAAGACCCAGAACCAGCCGACAAAGAGGAACATGAGATGCCGTTAAAAAGCGAGAGCTCAAAGACCACTGCCCCCGATGTTCCTGTAAGAGGTAGAGGGAGAAAGAAAACGGAGGAGATTGTGCACACATCTGTCCGACAATCTGGAAGAAGCAGAGTGGCACAAACTGCAAATGAAGGCACTGAAGCCCCAGTGGAAGATTTGGCTGTAGTGGAGAAACCCATCCCAGATCTGGCTCCTGCATCAAAGCCCAAGAGAGGAAGAAAAGCCAAACAGGATTCTGTGGAGGAAGCTGAAACTCTGCAAAACACTGATGCTGTCATCAATGCTATCACTGAAACAGAAATTGCAACAAGCCAGGATCCAATCTGTGATGTTGCTTTGGAGAAACCTAGAAGAGGAAAGAAGCCAAAACAAAGTTCTGCTGAACTACCCGTAGCAGTCCTGGTCCCAAGAGCTAGAAGGGGAAGGATGACTAAACAGGAGTCTGCTGATAAAGAAGTTGAAACTGTTGAAGTTCTACAGAAGGAAAGCTTGGAGACCATAGAGACATCTGTTGCTGTTGAAAAACCAAGGAGAGGAAGAAAGGTTAAACAAGATTCTGTTGAACAAGCTGACATTGTTGATGTTCTACAAAAGGAAAGCTTGGAGACCATAGAGACATCTGTTCCTGTTGAAAAACCAAGGAGAGGAAGGAAAAGTAAACAAGATTCTGTTGAACAAGCTGCAACTGTAGAAAAGAGTGTAGTAGATATGCCTGTCACCGAGGAGGAGGAAGTCAAAGTCCCTGCTTCAAAACCCAAGAGAGGAAGGAAGACCAAGCAGGATTCTGTTGAACAAGTGGAGTCCTGCTCTGAGGCTGCCAGTGCTGAAGCCCCGGTGTGCCAGGAGCAAACCATCATGGCTGCTGAGAAACCCAAAAGAGGAGGAAGAAGGCTCAAACAGAATGCCGTGGAGCAGGTGAATGAGCCTACTGTTGAGACGGCCCGTGTGGAACCTGTTGAAAATGAGGTCCAGGAGCAGGCTGCTGTGATTCTCGCAAAACCTAAAAGAGGAGGACGCAAGACCAAACAGGATGTTGAGCTGGAGGCTGCTCCAGCACCTACAGACAAACCGGACAAAACTTGTGTCACCCCTGCGGAGAAACCTAAAAGAGGACGCAAAACTAAGCAGGAGGTCCCAACTCAAGAGGAGAAGGTTGATGCTCAACCTGTTCCAAGTGTTGAGACCGAGGCACTGGAAGAGGTGGATGTCCCTGTGACTAAACCAAGCCGGGGAAGAAAAGTAACTGCTGTTGTTAAAGAAGAGATTGCCCCTCCATCTTCTGCCAAGAAAGCACGCAGAGGAGCAACTGTCATCGCTGTTGAAGCTGCTTCAGAAGCAGCTGTGCCTGTCACCAAGTCAACCACAAGAGGGAGAGGCATTAAGATGAGTAAAGATGTGTCAGTTATCACAGCTGAGATCCAACCAGAGCCGGTCAAGAGGGGCAGGAGAGGTGCAAAATCTGCAGATGCTGTCCCAGACAACGCCACCAAAGCATCAAGTGCTGAGGAGATTCCTGTAGATGAGAAAATGTCAGTCCCTGTGGTTGAAGTCAAAAAAGGAAAAGGGAGACTCTCTAAGAAGGTCAAGGCTTCTGGGACAGTCCAAGCGGATCAAACAGAGGTTACTCAGGAATCTGATGTTGAGAACACAAGAAAGCCCTCAAAGTCAGTCAACTGGAAAGCTCAACTGGAAATGACACGTGAAATTCAAAACGTGACACCTGTTCCTGCAAGGGCATCACGGGGAAAAAGGGCAAAAATTGACACAGAGGAGCCCTCTGCTGTGGAGTCCACTCCTGTTAAGGTTGGCATCAAAAGGAAATCAAAGAAAGCAGAAGAGTCAGAGCTCTCAGATCCTGTTCCAACAGGGCCTGTCAAGAGAGCCAAGCGGGGAGCTAAGTCTACTGATGCCACACCCCTGACTGACATCACTGGAGCCACTGTGGAAGTCACAAATGCGAGCACCTCAGAAGCCCCAGAGGGCCCACCTGCTAAAGGAAAGGGCAGGGTGTCTAAAAAAGGAAAAGCCCTGTCAGTGGACACTGAGAAAAACGAAGAGGAGCAGAAATCCAAACCTCGGAGAGGAAGAGCAGGAAAATTGTAGAAACCTAGATGTTTTATTTTCCTACTGCACAGCTTAACATAGTTTAACGTAACATTGTTATTAGAGGGTGTGCTGGTATTTTAGTTTGTAGACTGAAAGTCTTAATTTTGGTGTATTTAGTGATAAACCTGTATCAGTTCTATACTTTAGTCATGGACAAAAAAAAATGCATATTAAAGATTTTATAATGAAGTTGGAGTCCTGATTGTTTTTGTGAGGGGCCTGTTAAGTTATATAATATCATCAGGAGGACCTTAGACATGAGTAATCATAAGTAGTGCTTACACATTATCTAGATATCTACATTTGAATAAAAGCCTAAGAAATCGTGTAGTCTTAACTTTCTTTGATAACGTGAATGTGTAAACGTTGAAGTCACGAAAACTGCCTTCCAGGGGGATGTTTTTAGTTATAGCTGGGTACAGTAACAGTTTGAAGCACTTTGCTGTATTATTTGTGTGCGTGTAACCGTATAATTAGTCCCCCTCCGGTGATTTACCTCAGGAAAGTCACTACTGTTTTGGTGCCCTCTGCCGGACACTAACCTACTTCAATTTCAAATGATCGCTTCTGTGGTACAGATTTACTAGTAAATCTTGATAACTAGAATACGTTTAACGTTCGTTTTGTGTAGTGCAATAGTAAATATTGTTCGGTTTTGTTTGGTTAGTGTTAGAACATTAGGTTATACTGTACTAGGCTAGAGATACTAGTACTGGTAGCAAAGCGAACGTCAGCTAGTTGACAGACATGGCCAAGAGATTTTCTCGCCAAGGTCATAACAAAATGCTGAAATTTGGTGAAGCTTTTGAGATTTTACCAGACTTTCTTATAAATCTCAACAACAGAAACAAAGAGAAACTCAACAATTTATCAAAATACAGCGGTGACTTTAAAGACAAGAGGTTGATAGGTGAGTCTGTAGCTACAGTACTGGTTGGCTACCAGTGCTCCAGGAGCACAAGTTTTCCAACTGTCAAACTGGTTTGTCTCTGACTCAGCATCAGCTCATCCTCCATAAATAGGCAGTATAAGGTCGGATTGATACTGGGGGGGGGGGGGGGGGGTTATGCTGCGTGGGAGACCATCCGATCCATGTTAGGTGATAAAGGAGGGTAGCTCTAGTCTAGGACGAGATTCGCTAGCTGGGAATGTTTTTCTTGATGCTTTCTTTCAGAATGTGTGTTTCTTATTACTGACGAGTTGAAACTAGATCCTCTGGTTGGATATCATGCTGTAGAATTACTTGAAAGGTAGGATTCTATTGCTATGGCTCATTCTGTATGAAATGTGACTTTTGGGACACATGATGCATGTCCTTTGATAAACAATTCATATTTTACAGGTTCATGATAAAGCATCTTGAAGATCTGTTCACAACGCCCACACCTCAAGGTGCTGCATTATGTGATCATGGACACTATGAGGATCTTGTTTATGAAAAACTCCACGAGAAATTCTATCTCATTGTCCTCTCATGTGTTCAACTAGCAAGCAAACTGTCTTTGCACAGTGGTGTAAGTCTTTAACCTCTATAGGCTACGTTCTAAGTTTCAAAGTTGAATGGCCTAAGTAATATTCAGCGTGTTTTTTTAATATAAGATTGTGGACAACAATACTGCTGTGCAGTTTTTGCACTCTATGGGGCACAGTGTCTCCAAACGGACTCTCTTGGAATCAGAGTTGATGATCTTGAAAGTCCTAGACTATAGGCTGAACGTCCCAAACCCTCTTACATATGTGGAGATACTTCTGGAGGTTCTTGGTGAGTTGAGCACTTCTCCTCAGCCTACGATCAAACGATGTGAGGTGATTCATGCTCTGAGTTTATAATGCAAAAAAAAAAATGTCTTTCCTGCTTGGTGACAGTGCACAACGAGTCCTCCATTCCTGTGGAACACTTGCATCACCTGAGTCGCCACGTCCTGCAGTTCACCTACTTACAGAAGACGGCCATCTACAATTCCTTGCTCATGGCCACCACTCGCCGCTCGAGTCCTTCAAATGAACAGAGGTAATTTTAACCTTTCAATATTCTGGCATTATTTAAGCAGTTCTTGGGTGACTGTTCCAATGCTAACCCTGTCGTCCTATACGCAGAGAGGTGTTTGTGCCTGTGACAGAAGACTGCATGCTGCTTGGTGTTGGTGTCATTGGTGTTGCTGCATACATCCACAATGTCCCGATGTGGAAACAGGTAAATGTGACATCTAACTAAGCCATCTCAGTGCTTGAACATCCGAGGGTTATTTATTTGATATGGTTCCGTGGTTTGTCAAAAAAGATTTATGTCTGCATAATGTCTACAGATGGATGTCCATCAGTTTGCCTAGTGTGGCTTATGTAAGGATTCAGCTGTTTTGTTTCAGGTGGTGGAAGAACTGAGTCAGATCACAGGGATCTCTGTGAAGAGCATCCAGGATTTCACTCATGTGACACTGATGCACATTACGAGGACCAATTTTACTGTAGAATGAACTTGAACTGTGAAAATCTATTTCAAATATTTGTTTTATTTGTCATTTGCCAATCAGTATTTATATTCAACAAATATAGGTTTTCAGCAACATTTGAATTATAAGGTGTAGAATACATTTTTGCATTGTTATTTTGGGAATAAGTCCCCATTAAATATCTGATGCAGCAGCACCCCAAGTTGAGACTGGGCTCCCTTAACATTTTCTCTAATTTCTTAAAATGGATAAATATTGAAGACCACTGTTACCATGCAGTTAGTCTTCAACTCGTCATGTAAAAATACTCATAGAAATGCATGTTTATGTTGTCATACAGTTAAATATACAAACAACCTTGATAAAATGTGTGAAAATGCATTCAAGTATAATAAATAGCATAAAGAATAATAAAGTAACCTACATTAATCTTCTTGAGTGCTTTACCCATCCCTGCCGTTTATTTGTTGTTTCTCCAGATGTTGCACTGGAAACAGATTTCCTGCACTGTGTGCGTTTCAATTCATTCAATGAGGATAAGTTCACATATTACACAGAACAGGTGGAGGGACAGGTATTACGTGTCAGTCTCAGGTGTGGTGCTGTGGCTGCTCAGGGGCCTCTGCGGCCCTCTGGTGCCCCTGGCCCTCATCATACGGTGTGTGAGTGGAGACCTCCATGCCTGGAAGACAACAGAACACTACGTTACTGTCAGTTATATTATGGATTAGATATTCTGTTGATTATAGATGGCACAGGAATACTGGTCTCGTTCTACCTCGTCTCCTGAGGCTGGGCATTTACAACTGTATGTTTGTGACATGAAAATACTGTACACACTAAACAGTAGAGATTCAAATGTTGGTCCACTTTGAGTATTTCTGTGATCAAACGATCAGTGTGTGAAACGTACTGGATGTCCCTGCAGCTCTCTGAAGCAGGTACATCCTGGTGGCCATCTAAGATGAAAAAAGAATCCTGACCTTTGAGCTCTCACAGTAATCCATATTGTATCTCATGGAACATATTTTATAACCTTTACAGTTGATCTACATCAAGATACTCATTTATGAATGTCACTTGTAACTGCCACTTCCTATTCCAACATCTAAGATGGGTCTGTAGTCTGATGTTGTGGTGTCAACACCCAGCTAGCATCAATTAGTTTGCATCACAAGTGAATAGATGGTCTGTGTGGAACCGATCCTTACTCGTGAGACGGCGTTGCTACGGCTCTGGGCCACCTGCAGCAGCGCTGAGAACCTCTGCTGGAGGAGCAGCAGCATGTACAGCTCCTCACTGCCCTGCTCCACCTGGGGCACAGGGGGCAAGGAAGACCACATGTGCATATCGAGAATGATTTGATTGTGCCAAATGATGATATGCCTGTTTAAGTCATTAGTCACACGTTATTGTAGGATGTAACATAGCATGTACCTGTGTGTGGTTATGTCTTTGGTAAAACTCATCGACATCAAAGTCGTCCAGGTCCAGTGTTAGACTCTCCTTACACAGTTCACAGGTTTTGACGGCAGACAAGGTGGTCCCTGGAATCACACATTCTCACTTACATACATTTCATAAATACTTCAGACCACGTGCTTCTACTATCTCAATTGGAAAAGGAAGGGTTCTAAACTGACCTGACTGGATTTTGGTCTGAATCCATTTTTTCAGGCAATCATGATGGATGTACTGCAGACTGCCAGAGCACTGGCAAGGTGTGAGCAGGGGGTTTGTGGGTGAGGCAGCCCCAGACTGGCAGATCCGGCACTGGTCCCCTTCCTCATCAGACGACTCTTCCAACAGACTTTGGGTGTGATGAATTCATAAGATGATACATACATAGACAGTCAGCACGTTCCACCATGCACTGTGCACTTGTTTATCCCATTCTTAGTCCCTACTTACCTTTCTTTGATCTTACGCAAGGTTTCTGGATCGCTAGCTGGTGCTGATTGGGCCTCCTGAGAATCTGAAACGTTTCCACTGTGAGCATGATTCATCTGCATGTGTGCCACCTCTCTGCGGATGTCATGGAGAGCCATCAGTGCCATGGTCAGGTGATCCATTAGTCCCGAGGTCCCAGGACGCAAGGCCTCACTGGAGGATAAAGTTTCCCCTCTACTGTCATTACTGGTGTCTCTGGTCTCTTCCGGCTCCTCCTGCCTGCTGACAAGCATAGAGTGTCTCCCAGGAGAGCTGGCCGTGGGTGAGGCCTCGGACGTCCTCTCTGACCCCAGCCAGCTGGGAGGAGGCCACCTAGGGATGAGCTCCAGCTCAGGGAGCTGGTGGTCTATCTGCTCAGGGGTAGCAAGAGTACCACGGTGTACCCTCTCTGTGACAGCAGGCGATGGGGAGACTGACGCCTGGCCCACTTGTATGAATGAGGGCATAGGACTGCAGCCACTATCAAGAGAGGCTCTACTTAAAGGTTCTGGGGTAATTATTTCTCGACCCAGCTGAGACTGCAGGCTCCCTGGACTTAAGGCATTTGGAAGTGGGCTGACGTGATTCAAGCTGGTCTGAGAGCCGGTCCACTGCACAGGGGTGTAGCAGCTCTCTCCAACAGCAGCCTGCCAGGAGGAAGCTGCATCCCTATCCTCCCCGTCTGAGTCAGATGACAGGATGTCCAGAGAGCTGAAGCGGCTGCTAAGAGGGCTAATAAATGATTCGCTGAGGGCGCTCTCCAGAGTCCTAGTGCTGGAAGGACATTCTGAGGAGATGGACTGAGCCAGAGATGATGGGGTGGTGTCAGCAGAGCTCCCAAAAAGGCCCCCTCTGTATGCGTGTTCACTTCTGATGTCTTCCTCGACAACACTACTGTTCTCGGAGGAGAAGCCCTCAAAGGTATGAGACATGAGCTGGAAGTCCTCTGGACTGGGGGGACGGTACTGCAGTGAGGGGAGGCGGTGCCAGTCTGTGTTGAATCTTCCGGGAGAGGTCAGGGGTTGAGGAAAGGAGTGGCTGTCTAATACACACACTGGGTCCCGTCTCAGAGAGATGTTGGGTCTGTCCAGATGCCCACACGGGGCCTTTATTCGGTTCTTTGCCTTCAGGGTATCTTGACTTTGCGTTCGCTTCAGAGTGCTTGGTTTCCCTTGGATGGATACGTTGTTTTTCAAATCCACAGATCTAGGCTTCTGCCATGGTGAGGATGGCCCTTTGCCTTTGAAAATGCGGAGAGGAAAGGCTGTTTTCTTTCATCATGGCAAGTGTTAAAACAACATTGCAGGTGGTAGGAAAGCCACATCATACATATGGGAGGATGCTGCTGAGAATACATGAATAGAAACTTACACTGAGATGCCAGAGGGACACTGGCTCTCCAGGGGGTCTTAGAAGAGCTTGCCAGCTCTGCTGCCCTGCCCTTGGATCCTCTACCAATGGCAGGGAGACGAGACATGGAGCCTTTGTTCAATGTGTTTCTCACCTCAGATATGGAAGGCTTTGTAGAGCAGGACAACTGTTGCAGGTGGTAAAACATGGCAAGAAAACAACATTATTTCATTATATATATATATATATATATAGAGAGAGAGAGAGAGAGACAATACAAGGTTGTATTTTTAGTGTTACCCAACCACAGCACACTGCATTGTGTGTATGGTAATCGAATATGTTTTAATTATGTTCCAAAGTATTGATGCAGAGGATCTTACCTTCCTAGTGGCTGACACTCCTTGTGCCCATGGCCTATCATAAGTACGGGTTTTAAACTTATTTGACTGAGGTGCAGGCGGTGAGGGTGTTCGAAGTCTTATTTCTCTTTTTACCTCGGCATCTGCTCTTTCCCGTTCTCTTCTTCGCAATTGGTTCTGCAACATAAGTCAGAACCTTTAAATGACAACCATCACTTCACACGTTTAGGTTACGTCATCATGAGTTACAATAATGAATTTGGCTGAGAAAGTATGAACTTGTATCCTACCTGTGTGAAACGTACCTGATACTCATGATCCATCCTTCTTCTCACTTCACGCATATGGTCAGCGTTGGTAAGGTTCTCCGCTGCACGTCTTTCCCAGTTGTACATTTTGAGGAGAATCCTTGAGCTAACGAAACAATAAGGACTTACAACAAGATCGCAAGACGGATGTACAACTGAGCTAGGTACTGTTTGAAGTTACGTTTCTGCATGACTCAATTACTTACATAATCGGGGCTAGGTTTTCACTCTTAGCTAGGCTAATATTTCTAAACAAAGTACGTACACCCAACACCTGCACCCAGCAACACTGTCACTAACTACGGTTGCCGTTCCGTGATTGGTAGACTAGCCTAGTTCTAATCAGCAAACTGTGGTGTTAGGTAGCTACAAATAATAATCGAACTATAGAAATCCATATATTTACAGCTACTATTCATTACCACCCATATCTAAAAATCGTCCGATCAGTCGGTAGCTGATCATAGTGCTTACAAGCTAGCTGATGTGACTGGCAACTTCCCCAAGTTATGCTTTCTCCCCTCCCGCTTCGTTTCCATGGAGATTGTACGGGCTCGCAGACGCTGCCTGGCTGTACCATAGACACACATGGCTGTGTTCAGCGGCGTAAATTATAGATGCTGCATGCGACTTCAGTTAGGCTATGTGGACATTTTTACACAATGTGGTGTTGGAGACAGCAATATACTATGGCCATTTGTGGATGAGTGAATCCACTATTGTAGAGCTATCTCTCTTGAGGAAATACAATAGAGACTTGTAAATAAAGGTGAACGACTTGCTGGCACAAACATGTAGCTTAGACATAGACCTATAAATTGGTTGCGGGCAACATTTGTGAGAGAGTAGCACTACACACAATGCCTTCTTCTCTTCTTCTATGGTCTGGCAAAATGGTTTAACACTAGTTTTCATATAGTCACCATGGAAACATTGCAGTGGCTGGGGATTTGATGTCTCAAATTTGCCAAATGCAAACCATCTTATTAAACTGGCTTAATGTTTGCTTCTCCTTAGCAACTGTAATTCTGATGTTGTCATGCTTTAAACGTAATTAATAGTCCAAATGTATATTTTTTCTGTGGCCCTATGCCTCTTTCTAATATAGTGCTTAGGCTATAAGCAGATAAATCCAACAAAACAGTTACTGTATAGCTTGGCCATCAATGTCCAAGCTATATGCTCACAGCAGGTGGTGTTAGTTAGCTTGTTTTTCAAGAATAGTTATAAAATATGTACTGTGGCCTCTGGGCATGGACCAGCCCTATTAGCTGGAAACTGTATCTCTATACCATCCAATATGTATGAGTGACAGCACAGTCTAGCACACCAGTCTCAGAAGTCAACATCTCAGTATTGGAGTGATCAAACTTCGACCTGAGGGAAGGTTTGCAGTTTTGCTGCTGCGAGGGTTTGGTGGAGATGCTGGATTGTCACTGATCATCAAAAGACACAGGGCCAGGTTCACTCTTCCGACGACAATGATCACTCCACATCACACTTCACCTGTGTCAATCTCCCCTGTCATTCACTTTGTCAACACCCGTGACATGTTTTACTCTATACTGCCAGTTTTCAGATGAAGGAATCATAATAGCCTATCAGGCTTGCTAGGCCACTCTATGAATATTTTGTTTATCCATATGTAGGTCTACTAGCCTACTGTATAAAATAGGCCTGCCATACATTGGCTATCTTTTCCATGACTACGTTTTCTACACCCATCAGCCTAAACATGAGCCAAGACTATAGATCCACAATACTCATTTAAAATGAATTGGAAAACTGAATTGAGCAATGAAAGTAATTTCTGAATGGCACCTTTGATCTGTAATTTCACCTGTTATACACATCGGATGCCAAATGCTTGGGGCCTCCGTCCGAAAAAAAGAAATGAGTTTTGAGTGGCATCGACCTTGTACCTTCTATTAATGAACGAGTCAGGGATTAGTGCCACTGCCTCCCATTCTCATGAATTATGCATCATCTTCCTGCTCTATGGCCGTTTGCAGAAGTTGCACCGGCAGGCGTGCTAGTGTTCCATATTGTGGCTCTGGGACTGTGGCACTGCACTCATGACTTCGTTTTGAATCGTAAGGGGAGATTTGGATATACTTCTCACATCTTTCTGTGTTAAAGTTCCTGAAGGTTGAGAGGACTTTACGTACGGAAATTACGGAATTGACATGTTAAATGTTCCTTACTTCGGATGGTCAAGAGAGCGCTGGAATCAAGCAAGCATTTTCGACTGAATCGGAATGAGACTGCAAGTTGCACGCAAATCTGCCGGGACCTGAAGAGATCAAGAAAGGTAGGCTATTTGGCTAAAATGTCGTGTACAATTTAGGACAGCAAAATTCTCCACATCTGCACAACCGTTCATATCATTTGGTAATCTGATCAAATGTTTATTATTCAGACAAGGATGAGTTCAGGTTTTGGATCATCTTGCTTTGGCTAATTGAATTTTTCTAGTTATTGATGTCCGGTCTGTACAGTAAGTGGATACATTCGTACACAGTAGGATTTAACGTTATAGTAGGCTACTGTAGCAAATGCAATGACATGTACCTTTATTTTAATGATAACACTTTTTGGTCTTTTACTTGTGGATGTCTGTCAACTATTATTAATTTATCAGCCTGTATGTTTATTATAATTAATAACATCACTCTAACAAATCCACTAAACAAGAATAAACTAGGTCTAGTGTCTTAGAAGCTGCTCTTGAATCCTCTGTGGTTTCATGAAGATTATAGCCTACAATTCCCCTTTCAATTGTCTGTCAGACATTCCTCCTTACACTATGACTGTTAATATCTGCTGTGCCTGTAGTCCAAAAGGTGAAAAACTATCAACTTTTCACCGATGGGAAATTAATTTCTAATCAACAAGCCCAATTTGTATTATTGCTAATTGTTTGATAATAATGGGTTAAAAGAAACAAGAAAAGGTATGGGCCAGCAAGATCATAAGCAAGGTCAGTAGAATCACTTCTCAGGATTAGATTGACTAAGGAGGGGATTTCTGGTAGAGTTGTACTGTATTTCAGCCAAACTGACAACTCGTCTATCATCTTAACAGCTTTCTCACTTCCAATCAGCAGTAGATAAGTGAGTGAGTCCTTATCACACTTACTCACATGTGCTTTTTAGGATGCTGGAGAGTGTGGAAATGTTTCCATTATGAGGTAAGGTTTTTGCGCAGTTCATTTAGCAAACTGTTGCTTGCTTATCTCTTCCAACAGCGAGTGACAAGGCCCCTTTTTCCACAATCCTAGCCAGACACCATCCCTGCAGCCCCACAAACAGGTCAAACACAGGGGTTGTCAAGAAAGTAAAACCTGAATCCATTCAATATATAGGTATGGCCTTTGAGAAAGAGCATTTCACCCTTTTAACAGAAATGTATTTAAACTAATGAATACATATCTAAACTGAATATTGCTACTTTAACATCAGTAGTTCCTAGTTGGGATGTGGAAGTTCATGGCTTTGGAAATGAAAAAAATACGAGAGTGTGTGTGTATTTTTTTGTACTGTACAGCAGAAAACATGTTGTATAAGGGAATTCTGATGATTTGTTGCACTCCACTCTGACCAGTAAGTCACTTTGAATCGTGAGAGTGTGCAAAGCAATCTCCTCAGATGTGCAAGGCCAGGGGCGTTACAGCATTACCACACAGTAGCTGCACACAGAGCAGCACCAATCTCTCTCTCAGGAATCATTGGTGATTTAACATGGTGTGGAAGCCAGAGATAAAGATGCTGCTGATAGCCTGCCATTAAACAGCCTCTTTTACAGGAATGAAACGACACCGCAGCCCTTTCATGGTGTGAGGAGGCATCTCTCTTCCTGTGCTCGTTTGATTTAGTAAATAACGAAACAGGCTGTCTCCCCATAGCCTGCCATTGCTGCTGTAAGGAACCCACAGAGGTAAACAAGGTCTTCTGTCAGAGGAGTGTGTCTGTGATGACTCTTATCCCTCTGTCACCATACTGCTGGGAGCAGGAGACCTTTCATGTGTTGTGATTTGACAGTTTCACCCTCCTGTTTCACTGGGCCCGTGGTTAGGTGGATGCAAGACCTGAGGTCAGACAGCAGCTGGGAGTGTGCAAATGCGGTACATTGTGTCTGCATTGTAGGGAATACAGGGAATGTTTTGTCAGTCATAGGGCAGGCTGTTTTTTGTGATGTGGAAATACTGGGTGTGACAGTGAGTGTAGGAGTTGGGCAGTCTTAAATGATGAACAGTAGCATTGTTAGATGGAATGTAGTCCAGACCCCATCTGCTCTTTGTTTCCCCATGAAACCAACTCCATTTAATCTGCTGGTTAAGAATGCGAGCCAATGGTAATTGGCTATTAAAAAGATGGACCTTTTAAGCAAAGCAGAAAGTGATGTGAGTAAAACTATTCTTTTTGAGATGTGAATTTAGCTTATAAGACACACTGCAGTGCAGGGAGTACAAAGACTGACGTGCTGCTTGACACATAGCGCAGGGAAGATAAAATGGCAGCAAGCCTAGTTCACTTGAGCCGTTCTCTTCCAGCAATTTGAGTGGGGAGGCTGCTGCTTTGCCTCCAGATAACAAAATGTGTCCTTGTTCAAGCATGGCTGTTCCTTGTGTTATCAACGAACACGCAGAATGCTGTCTTAAACCTAAAAATACTCCAGTACCTCTGACCGAAAAATGCTCCTGGAGGGGCAAGATTAAAGGCTGCCTCTTCAAAAACATTTAAAGTGCCATTTATGCTAGTAGAACAGAATGTGAGGTCAAATCCAATCCTAGTCCAGACTTTTGCAAATGATCTAACTTAAACCTAAACCTAACACTAAACTTGGTATAATCTTTTGAAAATACTGTTTCCTCCAACCTAATGTGAGATTTTGTGAGTTGATTTTGTGTTGTCACACATCCCACCTACATTTACTGCTGGCCACTATCCCTCGGTAATAGCATGAAAGAAACATTCAGCAGACTGTGCAGTGAAACTCCTGTTACACCCCAGATGTGTTCAAGAGTAATGCTAAACACAGGTCCCACTCAGAGAGACACCCCCCAGGGAAATGCTGTAGTCAAATCAGAAAACAGATGAAACAGCATCAACTTCCTTCATTTTCTGTTTATGAGACTTGATAGATGTATAGGAAGGAGTGGCTGACAGACTAAACCTGGAACCACTGAATGTACATGGCTCTCAATGTACCTGTCTGCACTTTTGCACACTCCTTGTGCTAAACTGTAATGTTATTGTTTAGGGTAATATTCTTATCAATACTTTTTTCCTGAAAAGTGACGAGGTAAAAGAGACAGATAAGGTGAAGGCGTGACATAGATTTTCACCAGAAGTTTTCTACTGTGAAAAGTGTCAGGTAGACTTACAGCAGTGGCTTACTCTAGGTGTGTGGCTAGATTCAGGCCTTACAAGCAATCAGAAACAGGTAGGAGTGCATGTCTTTACTTAAAAGATCTGTCAGAGAAATGTTGATGGTCAAGAAGATTGCTTCAGTTTATTTGGCTTTTTATTTTACATATATGGAATAATTAGAATAATAATGCTAAGAACTTGTTTCTATTTGCAAAACATCTGTTTAATTAATTGTGATTAATTGCAGTGCCTGTCCAGTATGGAAAATCATTGCTAAGTGTTTCATGGTTGGTCAAAATGTGGAAACAATCGGGACATCCAGAAATGACTTAAAGCCTGTGTGACATCCTTGGGGAGATGTAATCATTGTGAGTCACTGGTCGTCTCCAGAGTACTGTTGTGCAGCAGTGACATTCTGTCCTCATACGTGCCCTGCTGGCTCATTTTGGTTCCAGGCTGTTTACAGAGGATGTAAGATGGAGTAGGACCTACTAGGATACAGTCGAGAGCTTGGTGAAGGGCGTTTCAGCAGTCAGGAATAGATCGGGCTGTTGACAATGTTTCCCTAGTTCCTAGTGATAGAATCTTGGCTAGTTTATGTAGAGGAAATAGCCTCACAGTCATTTAACATCTAATATGCTGTATTCAAGGCTCCTTAATTATTTATGAATATTGATGGCCACTAGAGGATTCCTGCTTTGAATACATGCGCTGTCAACAATCTCAAATCTCAGATGTAAGTTTCATACATTTTTCTACTTCTCTTTCTCTCTGTTATTGATACATGTTGGGTCATTGAGTGTGGAGTCGGGTGACCATTAATGTACTTTTTACTCATGTTTTTGTTTGTTATTGCTATGTTCGTACAGAGCAAAAATCTCAGCCATTTTACGAGCCTGCCATAACTAGTCTTTTAAATCAAAAGGTTGTGTGCTGCACAGAAGCTGTTCATAATGGCACCCTGTGAGCAAAATGTGCTTATGTGTGTTTTGTGTTGGAGTCTTGAAAAGCTCGCAGCAGTAATGCTTTCATTTCTTTTGTGAATAGCTGGCTGTAAGAGATATGGCTTTGTTTTCAAAAGGTACTGAGTAGGTCTGATCGATGCCTGCCTGGGGGTTATATGTAATTATTCTGCAACTGGGCAGCCATTAAATTGTTGTCTGGCTACAAAATAGACCCAAAATCATTTTACTTGAAGTTTCACTGGACAGGGCCTTCTGAGAGGCAGCGGAGAAGCTAGCAATGACCACCGCAATGACCATCACCATGGTAGCACCAAGACTGACAATCAGTGAGATGATTGGCTCAGCCAATAATATACAGTCTAGAAGAGCCCCTGCCAGGCTCTTAGAGGAAAACCACCAGACTTCAAAGTAGGATACTAATCCTAAGCATAACGTTATAATATGGGTCTGTTGTGTTTTGAACAGTGTGTCTCAGGCCTAACAGCTTCTGTCAGCTATTAAAGGGGCACAGAGCTCAAGGGCTGCAGAGAGCTATGTGCTGTGACAGGAGCTGGCAGACACATGTAGGCTACACGGTGGCCTCTAAGACACAGCCCGGCAGTGGAAGCGTAGGCCCATTAAACCCTGGCTCTCCTCTGAGAGGGACAGTAACAACTCCCAACACTAGCCGTGGCTCAAAGCGCTGACGTCGACTTTTGTCTGACTAAATGCCTTCTGACCATTGACACTTTCTCTTTTCTTCCTCTCAGATTCTACGGCGCTAAAGTCGACTGCACCAAGAGTGCAAACACCGGCAGTCAGGCAGTGTTCTGGAGGTTGTTTAAATGAAATGAAGACATTGGTTAATGGACCGAATGACCAAAAGTACAGTTAGAGGAAACATATGGAGGACTGCCTGGCAAAAACGGTCCTGCAGTCTAGCATCAACTGTGAGGCCAGGGAGGTGTTGTGATATCCAGGCGATAACCTCCAACATATTCAGGTAATCACTGGCCTCTGTTACTTTGACCCAGTAGACACACTGGACATGAGGAGGAGGATGCTGATGATCATCTTTTCTTGGAGAGCATCTTAAGAAAGGTGCATGTTCTTCAGTGTGGTGCATGGCCAGTACTGGCAGAATCTACTGGAGGGAGAGTGTCAGATACGATGTGGCAACCAGACATCAACAATAAGACTTTGAAAGAAAAAAACTAATTTAAGATGACCAAGCCTTGAATAGATCTTGCTTGATAGATTTTGTCTCTTTGTTCTTCCTGGTTACAGTCCTGGTGACAGTCCGGGTTAGCAACATGTGCTCTGGTCTTAGGAGGACTTGCAGTCACAAATCCTCAGAGATTAGAAACAGTGCTCGGGATGTTCTCTTCTCATTCTCTTGTGACATATCTGAACTGATCAAAGAATGTGATATAAGTCATGTCAGGATCTGTACTACACACCCCTCCCTGATGTAAACGTACATAGGGTGTCGTGTCACATGTACAAACACATGTCAACTTTCCAGAGATGGTAACTGGTCCCCACTGTGGACATTCAGAGTCATGTTATCTGTTATAGTGCCGTGTTAGATCTATGTCTGGAATCAGACAGTGGTTGAGGGTTGGAGGCAGAGAGGAAGACACTTCACAGCAGCAACCAAATATGGTGTTCTTTCTGGGTGTTGTCCATGTGAACAGAAGGTGGGCTGCATGGGTCAGTCGTGACGTCTGGCCTCGTGTGAGCCTGTAGCCAGAGGAAAGTCTGCTCATGGAAGTACCTCCTGACAAGCTGGACTGGCTGAGAAACCAACCAATTGACGCCTTTGATTCGCTCAATTCCATCTCGTCTCCGTCATCTCACACAGTTTTCTTTAGCAAGCTGCTTTTCACCAGTTGCTGTCCTGCATGCTAAACGTGAGCTTGCCTAATTGTCATGCAGCTCATTAAAACATTAGAGGTTGATGGGTTTGATGCTGGACTCGTTGGTTAACTCAGGCCTCAGTGGCAGGGGAAGGGGAGGCAGCTGCAGTGGCTCTTTGCAGAGAATCACTCGCTCAGGGGAAATTAATCAAAGGAGCACATAAAAGGGGCCAGTGTGGTTTTTCATGTCATTCCTACTCTAAGGTACTCCTGTGTGTGCCAGGACCAAAAGAATACCTTATTGCTCAAAGGTAGGCCTATTTACTTTGTTTAGGCCACGTTGCAAATGTTAATGATTGAAAACACCTGAAGGTATGCCATCAATTTAATGGCCAAAGTAGCTTTCATACACATTTGTGTATTTTACTTTAGGGTCAAAGACGAACAACGTGCAATAGAATGCTCCTATAATATCCTTTGCTGAAGACATCACAGAACATCTTCATTGCATTGCCCATGCAACAGTGAACATCAGTAATGACTCCAGTAGAGTAAGTCTGGCAAGTCTGTTGCAGATGGAAAGGTAACATAGCCATCAGGGGCGGCTGTGGCTCAGGGGGTAGAGAGGGTTGTCTGTTAATCGCAAGGTTGGCGGTTCGATCCCCGACTCCTCCCAGGCCATGTGCCGAAGTATCCTTGAGCAAGACTCTGAACCCCAAGTTGCTCCCGATGGGCAGGCCGGCGCCTTGCATGGTAGCTCGCTGCTGTCGGTATGTGTGATTGAGAGTATGAATGGGTGAATGAGAGGCAAACATTGTAAAGCGCTTTGAGTACCGCTAAGGTAGAAAAGCGCTATATAAATGCAGTCCATTTACCATTTACCATCAGATTATCCATCTGGCCCTTTGAGGGAATTCATGAAGATGAGATTCCACTGGGAGCCATGATGCACAGGTTTGCTAAAAACCTCTCCTCCCCCATCTCCTGTGCCAGCCGTCACTGGCAGCTGTGCCCAGTCTGCAGCTGCCAGTTATTCCTCCCTCCGTCAACTCAAACAAATGAATTCAAAACCTAAAGGCCTTTATCAGTTTCCTCAAACACACTTTGTAGAGATACACTGTGTCGGCACGGTAAAACTCCAGTGGGAAAGACAGGCTGGGGAATCTATTCTGCAGGAAAGTTTTACGTTCACTCTTGTTGCAATTCATTGTCCAAGGACAGGTATTAAGAAGGAAGATGTTTAAAACATCAGACATGTTTTATCCCCCCCCCCCCCCAGTGACACGCACATGGTGGCCCCTGCTAATTGGCCTGGGGAGGGGGGGGGGGGGGGGTTGTCGATCCCCCCTGGGGTTCTTCCTCCTACAGCCCAGTAATGAGATCAGGCAGAAAGCTGACAGACTCCCTCTGCCATTCAGACGCTGTGTGATCAGAGATGCAGACCATGTGTACAACTGATGATGCACTTGTTAACGCTTCTGAATTCAACAACAAGTATATATCAAAGGAATTGGCATTGATCTTTTATTGATTTGTGTTGTGAACGCAGACAACTCTGAAATGACCCGTGTCGGAGGCCAAGGAGGACGGACCAATCCACCTGGTGAAACCCTCATTCCAGCTGGAAAATATGTCTGATATTTCAGAAAGACCCAGATTGTGAGACTGAATGTAAATCAGCTACACACTTGATTCCCCCCTATCCAGTGCTTACATGGGCTGAAATCATGTAGCCTTAATGTATGCATGCTCTGTCTGTTATGGTCTCAGCTGTTACCCATTTATTTGCGCACACCACACCATCCCTACCAATTCCACCTGCTCTCTCCTCACTGCACCCTCTGCCTCTCGGTGTGTGTGTGTGTCTTTGTGAGGCACAGTCTGTCTGAAGAGGGCAACAGAGCTTCTCTCGATAAGACCCAGGTTGTGCAGCTTGCTCTTGTTGAAGTGAGTGGAGCAGGTATTCCTGCAGACATACCTCCAGCTCCTTGCCGTCTGGGAGAGGGGAGGACAGTGGTAGTGATGCATGTGTCTGACTACATAGTCTATCTTCCCCTCTGCTCAGTTCACTCAGCCGGGCCAAGCAAGTACTCTAGCATCTGTCTTCTTCATTCTGCTAGGGACAGAGTCACGGTAAGGCTTTGACAAAGCCTATTTACTCTTATGCGTTTTTTCTGTGATTAGAAGAGTACAATTTGACGATTCCTTTGTGTGTGTGGAGAGCATTTAGATTTGCACTGCTCAATGTCTCATCATCTCAGCACTCTGGATTAGTAATCACAAGAGTGTGTTTATTGTAGCATAAAGGGAGAGCAGTAAAGGGCTTTTAACTGAATGGTTCATGAATAAAGCACATGGTTCATATATATTTCTTCTCTATAGCTAATTGAGCTCTAATAAAAAAACATCTAATCTCTTTTAGAGTCTCTCATTGCACTTCTTTGACAGATCCTGGCATCATGGACTGTGCCCCTCATAGTAGCTCTAGAAGTCAGCCAGATGATGCATAGTAAAAGACTGTGTGAGTGCAAGTTCCTAATATGTTTGATTGGCATATGGTGTAGAGAGATTGAACATTTATTGATAGTGATGAGCTTTAGTTTCAAATTGCCATCAGACGTCAATGTGTGCTCAGCACCATTACTGGTCTCTCTCTCTCTCTCTCTCTCTCTCTCTCTCTCTCTCTCTCTCTCTCTCTCTCTCTCTCTCTCTCTCTCTCTCTCTCTCTCTGCACTGGGTGAGCTGGTCCCCCCTCTCTCTCTCTCTCTCTCTCTCTCTCTCTCTCTCTCTCTCTCTCTCTCTCTCTCTCTCTCTCTCTCTCTCTCTCTCTCTGCACTGGGTGAGCTAGTCCCCTCTCTCTCTATCTCTCTGCACTGGGTGAGCTAGTCCCCTCTCTCTCCCTTATACACTGATGTTATTTAGTCCATATGTGGGATACGGAGACGTTCCCATATTTGTTCAAATTAAAAATATTTTTTTTATACTAGCGAGACAGTGGAGAGGGAGGAATTGCAGCTTAATGGACTTTAGCTTGTTTCAATAAACCACAATAAAAGATTTCTCACAAAGAAGATGGTGGTTAGAAACTTGCATAATGAAGGTAAGAATGATTATACAATAAAGTTGCATTTATAACCTGGGGAGGCTTTTACCTATTGTTCACAAAATAAAGTAACCAAAAATACCCACTGAGCAGAGATGGGAGTTCCTCTCTAAGTGTGAAAGTGATGGAGGGGTACATAGAGATACAAGCCCAATGCATTATTCATCACAAACAGAGTTGTGATTGTCTCTTCTCCTTCAGTGCTCACTGTTTCTATAAAACACAAGCTCATATTCAAGTGAAGACCTGCGGTGTGTTTCCTTGTCTTATTTCCCCAGAAATCGCCTAAAATAAAACCTCGAAAACAGTCTGGAGCAGTTGTCCTTCGTTGTCGAGCAGACCACGTTGTTATCAGAAACTCATTTGGTTGGTGCCAAAAGTAATTTTTTGTCACCTTGTGAGACATCAAAGTATCTTGCTCTTGCACTGTTGCTGCAGGATTGCAGTACCACTATTGATCCGCACCCTTTTTTTCTGAGGTTTCAGATCCATTCTCCCCTGAATATTTGACAGGTCGGCACCGACAAGCTCTGGGGTCTGTAGGGCAGACAAAACCCTTGTGGGTTTGTTAGACGTCAACTGTGCTCTCTTACAGAGTCACAAATAGACAATCTCATGTCAATGCCTCACTAAGTCCTCGAAACAGATACTCTTGAGTTTCTCTCACCTACACACAGCCTGATGTGACCAAAGACACTTGTCTGCATTGCAGCATGCAGTCTTTGCTCTGTTCTGTTTATCAAACTGTTATGTAAATTCATTCACTGTTGAACCTGTAACTTGTACTTCAATCAAATACAAATTAAGGTGTTTGCAGCTGAATGATAATGCTTGGAGTAGTGTCAGATAAAAGAAAATATGTACAGAGTTTAAAGTGAGCTCATTTCTCAAGTCAAAGGACAGCGCTTCCAGAGCTGGGTCGAAGTCACTCCATGCAGCATTTTTAGACTGAGAGAAATGTGGTCAGACATTTTGAGAGAAACTGGGCAGTTTTTATTGACACAAAATCCGAGCCAACTGCAGTTTAGTCTTGTTGATGCCAATTTATGGTGCCATCTAAATGGTGCCGTGAAGCCCACAGGGTGTAATCTGAGGGTGAGTCGTGTCAGGCAGCCAGACCCACTTCTGACACGATTCATGGTGCTGGTGATCAACAGACATCCATGTGTACCCAGCTTTAGTCTGGCCTGGCACCGGCTAGCGTGGCAGCTGTGACCAGGCGAGACGTGAGGATCATTTGAAATGTCTGACTTTACTTTGCTGTAAAAGTTCATTTTTAGATGCCCTCTCAGGCGTTGAACTTGTTTACTTTGCTGCACGGTGTCTCCTGTAGAGAACAAAGCCTGAAAACAACCTAGCCTCAGTCAAAAGCCATCCAGAGTACAAAAGAAAATCCTATTCAAAAGCAAACAATCTCAGGATTAATAAGCAGACGACTAGCGCAGGGCTACAGGATCCTCCTTTATTTAATTCACAGGATTCAATTTGAACACTCGGCTGTACCAGAGTCATTGGCTGACACTATAAATGCCTTCATCTCAATGCAAATGTGCTCTCTTGCCAAGGTTGATTACCTGCCATTAGGAGCCTTCTGTGGAATGACCTTCCTTCCTCGTGTCATGACTTCATTTGCACCTTAAAGCCGCCTGTCAAACATGGATCCATTCTTCTTCCTGTGGCCACGGCCCATTTGTTTGAACAGAAAATGGACACCGCTGGCATACAAAATAAAGCTTCCACCAAAACGTATGCAAAGCCAAACGGTTGTGTGTGTAGTAGACTGGTGATGGACGTGCCTGTGTCATAACCCCAGATCGGATGTTGTGAAGGCCTGTGATTAAGATAACGTATTGGATTAACCATTAGATTAGGATCTGTTCAGTTGATCTCAGTGTGTCTGGAGATGCAGCTGGTACAGTGCTCAGAGTGACCAGTAGGTGTAGCAGTGATGTCTTATTTGAGCTGACAGGATGAGAGAGAACAGCAAGACAATTAGCAGCATCCGTCACTAGCATTATCTCACTGATGTTGCAGTCCCTGTCAGATCATCTCATGCACCTATTAGAGCTCTGACTGGGAGATTAGTGCTATCATCAAGGCCTGACCGTTGACCACTTTCATGACTATTAGGTACCATTTTGACTGTCAACAATATTAATACAAATGGTTTCATACCCCGAGCAACATCTCCCCTCCTCTACTTCTCTATGTCTCTCTCTCTGTCTCTCTGTCTCTCTCTTGCTCTCCTGCCCTCTCTCTCTCTCTCTCTCTCTCTCTCTCTCTCTCTCTCTCTCTCTCTCTCTCTCTCTCTCTCTCTCTCTCTCTCTCTCTCTCTCTCTCTCTCTCTCTCTCTCCTGCCCCTCTCTGTCTCCCTCTGTCATTCTCCCTCTCCCTCGCTGCGGCTCATTCACAGTCACTGCTATTGTTATTCACAGTGACAGCACACAGATAGCAAGAGGCCTTTAATGCAGCACACTGAAAAGGAATTAAATCCTGGCCTCTGCTGCCACTGTCTCCTTGGGCACAGTCTATTCATTAATCAACCTTTTTTTTTTTTTTATCCTGCCACCAGTTTTTGGCACCACAAGTTGACACCACAAGTGCCAACTTGAATGGAAATGCCAAAGACACTGACTGAGTCAGATCTCAACTTTCAAACCCTATAGTTACAGAGTTCTTAGGGAATAAATAGGTTCATCACGGCTTCCTCCTCCCCGCTGCCAGCCAGTGGAAGTGTTCTACACCTACCTGCTGAGCTCACTGCACTTCATCCCATTATTCGGTCGTTCCCAGACGTCCTTTAAAACAAACTGAGGAAATTAGGGCAATAAATAATATTTCTTTTCATATGCTTCAATTTCACCATGATGAAAGCTGACATGTTATTTCAGTTGGTTCCCTGATTTGAGAGAGAGCGAGAGCGAGAGCGAGAGCGAGAGAGAGAGAGAGAGAGAGAGAGAGAGAGAGAGAGAGAGAGAGAGAGAGAGAAAGAGATAGAGACCCTGAGTTGTTCTAAACTGGGAGTCGTTTTTGGTCATAAAATTGCATGCCAATAAGCCTGGCTGTGTAGGAGGGTTTGTGTTTCCCCACAGAGGGATGACACAGCTGAAGCTGCTGATTATTTACTGGGCCAGAACGACGTGGGCTGAGTTGGTGTGGTGGAGAGAGGGAATCAGAGTGTGAGAGAGAGAGAGAGAGAGAGAGAGAGAGAGAGAGAGAGAGAGAGAGAGAGAGAGAGAGAGGGAGAGAGAAAGAGGGAGAGGGAGAGAGAAAGAGGGAGAGAGAAGGAGAGAGAGAGAGGGAGAGAGAAAGAGGGAGAGAGAGAGGGAGAGAGAAAGAGGGAGAGAGAGAGGGGAGAGAGAGAGAGAGAGAGAGAGAGAGAGAGAGAGAGAGAGAGAGAGAGAGAGAGAGAGAGAGAGAGAGAGAGAGAGAGAGAGAGAGAGAGAGAGAGAGAGAGAGAGAGAGAAACTCAAAGTTACACACCCTCCAGTGTTAGGAAAACCCATTTCTGGGGATCTACTGATGTACATAGCAACATTTATGTTGAGCCTGTGACATGAAGCCTTGACTATTTTATACATACAGTTAGGCTCTGATATATTTTTCTCAGAGTACACCAGTCAAGCTATGTGAACTATGTAAGTCATTTTGCCTTTCTAAAATAAACTAGCCTTCCTCTGAGTTCTCTTCGAGTTTTGTCTTATTTAAAGAGGTGAAAATTAATCTCCACCACCTGTCCTCCACAGCGATGGTTGGAGCAGCAATCTTCCTGAATAATAAGCCGGCTAAGAGCAGGTGGCTGTAAGTGCTGGTTGCATTGGCCCTGTTCAGCTGACCCTGTCTGGCTGCTTCTCTGACTCTTCCCCTTCTTGAAATCAGTGTGATTAATGGATGGATGCATTCCGGTCTCAGGGTCCTAGGTGGTTCACATTCAGAAGAAAACCAACTTCTGACTCTAATATCTTCCTGCTTGTTTCTCAATGATTTATCTCGTCTTCCAGACTGGTAGATGTGCCTTGAAACAAGTGGTTCTCATGGTTGCTCCACACTTTCTAAGGAGACATTACAGGATCGAGACAGAGAAATCAATCCATTATTGATGACTCACCTACTATTAATATCCCTCTTGTTTCCACTGCTTCTGATCTAACATGATTAGGGTTCAACATCTGTGTTGCTTACCGAAGGGAAACCATGAATGAAATCACCCCATGTTATGAATGCACCTTCAGGTCCACTTGCACCTGTCAGTCTTTGGGTAGGACTTTTTGCAGTTTTCGTTTTTCAGGCTGGTTACTGGTACCCTTGTTAGTTATGTTGACATGTTTTAAGAGAGTTTCACATACGGCTGCTTTGGATGTCTCTTTTCAGAAACATCCTTTACTCGTTTGTAATTTAAATGAAATGTGTCAAATTGGTTCAATTGTTCACTTTAACATTCGTTGATCTGCATTTCCATGAAATAGAAAATACAGATTCAAGTTTTCAACCTCTCCCTTTTTGTTTATGGCAGAACAGTAGTCCCTGTAATAGTTCAAAGGTGACCCAATTAATAATGCAGAAATTGTTGCCTTTGAAGATAGGCCTAATTATAACATGTTATATTCCAATATATTAATAAATAAACGCTCCCCTATTGCTTCAGCTTTGTGCTTTGATAGATGTACAGTCAGTGGTGCTAATTACCAAGGCCTATTAAGACTTAAAGCATAGTTTGTTTAATCCTAAATGAAAAGCTCTCAAGGAACTTTGTCACAATAATGTTGCTGCCACAACATCTGCATTATTGGTACATTTAGTGCACTCTCATGTGAGGCTGTGTCGTCAGTCGTGTCATTTTCTAATTGTGTCTGAGTGTTTTCCTCTCAGATGAGTTTTAAATGGGGTGGTCAGCAGAACCAAGATATTAATCACAGTGGCTGGGCTGCACCACACCACTGATCGTTGCTATTTTCAGCCCTCATTAAAGGGGATTTTATTGATTGTACATCAACGTTGTAATTATTGAAGGGTTGTGATGACTCATCGTTTTTTTTTTACTTGAGAGTAAAAAGAATGCCTGTTTGTACCTTTGGACCACCTACAGCTTTTTCTTTCAAGCGAACACATTTGTGCTTTTGGAGAGCAGAGGATAGAAGAGCCTCATCATGCAGAGGCACAATGTTTCTTTACAAGTTTTTTTCCCTCTGGAGGGGCATTATGTGGTCGTCTTAAGCAGATCTTGAGAAGGTGGCATCCGCTTACGCACATGATCATTAAGTACATGTTGCTTCTTGGCTTCCCATCACACAGGGCCAGAACACAGGGTCACACCGAGTGGGAATGAGAGATGAGTGTTTACACTCCCTCGGAGATTGCGAGATGAATATTGTGTATACGTGTGTGTGTGTGCTTGCTTGTGTTCAGTTCTATTCTCGGATCTTGGTTCTCGCTGCATTACGTGGACGGTTGAATCTCAACCATAGAGGACTCCTGCTCACTACGGGCACAGCATCTTCATCGGAGACTAGATATTAGAGAAACTGTTGCTTTGCTGTGAAAATCACTTCAGCTGTAGTCCCTGTGTTTATGGCCATCTCTAATGATGGTGGTGATTAAGGAGTGCCTTTAACAGCATTTTGTTATTGGGTCATACAGTCCCAGAGGAGAGCAAGGGAAAGCAGCACCAATCATAGTTTGAGGCCATTAAAGTCGAAAGAACTGAGAAGAAACAACAATGTTCAACTTTATAAAGGTCTGTTAATGGAACGGGCTGAGGGTGGTAGACAGTAAGGCAGCTCTTAGGGAACTCTTTATCCAGTCATTAGGCCCATGGCAGAACAGAGAGTTGCGAGCATGCCGTGTGTTTGATAAACTAGTCAGTGTGGAACTTGTAAAGACAAGATGAGTAATCATTTACACAGATGTTCTTCTTTGTTGTTGATTGCTCCTTCTTTATCACCAACCTTAGACTATGGTGCCGTTTTAGTAGCCGTTCATGAGCAAGACATGAAGAGGACATGCAGGATAGACAGTCTTTATAAATGAAGTATGAGCCACCATACTACGCACCTCACTGCTCCGTCTGTCCCACCCCCCCCCCCCCCCCCCCCTCCTGGGCTGGAGCTTGTCTTGAGAGGCAGCGCTGACTCACTGCTGTAACAGGGAAGATCTGCTGCCTCAATCATTGCAATGAGGACTCAGCACCCAGACAGGCAGACGGCGGTGGGGGGGGGGGGGGGGGGGGATAATTATGGAGGGAGCTGGAGAGTAATGCCAGAGGGGAATAGTGGATGTGAAGTCCGAGAAAAGATTCGAGGTGAATCTTGTCAGCAGCTTTTCTGTACAAGGATAAACTCTCTGCATCTACCTGCAGAATGGAGCGTACTGTGTCGGAGCTCCTCTGAGCGCCCCTCCCACACGCTGTAGCGCTGCTGTTTTTCACCCACTCCTTAGCATAGCCTCCAGCCTCCAACACACTGCTGCCACATCAAAACCTCCTCGATCTCAGCTCTCTGGCCCCCGCCCAGACAGACAGGTCACTGGTGGTTTTGCATCACTGTGGTGGAGGACAGGAGAGGACTTTAGACGTGGGAGGTAGAGAAGTCTCTTCACTGTCTGCAGCTTACAGGACTAAAGATGGCTTTTGCAAGACTTATGTAAGATAGCCGAGAACAAATGTTCTTTATGTGGACCTAGCACTGTAGCTTGTTTATAAATGTGTTCCTTGAATAGGCAGTAGCCTATGTACTATGTGTAGCTAGAACAAGCAAGGCATTGCTGTGTATACCTACAGTAGCACCACATTTTTCTATGCCTAGCAGACAAGTTGCTTTGTTGTGTACAGCATTTCTCACAGTTTGATATGCCTCCTCTTCTCTCTCTTTCTTACTCTGCTGCTCTGCGTCTCTCTCTCTCTCTCTCTCTCTCTCTCTCTCTCTCTCTCTCTCTCTCTCTCTCTCCCTTTATCATTCTTTCTATCAGTTTCAACAGAATTCTCCATAGCCCAGGCGATCTGCTGCAGCCATGTTTATGAACAGCTTGAAGATGCTGCTCACAGGTGGCAAGGCCAACCGCAAGAACCGCAACAGTGGTAAGTCTACCTTCTGCCCCCAGCCAGCAACAATATGACTCAGCTGTCTGTCAGAACACTGAGGGACGCCCTTGAGGGCTCTCGTTCTAACCTGGTTCCTCACCCTCACACCTCTCCACAATCTGCGGCATGAGAGCCCACACAGACATCCATAGAAATGACAGACAATGATTGGTGGGCTAACAGCACTTCACATGCGTTTTCATGGGCGTACGTGAAATTCCCTCTTCAAACAGCAGCTGTATTATTCTATCCGAGCCCTCACCCTTAAAAGCCCCACTGCCATCTTTGTTTCTATACGGCTGCCTCTGTCACCCTGCTCTGAAGCGCTTCCATTGTCAAGGAGGGAAGGCGGTGATGTGGCTTCATCCTCGAGAGGAAAAGTGAGTGGAAAAGTGCAACAGCTCCTGTTTTGAATGTGAGTGCCGACGCTACTTAATAAGAGCCCTCTTTTACAGTCCCTCTCGGCCGAGGCGTCAGCAGCGCGTGACAACACACCGAGCGAGGCTTCCTAGATATCTGCAGATAAATGAGTCTTGCAGGTGTCCTGCATCTCATTTACAGATGTTAAACATCATTGCATATGTGTGTGTCTGTCTGTCTGTCTTGCTCTTTATGTCTGCTGCTGTCACTTTGCGTATTCCTAAGGATCTAGCGTCAACCTCACTACCACAGACAGGGGGCGCTGTGAGGCAGTAGTCCCCTGCACATTCCTGTGTAAGGACATTCCTCAGTTCCATCTTAAAAGGAAGCTGTTACTCCCTGGTCATTCCTTCCTGAATACCTTTGCTGTGTTTTCTCGTCCTTGATGTCAGAGGAAGATAAGAATAGATATATTTTTATGCCAGAATGAGAAGATGTGCTTCCTGTGAAGTGAATCACAATAGCTCATCAAGCTATGCTGCCAGCTAGTTTGAGACGCATGATTGTAACTCTGTTACTCAGACATGCTAACTGGACTGTTGCTTTTGATGCTTTTGCAATGAACTGATTCGGGTCCGTTGAATGCTAAATATCTCAACTATCTGTGTTGTGCATAGTTGTTATTCAGTTGGGTTGATCACCATCAAATCACATAGAATTGGGGCCAAATACACCATTTTCAACTGAGAAAGTGTTGTTCTTGTGTATACTAACAGCAGACAACGCAACGACGGTTGTGTTGAACAAGACTGAATCATCGGCACCCTGCTGCCATGCTGTTCCCAGCCGTACAATAGTAATCAGACCCCATTCAGCATGTGTGTCTGAAATGATTGTTCACTTGTGAACACAGATGCACTGACACCCATCATTTGGGGTTCTTTCAACAAAAGAAAGGGTGAATGTCCCTCCAGCCGTGAGCATCGAGTTTTAGCGATCAGATCATATTTGAATCATCTCGTTAAGCTAATCAGATGTGACTTGTGCCAGAATAAGGCAGAGGCGGGGGGGGGGGGCGCCCGGGGGGGGGGGGGGGGGGTTGTCCTCTCTCTCCTCCCAGTGAGCTGATGTGGGTCTGATGTAGCCTTGCAGCCTCACTGTGGACATACATGTTTATGGACCAAATGTGTCTGATTGATGGAAGCCATCTGACTTGTTAGGGTTATGGTTTGAGAGATCAGTGCTGTGTGTGGTGTAGTACTAGTAAAGTCATAGATCAGTGCTGTGTGTGGTGTAGCAGATTGATTGATAGGATGCAGACTGAGCTGGAACAGCTTAATGGGGGGAATGTCTGACTGAACACTGAGCGACAGATTGGCCCCTCCTGCTCCACAGAATTGCCCCTTCCTCTCTGCATAAATGAACTCATTAAAAGTGAATGGAGGAATTGACTGTTTGTTTCTGGATGTTTGTTTTGGACATTTCTTCTGAACCCACAGGATTAATTACAAGTAATTGATCAACTTTCAGCAGAGAGAGAGAGAGAGAGAGAGAGAGAGAGAGAGAGAGAGAGAGAGAGAGAGAGAGAGAGAGAGAGGCTTGCTCTTGCAGGTCAGTATTTCTACCAATATTACAGTAATCCTACCTCACTTCAGTCTCTATATAAAGTACATCACCTATCTTCCTGTAAACACTCTCCCTGTGTTGTGACTTCACTGTTTGACCTTAGCATTTGTCGTTTAACACTATAAAACACAGGAAAAGAAGCCTTGATGTTTTGGAACAAGGGTCAAGAATAATATTCCTGTGTCTAAGGATAGGGCATTGGGGTGCTCAGAGCTTATAACCTCATCAGTAGTCACTTGTGACCTAATCACCGGGCAACCATGGCAACAATATGCTTTGGGAAGCAGAAGCCCTTAAAGGTCAAAGACAATTCGGAGTGACTGAGAGGAGCTGTGACCCAGGTGCATTGTGGGAGCTCTCCCTGTCTCCAGGAGGGTTCATGGTTCATCATTCATGGGTCTCCTATTCAGACCGAGGCCCTGGCTGAATCCTGCTCTTTTACCTCCACGAGCCCTCGCCAGTCAGGGTGTTGATGGCAACACCAATGTACAAATGTGCTTTGTGTTGGAACTCATTCAGTACACTCGGTAATGTTTTTAAATTATTGATATTAAAATATATTTCATTACTTAAGGATCACATGCAGTACCTTAAAACCAAAACAGAGCCTATGATATGAGAGTATACTATATATGCCTATGATATGAGAGTATACTCCCAGAAGAATGTACTGTAGTCCATACATAGGGCGTTCTGAAACTATAGATCCATTACGTAAGAACATACTGACACACACACACACCATAGGCAGAGTTTGACAGTTCAGCATGGGGGTGCAGAGCAGCAGGCTAAAAATAAAGCTCCCAGAGACATGGTCTGTTGTAACATGACAGTAATCCACCACACATTTCCTGCCACTGACTGATATTCAGATACAAACAATTGCTTGTAGTTGCAGTTTTCAGCTGTATTAAGTGGGGATTCACATAGATATAGTCTACTCTTATATATATGTCAGTAAATTAGCCCAGATTAAGGAAAGCACTATTGGCACTTATGATGGAAACAAACATTTGTCAACAATAATACAGTCTTGCATTTATATTAGTGGCATTAATTAGCTGTAACCTTTGACACTGACACACTCATCCTGCGCTCTTTATCAAGAAGAGAACATTTAGAAAGGGCACAGCATTTCAAGAATGTTAGCTCGTAAAGGGTTAAGTCATTTTGCCCTGGCTGAAAGAGAGAGAGAGAGAGAGAGAGAGAGAGGGAGACAGAGAGAGAGAGAGAGAGAGAGAGGGAAGGAGAGAGAGAGAGAGAGACAGAGAGAGAGAGAGGGAAGGAGAGAGAGAGAGAGAGAGAGAGAGAGAGAGAGAGAGAGAGAGAGAGAGAGAGAGAGAGAGAGAGAGAGAGGATGAGAGGGAGTTATTGCTGCTAGCGAGAGCACA
Source organism: Osmerus eperlanus (assembly GCF_963692335.1). Lineage (NCBI taxonomy): Eukaryota > Metazoa > Chordata > Actinopteri > Osmeriformes > Osmeridae > Osmerus > Osmerus eperlanus. Next base: position 13,906,409 of record NC_085029.1, read on the forward strand.
AGAGGCGGAGGGAGAGAGTGTCTGTCTGCCGTGGGAGGGTGTGTGCATGCGCGTGCGCGTGCCTCAGTGACAGCGTGTGTGTGTGTGTGTGTGTGTGTGCAGTCACACATGGTGCCGCTCACACTGTGGAGAGCTTCCTCTGCCCGGGCCAGACGTGATCTCCCTCTCTCCTCTCCCTCTCTTCTAGCTCCCTCTTTACCTCCTCAACATCATTTCTCCTTCTGTTTTCCCCTTTGTCCTTGTCTTTTGTTTGGGATGTTCCTTGGATGTTCCTTGGTGCGGGATTTCTATTGCCTGGCAAACTGAGACATTGAAAAGGTGAGCTGAATGGTTTTAATTCTGGAGTCTTGAATTGGTCTTGAATGGAGAAAGGGGAAGGCAGGAGGTAATTGTTTTTCATAGAGATTCAGGTTTGAAGATTTCTCTTTAGTACCTAATCCTGTAATTGAAGCTGCTAATCAGTTTGTATAGGTGCCCTGCTGAATTTTCAAGGATAACGAGCAGTATTTGTAGCTTGCGTGTCAGGGTTCCAGTGACCACTTCCAGTTTCAGCAAGTGTCAGATTCTCTGTGTTAGATTGGAGCTTTGACGCCTGCTTGACCCAGGTGGAGCTTTCACATCAGTCACTGCATCACTCCACAACCTGGCAGAGAGTGTTAGAGAGAGAGCATGTGTGTGTGTGTGTGTGTGTGTGTGTGTGTGTGTGTGTGTGTGTGTGTGTTTTTATGGTTAACGTGATGGGTTTCTGTCCTTCTGTTATGAATGACAATACAAAGTGCCCCCTGTTCTCTGTAAGAATTTGGGTAAGATTCATGTTTAGTGTAACATCACAGCAACATCTCTCCTCGTCTATTGCTCTCCCTCTCGGTAATGATCTCTTTCTCTCTCTCTCTCTCTCTCTCTCTCTCTCTCTCTCTCTATCTCTATCTATCTCCATCTGTCTGTCTCTATCACACATATATCATTTCTTAATCTTTCTATCACCCACATACCACTAATGAGGGTCCTCAAAATTCCATATATTCCTCCTCCTCTTCCTCCTCTTCCTCCTCTTCCCAAGTCCCACAGTCTCCCACTCCGTCCTCCCTTTGTCCTCCCCTCCTTCTAAAACATCCCTGTCTCACCTCAGCTGCACCCATCCTCTCTGCTCTGCTCAGCTCTCCTCATGCTTCTCTCCCACTCGCTCGCTTTTTCCTCTCTCTCTCACCCATCTGTCTGAGAGTCCCTCTCTCTCTCTTTCTTTCACCTCTCTTATCTCCCCTGCGTCCATGTCCCCTCGGGTTCTGTGCTCTTTCCGATTGGCTGATAGCCTCTGGACATTCCCTCACACTCCTCTGACTGGGAGAGGCTTCCAGGCTGGTGTTTTACTGTCAGCCGTATAAACCAATAATATTAAAGTGAACGCCATGCGCAGTCATTACATTTGGTTAGATGGCTTCAAGTTATATTTCCTTTTCACTGGTGTGTGTGTGTGTGTAGTGTGTGTGTGTGCCCCCTACCCCCGCCCCCAGACACTCCTCCAGACATGCCGCTCTCCACCAAACCCTGTCTGTCTGCCTGCACCCACCATCCCCCCACCCCCCTTCCCTGCACCACCACCCCCCCCCCCCCCCCCCCACATCCTCCCCGCAGCAGTAGCTCCTGCTGACTCGTATGAAGGAACTGGTCTGTCATGTCGGGGGACAATGTTGATCTTCCCAGACAGGTTGGATGTAGTTCCCCACTACACACGCACTGTGCATGGTGTGTGTGTGAGCGCATCTACAGCACCAGACACCCTGTCTGCATTGACGTAACCCACAGGGGAGGGCACGGGGACTAGACGTACCTGCCTCATCAGCCCCCTCATCCAGACTGCCACACAGACAGGGGGGGTTAGGAGGGCTCCGTATATCCTGCCCTTGTCCTTGGTCCTCTTGCTGAAACAGGGTGAAGGGTACAGTCAGTTCTTGTTTGTTTGTTTGTTTGTTTATTCGCATTTATACAATGATGAAAAAAATATAAAGATACAAAAGAAGAGAAAAAAACATGCAGGTGGAGCCAGAAGCCTATGTGGTTTTTCGTCCCCACCCACGAAAAACACCCAGTTCTGACATCGATAGTCATGTCGGGTAGGATGTATGGTTGTATAATACCTCTAGTTATCCGAGTTAACAGACAGCCATCTACTCACTCAAATGACTGGGTTTGTTGTCTCTTGTACAGTGAAGCCGTATCTCCTAGTCTATTTATATTTGATGGTTTTTCATTATTCAAGCCTGCTTGTTCAATGTTGGCCTGCAATGAAGAGGCTGTGTGTGGATATGGGTGTGTGTGCGCTATCTTTTTCTGTAGTGTTTTGTAAGGACAGACTGAGTGATTGCATTGCTCTGGGCAAGCAGAGGAATAAGCCCCCGTCTCTCTCTCTCTCCCTCTCTCTCCCTCTCTCTCTCTCTCTCTCTCTCTCTTTCTCTCTGTCTCTCTCTCTCCCTCCCTCTCTTCCTCCCTTTCTCTCTCTCTGTCCCCCTGTGTCTTCCCTCCTCCAGCTCCTCTCCCCTCTGCCCTAATGACCTGTGCCCTCAGTTTAGATTAAAGGAGTACTTTATGACAACATAGGATGTCTATCTTCTGGTCATTTGGTCCCCATGGATTTATTTTATTATTTATTATTTTGTGTGGTGCATTAAAGTCAATTAGTTGGTTCAGCTTTCTTGCACCATGGCACTGAGCGTGTTGAATTTAATGGGTGGATATAATATCGTCCCATTTTTATCTGAGGGATGGGCAGTCTAGCTTAGTGGTAGAGTATCTGGCTGCACATCTCGATTTTGCAGTTCATTCCCCCCTCAGTCGCATTGGATAAAGGCGACTGCTAGATGAATACACAACATCATTATTTGTCAGACAAGCTCCAGTGTGAGTCCTCTGGTGTCCCTGCTAGGGGCAGACAGGCAGCAGGGCCCTCGACAGAGGACAAGCCCTCTCACTGCAGTCTGAAGAGAAGGGAGAGAGACAATCGAATACCCTTGTGTTCATATTGTCATACTGTCGTTCTGGAGAGAGGAAACCAACCCGAGTGAGGCTGGAGGCATCTCTCTCTCTCTCTCTCTCTCTCTCTCTCTCTCTCTCTCACACCTCTCCCATAGTCTTCTCCTGGGTGCTTGTCTGCTCCTTAGACTCCATTTCGTATTCGATGCACTTTATTTATAGCTGCATGTTTTTAGACTTGTTTGTCTATGTGATGTAACACCCCTCCCCACCTCCTCCTCCAACTCCTCCTCCATAGTCTGCTGCTCCATCCCTCCATATCTCCCCCTCTCTCTCTATCCCTCCTTTTCTCCATCCATCCCTCACTCGCTGTGGTGAAGCCCACCCACTCAAAACTGCGACAGAGCTTTTCTTAGCTGTGCGCGGCAATGTAGGATGTCCTTTTTCTCGCTCGCTCTCTCTCCTTTTGCTCTTTCCTTTTGCTCTCTCTTCCTCCCTCTCTTCGCTCTCCATCACTCCCTCTAATTCTCTCTCTCTCTCATTCTCCCCCCCCCTCCCAGTCTCTCTACTTCCTGTTCCACTAACACCTCCATCCAGGACACTGTCGAGTGGCGGGGCTGGCGGCCAGCGCCTGACGCACTCTTCCTGTCACACATGCGTCAGTGGCCCTGTGCCACCGTGCCACTGTGCCCACTGGCTCACGGATAAAACAGCACATCACCCTCAGCGGGCAGCGACCGCTGTAGCCACACAGCACTTACATCAGATGTTACGCTCTTGCCCTGCTGATGGGCAAAGAGAACTAGATTAACATGATTACGACTAATGTTTAAGCTTCAGGGACAATTTATGCATTTGATCAGCTTCATTTATTGAATATAAATGAATACATTGCATCAAGCTTAGTGGAGTATTTTCTAACATTTTAGGTGTGTTTGTTAAACCTATACTTTTTCAACCATACCACCTTTACCATACCACCAAGCTTTAGAATAGGTTCTGTGTCTGTTAATCCCAGTAAATGTAGTCCAAGTCAAACCTCGGAGGCCTGAAGACATGTGCAGACAAGCAGAACATACATTAGGATTTACAATAGCCGGCAGTCTCTTGTATATTCAGTAGAATAAAACAAATGGTTGCTCTGCTGGCTGTACAGCTGCCATGTGTTTGCTTCTTTATTACTCTGCTCTTTCACATATTGGAATGTGCCTTAAATTAGTTTGCCAAGGGGACCTAAAACAAATTTTAAAAAATCGCTTTAGTTTCACTGTCATTGTTTCCTGTCAGGGGATCTTGGCCTCCACAGATAAAACACAGCTGTAGTATCGTGCTGCAAGGACAGCCACACACTTCTGGATCATGATGCTGGACACGTCCTCTCTCCCTCACCTGCATGATGCTGGACACGTCCTCTCTCCCTCATCTGCATGATGCTGGACACGTCCTCTCTCCCTCACCTGCATGATGCTGGACACGTCCTCTCTCCCTCACCTGCATGATGCTGGACGCGTCCTCCCTCCCTCACCTGCATGATGCTGGACACGTCCTCTCTCCCTCACCTGCATGATGCTGGACACGTCCTCTGTCCCTCACCTGCATGATGCTGGACACGTCCTCTCTCCCTCACTTGCATGATGCTGGACACGTCCTCTCTCCCTCATCTGCATGATGCTGGACACGTCCTCCCTCCCTCACCTGCATGATGCTGGACACGTCCTCTCTCCCTCACCTGCATGATGCTGGACACGTCGTCTCTCCCTCACCTGCATGATGCTGGACACGTCCTCTCTCCCTCACCTGCATGATGCTGGACACGTCCTCTCTCCCTCATCTGCATGATGCTGGACACGTCCTCTCTCCCTCACCTGCATGATGCTGGACACGTCCTCTCTCCCTCACCTGCATGATGCTGGACGCGTCCTCCCTCCCTCACCTGCATGATGCTGGACACGTCCTCTCTCCCTCACCTGCATGATGCTGGACACGTCCTCTGTCCCTCACCTGCATGATGCTGGACACGTCCTCTCTCCCTCACTTGCATGATGCTGGACACGTCCTCTCTCCCTCATCTGCATGATGCTGGACACGTCCTCCCTCCCTCACCTGCATGATGCTGGACACGTCCTCTCTCCCTCACCTGCATGATGCTGGACACGTCGTCTCTCCCTCACCTGCATGATGCTGGACACGTCCTCTCTCCCTCACCTGCATGATGCTGGACACGTCCTCTCTCCCTCACCTGCATGATGCTGGACACGTCCTCTCTCCCTCATCTGCATGATGCTGGACACGTCCTCTCTCCCTCACCTGCATGATGCTGGACACGTCCTCTCTCCCTCACCTGCATGATGCTGGACGCGTCCTCCCTCCCTCACCTGCATGATGCTGGACACGTCCTCTCTCCCTCACCTGCATGATGCTGGACACGTCCTCTGTCCCTCACCTGCATGATGCTGGACACGTCCTCTCTCCCTCACTTGCATGATGCTGGACACGTCCTCTCTCCCTCATCTGCATGATGCTGGACACGTCCTCCCTCCCTCACCTGCATGATGCTGGACACGTCCTCTCTCCCTCACCTGCATGATGCTGGACACGTCGTCTCTCCCTCACCTGCATGATGCTGGACACGTCCTCTCTCCCTCACCTGCATGATGCTGGACACGTCCTCTCTCCCTCACCTGCATGATGCTGGACACGTCCTCTCTCCCTCACCTGCATGATGCTGGACGCGTCCTCCCTCCCTCACCTGCATGATGCTGGACACGTCCTCTCTCCCTCACCTGCATGATGCTGGACACGTCCTCTGTCCCTCACCTGCATGATGCTGGACACGTCCTCTCTCCCTCACCTGCATGATGCTGGACACGTCCTCTCTCCCTCACCTGCATGATGCTGGACACGTCCTCTCTCCCTCACCTGCATGATGCTGGACACGTCCTCTCTCCCTCACCTGCATGATGCTGGACACGTCCTCTCTCCCTCACCTGCATGATGCTGGACGCGTCCTCCCTCCCTCACCTGCATGATGCTGGACACGTCCTCTCTCCCTCACCTGCATGATGCTGGACACGTCCTCTGTCCCTCACCTGCATGATGCTGGACACGTCCTCTCTCCCTCATCTGCATGATGCTGGACACGTCCTCCCTCCCTCACCTGCATGATGCTGGACACGTCCTCTCTCCCTCACCTGCATGATGCTGGACACGTCCTCTCTCCCTCACCTGCATGATGCTGGACACGTCCTCTCTCCCTCACCTGCATGATGCTGGACACGCCCTCTCTCCCTCACCTGCATGATGCTGGACACGTCCTCTGTCCCTCACCTGCATGATGCTGGACACGCCCTCTCTCCCTCACCTGCATGATGCTGGACACGTCCTCTCTCCCTCACCTGCATGATGCTGGACACGTCCTCTCTCCCTCACCTGCATGATGCTGCTCCATTCTTCCTCTCTGGGATCCAGGACGTATCCAAAGCCCTGCTTGCAATCTAATCCTAACTGGCAATGTCAGGCCCTTCATCAAGGTAACATTGCACAAGAGCTGACAGAATTGCCTTTGGTCTGTCAGGCTAGCTAATACAGCTGTGACAAATGACGCTGCTCTGATAGCAGGCTCTTCTCAGCTCCCCCGCACAGTCTGAGTTATAGTACGAGGTTATTCCCCGCTGTCCCTAAGGCCATTTTTTTCGCCTTGTCAAGACACTGCTGACCTCCATTTGTGGCAGGGTGTTGTGATTTTAATGGGGTTTTCTTCTGCACTACTGTTCCGTGCCCTGTTTGGAGTGCAAGTGTTGTGTGTGTGTGAGTGTGTGTGTGTGTGTGTGAGTGTGTGTGTGTCCTGGACAAACATGTGTGGCATGGCTAGCATGACTGCATGACAGGTATCATCTCTGGTAATAATGAAGGTGCCAGTCCAGGGAGAGCTGTTCATCTCAGCTGACAGCTGATGGTGGAGGTCAGGTACCTACACAGCTGATGGTGGAGGTCAGGTCAGGTCAGGTCCCTACACAGGTGATGGTGGAGGTCAGGTCAGGTCCCTACACAGGTGATGGTGGAGGTCAGGTCAGGTCAGGTCCCTACACAGGTGATGGTGGAGGTCAGGTCAGGTCAGGTCCCTACACAGGTGATGGTGGAGGTCAGGTCAGGTCAGGTCCCTACACAGGTGATGGTGGAGGTCAGGTCAGGTCAGGTCCCTACACAGGTGATGGTGGAGGTCAGGTCAGGTCAGGTCCCTACACAGCTGATGGTGGAGGTCAGGTCAGGTACCTAAACAGCTGATGGTGGAGGTCAGGACAGGTCAGGTCCCTACACAGCTGATGGTGGAGGACAGGTCAGGTCAGGTACCTACACAGGTGATGGTGGAGGTCAGGTCAGGTCAGGTCCCTACACAGGTGATGGTGGAGGTCAGGTCAGGTCAGGTCCCTACACAGGTGATGGTGGAGGTCAGGTCAGGTCAGGTCCCTACACAGCTGATGGTGGAGGTCAGGTCAGGTCCCTACACAGGTGATGGTGGAGGTCAGGTCAGGTCCCTAAACAGTTGGGGCACAAGGCAAAGTGTTAAAGCCCACTTGTTTGTGAACTTGTCAATGACTTTTGTGTTGTTTCCATCACTTCCCATGCTCTGTGTAGCTCCGGTGCTGGTTGGAGGAGGTTGGCTCACTAAGGTTCTGGTTGGCTGGTGGTAGACCAGATTTGTGTGGACTCTGTTCTGACCTGGTACTGGTTTCCTGCTGCATGTGCACTAATGAGATTAAAATCTGTACCAATATGCCCTCCAAAATGTCTGGTTAGTGATCTAGTTAGTTCTCTGCTTGTGTGGCTATGTGTGTGTCTGTGTGGTTGCACAACGAGTTAGAAGTGATTGATGCAAATGAAGATGTCTGCCAACACTTGACTGAGCAGGTGTCTGCTTTGATATTGCCTGTGTGCCTGTGTTGTGATTCATTAAGAGAGCTTCGCTTCCTAGTAAAGATCAGCATGTTCACCTGGGTTTCAAATAGAACATAGAGTTCACATACAACCATCCCACGCACACAAACACACACGCGCACACACGTGCGCACACACACACGCACACACGTAAATGTCAAAACACTCAGACACTTAAATGTCTGCTCTTGTCTTTGACCAAATCCTCTGCTCTTTCTAAAAGTACCACACTTAATGGGATCAAATCACCGCGCTCTTCTCCACTGCAATACATTACAGAGGACAATGAAGGATCAGACCAGTCTCTCAAGCTGTGGTGATACAGTGTTAGAGTCAGAAGCGGACTAGGTAAAGAGAAGAGAAAGGGTGCATTGTTGTCCCCTGACTCTTAAGGGACTCCTTGTGACAGATCAGAGTGACAGCACCACAGTGCGGGCATAATGGAAGTCCTTATAGAATTGTATAGGTGACCCTTTGGAGACTGTGTGTCGTGTATCTTCTGTGATTGTGTGTTCCCTTAGTGAGTGTGTGTACCTGAGTGTGTGTTCCTTTAGTGAGTGTGTGTGCCTCAGTGCGTCCATAGTCCCAAGGGCCTTTAGGGCTACTATCCAGAAACAAGAAGCTGGTAGACATGAACAAATGCCTGAGGATGTCTCTCTTTGCCAGCGGTGACCTAACACAAAGTCCATCCTTAAAGGAGCTTTCAGATGCCTGTAAAGGAACCGGCCCTCTAATGATGTCTCAGGGAGAACCAGGGCCCCAGCATACATCAACACCCCACAGCGCTCTAATGACTGTGGCGTTCTCTGTCACATTTGAACCTTTCAGAGGTGGACTCTGGGTAGAAGGGGAGGGGATGGTCTTTGTTCCAGACTTCTCCAGGAGATGTAGTTCTAGACACATCTTGGGTGAGTCACAACTCTGGGCCACATTGCTCCAGGGTTTGTGTCTTTGAAAGTCAGCCACTATAGTATAAGTGGTCAATTATAGTGGTCAATTATTTATTTTTTCTTGATCTACATTCCAAATGGGACTGGACCCTCGACTGTCATTAACTTTGTATGACTGTATGCTAGAGTTTGTTAGTTTGTTTTTTTACAGTAAATTATAATGGGAGAGAGCTTTAACTACATGTTGCCTGTTCTTTTAATATTGTACAACTATGAAGTATTAAGTGGTACATGCTATTATTATTATTATTTATTTTTTTACAGTGCCGATTGGAGCAGTGGAAAGTTAGTTTGTCCCGTGTGTCTCAAGCGTTTAAAATGAGAATGTCTGTCGGGCCTGGTCCCTCTCTCATGTTCCAGCTCAGTGGCTATTGACCTCTCTGGCAGCAATGTCCACTCTGACCACATCAATGCTCACCATGTAAACAGCCAGACTTGTTTGTTTCAGCCCACAGACCTTCATAGGGCTCGCACTGCAGATTTGAAAGCCTAGAAAAAAGATAGAAAGCCTGCTGGGTGACGTAGTCTTCTGTACCGGAGGTATCACTGCAGTGGCTGGGATTGGCTGTGGGCTCCGTTGCTGGACTGTTTGATTAACCAGCCAATGAGTGTCAATCTCTCTGCCTGTTCCGGGTCTCACACACTCACACTCTGAAGCTAATGCTATTAGTTTATCGACTGGCTTAATATGTCCACCCGCTACCCAATCTAGTCCTTGACTGCTGCATACCAGGAAATCTGAGAGAGAGATATATTCTAAAGAGTCATTTTTGTGTGAGTGTTCTGTGTGCACTGGGTCCTCTGTTGTCATTTGAAAACAATATACAACTCTGTATGCCTTGTACTATGGCAAGCATGCAAATCTGTGGCAGATAATCACTTTTTTTCAAACGGCTGCTTGGTTTAAGAATGGCTGGCTTTACTTAATTTAAATGGGGGTGTATGATCTGGGAATAAATTGTGATAAGCCCTTGTGTTAGCGTCCAACGTTATTGTGGCTCCAGCTCAGCTTTGTCAAACATGCGTCTGTAGAGGCTAAGTACTGCTGACACATCGACCCTCTGCTCCATCCACTGGAGCTAATTCAGCCTGCTCAGTCCCCTGGGCCTCATTGATCCTTATATCATTAGCCCTGTGTACATCTATCAGCAGACCTAATGCCTACAGTACCAGTCCTCAGTCCCTCACACACGCTCGGTTCTTTAAATAGTAAAAAAAAACGTCCCTTTTAACCATGGGCAGGAGAAAAAAGTGGATTTTGCCAGTGGGGTCACACTTTGCCACCGTGAGGGGCCAGCTGTCCCAGCGGCGGAGGGGGGTGGAGGGGCTGTGTGTGGGCAGTCTCCTGGGGCTCCTCAGGTCCCGGTGCCGGCGGATGGAGAAGGAGATGGCCCTGGTGATCGAGCACCACCGACACCGCCGCGCTCACTCTCTCTCCTCTTTCTGCTCGTCCTCCGCAGATGGTGGCAGTGAGGACCTGGCCGGCCCCTGCTCGCCCGGTCTAGACCACCCCTACCTCAGCTACGCTGGGCAAGGTAAGCACCCACCGCTCAACACCTGGCTCTCTTTCTTCACCTCCATATGCCATAACTCTGTTCTCCCCTGCTCATTCATCTGCTTGCCCTTCCTGTGTCCTTTCCCATAACTAATCTCATTGCTCTGATAAGTTCGAAGAAATATTACATATTTTCTGCCAGTAGTGGTTGTACTCTTTACTGCCTCTTACTTACATCTTTTGAACTGTGCTGTAAGTACCCTGGAGGGTTTGTATTTTATATTTGTATTTTTGGAGGTTAGAGTTAGATGTATTCTTCTTCTGTGGCCGTGTATTTAAATCTAAGTTGTGAAAGAATATTTAGATCATTATGATTTACCCTTCCCTTCGACCAAGGGTAGACTGTGTTTTTGAGCCGAACTGGGCTGAGTGGGTGTTTGTTTGTGTGTTCGAAGGCATAAAGAGGCTCTTACCCTTTAAGGGCTCATCTGTTTCAATATGGAGCTCCACCATACTGTCCTTTCCTTATTGTGTGGGGGCATTTGGAGAGCTAAGCCCATCACCCCTGAAGTCACCTTCCCTCCCTGCCTCCCTCCTCCTCCCCCTTGGCTCACACCAAACCACTCTTGCGGCTCCCCGACAATTATGCAGAGCTGTTGGTGGAGGAATGCAAATTCACCGGCAAATTCGAGGGAGTCAGGTGGCTGAGCGGTTAGGGAATCGGGCTAGTAATCAGAAGGTTGCTGGTTCGATTCCTGGCCGTGCGAAATGACGTTGTGTCCTTGGGCAAGGCACTTTACCCTGCTTGCCTTGGGGACAATGTCCCTGTACTTACTGTAAGTCGCTCTGGATAAGAGCGTCTGCTAAATGACTAAATGTAAATGTAAATGTAAATTCTCCTGAAAGCGTTGGGTTTCACAGCTATGATGCACACAGGACAAGTGTCTTGGCACACAGAGACCTAGCTGTCAGTGATGACTATGTGGATGAGTTGACTGTTGTTCCTGAGCGTTGCAGGGTAAAAGTGTTAGCTTGCCCGGGAATAAGGCTGGAAAAGAACGTAGGAAATTACCAAAATTGTGGCTTCTGCAGGAGGGATGAAGGGTTTTCCTCACTGGTTTCTGTGTGCCTTCAGGGACTGCTGCTTGTTATTACTGACCAAATAGTTGCTCTTCCACAGCCGGTAGGTCAGTACTATAAAGAGTGCATGCTGCCTGCAGGCCTTCTATCTACTAGGTCAGCCTATGATGGCCACAGTCAATACCTCCACATCACACCCCTCCCCTCTCCTGCTTCTCCAACCTGACATCATCACACTGATGTCCAGGGAGGAGAAGCGTACAACGTTAAATTGGGAGAACATGGGTTCAGATAGGTGAACTTTGAGGAATGGAGTACAGGAAAAAAAACAGCTGAAAGTATGTTGCATTGAAACATAATTCATGTTGAAAGCTGGATGCCAGCAGGGCACCATGTGTGTGTGTGTGTGTGTGTGTGGGGGGGGGGGGGGGGTATCATGGTGTGTTCAGGACCCTCCCCCTTTTCTCGGTGCTAAACTGGAGTAACCAAGGCCCTCGCTGTGTCTCTCCCACCCTGCAGGAGGCAGTGTGGACAGCGACTTCGCCTTCAAGGGAGACTACAGCGTGCCGCTCTCCATCACGGAGGGCATGCAGCACATCCGCATCATGGAGGGCGTGTCCCGCTCCTTGCCCTCCTCCCCTCTGCTCACCCACCAGGCCATCAGCATCCACCTGCAGCCTGCCAGCAAGCTTACAGGTAACCCCGGGCATCCAGAGCATCCACTCTGCAGAGCTCTCCTGTAGACGGCACAGGCAGGCTATGTCCCATTGCTTTTGAAACAATGTGTGATGACGTTAAGTGACAAATTCAATGATGAACTGTAATAACATTAGCTGGGAATAGGTTGGAATTATGTTGATTCAATTTCCCTTTTATGAACCGAATCAACAGGCTGTGGAGGCTGCTTCAGAGTTCATCTAAATGTCTGGGCTTAGGTTCACTTTGATTACAAACCAATCCACCACCACGAATCCACTTTCAAAGAGCCTTTGGCGGGCTGTTTGCCTCCCCCCTATCCCTGCTACCCCTACAGAGCAGTCTGTTCTGCTCCCTCACTGCCTCCCCTGCACCACCTCCAGCTTGGTTCTGACAGAGGGGAGGAAGGAGCTTCCCCAGTAACCCGCAGTTACCGCAGTAACAGCTTTACAATTGTATTGTCACGCATTGTAAGCAAGGCCTCCACTCCCAGAGCCACAGGATGCTGTACATGCATGCCAGTTAGTCACTGGAGGATTACCGAAGTGACAGGGAGGGGAGCCTGGAATGCTGGATATGGGCTGTGGTCATCTGTCTGTCCAGCACATATCTGTCTTAACCACCAATTATTTCCTCCCACAGTCATCTGCAACACTCTGGGAATGTGAGGGAAATAACAAAACATGTTGTCCACCAGCCAACGTAGAGGGTGGATGAAAATGTCAATCTATTGTGTGGAATAAGCAATGATATGAGCCTAGATCCAACTGAGAGGCCAAACAGTGTTGAACATAACAAGGAGGAGGGGATAACAAGCCGATGATAAACAAAGCTAAATTGATGTCAGCTGGGAAGACCTGGAGAGGTAGACACATGGTCAGAATGCCAGTTGTTTTCTCACAAAGCTACCAAATAAACAAGCTGAAATGGCGGATAGGACATGTACGTCTGTTTATTTATTAAAGCGTGTGTGTGACTCATTCCCTGGTGATTATAACTCACTTGTTACCAAAGAAATATGAGCAAAAAAGAACCCGCAGTCCAGTGACTGGTGGAGTTCATCTCTCTCCTCTCCGATGCAAACTTACATCCACACTTGGCAGTTGTTTTGCTTGATTGCATTCATTTCTATGCAAGAATTCTGGAATAGACTGTATGGGCACCATGCAGGGACAATGCCCTTTCTACACAGCCAGGCTGAATGGGTATTACCACTAGGGTGCCCTAGCTGCTTGATTAACATTCACATCATTAACCCTTCTCCCAGTTCTGCTCGATAGTTTGTAGATCACAGAAGGATTTATTTTCTCCCCACGTCGTATTCATACCGCTGTTAGAGTGAAGAGTCCCTGTCACATGCCTGGGGGCAGGTTGCTGCTGGAGCGGGCTTTGTTCAGGCGACAAGGCCCAGTTAAGACACGGCTCTGGGAAAGGTTCCCGAAAATGAGACTACTATAGCGAGCCAATCTTCTTTTCCCGGGCAAATGGTTCTGTCTCCTCCACTGTTCTGGCAGTCCTCCATTGTGGAGAGAACATGTTTACTCCCCTCTCTATCCGTCCTCCTTTCTTTGTTCACTGCAGTATATTCAGCCTTATTTACTATCTACACTCTCATCTGTGTTGAATTCTGGGAACTTGGTGTGGGTGTTGTGGGTGTTATCTTGATACATCAAGTAGTAGAGTCAGATGGCTGAGTGGTTAGGGACTTGAACTATTAATCAGAAGGTTGCGTGTTCGATTCCCGGCTGTGCAAAATGACAAGGCAAGGCACTTCACCCTACTTGCCTCGGGGGGGAATGTTCCTGTACTTACTGTAAGTCGCTCTGATTAAGAGCGTCTGATAGATGACTAAATGTACATGACGATGCTAGAAAAGAGTTGGGTTGTTGTTTTGAACAAACCTAGATGGGGCTGCATTGTGTCGCCGCTACACTTAGCTTCAAGATGAAGTCTCACGGTGTGCTTTGCACCTATTATTGTGATTTTGAAGTCATTGAGTCACTTTCAGATACTTACAGTGAGAGTTGCGGCTTGTGCTTTTTGGCCAGCAGGTGTCTCTATTAGGGTCGCTGAAGTGTACATTAAGGTACTTACCTCATCAAATTTGACGACACCAAGGGGATTATTATTGAAAGATGAATCACTCATCTAAAACTTAAAATTAGTTTTTCTTCCAGTTTGTATAAATAAGTGGTTCTTCAAAACTGAAGTGAAAGCCTAAACTGGTCTGCAATGGTTCCTGCACAAAGAATAAAAAGGAATACATGTAACAGGTACCCTGGAATCTAAGTGCAAGTGATATAAGTACAGTCCTAAAAGCTCAGCGGTAGCACCATCATCAACATCTTCGCCACCATCATCATAATCAACATAATCTACAGCAGGGGGCTGGCTGTGTCTGTGGGTCTTGGCGGGGGAGGGTCTGTACGAGTTGTTCTTCAAATAAATACAGAACTTTGAAATAAATGGAGGAATTCATTTTAATGCAAGCTGTTTTCATTATTTATGTGAGATAAAGAAAAATGAAAGCGAGTGTGCTGAAGGGGGGGGGGGGGCTGGGGGGGGGTCCTTCCCTGGTTAATTATCCGACCTCTCCATAATCCTTTTGCTCGGCGTGTGGTGTGTGTGTGTTTGTGTCGGTGTGTGTCAGTGAAAGATGAGGCCTTGAGGGGTTAAGTTGGGTTACTGTAGTAAAACTATAAAGAGGTATAGGATACCAATGGTTCCATGATGCGAGTGAAATAATATCTCATATTACCATCTGGGGTATCAATATATTACACCTGCAGCAAATACTGTCAAAACATATTGTTCAAACCTACTGTCTAGTCTGGACTTCTATTCATCTCTACATCTTTAATGACATCACTATATCTATCCCTCTCTAGGTCTGTACTGTTATCCATCTATTATGTATGCATGGTACTGTAAGACACATCTTACAATTGCAGCCTTCCGCAATACCTACTGGGAGAAGCTATGTCCTTATAATGGAAACTTCAGTTGATCTCTATCAGTCAGATTCACCGAGAGGTCTGCCTAGACGTGGTACGGTGTGCCAAACTGGGCCTCGTCTCAAGACATGGTACGGTGTGCCAAACTGGGCCTCGTCTCAAGACGTGGTACGGTGTGCCAAACTGGGCCTCGTATCAAGATTTGGTACGGTGTGCCAGACTGGGCCTCGTCTCAAGCACCCCAGTCTTCTCACCCTTTAATGAATTCAGCCCAGCGGTCGTCGTCACACCGTGTCGCTGTGCCAAGTGTTTATAGTGGCTCCCGGGGCCAAAGCTCTGGCTCCTCCGCTCCAAGGTCAGTGGAGCAGGTCTGCGGGCTCCGCCTTCCTCAGACCCCCTCTGTTGTCCTCTCACACCCTCCGTCCTCTGAAGAGCTGGTCAGACCTCCTCCACCTTCCATTCCTTAAACCTCTTCCACCCCTTCCCATACCTTCCCCACACACCAGCCTCCGCAGACGTCCTACGACGTCGCCCATCGCCCTTACGTTTCCTCAGCCCCCCCCGTCCCCCGTCCAGCCTCTCCAGACCACATCAAACTGCCTTTACCCTCCTCAGATCCCCGCCACAGACCTCAGGAAACGTGTCTGGGCTTATTCAACCCCCGCGGCTCTGATAGAATGAAAGCTCTAGGAAAGCGCTGACCTTTTTAGGAAATCAATGAGTTTCTGATTTAATCCCCTCCGCCTGCGTGAAGGGTCCTAGGGGGTCCCATCTGCTCGGGCCGACCTGTGAAATGGATTGTAGAGCTTGGCTGGGGGGGGGGGGGCCCTCTTGAGCCCGCCCCACCTTCCCCACCTCTCAGGAAATGCCATGCCTTTGTGGACAGAATCATCGTCATTGAAGGCTGTTGCAGCGCTCCGATGCTGCAAATACCATCTGGATTCATAGGTTTCCTACAGCCTGTTCCGACTTCTGGCAGGTGCCATTGATGTCATGACAACTCCTGTTGTGCCGACTACTGTTGAATCAATATACATGCCCTCAATGATACTGTACGATCAAGCTTGACTGTAATACAGTGTGAGATACACTGGAGGCCTGACACAACATCACTGATTGCCTATTGGTTTCTTCCTAAGCACCATTATGTGGTCTTACTGTAAACATGTCAGACCCAGCTGATTGACTGATTGTTCTTTACTTGGAAACATTTAATGGCATTATTTCAACATGTTGAATTAACGACCGCAATCAATACAATTACTGCCTCCCCGTGGATACGTGGATAAGACGGAAAATTGCATTTGCTCATGATGCCCTGATGGAACTGCAGCTCTTGTACTCCCCTCTCACCGCAAGTATCATGTTGCCCTGCTATTATCCCACCGTATCTGTAGTCAGCCTCATCATCTCTGAAACACAGCTGTGTGGATCTACAGTGCTGACAGAGCGGTGCTCTATGTGCTGGAAGACAGACTGGAGCGGAGGTCTCCAATGGGGATAGCTCTGCCGTCAGGACAGCAAGCACAGGTGCTGTATTCTTATGTACCGTCAGCCATTTGTATCCCAATCCCCTGTCGTCAGTCCTCTATCTATGCTGCCTCTGGGGGGGAACTGCTTTTCAGCTCCACTCCTCTTGTCCCTCCCCATCCACCCACCTACCCTGGACTCGCTTCTACGTTTGTTCTGCTGAATGGAAATGTGACATTCTCAGCTCCTTTGTCACAGGTGGAGGTAGGAGATAAAGGCCTTAACGATGAGATGGTAATTGAAACAGGAATAATGCCATGAGACGGCTCTGAAGAATCTGCCCAGCGAGCTTGAAATCATCACCACCTATGGTTTGATCAGAAGCGACAGTCAGTCAATTCACCCTGTGGTTTTTTACTAAGGAACGGTAGCGTTTATTCTATGAACAAAGTTTTCTTAGCCGAATATTCTAAGTGCAGTTCAGTTTCAAAGACCTTCAGAATCAGAATTTGGTTTATTCGCCATGTATGTTATACAAGCACAGAATTTACTGTGGCAGGGAGGTGCAAAACACTAAACATATACGAATCTTAAATTAAGTAAAGGTACAGAAGTTTAGCTTGGCACATTCTGTACACTTTCTGGCATTGTCGCTGAGCGGAACAGGAACATAAATAGTTTGCTGTTCCAGGAAGTAAACACATGGCTCTGCGCACGTTTCCACGTGACTGACATGCCTCAGTGTTAGTGAGAAGCTTTTAAGACATTCATGACGTAGTCGTCTCATTTGCTTTTCTCATTTGGGAGTGCTGTTTTTAAAAGTTGCAGAGATGACGGTATATCCCCATTTTTGCACTTCCATGTCTCTATTTGAACTTTTGCATATATCTCTGATGTGGATGAATAAAAACTGTAATGATGTCTACCACTCATTTGAATGAGACTGAGTTTGAGTGGGCGGGCGGGCGGGTGGGTGGGTGGGGGAGAGGAGGAAGAAGAAAACTGAATGACACGAGAAAAGAAAAACAGACCAGTGATGTCATCATTTACATATCTGTCCAATTCTTGTTATTCCACCAGTCTGTTTAATTAAATATATTCCATATCATATCTATTTACAAGACTAAGGGAATGGTAGGAACAGAGATTGACAAGGATGAGGATGAGAGCAGAACGTGTTAAAACAGTGAAGCCAGACTTTCAAGGGTAAAACAAGGACGTGCGGGTGCGCCGGGGCTCCAACAGAGAGACCCCCTCTCTCCCCTCATCTCGCCCTACTCTTGCTCTCCCCGTCTCCTCCAGTCTGGCCGCCCGAACCCTTTTTTTTTTGCGTCGAGCTGTGAAACAGTATCCCTTTAATAAGACCCTCCTTCCTTTTTTTTTTTTTTATTCCCTTCGTACCCAACCTCCTCCTCATCCTCCTCCCCCTCCCTCCTTCCCCTCCCCCGGTGGTTGCCATGACAACAGCAGCACTGCGCCATTCATCTGTTGGAGGAGACCTGGGCTCCTTCTCCCTCTCACATCTATACATAACACGCTACGCGCAAACCCAGTCACGGAGACGGACGCGAGGAGCCAGGAAGCCTGTCAGCCCGTCCTCAGCCCCCTCGCCTGCTCAGGAACGCCTCCGTCCGCCGCCGAGTCTTCCCTGGTCAGCGAGCTGCTCTAAAGAAGGTGTGATGCCATCAGAGATGTCACTCCCGTGTCTCTCGCTCTCTGTCTCTCAATCTCTCCATGGTTACACAGGGACTGTTGCCTGGACTCCTTCTTCTTCTGTTTCATTCTCCTCCTCCACCACCTCCTCCCTCTCTTGATCCTGTCATCCTGCCATATCTGCCTGCCTCCGTATCAGTTACTGCGACTGAAGCGAGCAGACGGCATCAGCCCTGAGACCTGTGGAGATTACCTCCGAGAGAAGAAGAAGAGGAGAGCTTGTGTTCCGGCTTTCATCCTCCCCTCCTGGCTTGCCATCTGAGCGTGGGTGCGAGCGTTGAGTTTTGATGAACTGGTCATCATTCAGGGAGGAAGGTCTGTTTGTGTCAGTGGACGGAGAGGCAGGAGAGCTGCTGCCCTACTCGAGACTTCCAGAATCATACGGGACCTGGTTTGAGAATGGTGAGCTCAGCCCCGCCCTCCTTGCTTACCTTGGTTTCTGTCATCTACCTGCACTCACCTGGCATAGGTTATCCTCCTCTGGCCTGGGCCTGTCCCAGTCTATCAGAGGCTAACCTGCTCTGGGGGGGGGGGGGGGGGGGGGGGGGGGTCAGCGTGTTGATTGTTAGTTTGGATGCGGTCGGTCCAGCTAAGGCTGGGTTGTCTTAGTTACAGGGCCAGACTGGTTGGAGTTCTTTAGCGGTGACTTTGTCTATTTCATGCGTCATAATGGGTGAGAAATGACCTATGTTTGTATTTCTGTCATAAACGGCACCTTGTGGGAAGCTCATGGTTCCTGTGTAGGCTCCAGAAGCAGATGTGAAGAACCTGCCAGATTAGTCTGAGCATCCCACCCATGTGTTGTTTGTGGGTATCGATTCCTGCTTTCAGCTCTGTTGCAGATGGTGTCTCTCTAGGGATATGTAGCTGGTGTCAGAGGGACAAGATGCCTCGGTAGTGTCTGCATGGAGGGGTCAGTGCCTTTGGACCCCAACACCAGTGATAGTGCAGCCGCCGACAGGAGAGAGGGCTTTGATGACAGCTGTCACTCAGGATACGAGTGATAAACAACGATTTGCTTCCTGTTCAGTGATCTGTTTGGCGTGGGAAGGGTCAGCTGGGAGAGTGTGCTTGCCGGGGGCTAGGAAGAAGGAGGTGTGTGTGTGTGTGTGTGTGTGTGTGGGGGGGGGTTATGGTGAACTGCGACATTGCAGCGAGAGCTTCTCACCATGCATGAGACATCACAGGATCTGATGACCCACCAGTCACACCTCTCTGCCGCCTGTCCTGGTGGGATTGTGTTCATCTGTCGTAGTACATCAATCTAGTGAAGGTCATATCAGGAAAACACTGACAGTTTGTATGAGTTTAGACGCATTTTGAGAACGTCGCTCGAAGCAGGAAAAGTCAGGGGAAAGAAGAAGCTGCTTTTCAGAACTAACGTGTGTGTGTGTGTTATCGTTGAGAACTGCTTTGTCGTGTTAGCGTTCCCCAATTTGTCTACGAAATATCTGGCGCAGTATCATGGATTGTTTTGTCGTTCTATGATGGTGTGTCAGTGTTGTCATAGACGTTCTACCATTATGACCTCGCTAGATGGATAGTGTAAAGGTTCAAAGTTAAGGCTACTGCATCAGAAATGGCTTTCTAATGATACAACGTTGAGTGTATTCCGTTTTGTGACTGTGATGGGACACATTCAGGCATGTTGTAGAGATGTTAGACACCTAGTTCTAGGGGCCACTTACCTACCGCATCAGAGACATGAGCTCAACTTAGAAACTACAGGATGGTATCGATTTACGTAATTGCTCAATTTGTCCTCTGTTTCCACATGGAAGTCCCTTGACCCTGTATCAGAGAATAGGTTTGTAAACTCGAGAGAAGTTGGGAAATAAGTGTGAGCAATAAGTCCTGTCTTCGACATCAATACCTACACTCAGGAACAGCCAGTACCATCTGATGTAGAACAATTAAATCAGCAGTAATGATGATCTTATCCTCATTAATTAAGGGGTTTATGTGCTTATCAAAGGCTAACCAGTGGACAATCAACTGGATACTCTGCATGAGCAAGTAGTCTGGGGTAACCGGTAGAGACACCGACCCATTTCACCACTTAGTGCTGATTGGACATGCCCACTGCGTGACTCCATTGAAGAGTGGGCACAGTCAGTACTCTGCGTGATACCCAGCAATAAATCAACGACAAAAACCCTCTCTTTGTCAGTAAAAGAAAGGAGTTAGAACAGGAATCTATTTATGAACTGACTTCTGAAGCTGTTGAGAAGTACTTGGAACCAGTGTCCTGAAAATACCTTTACCCCCCTGAGCAAGGGTTGTCTGTGAATGGTAGTAGATATGTTTATTAGTGTGCAGCATGAATTGTAGGCTCCACTGGGTTTCCCTAAGTTTACAGTGCAATACTTTGCAATGTAAGATGTGGAGTCAGAAGGAGAAACCCGCAGTGTGCTATTAATAGCCTTGATAATGATTTGCTTACAAAACACAGCAGTAGGATCACCATGCGATACATGCTACGGCTCAGTGTTCACTGCTGAATGTAGAAAAATGAAACAAACACACATTATTCTTTGTCTCAGCTGGAACACTTCTAGGTGTTTTGTTTTTGTTTGTGTGTGTACATGTGTGTGTGTGCGTTTGTGTGTGTGTGTGTGTGTGTGTGAGTGCATCTATGGGTTAGGGTCAGAGTCCACTGCACAGACGACCAGCTCAGCCACCAATCATATGTCTGCTGCTGAACTATTTTCCCATATGCTCTTTAGTCAGAAAATACAGAAAATCTGTGCTTTTGTTTAATGAAGTGTGACGTTTAGGCTCTTATGCATACGTTAGTTTTACAGTGATCTTGATGACCAGGGCACTCGGCAGTTACGACAACGGTCACCTGAATAAGTGCAATTAGCTGAATCACTGTCTGAATTGAATGTTTCATAACTCTGTGGGTTCTCAACTCAATAAAATACTACCACCCAGCCAATGGCTGTTGCGTAGTGTTGTGTGGTCTATGCATGCCAGCACGCAGCTGTAGCATAGCTTAGACCAGCCTCTTGGGGTCGGTTCAGGTACTGTCTCAGAAACCTCTCAACCAGCCATAGACCTATAAATACCCTCTCCAGGGGTTAAAGCTGAGCCGTGAGAGGGGTCAAATAGGGGTCAAGGCAGGCTAGCCTATTATTAGGGACCTCCATCTCTCACTGGGTCCTAGACAATTATACTCTCACCTTCTCTGAGCAGTGTTTCATTTAACTCCACTCTGGCATTGGCAGGCGGTCTCTACTCCAGTTCCCCCCCCCTCGCCCCCCCCCCCTCCTCCTCAAAGTAGCACCACCTCAAGGTTGACCCCGACCACTGAGCGAAGGCAGAGCTGTTAGCTGTGTTTGAGTTAGTGACCACTCGAACCTCGCTAGCCCACCTCTCCTGCTGAGTCATGCAGTGTTCTTCAGGAATGAGAGTTCACTGGAGTGGGCGGCTGTCATAAGACCCCAGCATTGTATTCTTAGCTAATCTCTCAGCTAGCATTCATCTCATTTGTTGTCCCTATTCAAGGCCGCCGTTCCTCCTTAATGGCGTTGTTTGTTAGCATCGGCTGCACCATGTAGCATTGGGAATAATGAATATAAACTGAAGGCCTAATCCAGGCACCGAGAGGTTATCTGAGCAAGAGAAGGAGTGCTAATGAGTCTTCTTAGGAGATCAGCTCCACCCTCTCTCCAAATTCGTTGTGTGTGTTACCTTGGTAGACTAATCCTCTCCAAGGCTGTATTGATAGGCATGCTCAGTCTCATTCTACCGCACACGCGCAGCCACAGTAGCTAAAGTAGGGAGTCAGGTGGCTGAGCGGTGAGGGAATCGTGCTAGTAATCCGAAGGTTGCCAGTTCGATTCCCGGTCATGCCAACTGACGTTGTGTCCTTGGGCAAGACACTTCACCCTACTTGCCTCGGGGGAATGTCCCTGTACTTACTGTAAGTCGCTCTGGATAAGAGCGTCTGCTAAATGACTAAAATGTAATGTAAAGTATCCATTCTCTGACCGTGGTTTGTTGTTTTTATAGCAAAAAGGAAAGGGTGCCACTTCTTCACCTGCCTCGGACCACGGAGAGGTTCCAGGGGAGGGTCCGGGAGGGGGTCCAGGAGAGGGTCCAGGAGAGGGTCCAGGAGAGGGTCCAGGAGAGGGTCCAGGAGAGGGTACAGGAGAGGGTACAGGAGAGGGTACAGGAGAGGGAGGTGGCTGTCAGCTGAGGAGCTGTGGGGCTTGGAGGAGGGCTACTGTATCAGCAGCCGGGGGCCCTCGTCACCATCTTCTCCCACAACAGGCTGGACTCTATCACTCCTACCCTCAGCTCTGCTGTTGCCATAGTGACCATGGCTGTGTGCTTTGCCTCTTACAGCTCTGGGTGTTTTTGCTTTTTTTCACCTGTATCACCGACAGTGTGTGTGTGCCTGTGTGTGTGTGTGTGTGTGTGTGTGTGTGTGTGTGTGTGTGTGTGTGTGTGTGTGTGTGTGTGTGTGTGTGTGGGTGGGTGTAATGTGAGCGTGTGTGTGAATATTGAATGTACCCTGGGCTGTCATGTTTAAACAGAGTTTATCTCTTCTATATCTAACCTGTGATTTCGATTGCATAATACATTTGCTGAAATTATTTTACCTATATTTTTCCGTTTCTGGATGTCTTTCGGGAAAAGAAGATTCTTGGAGGGTTCTCTTGTTGTGAATTTTGCTCTCTCTCTCCCTCCCTCTATCATGTGTACACACTATATATATACTGGGGGTGTAACAAATATCTATATTCACAGCTACTTGCATCAGCACTTACAGATAATTATTCATAAGCTTATTAGCGGACTAGATTAGCCTTCTGCCATCCATCAAGGTGTCAGCAAGCCTGCCACAGTGCTTCAGCCACGCAGGAGAGTAGCAGAGTCGGCCCTACTTCTCCACAGCCACAGGGTCCACGCTCCACTTGATGGCCTTTCACTGGCCTCACAAGCCTTCCACACCACCGGAACACACCACATGTGGACTCTGTTCCCTGAGTTGCAGCAGTGTTGTTGTCATGCTGAATTTTAGGTCAGGCTTCTTTCCTGGTATTGATTTAGGAATATTTCTCACTGTGGCGTTTGTGCTGCCGATGTCATTTCCTCGCTACCCCAGTTTCAGCCACTGATGGGTGCCTCTCCAGCACTTCTACAGTATGAGCACACATTTCCAGCACACACATATGTACTACACACAGACACCCTCACAGACACACACACTCATCCCCCACACAGATACTGTCTCTGGCTCTAACCAAAGCAAAAACACATACATGAGCATGCTTACACTCACAAACTCACTCTCTCAATAGCATACCCAAATGCACACACACCCACACACCATAAAAAAACACACACACACAAAACAGTGTTTCAGCGCACAGTGTAGCTGTCATTAGCTTGCGGAGATTGTTGAGGGTACTCAACAGTGCTGCGTCTGTTCCTGTTGTGCTCCAGTTGTTCCGACATGTCGCTGAGAAGGCAGATGTTCCAACGGCTTCTTGTGCATGCGGCGCACAACCCAGTTTAACACAAACATGGTTGCACACGGCTCTGGCGTGTCGGTGTGCCCTTCATGGCCACAGCAGGGACCCAGAGCCAGGGTCCACTTGACTGGACTCTCCTCAGGCTCCCGCTGTTCCTAGAAAAGACACTTGAATGTTGACTTCTTGTGCCCCCAAAAAAATGTGTTTGGAAAAATGGCAAAAATGTAAAATGTGTGGAATTGTTTTGGTTAGTTGGGTTGGGCACACTTCCAACTCAATCATACAAACCATATTCTGGGAGCCTGAGAAGCTGTACTCGACGGACAGGAAAGGAAAGCTGCTTAGCACGTCAAGGGATTCCACCAATTGTGCGTTTTTGGAGCCAACACCTGTTCATAATGGTGAAATGAACGCTTTGTCTTGTCATGCCTCAGAGACCGACTGAGCCAGAATGTGTGTGATAGATAGAAGCTCTCATACAGATTATCCCATGATAGCCTATCTCTTCCTGGCTCCAGAATCACTGGCCTCAGTGCTTCTGGAGCCATGTGCCACTAATTCTCTTTTTGTCTGCTCCATAATGAGTTTCCTCCTGGTCCACTACATGGAAGTGTCAGATATGTCATGTAGCCTTTAATTGAAATCATGCATCAGATGTAGTCACATTGAGTTTTATTACAGTCAAAAATGATGAATTTTAATGCACAATATCTTACTTGGAGTCCAACGGATAGACATTAGACTTGTTTATATTTCCAGACCGACATAACTTGATCACTTGGTCCACAGGTTGAGAATTCTATGTTTACAGAAGATTGTTCTGCTTCATACTTTAAATGCAAAGGGGCAGTCAATGTTTTTCAGTGTGGGGTTAGTCCTCGATTTTCAGTTGGTACTTGGTATTTGTGTACAGAGAAGGGTTTAGAAATACAATATGCCCTCTTGCTCCAATCATTTCCTTAAAACACAGGCTCCTCTTCGTCTCCCGGTGCACCAGTAGTTCTGGGACGAACGTTGTTGACATACTGTATCTCATACTTTCTTTTACTTTATGACCCTTCATTCACTGTGCAGTGCTCGAGACCAGCTACAAGACAGAAGTTGACTGACTATCTGTTAAGTTTCCTGCTACAATTGCTTTCCCCCAAACCTGACACATTCTCTTTAGACATTTCCTGTTAGAAAGAAATGTTGAGGGCTTGTTGCTTGTGCTAAAGGCAGGTGTGGGGACATTCCTAAAATGGATGTAATTTGCATTCTGGCTGTAATTGCATCACAAGGCAAACATACTGGGCTCTTTCGTGTTCATCTCTCTCTGCAGGCTGGTGATCTTTTCATATGCATGTGTAACTTACAGTTTGAAGTTCCAACAGACATGAGCAGCAGTTTCCTATATTCTGCATAAGCTCAAGAAATGTAGTTTCTTTGTTGAGAGGAGTCAGGTGGCTAAGTGGTGAGGGAATCGGGCTAGTAATCCGAAGGTTGCCAGTTCGATTCCCGGTCATGCCGACTGACGTTGTTTCCTTGGGCAAGGCACTTCACCCTACTTGCCTCGGGGGAGAATGTCCCTGTACTTACTGTAAGTCGCTCTGGATAAGAGCGTCTGCTAAATGACTAAATGTAAATGTAAGTATTGTTGTATTGCTCCAGATTCATTCATTGTAATAACCCCCCCCCTCCCGCCCATCCCTGCCCAACTGAAGCTGGTACCCAAGGACCCCCTTCCCCTCTCTGGGCTGTGGGCTGTTCCCCTCTCTGGGCTGTGGACTGTTCCCCTCTCTGGGCTGTGAACTGTTCCCCTCTCTGGGCTGTTCCCCTCTCTGGGCTGTGGACTGTTCCCCTCTCTGGACTGTTCCCCTCTCTGGGCTGTTCCCCTCTCTGGACTGTTCCCCTCTCTGGGCTGTTCCCCTCTCTGGGCTGTTCCCCTCTCTGGACTGTTCCCCTCTCTGGGCTGTTCCCCTCTCTGGGCTGTTCCCCTCTCTGGGCTGGGGGCTGTTTGTGTGTGTCCATCCCATTTCATAGGCTTTCTCCCGACCTTCATTCATTCTATAGAAAATGATCCCCTGACATCACAAAGTATGAGATCGACCAGTTAGAAGACCACCGCTGGAAAACAAGCTAATGCCACAGGACTGGACGTACCATCCACAGCCAGTTTAGAAGATACACCATCCCCGTTCACAAAAATCAATGGCTCCTAGTGAGTCATGTGGCCGTGGCTATTTAAAGCAGGCAGACAGGCACCCAGGCATTCAGTTACTGTTCGATTGAATGTTAGAATGGGCAAAAACAAGTGAACTGAAAGATTTTGAGGTTGGTGTGATCTGAAGTGCCAGGAATGCTGGTTCCAGTATCTGAACGTCCTTCTGGTGTTGTCATGTATAACAGTGTCTAGGGTATGTACCGTTCGGTGTGTTGGGTACTACATTTAGACAATACTTTTTCACTTATCGTTTCACAAGTGACATTTATCATTTTGCCTTTGCCTTAATCTGAGCCTGGGGAATGACACAGTTTCCAAACTGTAAAAAAGACAAATGTATCTTGTGACCATAACTCCTGAAGCGTATACTTTGCCCAACGTAGCACCATTCATCAGAAACCTGTGAAAATGGTGTGAATAGCGTGTGCAAAAGCACCAGCATGCACCAGTGTCCTTCTCCCTCTTCTGTCTGTCTCTCTTTCTCCCTCTCTTTCTCCCTCTCTTTCTCTTTCTCCCTCTCTTTCACTCTCTTTCTCCCTCTCTTTCTCTTTCTCCCTCTCTCTTTCTCCCTCTCTCTTTCTCCCTCTCTTTCTCTTTCTCCCTCTCTCTTTCACTCTCTTTCTCCCTCTCTTTCTCTTTCTCCCTCTCTCTTTCTCCCCCTCTCTTTCTCTTTCTCCCTCTCTCTTTCACTCTCTTTCTCCCTCTCTCTTTCTCCCTCTCTTTCTCCCTCTCTCTTTCTCCCTCTCTTTCTCTTTCTCCCTCTCTCTTTCTCCCTCTCTCTTTCTCTTTCCCTTTCTCTCCTAATGCTCGTTCTGCCGACACGTGTGTGTGTGTGTTCTGTCTCCTCTCTCTCGCTCTGTTTCTCTCTCTCTATGTGTGTGTGTGTGTGTGTGTGTGTGCATGCTTGCTGTCTGCTCCCAGCCCCCCAGCGGAAAGCAAAATTTGTGGAGAGCCCTCGCATTCCCCAATCAGAGCTTGACTCCCCTACACACACCTGCACTTCTGCAAAGAATCCCTCCATGGACACATACCACCCCGGTAAGTTTGGTCCTGCAACACTAACATTGCTTTTATTAGGTCGGCTTTGGTTTTCTTGTATATCCTCTTTTATTCTTCTGTCAAAACATGCAACAGTACGTGTTGCTATCTTTCACTCTCAGCTATCTCACTCTCTTTTCTATTTTATAAATCTCTGCCACTTGCTCCTCTACTACCTTCTCTCTCTCTCTCTCTCTCTCTCTCTCTCTCTCTCTCTCTCTCTCTCTCTCTCTCTCTCTCTCTCTCGCTCTCTCTGTCTCTATCTCTCTCTCTCTCTTTCTCTCTCTCTCTTTTTTCCACTCTCCTTAATCCATTAATCACACCCAACCATGCTCCTCCTCCTCCTTTTCTGAGGCTTGTGGCTAAGATACTGTTTAGCTGCATGTTATGTGTTCTGTAATCCTGGATGGTGCGGATCCTTCCATCCCCCTCCTCATTCCTCTCTCCCCCTCTCTCCCTCTTCCCCTTTCTTGTCGATAGTGGATCTGATTTCTCAGTGCTTTAATTGGAAAAGGCTAAATAATATGACCCGTCATTGGTATGGAGGCCGTCTATGCTGCCTAGGACAGCACTACTGGATGTGAGATGTGTAAGGAGAGGTAAAAATATGAAATTGTTTTATTCCCATACTTAGTGATATTGTGGTGGTCCAGTCTTCTGGAAGTATGAACAATCCTACCTCTGTCCTGGACCCATTCCAGGAACAGTTTAACTCTGTCTTTCTATCCGAAATGTTGGAAGAGAAAGAGAGAGAGAATTCTAGGTCTGATATGTACCAGTCTGGAGTCTGGAGTGCGTTAGCAAGAGCAACAATTTAGTAAATATTTTATTTTTATTTTACTGCTATAGGTAGAGACACACACACCTGTGGCCTGAGAACCTTTGTCCAGTAGGCCACACCCCCTCACCTGCGCTGAAGGGTTCTTCCTCTGAGTGGGTGGAGCCACAGACAACCAGGGAGAAACAGATGCGCTGCACAGGAGCACATTCCTCATCCCCGCAGATAGTTGCCATAGCAACCATCTGTCTCCTTTGCAGCTCAGGAATCTAATGTAGGGAGAAAATATAGGGGGGGGGGGTTGGGACGGGCGAAGAGGCTACAGTAGGGAGGGGGAAGGTGAGGGGTGGTAGAGAAGAGGAGGAGGGAGAGGAGGGGGAGGAAAGGGGGAGGATGAGGAGGAGGAGGGACAGGAGGAGGATGGAGAAAAGGGAGAGGAGGAGGAGGGAGAAGAGGGAGAGGAGGAGGGAGAGGAGGAGGAGGGAGAAGAGGGAGAGGAGGAGGGAGAGGAGGGAGAGGAGGAGGAGGGAGAAGAGGGAGAGGAGGAGGGAGAGGAGGAGGAGGGAGAAGAGGGAGAGGAGGAGGGAGAGGAGGGAGAGGAGGAGGAGGGAGAGGAGGAGGGAGAGGACGAGGAGGGAGAGACAGGGAGGTTGGAGTCAGGAGTCAGAGGAGCAGGAGGGTAGAGAGCAGGAATGTACCAGTAGAAGCGAAGAGGAGGAGAGAAGGAGGGGTAGGACAGGAGAGAGACAGGAGGGAGAGGGAGGGGGCCTCATCGTCAAATTCTATGGCGGCAGACTCCACGTCCAGGTTCTAAATCAGCTGTCTGCTCATCATTGTACCTGATGGAGCCCTGAATAGACATCCAACATGGCTGCTGTTGACGTGCGTCGACGCGCTGCGTGTGCTAGTGCTGGTTTCTTCGTGGTTTATGATGATAGCAGATTGTGTTTACAATCCGGTGCTTTTTTTGTTGCTGCCTCCACCATCCTAACGTTTGCCTTTCTTACTCATTCTGTGAAGTGCAGTGCTAAATATTTTGCTGTTCTTTTGTACTATCTGATCATGTACAGCTTGTGCATTCTCTGGCATAGAGCTCAGAGAGTCATACTGACAAAGATGAATGCTCGTGTTGGTCTGACAGACACCTCAACATTGCAACCAGAACTGTTTGAGTCTGCCGACTGAAATGCTAGGAGTTGGCTGGGAGGCGTGTGTGTTATGTACTGAATGTCTTTGTCCTACTTGAACAGAAGTTTAGGGTCACATGATGAAGCTGTGTTCTCATGTCTCTTGAAGATATTGCCTCATCCCGCTTTGGGGAGCAGGTGCTGATATTCACTGCCTGCTTGTCGGTTTGTCCGGCTTGTTATGCATTACATGTATTGGTTATCTTCTGTGATCCTGTGGACAGTGCAGATCTTTCCCCTTCTCCATCCCTCTCTTCCCCCCCTGCAGAACTGTCTTCACAGTGTGGCTCAATCAAGGAGAGAGCTGCTGGGGATGACTAATCACTGCTAATGTATTCACTGTTTTCTCTGTCTGTCGACCTGCCTGCCCTGTCTGCCTGTCTGTTGGTGTTCTCTTGGCACCATTGCTCTCTTGTGATGTAAGACCTAAGGTAGCAAGTATGGATTTGAATCTCTATAGATTCTCTATAGAATGTATTCACTGTATTCATTTTGAAGACTGTGCACGTACATGTTTTCTATGGTTCATAAGACTAGACACCTACATCTGGTCATGACTGAAGCTACTGTATGCTGGCTGGGAATAATTCTAATTCTTTCGGGGATCACATTAATTTACAGTTGCTGTGCCTTTAAAGTTGTATATCCAGTGTGAACTTGTAGAATTGTTTGGGTGTGGTAGACACTAGATTGTTTTGCCACAGCACTAACGCAGTGATCTCTCTCTCTCTCGCTCTCTCTCTCTCTCTCTCTCTCTCTCTCTCTCTCTCCTCTCTCTCTCTCTCTCTCTCTCTCTCTCTCTCTCTCTCTCTCTCTATTTCTCTGACTCTGACCCTCTTCCTCTCTCTCTCTCTCTCTCTCTCTCTCTCTCTCTATTTCTCTGACTCTGACCCTCTCCCTCTCTCTCTCTCTCTTTCTCTCTCAGCTTGGTTGCTTTTGGCCTGATCTGTTGGCCCACATTCAGGACTGTTAACCTACCTGTCTGGTCTAACCTGTTGTGCGTGTGTGTTTGGGTGCGTGCGTGTTTTTGTAATCATATCTAAGAACAGTTTATTCAAAGTCATTCCCTCCCTGATGTCGATGGCCCTGGTGTCGTCATCCTGGCCTTAGTGTAGCTGAGAGCGTGAGGGCACAATAACAGGAAGTCATCTTCAGCCTCACAGTCCGACTGACGCTGCTTCCTAAGTTTGTTACGGGGAGTTGCCAGGCAACATGACAAAGAGAGTTCTGTATCTTCCTCTGTGTCACTTTTGATGTGGAATTCACACTGGTTGTATGTTAGGTGTGTCCTCACATGCACGCATACTTTGTTTTTGTCTCTCGTAGACACACACACACACACAGGTGAGGGCGTGTTCTCTTACTTTACACAAACAGTGTGCCTGTTTAATGACCAGTATGGAGCAAACTGTAAGTCAGTCTCCTGAGAAGCACATGTCCAGCCACCGTGGATCATGTCTGGAACCAAGAGAGCTTCAGGTAGTCAGTGGATGTTCTGCTTGTATGTCAGACTCTTTTTTAAGCAGCTAATAGATCGTGTTGAGCAGGCTCCTCCAGGTGTGGGAACATTGGGAATACAGTCCAAACAAAATGTCTGCTGGATTACTCTGACTGGATTATCTGATGGGGCAGTAGCTGTTGTTGGAAAACAAACTCATGTAGTATCTTTCTGTCTATGTCGTGTCTGCATTTCTCTCTCTCTCGCTCTTTCTCTCTTTCTCTCTCTCTCTCTCTCTCTCTCTCTCTCTCTCTCTCTCTCTCTCTCTCTCTCTCTCTCTTGCTCTCTTGCTCTCTCTCTCTCTTGCTCTCTCTATCTCCTCTGTTCAGGTGAGTCCAGCCAGGAGCTGGGCCCCCCTCCCTCGGTGGATGAGGCAGCCAGCACGTTGATGACGAGGCTGGGCTTCCTTCTGGGAGACAAACTGAGTGAGGGGCCAGACGGAGCACAGTGCGGCATGGAGGATCCCCAAGATAGACAGGTACAGGCGCGTCAGCAACACCGCTCTGACGCCCTCAGCCCACTCATCTCAAGCTGTGCACTTATCAGGATGATGTTGGAGGTGGGGGTGGGGTGATGGGCTGTAGTGCATGGTGTGGGTGGAGTGTACGAGCAGGTTCATTCAAATGTCTAATTTTACTGACTGACTCATGTCAACTCTCTGTAGCATATGGTGTTTGAGGTAGTGTAGTGTTCCCCGAGCACAAAGCAATCTTTTC
This sequence comes from Osmerus eperlanus, assembly GCF_963692335.1. Lineage (NCBI taxonomy): Eukaryota > Metazoa > Chordata > Actinopteri > Osmeriformes > Osmeridae > Osmerus > Osmerus eperlanus. Next base: position 13,937,575 of record NC_085029.1, read on the forward strand.
AATATTTCCACAGGCATAGCTCCCCTTAAATGTGTTGTTTGATATATTAACTGCTTGTGTTTTGTCATCACAAAAGTAATTGCGTTTCAGCACAAAATGTCGTCTCCAACATCACTAGGGGAAAAACCTAGGGAAGCTACCTGCTGTCTAGCAATCATAGCTGTGGTTTTCAGAGTGCGGGTCCATCTGTGAGAGCAAGGTCACCTCAGCCTTCTGAGGGTTCATTGCCTGCGTCCCCCCTGCTTCAGAGAGGCCGGGCTCTAGACTGGGTTGTTGGGGGCGGTGCTGGTCCTGAGACACGTGCTGTGTGTGGTCGTCTCCTGCCGGGTTAGAGCTCCTGGGAATGTGCCAGCTGTGCTGGACAGGAGGGCCCAGCAACCCTCCTAAGAAGCCTAACCCTAACCCCCACCCCCCTGTCCTCTAACACACACACACACACACACACATACACACACACACACACACGTCAGCTGTCAGCACCCCCTGAGTCACAGAGGCCAGAGAGGCCAAGGGGACTGACTCCAGTAGAGGGTCAGGGGCCACAGTAAGACAAGCAGCACGGCCCTGCTGTGTTTCTGCTTGGCCAGTCACTACCCCCCCCCCCCCTCCCCACAACCAGCCCCTTCACCCGAGTTTCCCCTCCAACTCGAGCACTGTCTTTAAAGACAGATTGTGAGTGTGTGTGCGGGTGAGCGGGCAGATTAACTGTGCCAGGCTGCCGCCGACCCCTGCAGGGCCCTCTCATCCTAACCTGAGCTGACATCAGGCGAGGTCTCCGCAGGGTGCCGTGGAAACATTGTGACAGGCACCGTGCAACAGGAGGAGAACAGGAAGTGCACCGGCCCTGTCAGCAAGGCCGCGGACTGCCATCCGTCTTTCTCACACACGCACACACACACACACACACACACACAAACGTGTGTTCGGTTCAACTCCGAAAAACTGCACAGTGTGGTACCGCTTACTCAGTGAATACTTTAATGTAAACCATGAGGCTTTATGGTTGGCATATTTGTTTGCAGTTTTGCCATTTCTTTAGCTGTCAAATAACCAGCTAAAAGGTGTGATTTCACTGATTCCCTTGTGGTGGTAATGTGTGTCCACTGACGCCACTGTGATGCTGATCCTGCCTGTCCGTGTGTGTGTGTGTGTTTGTGCGTGTGTGCCTGCGTGTTCTGTCCTCCAGGGCCTGACTTCCAACCAGAGGATGAGCCCTTGCTCCACCCTGACCAGCAGCACAGCGTCCCCCCCAGGAGGCAGCCCCTGCTCCACCCTGCCCCCCACCACCCCCGGCCAGCCCAGCAACAGGGACTGTGCCTACGGCTCCATCACAAGCCCCACCTCCACTCTGGAAAGCAGAGACAGCGGCATCATCGGTGACTACTCATCACACACACACGCACACTGACGCACACACACACACTGACGCACACACACGCACACTGAGGCACACACACAGATACACACACTGCAGTGATGTAGGTAAGCCTTCTCCTGGCCCCCTCCCTGTGTTTCCTCTGAGAGCAGTCTGTCCCCCCGTGTGTTGCAGCCACCCTGACTAGCTACTCTGAGAACATGGAGCGGGGTGCTAAATACGGTGAGGGTTCCCGCGGCAACCTAAAGCTGTGGCAGTCTCAGAAGTCTGGCATGGACTCGTTCCTGTACCGCGTGGACGAGAACATGACTGCCTCCACCTACAGCCTCAACAAGATCCCTGAGCGGAGCCTGGAGAGCATGTCCCCCCACTCCGCTCACTCTATCCCCCTGTACCTCATGCCCCGTCCCAACTCTGTGGCAGGTGAGTCCCTCCTACCCCTGCCCCCACCCCTGCTCCCACCCCCATCCCTCTCCCCATCTTATTCCCTGCATGTTTCTTCCCCAGTGTGTCTGTTAGCCCCTGTGTGAAACTATGACCTTGACTATGACTACCACAGCACTGAAAGGTGTTCACAGTTGCTCTACACACAGTGCGTATCTATGCTAATGTCTAACCAGACAGAGAGAGAGAGGAATGGAGGTTTAAGGAATAGCAATGAGCAGCCTGTCCTGGTTACAGGAAAATGAATACTTGAGTGTGCACGTAAATGTGTTTTCATGCGTGGGGAGGATATGTTTGCCAGGGGATTGTTGGAGCTTAGACCAGCTCCTCATGCTGGTCGTGCACCTCTGTGTGACACTGGCTGTCTGACAGCAAGCAAGGCTTTAGAGAAGGAAGTTTCATGTTCTCCTTCATAATGAGACCATCAAAGGACAGACCGACAAGGAGGGAGCAGGGTTCAGAGCCTGACATGAAAATGCATTAGCTCACATGAGCTGGAGAGGGGGAGATCATTTTATAGAGACCTGTAGGGTGATCCTTTAGAAGGCGAATGGAGTCTGAATGGAGGAGAGGAGAGAGATAGATGCATTAAGAAGAAGGGGAGATCGGTCTCTGTCTGCCATCAGGAGGGAGGGCTAGGAGGAGAGCCTGCTGTGGATTGGCTGTGCTCGCACAGTGGTGGAACATCAAAGCCCGGGGCATTATCTGTTTCTATCCCCCAGAGTGACCCAGAGACTGCTTTGAAGTGCAGGAGTAGAAAGCTGTCTAGGAGGATGGAGGGACAGAGGAGAGGAAAAAAAGGAGGAGGAATAGGAGGAGGAAGAGAAAGGTCCACTCCATTACTTAATGAGGGAAAGGAGATGGTGAAAAGGTATAAATGGTGGAACAATCGTAAAAAATGAAGAATTCATCTTTTGGATGATTCTCTGTTCCTCTGAGGAGAATAGGGTAGAGCTCAACTGAACATAAATGTCCATTATCCTTAAATAACTGACATTTTGCTCTGTGGACCTTGAGAGGAGAAAGGGAAACAAGCACCTGCTAAGCATCCATAGCAAGACCCTGCCAATGTTTAACATTGTCCTTATGGAAGAAGCTTTTGTTTCACTCTTTCTGATAGTGACGTTCTGCTAGGTACAGTGCAGGATGATCGTCTCCAAGCCTATATTACATAATCATACACTGTGTAAATGTTGTACTGGAAAGGTATTCTTGCAGAACCTGAGCCCATCTCATATCTGAAATTACCGGCATGACTGTGGTAGACTCTGATCCCAGGCCCGCCTGCTCAGTCTGCCCTGATTGGAAGACAGTGATAGGGCTGGGCGTGTGTTATCCCCGGACTGTCAAACAGGAAGTGACTGATTTAGCAGCCATAGCTCACAGCCAGAAGGGTCTCCTTTATTAAGCCCGGGAGGCATTTTATGACACACACTCTCTCGCGTTCTCACTGCTTTCGTTCTTTTTTCCCCTCAGTTTCTTTTCACTCCCGTTGAACGTGCTGCTTTAGCGCAGTGGCACGGTCGCTGCAGTCTACTGCATTGCAGATAGATATTGTCACACGTTCACACACTCACAGTTCAAAAGTTAAAAAGCAAGTTCATGTTCCTTCTTCCTAACCCAGAGTCCTGGACGTGTCTCCCTAGGCTGTGCTGGAGCCCGTTCCCTGTTCAATGCCCACCCCATTCTGATCAGGGCCAAACCCCCAACATTCCCAGCTGCTGAAGTCTCTCCATTTTGGGAAACTAGTGTGGCTTATTGTTGGTGCCATGACTGTGGTGACTCAGTCTGTACACTCTCTCTGTGACACACACACACACACACACACTGATTGCTGAGACATTATCTCCTGCACGCACACGAATTGCTGTGGTTTGAGCCCAGCGAGTTGGACAGTTGGACAGCACCGAGACAGAGCTTGTTCCTGAGGGCCCTTCTTCTGGAATATTCTACTGTGGGGCCAAGGCTATGCTTCTGGGTGTGTGTGGTCATAGTAGTGTTGGCTGATCAGAGACAGATGGAACAATGCTGGAATCAACCCTACCTTTCCTTACTCTGTGATGCCTCTTGGGACATCTGGACCTGAGAGAAGTCCAGGTAATGTAGCTGAGGAACACCAGGGTGTTCCTGTTCCTGGAGAACCTGTTCGCATCAGCGCTCGCGCTCCGTATGTTGTACTCTCTGTCCATCGGTAGTCAGAGGTGGTTGGGATGATTGTATGATTCTGGCTCCTTTATTGGGAGTCTCACCCCAATCCGTTATTAGTCCAAATCTGATGAGGTTTGGTTGTTTGATTTGCATGCATTCCATCTGTATGCTAAGTAAACACGGTATATACAATCCTATCAATTCTAGGGGTCTAGGGGAACACAGCTACTCTCCGATTCATAGTAACTGACTTGAGGACTCCCTCCTCCCGGTGGGTCCTGCAGGAATGTCTCAGTGTCTCTCAGAAACACGTTCCTCTCCCTCCATCAAGGCTGGGGGGCTCAGTGAATGTTCAGCGCTCCCCTGAGCTGCCCTGAGGACACGGCGTGGAGTGAACAGGCAGCAGCAGCGACAGAGTTGGGCTAGAGCTAGATGAGCTAGATGCCTGGTGGCATTCTCTCTCTCTCTCTCTCTCTCTCTCTCTCTCTCTCTCTCTCTCTCTGTCTCTCTCTCTCTCTCTCTCTCTCTCTCTCTCTCTGTGCTTCCCCTCCATGAAACACAGACGCGGCGGGGGCGGGACCGGGGGCCGTCTGGGGGCGAGGCCCAGCTCTCACCGTCAGCGGACTACTGAAGCGTGACAGGGGCCTCGGGCCTCAGGCAGGAGCTGATGTTCTGTGTGTGTATGTAGGTGTAATCAAGTTATTTACTTGGCCTGCTCTCTTCTGTCTGCCCCTTCATCCCTCCACACACACACATACACGCACACTCTTACACAAACACACACACCCTCAGCCACCAGCTCGGCTCACTTGGAGGACCTGGCGTACCTGGATGAGCAGAGACACGCCCCGCTGCGCACAGCGCTGCGCATGCCCAGACAGAGCACGGTGGCCGGCCGCCCCGGCCAGGACCCGAGAGGTGAGCCACTTCAGCTACGACACCGCACAACGCTCCCCGTTCTCCTCATCTCCCTCCAAGTCTCTCTCTCTTTCTGTCTCTCTCTCTCTGACTCACCGACTCTTCTACAGCTTCTATTAAAGATGCACAGTCAAATGAAAGTGGAGAATTGGAGAGACATTTTGCATGCAAATTGTTGCAGTAGCTTCTTAATGGTTAAAAATGACAGATGACAGAATGCACGAAAATTAGGAAATCTTTTAAAGGTGGGACATTTCCTGAAAACATGCATTCACTTTAAACCCAGAATGCATTTATTTCAGTCACCCCCATCCTCTGCTCTTTTACTTCTCTCCATACAACCATCCATCTCTCCTCTTTTACTTTTCTGATCCTCCATCCATCCATCCCTCCCTTATCTTTTCTCATCCTCCAATCCCCCTCTATTGGTCTACCTCTTCTCATCCTCCTATCCCTCTCCCTTTTCACCTCTTCTCATCCTCCCATCTCTGCCTCCTCCTTCACCTCTCCTCACCCCCCCACCCCTCTCTGCTCCCTGCTCAAGGCTGCTCAGATGCTGTGAGTCATCCTCACCTGTTGACGAATTAAATAGTCTCAGAAATGTTTGTCTGGCCAGCCTGGCTCGCACGCACACACATTTATGCACACACACATACACACACACACACACACACTCACACACAAACAAACTAGCTCCCTGATTTGGTTTTCAAGGATTTCATCTGGCTCTGTCGGTTTACAGACACTGTCATTAACTGTGTGATATGACTCACATGTCTGGGATGGGACTCGGAGAGAACACCTTCTTCTGGGGCTGCGCTGTGTTACCTAATACATCATGTCTCATCTGTTGGTGCATTGAAGAGCTTGTATTCTGCCTCATCCATATGCCCATTGATCCACAGAACACACTGGCATGCCGTAACGCTCCAATCCTCTTTTTCACTGCTCTCTCTCTCTCTCTCTCTCTCTCTCTCTCTCTCTCTCTCTCTCTCTCTCTCTCTCTCTCTCTCTCTCTCTCTCTCTCTCTCTCTCTCTCTCTCTCTCTCTCTCTCTCTCTCTCTCTCTCTCTCTCCTCTCTCGCTTGTCTGTTCTCTTCTCCCCAGCCTCTGCTAACTCCCATGCCTGGCAGTCCCAGTCCCGTAAGTTCCTCTCCTGGTAGCTGGTTCCACGTGGCCGCAAGTCTCCCTCCACACACCCACAGCTGTCACCTACTGCTTTACACGCATCCTCTTTGATTCATAATCTAGACCAAGGCTGCTCCATTGAACGGTCAGATATTCAGACGGCCATTTTGAGTGACCTCTAAGAACAAAGAACATTTCTGTAGAGATAACGAACATTCCACTTCTCAAAGGATCAAAAGATACGATAGGTCTTTCATTTCTGGTGGGAAACCTTACCTAAGAGATACTCCTTTTTTGGTCTCACACAACTGAGATGATACTCAGTCTTGCCTGGAAAGTGCACCCTCTAGTGAGAAAACAACATGCGTACATCTACAGACATAGAATCAGACAAACAGTTTCTGACTTCAAAGCTAATGTTTCACTTAGGTTTTCACTTAAGTCCATATAGTTGCATATTGTGTGATTGAGAATGAAACCTCACAGTCCTGCATCTTTCTCCTGACTCTCTCCAGTGCGCTTGGCGCCGTACAGGCCTGCCGACATCTCTCTGAAGCCCCTGCTCTTTGAGGTGCCCAGCATCACCATGGACTCGGTCTTCACCGGCAGGGAGTGGCTCTTCCAGGAGATCGATGCCCAGCTCAACAACCCCGACTCCAGCAACAACCGCGGCGTGGTGGTGGTGGGCAACATCGGCTTCGGCAAGACGGCCATCATCTCCCGCCTCGTGGCGCTCAGCTGCCACGGCACCCGCATGAGGCAGATCGCCTCGGACAGCCCGCAGGCGTCACCTAAACGTAGGCACCTGCCCCTCGCGTCTCCCAATCTCGACGGGGAACCCCATAGTTGTCCCACCTGTGAGCGCGCGTGTGTGTTTGTCCCCCATCAGATGGAGAGGGTCTGCCCCTCAGCCACGGCACCCTGGGGGGGGGCAGCTGTCCCGGGACCCCGGAGATGAGACGCCGCCAGGAGGAGGCGATGAGACACCTGGCCTCTCAGGTACCCAGGCCGTTCACACCCCCTCAGACGCATGCCTCTTTTACCCTGGAGTTTCCATGACAACCGTCCTTGAATGATAGTGTCTGCCCTCCATCACGTTGTCACAAAACCTGTGAGTCACCAAGCCGGCCTACACAACCAATCCACGTATCATCCGCCATGGGGCCACAACCTCTTGAGATGCCTTCCAGTGGAGCTGAAGTACCGGGCTGTGTTAAACCCTCGCCCTGTTTGGATTGATGCACCTGTCTGGAATATAAACCTGATGGTCAGCGAGGCCCCAGTTCATTGGCTGTGTGGGCCCTGTTTGCCGCCAGTGTGGCCTCTGTCCCCCCTGCTGCTCTATAACCAGCCCCAATGTGTTGCATTATGCAGATGCTTTTATATGAGGAAAACAAGCACTGCCGGGGAGACTCATGAAATATTGATGCCTGCAGAGAAGCCATTTCCCAGTTTGACTATTAAATAGTGTTAACTGTATGCATTAATAATTGAGCCCACGCTCTCGTTTGCCATTTGTTTTAATCCCAATGTGTGTGGACATCAACACTCTATCAATATTTTTCTTTATTTCTCTCCCTTTGTTTGCGCTGCCCTTTTTAACAAAGCTTGGTTCACTTCAAACCCTGTCTCTGATCTCCCTCTTCCCTGGGCTGTCTGCGCCTGCTGCTGCGCTCCTAATTGGCCTAACCTCTCCTTCTCTAGAACGTTCATGTTATTGGCTCTCAGAAGTTCATCAGGTCATGCGGCGAATAGACGATGATGGATGGATTAACAGGTTTAGATTATTCCTCTGCACTCGTCCTTTCTGACTCTGTGTCGCCTCGCCGTCTGACACGGTCTGGACTGATATGAAGTGTGCCGGCGAGTTCTGAATTATTAATAGGTGAAATCACTGAGTCGAACGATAAGCATTATGTTTCATTAAACCACAATCACCCACCATGAAGAAGTTGACTCAGTCCCAAATGAGTCATAGCAGTGCATATCATAAATTAGGATTCAACACGGGTAACAATATGCTGTGTTATCTACACCCTCCGAGGCACGTCTGTCATTTTAATTTAGTAATTTTTCCCTCCTCTCTGCCCGGCCCTAGGTGGTGGCCTACCACTACTGCCAGGCGGACAACGCCTACACCTGCCTGGTGCCGGAGTTCGTCCACAACGTGGCGGCCCTGCTGTGCCGGGCCCCTCAGCTCCTCGCCTACAGAGAGCTGCTCCTGAGGGAACCCCACCTCCAGAGCATGCTCAGTCTGCGCTCCTGCGTCCAGGACCCCCTGGCGTCCCTGAGGAGGGCGGTCCTAGAGCCCCTGGATGCTCTTTATAAAGGTCCCACCTTCCGTCTCTGCATCGCACTCCGTGTCTTAGGAACAGTTAACACGGTTCTACACGACTATTGTCATGGTGCCATTCATAATCGCTCCCTACAGTTGATTTATAATCATAATAATAATAATCATATCGACTCATGTCCTTTGTATTTCAGAGAGGAAGATCACCTCTGAAGAAGACCTGGTCATCCTCATTGATGGACTTAATGAGGCAGAGTTCCACAAGCCCGACTACGGAGACACCATTGTGTCTTTTCTGAGTAAAACAGTAAACAAGTTTCCTCCGTGGCTCAAGCTTGTTGTCACTGTGAGGACCACGCTGCAGGTGGGTGGACTCTCTCTGCGTGCATGAATACCTCAGTGTCAGAGGAGACAAGCTCATTTCAAATTCAGATGGTTTTCAGTTATTTGGAGACTGAAAATCACTTTCTTGTGTGTCAACCAAATGCTCATATGATTCACCCTCCCCTTGTGTGTTTCCCTACTCTCACTCACCCGTCCCTCCCTCCAGGAGATCACCAAGCTGCTGCCTTTCCACCGGATCTCCCTGGACGGGCTGGAGGAGAACGACCCCATCGACCAGGACCTGCAGGGGTACATCTTGCACCGGATCCACAGCAGCCCTGAGATCCAGAACAACATCTCCCTCAATGGAAAGATGGACAACACCACCTTCGGCAAGCTCAGCTCCCACCTCAAGGCCCTGAGCCAGGGATCCTACCTTTACCTGAAGCTCACCTTTGACCTCATTGAGAAGGGCTACCTGGTCCTCAAAAGCTCCAGCTACAAGGTACATACCCTCTCATGGCTGCCATGGTTAATGACTGTGGTAGGGGAGGAGTGGAAGATGCTGCCTCTCTGGCCCGCGACCCTTCCTTTCCTTCTAGTAAGTTCCTCTCACTCCTCACAACTGTCCCGCTCCGTAGGTGGTGCCCGTGAACCTGGCGGAGGTCTACCTGCTGCAGTGCAACATGCGCTTCCCCACGCAGTCGTCCTTCGAGCGGGCGCTGCCCCTGCTCAACGTGGCCGTGGCGTCCCTCCACCCGCTGAACGACGAGCAGATCTACCAGGCCATCAACGCCGGCTGGCTGGAGGGCACGCTGGACTGGGAGGACTTCCATCAGCGCGTGGACAACCTGTCCGTGTTCCTGGTGAAGAGGAGGGACGGGACGCGCATGTTCGTGCACCCCTCCTTCCGGGAGTGGCTGATATGGAGGGAGGAAGGAGAGAAGACCAAGTTCCTCTGCGACCCCAGGTTGGTGGGCCTACCCATCCAGAGGCCGTTCCGTGGGTTCTACTACGAGTTGTTGTTTTTGCGATAGGATGCTTGTGTTACGTGTTTCGTCCAATGAAAAGATCGGGAAGGTTTTGAGGTTGGCTTTAGCGGCCTGGGGAGATCTGAGCACAGTCTTAACTCGCTTATCTTCCACTCTAGGAGTGGGCACACCCTCCTGGCCTTCTGGTTCTCTCGCCAGCAGAACAAGCTGAACCGACAGCAGACCATCGAGCTTGGCCACCACATCCTTAAAGCACACATCTTCAAGGTAAACTGCTCTCTGAATAGTCTCTCTCTCTCAAACAAACACACTCAGATATACATATTCACACACAAACATACGCACGTGTTCCTGGCATTGGTGAAAGCACAACAAAGCAAGCTCACGTTGCTGTGCAATCTCTCAGGGCCTGAGCAAGAGGGTTGGGGTTTCCTCATCGATCTTGCAAGGGCTTTGGGTGTCCTACAGCTCAGAGGGCCTGTCCACCGCGCTGTCGTCACTTCGAAACCTCTACACGCCCAACATCAAGGTACGCGCTCCTAGAGAGGAAGTTCCCTGCTTCTGGAGCTACAAGTTTCAATGTTTGTCAGAATACGTAACGAGGAAGATGGTTAACGCCAAAGATGCAGTTATATGTTCCTCTTGTCTCGGCTCTGTGTTCTGAGGTGCTTCCATCTCCGCTATGTGTGTGTGTACTAGGTGAGCCGGCTATTGATGCTGGGCGGGGCCAACGTGAACTACCGTACAGAGGTCCTGGCCAACGCCCCTGTGCTGTGTGTGCACGCCCACCTGGGCTACATGGACATGGTGGGGCTGCTGCTGGAGTACGGAGCCTGGGTGGACGCCCCCTCAGAGAGAGGCCTCACCCCCCTTGGCTACGCAGCCTCCGCCGGACACATGGCTATCGTCACCACTCTGTGTCGCAAGAAAGCCAAGGTAGGCCGGAGGAGTGTGTGTTGGTGGGAAAGAGAGTTCTGCTCATGTCTCAGCTGACATCATCAGGGCAGGAGAGGAACTGGAGACAAATCAAAGCAGGTGTCCAATGAGATCCCTGCCTTTATAATCGTTCTAATTTCCCAGATGCTTGAGTCGTAGGCACAAGCTTATTTGGCGGTCGTCGCTCGTGTCTGTTGTGGCGCCCGCTCAGAGAGCTCCAGAGGAAAGCTGCACTACAGCAGCTGTGTGTGTTCCTCCTATAAACAGGTGGACCACCTGGATAAGAATGGCCAGTGTGCCTTGGTGCACGCAACCCTCAGAGGACACCTGGAGGTGGTCAAGTACCTCATCCAGTGTGACTGGGGCCTGGGAGGACAACAACAACAACAGCAGCAGCAGCCAGCTGCCTTCAGTAAGAGCCATGCAGTCCAGCAGGCTCTCGTTGCTGCGGCCAGCATGGGGTACACAGAGGTAGGCTGGCTAGTCTTATCTACAACAGGGTCTGAAACAGTATAGATGATTTGCCATTCCTAGTCTTCGGTTGTATTCATCTTCAGCTAGGTTATGCAGTCGTTACGCACTTTCTTCAAACCCTAATTTTTGCGGTGAAATGGTGTCTGGTGTGGCTGCAGATTGTGACCTATCTGCTGGACCTGCCAGAGAAGGACGAGGAGGAGGTAGAGCGCGCTCAGATCAACAACTTTGACACACTGTGGGGAGAGACAGGTATTTTAAACCCAGAATTCCACCTTATTGACAGGAATCTTCCTGTTTCTGACTTGTTGGTTACAGTCTGAGATACAGCCATATCTACACATACTACTTTGTGTTGAATGGTGACTTGGCGTGTGAAGACACGGCTTTCACAAACACACAACCGTGCAGGGAAACAAGATCAGCATTAAGGAGGATCTGTGTCTTTGTGTGCCTCAGCTCTGACGGCGGCTGCGGGGCGGGGCCAGATGGACGTGTGCCGTCTGCTCCTGGAGCAAGGGGCCGCCGCGGCACAGCCCAACAGGCGAGGCATCGTCCCCCTCTTCAGCGCGGTGCGGCAGGGCCACTGGCAGGTCAGGGAACCAGAAAGCTCACGCCTTCAAATCTGTCACACGTCCGGCTCTAACGCCACCCTGTTCAAGAGAAGAACAACACACCTGAAGCAGATGACAAGGCTTGTCAGTAGATGGTGATGGTCTGTGTGGTTGTCCTGCAGGTAGTGGACCTGCTCCTGACCCACGGGGCTGACATGAACCTGGCGGACAAGCAGGGGCGCACCCCCCTGATGGTGGCTGCCTCCGAGGGCCACCTGGACACGGTGGAGTTCTTACTGGTCCAAGGTGAGGCCCTCTGTCCCAGCTCGAGCCTTGCACTCTGTCTCGCTCCACGCCTCGCCAAAAAGGATTTTACATTTACACTGTTCTACCAGCAGCTAAGCTAAGCTGTAGCCACATTTGCTACATTGACCTTTGACCCATCCTCCCTCTCTCGCAGGTGCCTCTCTGGCCATGACGGACAAGGAGGGTCTGACTGCTCTGAGCTGGGCGTGTCTCAAGGGCCATCTGCCCGTGGTGCACTATCTGGTGGAGCAGGGCGCGGCCACGGACCACGCTGACAAAAATGGACGCACACCTCTGGATCTGGCGGCCTTTTATGGAGACTCTGAGGTGGTGAGTGGTCAACAGAAAAGGAAAGAGGTGGAACTCTGGTCAGGGTTAGCGCAGCTCATGCCCCCGCTGCTGGAACAAGACACTTAAGAAAATGTTTTTTTTCTTGTCCGTGTTTTCAGGTCCAGTTCCTGGTGGATCACGGGGCCATGATAGAACAGGTGGACTACAGTGGGATGCGTCCTCTCGACCGGGCAGTGGGCTGCAGAAACACATCCGTGGTGGTCACCTTGCTCAAGAAAGGAGCCAAGATAGGTATTGACCTGACCTCTGGACCTAGGAGTGTCTCCCACTCCATAACAGCGGCTACCTCCACTCCATCTCACTCTGCCAGTTCTAAAATAATACCCCTGACTGACATTAAGCATTTCTATCAAGCACTGTGTATATACGGGTAAAATGTGTTGTGAAAAGTCATGTACTGCAAATCAGACATGCATGCAAGACGCTGAAATGACGCCCAGACTCCCTGTTGTGGCAGTCCCATGCTGCCTCCTGGCTGTCCCTCTAAGGCAGTCATCCAGCTCAGCTAGGCTAAGCTAAACACCCGTCCCCAGCTCCACTACTGCACCTTGCTGCTGCTTCCTGGCTATTCATGGCTCAAATGTTGTACCGTTAACTCTGCTCCTGTATATCTCTCTCTCTCTCTCTCTCTCTCTCTCTGGTCTTTCCTCTCTGAACTGTCCCTGTCTCTTTTTTTCTAATCTCTTTCTCTCCCCTCTCTTTTCTCTCTTTCTCTCTGCTGGCAGTTTCGCAGAGAGATGACTGTTACCGCTGTTGCCGTTTTCTTTCTGTGTTTCTCAATTTTTTCGTTGCTAAGGCACTTTTTCACGCTTCTCACTGCTGCTTTTCTGTGTTCCTTTTCTGACTCCTTCTTCTCTGCCGCCACCTCTTTCTCCTTTTCTCTTTCCTCCACCATGCCTTCTCTCTCTCTCAAACACTCCCACTCACCTTTTTATCCTCGGTTTCCTTTGGCAATTCTCGCCTCCGCTCTCCCCACCCCTCCGCTCCGCTCTCCCCTTACACTCACTCCCTCGCTCATGACCTCCCTGACCCCTTCCCCCTGACTCCGCCTCTCTTTCCGGCGCCAGGATGTCAGACGCTGCCCAGTCGGCCGAGAGGTAAAGCCAAGGCAGTCGACTTCTCACCCCACCAGGCATTTTGACAGCTCTATCTCCTCTCTCTGTGTTGTCTCTGTGTGCCAGGCGAGCTTAGCTACCAATTTCAAAAATAACATTCAGGTATTAGCATCGACATATGATTGGACTGCTTAGAGGTAGATGTTTCAGCTTCAGGTTGTCTATGACGCATGCCAAGCCTCTAGACCACATTGTGTACGAAGTCTTTTCTTATTCCATCTCACAGATGCATGACTAAACCCTTCCTATAATCCTCGCTTGGAAGAAATAGTGCATCTGCATGTGTTTGTATTGCCTACTACTACAGGTTCAGGTGATAGACTGTGCCTAGTTCCTCTTGGTGGGTATCAGGGCACTCGGTCCTGACGTCCTGCTCCACACACTTCTCCAGACAGAGGCTAATGTGGTCTGGCCTGCCCACCTGTTCTGTGTGTTCATGTGCTCGACCAACCCTGCTCCTCTTCTGCTCTCTGTGCGGGCATGGGGTTTCAAAGATGGCTGTCGTAGACAGAAGTAGAAGAATTGGAATAGATACTTCTTCATCCATTTATTTTTGAGCGAATTCTGTTGGACGATGTCCACATTTCTAGTTCATGCAGGGACATTCGTTTTTTTGAGGGCATATTGTTCTAGCAGTTCTACTGTACCATACCGTACCGAGGCCAGAGGATAGAATAGGGTAATTTCCTCTGCAGCTGATGCCTGTCTACCTACCTCATTCTTTGTTTGTTTGTTTGTTTGTTGTTGTTGTTGTTATTGTTTGTGTCTTGTAACCGATTGCTCCCTCCCATTTGTTGTGTTGTTGTCTCCCTTGGTTGCTCACCTTTCTCTCTGTCCTTTCTGTCTACCCCCCAGGTCCAGCCACATGGGCAATGGCCACCTCCAAACCTGACATCATGATAATCCTACTTAGCAAACTGATTGAGGAAGGAGACAGTTTCTACAAGGTGAGGGTCTTTACCTCTGGGGGAAAAAACGACAGCTCGTAGTTTATGTCTTTTAAATTGTTTTGTTTTGTTCGGTATTTAGCATTTTCCGCAAATCTATTTACCAATGCAAAGGGCATTACGATGCCCTTTTTTGGGCAAAGGAGTAACTGTCTTATTTACATCAGTAGATGTCTCACTAGAAGCGTGTCTCTGTGTTTCTCTGACAGAAGGGGAAGGTGAAGGAGGCTGCACAGCGTTACCAGTGCGCCCTCAAAAAGTTCCCGCGTGAAGGTTTCAGTGAGGACCTGAAGGCTTTCGGGGAGCTCAAAGTTTCTATTTTCCTTAACCTGTCCAGATGTCGGCGGAAAATATACGTGAGTTTGAAAATTGTGGTGAAGGCTTTGAATATTTTTCTCTAAAATCTTGAATTGTCCAGGATGTTGTCTACCTATCTATTTATAGTATATTTCATACGAGTATCTGACCCTTATGGTTATTCTGTTCCTCCCTGCTACCCTGACGTTGCCATTTATAGGACTTTGGGATGGCTGAAGAATTTGCTACCAAGGCGTTGGAATTGAAACCAAACTCCTACGAGGCATACTATTCCAGGGCTCGTGCCAAGCGTAGCAGCAGGTAGGCCATGCTCTATCACCTGCTCATGTTTCAAATCCATCATCCATCCATTTTACTATAACCAGCCATATGTTAAACATACCTTGTCCGGTCCTCTGCAGGCAGTTCCCCGAAGCCTTAGAGGACCTGAATGAAGCCATGAAGCACTGCCCCAACAACCGTGAGATCCAGCGGCTGCTGCAGCGGGTGGAGGAGGAGTGCCACCAGCTCAGTCTGGAGGAACAGCAGGAGCTGGAGCCCCTCCCCTCACCGCCCCCGACTCCGCCCCCAGAGGAGGAGCTGATCCTGGACATGCCCCTCCCCCCTCCCCCAGAGCCAAGGCTGGAGGACATGGAGTCCGTCCAGGAGCTGTTTGAGGATGAGGTCTACCTGGAGCAGGAGCTGGAGGCCTTGTCCAATCCCTCCAGTCTGCCCATCATCCAGAGCCCCCCGCTCTCTCCCACCCACCATGACCAGGTCTACCTTTCAGGGGGCTCCCCCCTGGGCCAGCCTTATGACTACCATCCCACCTCCAGCTCCATGTCCTCCCCCACCCGTCAAACCTACCAGACCATTTCACCCTCCTTGTCCCCCACCCACCAGAATTCCCACTACCGGCACAGCCCCCCACTCACCTCCCCAGTGAACCAGCCCTCCTATTGTTTCAGCCCACCAGAACAACAGAGCCCCCCACCCTCCCCTCTGCGACGTGGGCCTCAGTACAGAGCCAGCCCCCCCGTGGAGAGCGTGTGTATGTATAGGTCTCAGTCGGGCTCTCCTGTGCGCTACCAGCAGGAGCAGCTCCCCAGCCGGCCCAAATCCCCCCTGTCTAAGATGAGCAGTCAGAGGTCCTTCCAGCTGACCTCGCAGGCCTCCCTGTCCTCCCAGCACCCCCAGGTACAGGGCCTGCGTCTGCAGCCCTCCATGGCCCAGATTGTTCGCACCAACCAGCCAAACAGTGGCTACGGCCAGATGGGGCACCCCATCAGCAGCCGCTACCAGGGGGGATCTGTGGATGTGGAGAGCCGGCTAGTTTACCAGCCCTCTCTGGACGGGCGTCCCATGACCCAGGTGCAGGGCAGCCTGAGTGCTGGGGCCCTCTGTCAGCACGGGGGTCGAGGAGGGGTCATGGAGTCAGGCCTGATGAAGGACGAGTTACCCCAGCGCCCCTCCTCAGCCTACCGCGCCAGCAGTGGGGGCATCCGCTACAGCCAGACCCCCCAGATTAGCCGTAGCCAATCAGCCGCCTACTACCCTGTCTCAAAGCATGAGCTGGAGCGCTCCAATGCCCTGCCCCAGTGCCAGCTGGGCTCGCCCGAGATCTCCCACATGGTTAGGCGCCCCATCAGCGCCAACACTACCGAGATCAAGCATAACATGTCCACTCCCAGGCCTCTCATCCACTCCCAGAGCGTGAGCCTGCGCTTCTCCCCTTCCAGCAACAACATCTCCACGGGTTCAACCTGCAATTTAACCCCAGGCTTCAGGCCTTCCAACTCCATTCAGCAGATGGAGATCCCATTGCAGGCAGCATATGAGCGCTCCTGTGATGACATCTCGCCAATCTCACCCTCACAGGGAGGTGGCGGGGGGCTTTACCAGGGCGAGACCACCCGCTCGAGGAACACGCCCTTCATGGGTATAATAGACAAGACCGCACGGACTCAGCAGTACCTGCAGCAGCCGTCACGGCCCTGGGCCATGACCTCCATGGACTCGGCCATCAGCCCCACGTCGCCTGGAAACCTGGTGACGCAGGGCTCCACCTACAGCCCTCCAACGTCGCTAGGCAACATCGCCTACTACAACAAGACCAACAATGCCCAGAATGGACACCTGCTGGAAGAGGACTACTACTCCCCACAATCCTCTCTGAGCAAGCTGGCGAACGGCTCCCGCGGAGGGGATCTCCTGGAAAGGGTGAGCCAGGCACCCACCTACCCGGACGTCAAGATGGCCAGAACTCTGCCAGTAGCACAGGCCTACCAGGACAACATGTACCGGCAGCTCTCCCGCGACTCGAGGCAGGGCCCTCCCTCCCCCATCAAACCAAAGAGACCGTTCGTGGAGTCGAATGTGTGAGGGTTGTGTGGGACAGGGTGTGAGTGAAGGTGTGCGAGTGTGAGAGGTGTGTGCGGGGATGGGAGGGAGGTAGGCATCATTTCTGACCTTGGTATCTGATGGATTCATTCAAAACAACTCTGACTTACTGTACTATCACATACGGACAAACATTGGCAGTCAGTTAGACTTACAGACTAACTACTTACAGAGAAACAAGAAGTGGTGACATTTCAAACTCTGCACATATAGGGGAGAGTTCTTGTTAAAGAGACATGTCTACACTAAAACAGAGCCATGTGCACTTCCACAGGGAGCGAGTGAGGTCATACTACTGTGTGTAGTTTGTAGGCCAAATACCTGCTGAACCTTTGGACTCCATGTTCTATCCTTAGTATACAAAGTGTGCTCTTAATCAAGGTTGCTAGGCTCAATGTAATACAACATTAATATATGTTGAGTACTGTAAATTGCTCACAGATTTTAAGCAAATCCACAGTACTATATACGTATATATATATAAACAAACAGTTTGTGTTTGAATTGTATTCTTGTTTCTCCCAGTCTTAAACTTTTTTGTTTCATACTGGGAAAGGGTATTTTAAAGTAAACATGGTGGAAATGAGGGCCATTCATGATCTATGAATTATGAGTTTCATTTAGTTGTATTTGTCATATTTGCTTTACCATGTTATGTTATAACATGTATTTGTTTTCATCACAGTACATGTACTCATATTCAGCTTAGGTATTAATACATTATACTTAAATGTACTGAACACTCTTTAGTATGATGAACAACTGTCTAACTGCCATAGTCTGAATCCCTTCACTTTTTTCCATAACCTCTAAGAATAGCCAGAAACAATTACACACTTTTGAATACCTGCAAAACAGTGTGCTTGTAGAATGTCATTATTTTTAAATGCTTTCAAGCTTTGCAGCTATTGCTATCTCAAAACTGGTTTTGAGATAGCAATGAACTGAACTGTATCAGACACAGAATTTTTGGCTAGTAAATATTTATTGTATTTTCTCATTACTACATAAATTAATTCATATAATTTGTTGATGGATAATCCATATAGTTTTTTTGTTTGTTGTTAATATTCAGGTTTAAATTACATAGCTAGCAGCGAAGGTCACGTAAGCGCCAAAGTTAGGAGGTCCTCTTGCACTTACCACTATGTAGAGGTAATGTCAGAGTACAGATGTATTATTTGAAGACAATGTGAAGTATTTAAACTGAATTGGGTATCTCTCCTTTCTTTTATATTTTAATTTTGTATTATTCAACCCTTTCTGCACTACTGCCTGTGAAGTTCTTAACTAAAGGTGCACTTTACGTATTTTAATTATTTTATTGTTATGACTGACTTTGAATTTAGATTACAGTAAGTGGATGTGTGTAGGTCAGATGGGCCTACAATGGACATTTGATAAAGGATTACTATTGTTTGAAGGAAAAGGAAGTAGAAATGAATCATAACATAAAGAACAATGTTTTAAATATATAGAGATGTATAGTATGTACTATATAGCACAAGTTGTATTGGCTGTATATACCGTCTGAAATATCGCACTCAACCCAACTCCAGATTCTCTCAAAGGCAGGTCTTTTCCAAACATCTTTTATGATGTAAGACCCGCACTCTCTTTCTCAGAACCATTGTTCCATCCTCATACATATTCACGCAAGAAAATAAACTGTCTAATTTGTGCAATTATGTCCTAAATAATCTCCTACGCAGGATCCATTCACCACAAACATATTTTTATATTTGCAGACGGAGTGGGTTTAGAGTGCTGAACTGAGAGGCAGAGTGAGTTAGCTGTTAAAAGGGAGATTAATAAAATTGTTCCCAACCCACACTGCAACTCATGGAGTTACACAAGGCACACAGACAGACAAAGCAGATAGACAGACAAAGCAGATACAGACAGACAGGTAGGCGTGATTTACTTTAGACATACTAAAGCGATGTAGGCCATAGTGTTGCCAGTGAACTGCACTGCTCTGTCCTCATCACAGAATAGCCCTGTCCTGATTGGAGAACAGAATAGCCCTGCCCTGATTGGAGAACAGCCTGCAGAGCCTGTGTGACTCCCCCAGTTATATCTGCTATATGAGAGGTATCGAACAGTTATTTATTAAATCAAATGTATGAACTGTAATATTCTTTCAGAAGCATTACCCTTGAGAACCTGGGGTATTTGTTTGATGTAAATGAGTTTGCTGTATATAGCCTAATGCATGTACTATGATTTCCATGAGCTCTAACAAAAACCCATCTGGTATGTATAGTGTCCTGATTCTGTTGATACTCAGTTGGGGTATGGGATAACAGTAGGAAGACAGTTGTCCTGAAATGTTCCTTATCCATTTCCTTCAATCTCATTTGACAGACGCCGAAAAACGGAAGTTTTCTATTTTTTATTTTGTTTCAATGTATTTGCTTGCTAAGCAGAGTTCTCTTGTCTGTACATGTGGGCTTTCAGAGCGCTGTGACAAAAAGTTTAATTGAAAACAATAATAAAAAGAATGTGTTTCTATTCCATGATACCATTGTAATCTGTACAGTCGACCTGTATTGAAGAATAACATATTTATAAATGGCTACCAACATGTCCGGCATGTCAGTTATTTTATTTACTTCTGAGGTTAATAATGCAATTTAACAACATATGTAAACTAAAAGCACTTGGAGTAAGCTTTTTTGGTATCTACAAGCATCAAATAGTACAATATGACTAAAATAATTACCTTGGTTTGACCAGATGATGGCACTGTTTTAATCCGACACTACCACAACCACTTTACCCATTTGATAACAATTACAAAGAAGGCAATACAATGAGTGGTATTCAATATGAAGAGGAATCATACAATGCATAGATTTAATTCCCACATGCATCAATAGATGCACTGGAGGAAAGTCATTCAAAATAACTTAACTGTTCTGTCTTGAAAGTCCATGTTTATCTACCTCTTTTAGGAGTGTCCATGAAAATACAAGTTTGTCCTCAGAGGTTCATTTTCAATCCTTCTTTTTTTTGGCAGTTAGCAGTTGCACCAACCCAGGTATAAAGACCATGACCACCTGGGGCACTATGATGAATTTGAGAAAGAAGAGGCCGTAGAAGAGAGGCTGTGGCTGGATGGGAAGTGGCAGGCGGTTGACATGATAGAGAGCCATGGAGGAGAGGGCCAGGCACAGAGCTCTGGGGGCCCAGGGGAGAGTCCATCCTTCGGGCTTCCAATGCTGGGCCAGGCCTAAACCCAGAATGGCACCACAGTCACGTGTGAGTGAAGAGAAGGGGGCGGTGTCCAGCCGAATCCACTCAGGATGGGAGCACCACTTCTTAGCCAATGAAATGGACCTGTGAAATAGGCAATGTATGTTTGATTACATCAAACATACAGTCAGATGGCTGAGTGGTTAGGGAATTGGGCTAGTAATCAGAAGGTTGCTAGTTCGATTCCCGGCTATGCCAACCAAATTACGTTGTGTCCTTGGGCAAGGCACTTCACCCTACTTGCCTCGGGGAGAATGTCCCTGTACTTACTGTAAGTCGCTCTGGATAAGAGCGTCTGCTAAATGACTAAATGTAAATCAATGTACTCTATAACAAATAATTGTTATAGCACATAAGCAGGTAAGAAGGGGTAGACTTACCATGATAGGTCGATCCCCAGCTGCCCTAGCGCTGTGTGGAACAGTAGAGTACCGATGAGCAGGCCCAAACTGCAGCACACATAGAACCTTAAAGGCCGATGTTCAGGAACCGTACGGCTCAAAATTACTCCTATAATTAAGCCTGTTTGAGAAATGTGTTTTCAAGTTAAACATAATCCATGTTGGCTAATATCACATGTTCTACAATCAGGTGCCTAGATAAAGTTGAATTTGAAAGATAATGGCATTCTGACCTGTCAAAGACCCAACTATGACCTGATGGGGAAAGTGAGCCAGAATGAAGATACGAGAAAGTCCAACTGCGACCAACAGGAGCAGATAAAACAGGTAGGGTACTGCAGCTATCAGCACACTGTATTAGATGGAGAAAAATTATTATTCATTTCACCCTATATGTATGGGGAAATAAATATGGTGCAATGAATTAATACATGTTTACATTTGTACTGGTTTGAACGGACATTCAGTACCTGTGTGTACGGGAGTACAGACGTGAACCCAAGGAGGAAACCATCACCCACCAGACTGCCGCGGTAACCATAGCATGGCCAGATGGACTGCCTGAACGAAATAAGAAGAAAACTCAATCTTAACGATGAACTCATGCAAAAGTCAACACAATACGCGGCCAAAATATTATTTTTTACTACAGATAAATGATACAATGTTGTTTAGCTGTAGAGGGAAACAGGAGCTCGTGCAAGATAGGCTGCTTTTATAGAATTGTGGATATCCTTTACCTGGACCTGTTTCACAAGTTGAGGCGAACTGATTGACCTTGGGAGGGTTATTTTCATATAAATGTGATTCTCCAATCCACCAAAAAGGTCTCTCCCCAAAGAGCATCCTGTCCAATGCGATAAAACATAAATTACATGTATGTATGCCTTCACATAGCCTACTGTAAATGTTTAAAGGTTCCAACCGTTGTTTCATCATGGGACTGAAAACAAGGTTGAACCTTGCTTCAATGCGGAAGTGAAGAAAATATTACATTAGCTGTTAAATCAAATATAGGAGTAAAAATTTGAATATTGCATTTGTGAATACAACTTCAGGTTGACTAAATATGCATTCAGAAAACAAACATTCAGATGACAGACACCTGACTGAATGATACGCTCACGTGCTAGCTGGCTAGCTTTTCTGCTCCAATGACGCTGGAGAGTCTTACCATTTAAATATCAAATTTAACCACTCAGTTATAGCTGCTACCCAGACAATAGCCACTCCAGTCTTTTTGCTGAGAAAATATGCCAATGGAAAGATGAGAAGGAAGGCAGCTTTAGGGTCCCCGAGGTGAGTGGCAATCAGCCAAAGCTTTTCTTGACTCTTCGTTTTTTGCTGAAGAGTTTCAGCTATCAAGATGCCTTGGGTGTATATTGCATCCATCATGGGGTTTCAATAAAATATTTAAGTAAGATACTGATTGCAGAAAGTATGTTGATAGGGTTCTCGCAGAATATTTCAGCTCGTAACTAGTAATGTTGCCAGCGCCACGATGCACCAATAGCGCTCTGAAATCTCCAAAATAAAGGTCACGCAATAAAATACGTGTGTGTTGTGAAATGTGTGCTAAAGTGCCCCATATTGGTGTGATGAGCTTGCGGCTGGGCTGAGCTGAATCTAAAGTATGTAAGTAATACATAAATAGTCAAACGTGTAAATTACATATTACATGAATGAAATCTACCAGTACAAATGGCGTGCTGTCTTTTATTTTGAAGATTAAATCATCCTTATTAGCTCTGCCTCCCCTCCAAAAGAAGCTTGACATTACTTTTGTGCAAAATTCAACGAGTTTTCTTTATTGAGGTCGAATACCGTTACAGTCGTACTTTGGTCAGTAATAATACACACTGGCAATAGCTGATGAGCTCAAGCCATACGTCTATGGCTCAAGCCAATCTAAGCTCAGGTGGACAGCGCCCTACAATGTTGTCTTCGCTGATCAGATTGGCTGCTTTTTGCACCATGCTCCTGTCTACCTGAATTTGCCGTAAGGAAAAATAAAGTTACATATTATCTCATCTAATACATATTCCAACTTGGAGGCAAAAAAAAAATTTGTTACCAGTGTAATATATCTATCTGCAAAAATCTTAGAAATAACATTGTTAGATAGCAGGATAGAGTATATTAGAAAAAGCATGATGGAGGGAAATTGAATAATTTGAGGAAAAGAATGATAGAATGATGAAGAGACTCATTTTGAACATGAGTGAAAGAAAGCTCATGTGAATAAGTACAATGATAGAATGATAATAGGAGACAACATTAATCGAAAAAGTTTGTGATAGAAAGAAGGATATCCATTGCCCGAAAAAAGTATTGAAAGGGTGGAGAGAATAATCATTTAAAAAGCAATAGAAAGATTGAAAGACAATTTTAAAAGATAGAATAATGGAGAAGGTTGTTGGTTGTAAAAGAGTGATAAGTATGGAGATATGATAGCCTACTCTATGTAAAATTGAGAGAAAGGTAGATGTAAAATGAATGACGGTGTCCTTAGTATAAATTTGCTACTGTCCTCTGCAGAAGATAGATTCAAGGCAGTATTTCAGGCTCCAGTCTCCAGTCAGTGGGGGCAAATTAAACTAGTGTGTGAAGTACAGCAATGTTTCCATCTTCTGGGCTTTTATATATTGCTGGTAATAATTGGTAGACTATGGCAACAGCGCATGCAAAACATTAAATAGTGTGTTCTTAGAACTCTTGATTGGGATTTTACAATACATTGTACATATTTTTTTATATTTTATATTACACATTTTACAATACATTCATATTAAGAGTGTCTGATAAAATGACTAAATGTAAATGTAAGTTGTGATACAAAAGTGGAGGGTAAGGTGTGCACCTGTGAATGTATTTTACCTAGTATTAGCCTCCTCTTCCTCAAAAAGATCCATCAAAGCCACAGCAGCACCACTGGGGACTGTAGAGGATAATAGAATAGAGGGTAGCCACACATCAACCCTTCAAAGGGCATATTTAATCAACATGGTATCTGAGCAGGACAGAGTCCTACAAATAATATTTGTATACGCTTGATTACCTTATGGGTAGGTGTCGTTTTTAGAGTTAGCTACAGTACAGGAGAATTCAGAATGTAAAACTGAAATTGAGAAAATGTGTTCCAATCTAACTAGGCTATACAAAGTTTCATTAATATGGTCAATATCTATTCCATTAATGAGATTGATACATTAAGAGTTGTATTGGCAGAGAGACATTAAATTGTTCATAAGCAACAGAATCCCTGCGACTTGACACAGCAGTCTCTACCTCTAAAAAATAGAATTAACCTGCCTGTGATTGCTGTTTTCTTGGTCCCTCCAGTCTAGCTTTGAAATCATTCACGTTGTGTTTATATATGTTATCCGAACAGTCGTACAGGATCAAATGGACTGGGATCTGGGGTTCATGGTGCTCTGCAAATAAAGCAGTACACAACCCTGTCTCTCTTGAGCTCGCCTTTGGATTGAACCCATCTCTGATCTTTAATCGCTCGACTCAGTCTAATAATGCTAGCTGGCCAAAAGGTTGCTTGCTATTTTCAATGTAGCTAGCTTGCTAGTGACGTTAGCTTAGCTTATTTCAAGAAGTGGGGTCAAAAAGTTGTCGTCTTTTACTAATAACTGCAGCACAATGGCAATTTAAATGTCATTCGACGTCCTTGGAAGCGGATATTCAGATAGAACAACAATCGGGCCATTTTCAAGGAAGATACACAAACAACCCCGGGGTTGCCTGTGCAGGGGCGGCTAGGCGGGCGTGGAAACCCTCGAGGATCTCGGCCCATCAGTTTTTTTTTTTGCTACCTGGCTAGTTGGTTAGCTATGGGTGCATTTTTATCTTTTTGAGTCCTAGTAGGCTACATGAACACGGACCATGCTGTATTAAACGGTTCTTTGTGTGAAGTGTCCGGGCTTTGGAGAGATTAAGGGACAGCAACCACAGCCTGAGCCCGAGAGAAGGACTAAATAAAGCCCTCGACTTGGAAGCGACACCGGTGCAGGTAGCTAGCTATGTGTCTCTTACGTTAGCATGTTTGCTAGCTCAATAACATGTTAGCCAACTAACGCAAAAAAAGTTGTCTTTTCACCAGCTTTTTGTCAGTGGAGTTGATAGTTTGCCTTTTGCCAGTAATGTATTGTCTGAAATGCTAGATCGACGTTAGGCTAGATAAACTGGAAGTTACACTCTAGATAAGCAATTTAGCAGAGCTGGTAAGTCTAGTGATCTAACGTTAGCTAGTACTAGTAAGGTACAGTAAGCTATTAAGTTAGGTAGCTACTAGTCAGCTAACATTATTACTACTTCTCGTGTACAGCTACCTAGTTCAGACCAGCACAACATTTTTAGCAACACATTTAGTAGTTATCTCACGTAGGAATGGATTTTTCTAATTTAACAACACAAAAAATGTTCTTGCCCCGTTACAGGTAGCTGTTTAGCTATTTAACTTAACTAGCTGACAAGCAAATGGGTCAAAGGGTTGTAGAGTTGGGTGTTGCCACTCATTACATTTCATGACACAGCCTAGTTTTTAACAGCTGTGTTGGTCTTTTATCCGCTTTGTGTTTGTGTATTCGAAGCTACATGTTGTCTATACAGTATACATAATGTATTATGTCAGTTGTTTACAAAAGAACCCTGATCCACTGAAGTCTAGTTAAAAGCATATTGTCTGATTTTATTGGGTCATCCATCCATTGATTAATGTATTGAATGTCTAGAAGGCTCCCTGGGTTATTTTTCCCTGCCAAATGATTTATTTGATTCCTGGCTTGGGCAATATTACTCTCTTACGAGGAAGAAGAAAGTCAGGGGCTCCGTCCACTTTAAAGATAATTTATCAAAATAAACCCCCCTGGTTTTAGTCAACATAGTACATCAACCTTTTGTTGCATAATACCTAGGTAATTGGACAAACTAATACCCTGGATAAATCTTGACATTGCTGTTGTGCTTATTGTGTAATAATGATGCTGTGTAGCAGTAGTTGGAGTCAGTGTTCGGAGGAAGAATGAGTCATTCCTTGTTGCATCCTTTTGGAATTTGAAGTTCTTTCACCTGTTCAAACTGGCGTGTTGTTAATGCATTTTATCAATGTACTTATCTTCTAACCCCTTTGTCTTCCCGCAGACATGATGGAAGAGCTGCATAGCCTGGACCCCCGGCGGCAGGAACTGCTAGAGGCCCGTTTCACAGGAGTCGGAGTAGCCAAGGTCGGCATCTTTAACTGTGCTTCCACACAGCATTTCTTCCTGTCTATCTATGTGTTACCACTTACATATCTGACATCTATATGTAGGTGCATAGAAAGGGAGGGGGGGAAGGTTGATAATAGGTGGAGACCCCACTGATCTGTGATTTAAGGAATTGTGTATGGGAGGAACGTTATAAAATGGAATAGTCTCTAAATTCACTGGCCAAATTGGGGCTTTTCCTGAACCCTGTAGTGTCTGAATGCGTCCTAGATGTCAAACAGGGTAGAGCAGAACACTTATAAACTTGCATTGATTGGCCCAAATTTACACTGCAGATCCTGTTACATAACCCATCCTTCTGTTATCCACAGCCCTTTGTCTTCAACAACGAAAATGTTGATTCTTCCCCACTCCACTAACCCCATAAGGCCTAGATCTTTTGTTGAAGTTCCTATCTCACCTATTTTTTTTACTGTAACCTTATGCCAATAACATTTCGAGAAATATAACCTGTATAGGCTACATTTTCAGAAACACAGGGGGTTAAATGGTCTTAAGATCTTACCCATTAAATAAAGATTTTGGCATTTGATAGAATTTTTTTTGTTTGTGCTGATATGTGGAAAAGGCCTGTGCTGTCTGACAATGAAAACAGTATTGTTGAAGTACCGGGGCCCACAGGCTGCCAGCCAGACTGCAGGCGTGTATTTTTTGAGCCGAGCTTTCGGTGTGTTAGAAAATGGTGGCCCCCGGAGAGCATGTGCCCCATGTGACTGCTGGGCTTCAGAACTGGCTGGCTTGATGTTGTCGGCTAGAAACAGCCTGTGTGTAGGAAGAGTGTGTTTGTGTGAAAATCAGTGTGTTTGTGTCAGAAGGACAGTATTGAGTGAGTGCTCATGCATATGTGTGTCAGTGCAATCGGGCTAGGCTTGTGCATATACGTTTTTTTTAGTTTTTTTTATGTAAGAGAATGTGTATCACAGATAGGGCTGTGCGACCTTGAGCAGGCAACTCTGGCAGCCCAGTTATCTGTTTATCAGTCATCTTTAGTTTAAGCAGATTGTTGGCAAGATGCAAGGTACCCTGTAGACAATCATCGACCAGTCACTTGCCGGACAATGCAATGCAGCCTACTGCAAGTAACCAGGATGGGAAAATTACGTGGCTATGAGCCAATGCAAGTGTTGCATAATTATTATGATTTTACTGGTTACAATGATTCCTTTTGGATGTGGTTGAGTATGTATGGAGTTGCCTATTGCCAAAGTTGGATCACTTGGCGTTGGATAATAACTTGGCATGCACAGGGATTTTATTGAATGAGCAACATCCCATAATTCAGCTAGTATTTGATGGGTTGCTAATGCTGACAACAACATGTAGGCCTATCATCATTTACTAGTCTTCGGTCCTTTTTCCAGGGTTCAGGACAGAATGAATCATCCAACCAGAGTCTATGCAGTGTGGGCTCACTGAGTGACAAGGAACTGGAGGTCAGTACATGGGGGACAACTGGAAGTTATCACAGTGGCCTCCAAAAGAAGATGTCAACCGTGGATTGGTATCCACGGTAAACAGTATTGCAATTAGTGCAGTGATTGGTCAGGGAACATTTCAAAATAATGCTGATGAAGTGATTTTCTGCATCCTGTAATGGAGGTACGTTTGGGTTTCAATGCAAGGTGTCCACCCGAGCTGTCTTTCTCCTCCCCCAGACACCAGAGAAGAAGCCTAATGACCAGAGAACGAGGAAGAGGAAAGGAGAACCGTGTGACAGTGGACAGGGTCATTATTCTCCTACTTCATTTGCTAGCAGGCAAACTGGCCAACACTCGCATGGAGAATGTGTCATTTACAATTTTGTTACTTTCCAGGAAAAGGAGCTGCGAGAGGGCACAAAATTAGCGATTACTTTGAGGTGAGTGAATATTGTACCTATACGTGCCAATTGTCTCAATGACCTGGCAAGGGCTACACCTTTCAAAAACACCCTTGATTTATTTATTTGTGAATACCTAACCTTAGCTCTGGGCTTCTTCTGTGTCTTGGAATTAACTCTCAAAATTACTATTCTGTCGCACTGTCTCCCCCTCTCGCTGTTTCTGACATTCTTCTCTTCTTTGTGTCGTCACTTCCTCCCTCGTTCTCGTTCTGCTATCGTTTCCCTCCCTGGTTCAGTTTGCCGGTGGTAGTTGTCCAGGCACCAGTCCAGCCCGGGGCATCCCTCCTCTGGTGCGCTCCTCACCTCAGCACTCCCTCTCTAACCCCCCAGTGCCGGTGAGCTCCACAGTATGTCTTCCTTTCTCCCTCTGTTGCTGTAATACGTAACTAACAGCTCCATCATTAACTTTCATTCACTTCAACTCCACTAACTTTTGTGTTTGTGCAATTATCGCCACCAAGTTCAACTCATGTACTTTGGGCAACGTACACCTTTTTAAGAATAAATACCTCGATTCCATATTTCTCTCTCTCAAAAAAAAATCTCTCCATCTGTCTTTGTCCTTTGCCTCCCTGTCTTTCTGATTGGGTCAGGTCCAGCAGGGCAGTCCCTCATCCACAGGCTCCGCCCACACGGACCCCTCCTCCTCCTCCTCTTCCTCTCTTAAGCCAGCGCTGCCCTACTCCTCCTCTCACAAAGCCACTCAGGTAACCAGCCAGCCTACCCCATCATGCCCTGCCGTGGCCTGCCCCGTCAGCCTGCCAGCCTGCCCGCCCACCTGCACCAGCACACAGATGGCATAGACACAGTAGTCCTTGGCACAAAGTTCACGTCTGCTCTGTTAGCTGTATTAAAACACGTTTTACTGTGCCAAAAATCACGTAAGGGTTAGAATATTTGCCTTCACACCCAGATTCAGTAAAGCCCAGGATTTTTGGGAAATCTAAAATCTTGCAACCGTTTAAATGTATGTTGATGGAATGTTTACGGTCCTTTGCAGTCGGACCTGACAATAGAGAAGCTAACGGCACTAGAGAACAACAAGAGCTCCGACCTGGAGAAGAAGGAGGGAAGGATAGACGACTTGCTGAGGGTAAGAACGTATAAAATCATGCCATTAATCATCGGTACACAACAACGGCTGCAATTCATTTGACATTTCATCCATTTAGTGTACTCTTGTACCCAAAGCAAATGAAATGTCCTACATTTCCGTGTCCTCAGGCCAACTGTGACCTGAGGAGGCAGATTGACGAGCAACAGAGGATGCTGGAGCGATACAAGGAGCGCCTGAACAAGTGTGTCACCATGAGCAAGAAGCTGCTCATCGAGAAGGTGTGTGTGTGTGTGTGTGTGTGTGAGCTGTGTGTGAGCTGCAACCAAGAGCTGCAGCTCTGTGTGTTTACAGTTCCCCTTGATGTCGAAAACCAAGCATAATTTAACCCGTGTTTGCGTATCAACACTTAAGTTGTATGAATACTCGATCAAATATATATCGGGTTGCATTGATGTGCCCAGTAAGTTTGTGATGAGCAGGTTTGCTGGAGTCCTGAGTGCATGTGTCTGTGTAGTCGAAACAGGAGAAGATGGCGTGCAGAGACAAGAGCATGCAGGACCGTCTCCGTCTGGGTCACTTCACCACCGTGCGACACGGAGCCTCCTTCACAGAGCAGTGGACCGACGGCTACGCCTTCCAGAACCTCATCAAGTACGCACACACACACACACACAACCTGATGGACTAGGCGGTAGTACACACGCACACAAAAGTATGTTTTTCCGTATATGGAAACACGCTGCATACAGGAACAAGATTGTGTTCTCGACCCCTCAAAGCATCCTGGATGGTGTCTTAATGTTTATTTCATTCAACAGAAGAAGCAACACACATTAATTAACATGAGAACTTTGGTTGAGCCGCCCTGGCACATCTTCCTCTGCAGACCCCGGCAGCCAGTCATGTGACTTGTGTCATGTGACTTGTGTGTTCCAGGCAGCAGGAGAGGATCAACACCCAGAGGGAGGACATCGAGAGGCAGCGCAAGCTGCTGGGGAAGAGGAAGCCCCCCGCGGCGGCCCAGACGCCCCTGCCCAGCCCAGAGCAAAACAAACGCAAGAGCAAGAGCAACGGCCAGGAGAATGAAGCGTCAGTACTCTCTGATACCTCTCTCTCTGATACCTCTCTGTCTCTCTCTCTGTCTCTCTCTCTCTCTCTGTGTTCGCACGTCTCCTAAACAAACACTGTGGGTTTGGTGTTCCTGAATGTGTCTGGTGTCACCTAGACCGTCACCTGGGGACAAATGTACTGTTATGGAATCAAAATCACACCTCAATGTTTTCAGATAAAGAATGAAAACACAATGTGTAAAAAATAAAATAAAAAATGTCTAAGCAAAAGATTTACTGTGGTAATAAAACAGAATATGGAGATTTATTTTTTACTTCTTTATCCTCCAGGTTGTCGCTTGCAGAATATCACGAGCAGGAGGAGATTTTCAAACTCCGGCTTGGCCATCTAAAAAAGGTACTCCCATATTTCGTCCACTCCTTTCCTTCACCATGTCCACCATGGCCCCACGCCTGCATAAACGAATGATTGACAGCTCTGCGCTCTGCTCTGTGCTCTGCTCTGTGCTCTGCTCTGACACAGGAAGAGGCGGAGATCCAGGCAGAGCTGGAGAGGTTGGAGCGAGTGAGGAACCTGCACATCCGGGAACTGAAGAGAATACACAACGAGGACAACTCACAGTACGTCCCCTTCAGCACTCAGTTTGCTGGCTAACCTTTCCACACCGTCAGCCTTGTCATGTGTTGACCCCCTCGTCCTTGTTGGTAGATCAGACGTTATCTTATGTCGTGGTGTTATGTAGACTGCTGTTGATAATGTGTTAAGGTTGTTCACTGACCTGTTTCCCCCTCTACCACAGATTCAAAGACCATCCTACGTTAAACGACCGGTACCTTCTATTATATTTACTTGGAAGAGGTGGCTTCAGTGAAGTCTATAAGGTTAGAACTGCTTCTCTCTCATCTGCTTCTCCTGGAGCACATAACAACCTCTCAAATGGAAGAAGCTGGATCCACATCAGGTTGAAGGGGGGTTGGGGCTGGCTTGGTTTGCTTTCATCCGTCTTCCCCTCTGCAGGCCTTCGACCTAACAGAACAGAGATACGTAGCTGTTAAAATCCACCAGCTCAACAAGAACTGGAGGGATGAGAAGAAGGAGAATTATCACAAGTAAGTCACAACACGTTCTTCATGTTTTAGTACCGCGATGTTGCTCGCTGTCAGCTTTTCCCATATGTTGATCCATCCATGAAAAAGGGGCTTTTAACTTAATCCTCACGAATGTCTCGGACGTGGAGGTTTAAATCATTGAGTACAAGCTGTTGATACTGGCTAACATTTTGTCCTTTTTCAGTGTCCTCCCTGTTTCATGGAAACGATGTGTTTGAATGTTTCTGTCATATGTACTGAGCTGATTGGAAATACTTTCATCTAAATGAAAACAGTTCGCTAATATTTATAACCCTTTGTGCGTGTCCTCAGACACGCGTGTAGAGAGTACAGAATTCACAAGGAACTGGACCACCCCCGAATAGTCAAACTCTACGACTACTTCTCGCTTGACACAGACTCGTGAGTCTTCCAGCATCTATTTCGTTTTACTATTCAAATTTACGTTTTCATTTACGTTCAAACTGACATATAAAAGTATCCGTTATTTCACAAATGACATGGGTATATGTTTAGTCAATCCTAGCTTTTGATGAGTGTAGCAGCTCACTCTGTGGTCCTGCTCCACCCCAGGTTCTGCACGGTACTGGAGTACTGCGAGGGGAACGACCTGGACTTCTACCTGAAGCAGCACAAGCTGATGTCAGAGAAGGAAGGGCGCTCCATCATCATGCAGATCGTCAACGCCCTCAAGTACCTCAACGAGATCCGCCCGCCCATCATCCACTACGACCTCAAACCCGGTTAGCTTCTCGCATTTGACGGGGGGTGTCCTCGGCATCTTCATTTCACAAGTTGAAATTGACATAAGCGAGAATAGAACATGTACTGAATTTGTCTCCCCTAACATTTGAGCTTACATCTGGGAGTCAGGTGGCTGAGCGGTTAGGGAATTGGGCTAGTAATCAGAAGGTTGCTGGTTCGATCCCCGGCTCTGCCAAATGACGTTGTGTCCTTGGGCAAGGCTCTTCACCCTACTTGCCTCGGGGGAATGTCCCTGTACTTACTGTAAGTCGCTCTGGATAAGAGCGTCTGCTAAATGACTAAATGTAACATCCGTGTTGCACATACAGGATTAGGGTTAATGAAAACCGAGAGCTAACTTCCTCAGTGGTTTTGCATCACATGAAATCCCCCTCTCTCCTCTCTTCCACGGCCTGGTAGGCAACATCCTCCTTGTCAACGGAACGGCTTGCGGTGAGATCAAGATCACCGACTTCGGCTTGTCCAAGATCATGGATGACGACAGCTACAACTCTGTGGATGGGATGGAGCTGACCTCACAGGGGGCGGGGACATACTGGTGAGGACACGCAACCCTCTCCCCCCAAAGAGAGATCATTGCACCGCTTAATCATTTGTTGGATATTTTCGGGCAGTATCACAACGAGGCATGGTTGACCGTGTGTGCCCTCTCTCTCAGGTACCTCCCCCCAGAGTGCTTTGTGGTTGGGAAGGAGCCCCCTAAGATCTCCAACAAGGTGGACGTGTGGTCCGTGGGGGTCATCTTCTACCAGAGCCTCTATGGACGCAAGGTAGCTCTGAATGCTCCGACTCAAAGTGCAGATAACTCCGCTGCACGTTTCCCTTGGTCCTCCTCTGACTGTTCCTCTCTGCTCTTCTGTCTTTCCAGCCATTTGGTCACAACCAGTCTCAGCAGGATATCCTACAGGAGAACACTATCCTGAAGGCTACAGAAGTACAGTTTCCTCCCAAACCCGTTGTCACGACAGAAGCAAAGGTAGTTGTCTGAACATGGCTAGTTACATACCTCACATGTAATGTCTCCCCCCCTCCCTCTCTCTCTCTCACACACACACACACACAAGCTCAGACCTAGTCAACTGTAAACATGCAGAAAGACGCTCAATATTTGCATACATCTTCAAACTGTCATGGTTCATTATGCCCACCCCCCCTCCCTGTTTCTGTCTGCCTCAGGCCTTTATTCGTCGCTGCCTCGCCTACCGCAAGGAAGACCGCATCGACGTGCTGCAACTGGCCAGCGACCCCTTCCTGATGCCCCACATCCGCAAGTCCCTGGGCACCAGCGGGCCCCTGGCACCGCCCATGCCTTCCACCTCTAGCTCCTACAACAGCAGTGCCTCAAACTGAGGAGGGCCTACCACCAAAATAGACACTAGCCTCCTTCCTTCCCTGGCTCTTCTGGTTTAGACTGGGAGACAGGGATGGTATGAAGGAGGGTAGAACAATGAATAGGATGGACAACAAAGAGCAGCGCTAAAGGCAGATACTGCTGAAGGAAGACCGAAGTGCTCCAAATACCAAATCAGCTAAATGAAGGGCCAGTGTGTGAACCCAACTGGGTTGCCTCTGCATGCATGACAAAGACAAACATATATACACACACACACACACACACACCGTGTCTCAAAGAAGGGAAACCCTTGCTTGTACAGAGGAGCATCTTACATGTCAAAAGCCCAGGAGAATCTCAACCAAGAGGAAGTTGAGATGACCAAGCACCTCCGTTCTGTTTTTCGAGAGTAGAAACATTGCTCTTTTCATCCGTTACTGCTTGAAACTGTATGATACATTGGACTATATTTCTAAATAATAGAATTATCAATTTAAATGCCTTGTGAACATTGAACTGAGGACTTTTTTGGAAGGACTCAGATGAATGGGGGATTTCTCTTTGGTGACCAAAGTTCAAGGCATGCCTGACTGATACGGCATCTCCATTAGCACGCAAATGTTGACATCGTGAAGATTGATGGAAGGCTTGTCACGTTTGACGCTTGTTTTGAATATTTTATTGGATTTTGAACTGGAAGTGGACTTCTTATCGGTGGTTCAGTCCATATTTTTTCATGAGATTTCCTCCCTAATGTTTTTCTTAACTTTCAAAGGGTGGCCAAATATACAAATATGTGTTGTGAGGAGGGGAATGAGCCTCAGCAGAACTGCATATAAACATTAAATCCAACCGTGGGTAAGACTTTGGCTTTTCATGTTACTCTCAAAAAAGGATGACTTAAGGCAGACTAAATTAAAAGGAATTTATTGCAAATCATGCAGTGTTAGAATTGAAATTGTACAAAGACGAAATACTTGCAACATTATAACAGTAGTGTGGAACCTGAATTCTCTCTCAAACAGAATATTCTGCAGGAAGAGAAACTTGAATTACTTTTGTCGTAATATTGGAATATGCACACCATAACTCAATGAAGAATGCCAATGAGGTATCAGAAACCCAATTATGGTCTAAAATAGTTTACTTCCATGTAATAACACTAATGCTTCTTACTACAGGGTCAGTGCAATGGCAAGATAATGCATAAGAAACATGCTAAATATATGGATAGCAAAATGACATACTGATAGTATCACATTCCTTATTGCTATTTGCTTTAGCTTGCTGTGGCACAAGGATGCAATTTTGTATTTAGAATAAGTAGGTGTAGGTTCATGACATTATTTGTGTAGGGATAGAACCATACAATGCATCACACAGTGATAGAGGCATATATTGCCTTGGGCTCCTTATCACCAGACACACAGAAGAGTAGTAGCAAAAGAATAAAAGTTGACTAAATGAAAGTGCCAATTTCACCAAATCACATTAGGTCCTAACACTCAGTGCACTCTGCAAGTTTGATATGAAAGATGTAACACATCTAACAAATGTTAAAATTTCTTCTGACAGCGTCCAAACGAAGACAAATTTAAGTTCACCCGTGCACAAAATCTTTTAGGTTTAGCCGTTTAGCCACCAAAAGCCATGACTAATAAGAAACACATTCAAATAATTTAAACTGGCTCACTCTTGCTCATCTGCGATCCTTGCAATGTGACACTCAAATACAGATCTTTTACCATTGCCAGTGCAATTCAGGAGCACAATGATGTAGATAGGATTGGGATCCACTCGCTACGAGAGAAGATTCAACTCTGGATTGTGTCCCTAAAGTCTCACAGGACTCAATTAGGTTTGGGTAAAACATTGTAGACCTATCCAGTTAATTCAATAATTAGGGGTTCATAATTATTGAGGCATGTCACTGGATGCCAGAGGATACTGGAATAGGAGCAGGCCCCAGATAAGTGAACGGGAGACAAGACGGACATTTTCTGAAAAGTCACATTCAGAAAATATATTTCCTCTTTGTCAACTGGCGCTTCTTCATCTTATCGGTTGTAGAACTGGGAGGAGACCCAGGCCAGTCCCCACTTGAGGTTTGTCAGCATGAACTTCAGTGCCTTGGTCCACTGTTCCTCTGAGTTGAACTGGGTCTTGATTGAGTATGAGCCCCCGCTGCCTCCAGTGTCCTCGATCTTCCCCTTCTCAACGTCCATCCTGAGAACCAGCAGGGGGGGAAACACACTGTTACATTGCTTTCCACAGTTTGTGTTTTGGGGTGAAATCCCCAGAATCCACTCCTGAAGCTCTCGGTATTAAGACAGTGAAAGTGCATATCAAGGTCTGTCTACATCAAGCTTGTAGTAAAAATAACTATGTATTATGAATAAACAACATTAAAGAACTGCTTTTATGTCAGAATATGAAAATTAAAAGTTTAGAGTGACTGAACATCATGATTGCCGATTTCTTGCTGACCTATAAGGGAGGCAGAATCCTGTGTCTCCCTTCTCCACCTCCTCTTTAAACTGCTGCACACAGTCTAGGAAGGCTACCATGGCATGGTCAAACTTGTTGTCCCAGAAGAACCGCAGACCCCCCGAGCAGTAAAGTGGGAGCTCCTTCAAAGGATGAAAATAAGTTACGGGGCTGTGAGGTACATCCAAATGTTTACATCCGATGGCAGAAGTCTCTGTAAGAAGCATAACCATGATTTCTATACCTTGGCTTTGTCTGTTAGTGACTCCAGGTAGGAGTGATTTCCGTATGGAACCAGGCGGTATCTGTAGAGATATTTGAACATTTACACAACGTTGCCCTCACAATCAATTTCATGTGTGTGCAACATCTTAACATTGTGATTGCCCCCATGTGTGAGGTGTGACCTCTGGAAGCGTAGGCCCATCTTGTTGGCGAGGGCATGTAGCAGCAGAACAGTTTGACCCCAGGCAGCGTTGATCTCGTTCCACTCCACGGGGACACTGGGTAGCCGGCCCAGGCGGAAGTTGTTGATGGTTCCAAACTGACCGCTGTGCCTGGGTGCCAGAACACACAGGAACAACCGGGTTACACATGTCAACTTCAGCTTTAATTTGTTGTGGAAGCATTGGATTAAATAAATGTATTAAATACAATTGGGCAGTGTCACTAATGGAGTTCACCTATCTAATGCCAATTTTGCACTGGTGTACAATAAAGTGTGTCCATACGTGAACTTACCAGATATGGAAGGTAGCATTGAAGACATTGGTCTTTTTCAAGCGATCTAGTTGGATCTGGCAGTATCTCATTTGGTTATCCACACTCTTCAGCTCATCATCCAGCTCCAACTGTTGCCGCTTAAACTCGCTATACTCCTTCTGGTGCCTGTCAGATGGGGGGGATGAGGGGGGTAAGAGGGTAATCTAGCTGAAGTGCTTGATATGTTTCTCAGTGAAGTTTTTGTTTAGCAGAAAACCCTCATGAAGGGAGTTATTACTACTTGCGTAAGGCCTACTATCCATTGCTTTGTAAGCTTGTCCTCCCTCTCCCTGTCACACATACAATGTTTGTAAATGCATTTGTCCGGTGATCTATCCCTGATCCCTTCCCCCTCACACACTCACTGCAGCTCCTCTGTGTCTAGCTGCTGGGAGAGGCTCCGCCCCTGAGCCAGGTCTGCAGCCACGGCAGCCCGCTGCTCCTCCACCGTCTCCAGCTCCTGAACCAGAGACTCCTCCTCCTCCCGGAGCCGCTGCAGCTCCTTCAGCAGGGTCTCCTCTTCCTCCACCTGCAGGTGGGACAGCAGCTCCAGACAGTTCCTCGGAAGGGGGAAGAGACGAAGGCGAACACATACTCACTCAATGACAAAAAAAAATACATTTAGTTGTAGTAGTGGTCTTTGTTCAAAGGATTTGTGCCCATTAATTATTGTGAATTATCAGCACTGTGCTGTTAAGGCCACTTACTTATAGTTCTGACACTCATTTTCTGTGATGTTGAGCTGTGTGTCCAGATGATCGAGCAAGGTGTCTGTACACTCCTCACACAGTGGGTGGTCTACATCTGTCTGCCCTGACATGATGTCAAACAGGTCACTTGTCACCTATGAGGGAGGAAAATGGGATGAGCAAGATCATCACTAAACCTACCAAAAAGACATTCACCCTGTGAATATTGTGCATATACTTTTCCAGCCATAACATAAAATGGTTCCATTTAAATAAGTTATCAATGACATAGTTCAATCTCACCTTCAGCCTGCGACTCAGGTTTTCCATAGTGCCTCCATCAGATGCTTCTCCAATCAGAGTGAAGCTATTGGCACTTTCTGTGGACATCATTCTAACAGAGCATGACATGCTGGGTGAGAACTAAGAATGTGTAGCTAATATTAAACAGTATGGACTAAGGTATGCATAGGCCAAGCCAGATGTATCACAAAAGTGGCTAAAGTTAGCTGACCATCCTACCTTGCAGGAGGTATGTATTTTCTTGCTACACCATCCTGCTTTGTTTCCACAAAGGTCTCCTGGACAAATGAAGACATGTTGAAACATTTCTAATATTTCCCTCAGGCTAGTGTTCCCTCTGAGTCTAGCATATTCCCCTAACTCCTATGAGTTTGGTGTTTTTTATATTTGTTGAGGGGTATACATGAGAGGGAGGAGGATGATGTAGGATAGGGCCAGAACTGTATCTCACCTCTGGTGCACTCTCCCCTTCATGGTTTTCAGTCTGTTTGCTTGGTGTAACAGTGACCAATGGAGCTGACGAATCATAAAAAAGAACAACTATGTGATGTAGTCTAGACATCCCAATGAAACATCTCTGTCGATATGGATAGGCAAAGTAAATGTATATTGTGTGTAGGTCACATACCAATGAGTTCCTGAATGGTAACACGATCGAGCACATTAAATGATGTGTCCAGTTTTAGAGGTTGACTACAACGTTGACACACAAAGCTGACCTGCATGGTGGTGCTCGAGGACTTGGAGCCCTCCATTGCTAGAAGAGAAATACATCCACTCAAAATGTAGCGAACACTTTACAGTCTGCTTCACCAAATGTCTCGAAACCCAGTAGTGCACCAAGCTAATAAGTACATTACTGTCTATGTTCCTAGACTGGGTTTACGATAAGCACCCTAGCGTTTAGCCGCTAGAAATCACAGTAACTACAGTGGCTAACGTTGGTGCCTTCTACTGGCAAGTAAAGGTAGCATCATTGATGTAGCCAAACAGTCGAGAAAATCAGGGGAGGCTGCATTGACATCGAAAATGGTGCTGACATAGCAGTGCATGTCAAATTTAGCTACTCAACCAAGACTGTTTATTAGCTAGGAAAGCTTGGTAGCTGTCAGCAGCTATGGTAGCTAGTAGCACTAGCAGGCAATCGTTTTCAATACTAGAGAGTAGCTGTTAAATCATCTATGGCAGCAACTGGACCGGATATCAGCAGTTGCAACAAGCTTAGGATTTCTAATGAATTGTAACATAACTAACTTCTCCTCGAATGGGTTTTAACGATAAAGCAAATACTGAATATTAGTTAGCATGACTTTTCTTACCACTGACCGAATACTTCCTAGACCGTATTTCTGTTTACGACGGATGTGACGACGGATGTGACGATCATGAGAAAGTTGCCTTGTGATAGTCACGTGACAAAATAGTTGCGGGAAAACCAAAACACTACGAAACAGGAAGATCTACTGGTAAGTTTTTTGAGAAATAACGTGAAATATCCACCACCAGTAAACACCGTTGAATAATGTTTATATTTGCAGTATGTGTGATGTTTTATTTCTTTATTTTTGCTGCATGAAAGACAATCTCCTCAACGATGTAGCTATCCACAATCGTTTCTTCTCTTCCCCAGTGACGCTGTGTTGTCTGTGTAGCCTGACGCAGAGCCATAACTCTGGCTAGACGTAGCTTGCTAACCTGTTAAATGTTTTGATGTGTGTAGGTAGGAAATGTAACAGCAACGATCCCGACTTATCTTGAAGTTCAGTCAGCTGTACGTCCTATTCAAGTGAATACAATGAAAACTCCTAAAGTTGAAGACGTCAAACGAGGTATATCTGTCCTTTGGGAGACTCTGCGGTGTCCAATATGGTGAGTACTGTAGCCTAACGTCTGTTTAGTTAAAATAACTACATTTGGTTGTCAATGTATTCGTGGTTGATGATAAGTAGGACGACTAATTGGCATGTCTTATGTTGTTGCTAAACAAGCCTGTATAATATAGAATTCTCATAACGATTTTTTTTTCCATGTTAAGTTTGGATTTGATGAACAATCCTGTGTCTACAAAGTGTGACCATCAGTTTTGCAAGTAAGTAATCATATCTTTAAGTCACATTTTAAAATAATATTTAAAAACTGTGAGTGATTTGACATCAAGGAACTTTATATTAGGTTTTGTATGACAAAGCTGTTGGACTGTACAAAGAGAAAGGAAGCCAATTGTCCGATTTGCCAGACCAAGATCTCTAAAAGGTAAGACATATATAAGGAAAAATAACCACTTTGTGAAATCTACTATGACAATTGATAAATATTTGCCAAGCATCTCTGTCCTATTAAAAACGATCATAGTACATTACCTAAGGTATTAGTGTTCTGGTTTTGCCATATGCAGTAATTCATAAGTGCCACTTTGTTTAAACTGGCCTCATCTTGTCATAAGGAGTTTACAGGAGAGTCCTGGTTTTCAGAGACTAGTCGAGGGATTGCAGAATATGATTCAGGCCTTTGAACATGACAGCAGCACAAACTGTAAGTCAACACATTTTATGTCACAAACACAATAACGAGATATATATCCTTTAACTGTTGATTAATATTATAATTCTCATGGACTTTCAGACTTCACTGGGATGTGTCAGCAAAGAAGACAAACAGGGTAAGAAAATATAACCATCATTTTTTGTGAATAGAATTTTAGCCTGCATGAACTATTGCTTGCAAAGTATGGTTGGGCCTTCAGTGTTGCCAAATGCACCTTTTGGTTGACTGAATAACCACAAAGGGTATTCAAATTGCCTTTCAATTACTGATGCCCATCCTACCAATTTCCTTTTTTATCAGTGTCATAGGGGTTGAGTCAAAGACCTGCAATGGTGACAAAGTGTCATCAATTGACACGTCTAACACTGATCTTACTGGGGAGAAAGATAGAGAACAAAATGATCTGCCAACATCCTTAACCTCAACTCTAGCAGGTGAGAGAAGTAATTATTGCCATTTTATCAAATGTCTTTCCTCCATGTGTTTAGAGTTTTTGGACTAACACATTCGATATATGTAGGTGTGTGAACATTCTAATGACTCTATTTGCTTCTCATGTCTTTGCATTCAGCCAAGGATGGCTTTGCAAACCTTATGGGTCTTGAGGATTCCTGCCCGTTCGTCTCGGACAATGAGGGGTTTGACAGTAGACCTGGTGAGGCTCCCACAACAACCGAAAAAGAAATAGACTTTAAAGCGTGTAGCTCACACACTGAGGGGCAAGAACCAGCAAGGGACACAGACGTATCTCATATTGTGGAACAATCCACATCCAGAAGTCGAGGGAGTAAGAGAATCACTGAGTCTGCAAATCCTTCTTGCCAGCTGGTTTTAATTCCTGAAGTCGGAGAAAACCAGAACGTACGGAGATCTTTAAGAAACCGCAAAAAAGAGACATCGACCCCTGAAAAAATTATTGATTTGAGACAGAAGAAAAGTCTTGAGAAAGTCTCAGAATGGCTCATGAAAAACTCCCCACTTGAAGAAAACTCAGAGGTTGAAAATGTCACTTGTGCTTCCGAGGACTCTGCCTCAGTAGCAGGAGATTTTTCCGCGACAACAATCTTTCCAGGCAACCTTGAAATGATGGAAGGGGGTCTTAAGAGGGAGGAGCGTATGAAGGGCCTTGAAGAGCAGGTATTTGGGGCAGTTTACAGACGGGAGCGAAGGGGAGTCTTGGGCTTCTCTCCTCAGAACAGAGGGGTTAGACACACACCAGCCTCTCAACTTGGTGTGGAAGCCCAAACTTCAAACACAGTCCCCAAAAGGCAAATGAGCAGGAATCTAAAACCCACTGATATTGTCAAAAGACTTCTCTCTGAGGAGAAACACGAAGGTGTTTTTAATGATCAACCAGAAGAAAAAGAAAAACCTGACATTTTTAAAGAAAGTGAGAAGCCTCACAGAAAGTCAATTGACCTCAATCAGGAACTGGGTTCCAGCAGCACTGACAGACTTGGAAACAGCTTAACAGAGTTGCCAGTAGAGATCAACAATGAGGTTGAAGGTCAACACGAACACGTTCCTGTGTTTGATGTTTTGCGACAGCATGGAAAGAGGATCTCAAGGAGAAAGATGTCTGATACCTGGCAGAATGTTGATGGTGATTTGCAAGCGCAAGCCAAGACAAAGTTGGAAATGAGTGAGAAAAAGAAAATGGCCAAGAAGAAATATGAGGCAGATACGGACAAGTCAGTCAAAATCCCCAAACCCCTAGTGCTAGTTGGTGTTGGGGAGAATGATTGCAATCCGATTGAGATCCCCAAGCCTGGACCAAGAGTAGCAGAAACAGCTGTTCACATTGAGAATTACCCTAGCAGTGAAGAGATTGGAAGTCCAAACATGAGGCAAACCAGAAGGAGCAAGAGGCTTCAACACTTCACAGAGGAAGTCCAAGGCAGTCACAAGAAACCTTGCACTGGAAAAAACATGATCCGTCATGTCGATATAGGTGCAGCTGACACTGAACATGCGTTATCTTCACAGTCCATCAAGAGGAATGGATGTGTGTTTGATGAGGACATGGGTGGAATTGAAAACATGGATTCTAAGTATACTGAAATGACAATGGAAAAAACAAACACTGTTGAGCATATAACTTTTTCAGGGATTCCTTGTGAAGCTAATGCTACTTGTTCAGAGGCTATGGTACCTTGTTCAAGTTCACCTAAAACAAATATGCCAGGCCTCAAGGCTGTTGACCACAATAATTCAGTAATAGAACAATCAAATGAAGAGGCATCCGCAAGTGAGGCCAGATGTGTTGAGATGGAGAAGGAAGAGGAGGACATAAATGATAGTGAACTGGACACCGAACAACTGGTAAAAAGCTTCAAAGCAATCAAAAGAAAATCGTTCCGCCTTGGTAGTCCAACGGTGAAAAAAAGTTATCAGAAATCAGACATGGATGAACAAAATGGCACAAAATCTAAAGAGAACAGCTTAGTAGGTAGTGGGTTAGAAGTAGACGTTCCCAATACCAAGGAATGCTCTGTAGTGCAAAAACAATTGGGAGCAAGGATAGAACTGGAAAATTCATTCTGCAGTGATTTGATCCCCCCTTCAAATTCACCTCACCATATTCTACAAAAACCTACATTGAGGAGGCATAGAGGACTGACAAAGTGTATAGATAATAGACCGTCTATAGAAGTGGAGGAATCATCAAACCAAAGCGCCAATGTGGTGACACAGGAAAATATACTGAGCCTACATCCAGGAAATACTGTTAGTAGTCTTCTCAGCACCAATAAAGTTGCAAAGAGTCAACTGCCAAGTCCGCATCTGGTAAATTCTGGACCCCTGTTTCCAGTATTCGGTGCCTCTGAGGAAGATTCACCAGCCCAGACCCTTGGATCCCCAAAGCAATCTACTGAGAATCAGGAGCAACATCAGCTGCACTGTAGTTTGAAGAAAAGTCTGGAGAGAAGCCAGAATCCCAAATCAGAGACCACAGTAGAGCAGCAGAAATGCCTATACAATACGAATGGTAACATGGCCAATTCAGAGGCCTCCTTGACTCCAGACGGCCTAATGCCGCAAATCAGCCAAACTGTGGCCAGCCAAGCTGGAGAGAGCGGCAAAGGTAGTAGCGAGGCCAGTCTGCATATTCCAATCAAGAGCAACCCCAAGCAGAGGAGGAGAAAAACTCAG
This sequence comes from Osmerus eperlanus, assembly GCF_963692335.1. Classification (NCBI taxonomy): domain Eukaryota; kingdom Metazoa; phylum Chordata; class Actinopteri; order Osmeriformes; family Osmeridae; genus Osmerus; species Osmerus eperlanus. The sequence continues at coordinate 13,980,666 of NC_085029.1, forward strand.
AGACTTCAGTCTTCAGAATCTGACTGCAGCAATGAGGAAGAGCTACCTTCCCTAGCACAAATATTCAGACGCTCTCCTTATTCACCTGAGGACCAGGCATGTGCTAGTGTTGTAAAAGAATGTTCTGGCTTGTCCAGTGGCCAAGTAAAGGACCAGAAAACCCCCACCAAGGCTGCCAGGGTTGAAGTAACCCATGCTGCAGGCGGACTGGCAGAACTAGATGACGTCCCTCCTGCCGGTGGAAGTTCTGAGTGGGTTAACTCAAGCCAAGCTTCGGATGATCTGTTTGGAACACCAGATGAATGTAAGTGAATGTTTTTAGTTGATTTGTTCCAAGAGCACCTTTTCGTTGTTGTCTGACACATACAACACCGTACCAAACTATTATTTTCCAATTTTCAGGTTCAGTTGCTGTAAGCGATACTGGCTTGTCAATGGAATCGTCACAATTTTCTAGTGAAATTATTGCCACACAAGTAAGTAGATATAGCTTCATAAAAGTGTGCCATGTAACATTTTGTTCTGTGGTTATTTTACAATAATACAATCTTCAGTGTGTAACCTTGTGGTTAGATGTTAATGTTTTAGGTTGCCTCCCAATCTTAGCATAACATTCAGTATAGACTATATTTGGTTTCCAAGATAACAGTTCTTGGGGTCAATATTTCACACTATCCTATCACTGATTTTGTTAATAAATCCTGTAGAAAATGAAACACTTTTTGCAAATCATGCCCCTGGTGATTTGCTATCCTTTTTGCTGCATCGCCACATCATATCCAATAGATGGCAACACTTACTTTTTTCCCACTAAGCTGTCAACGCAGTGATGACACACTACCTGGGCACATGAAGAATGTCCCTCTCAGCATCTTTCTAAATTGCATTTCATTTACGTTGGTGGAAATTTATCCAAGGAGATCAAATTGTTTTTGTCCCCATCTATCTTTGTGAACTTCAATTTGTATCTGTCTGCTGTATATGACTGAGATGGGTTTTAGGAGTTTAGGCACCAGGGAAAAGGTGCGGGCTAGGTTTCTTCATAGCAGAAATCCTAGCTTGTGTAGCTGCTCCTCTCTTTCACCAACCATCTTTGGAGGAGGGGATCCCTCACTAAATTGCTCCTCCCAAGGTTTCTTCAATTTTTTCTCCTGCAGTGAGTTTTTCCGGGAGTTTTTCTTTGTCTTTCTTGAGGGTTTAGGTTGGTTGAGGGGCAATTCTATGGCCATATGTGAAGCCCTCTGTGACATGCTTGCGTGTAAAAAGGGCAATACAAATACATTTTGATTTGATTTGTGTGTCAGGACTGCAGAAGGTGGGTGATTGTATTTAGATGTTAAAGAAACAGTATGTGGATGTTTTAAATGACTTATAATTAAACTAAATTCCACGATATAAATATACCAGTAAATGAGTCCAGCTTTGTCAAGGAATTAGACACACAAACATTATTTCCTGGAGGATCCATATAAGATTTACTCACCAGTACTCACTTGGCTGTGTCTAGTTTTGGCTTATTGCTCGGTTATGCCCAGTGAGTAATGGGTTTAGCCAAAGCTCTGACACATCTGGAGGCCCTGGCTGCTGCAGGCTGTTTGGAATTGGTGTTCAGCCAAACTGGTCTTGAAGAAGGGAGCACCAAGGTCTACTCAGAAACAGATGACTGCATCCCAGCTCACCCATTATCTATTTTTTCCTTTATTTTTCTCCGCCTGGAAAGAGTAATCAGTGTTACTGGATTGTCTAGTTCATGTTGTCTGACAGAAAATGTATTCTCATCTCTTATTTTCCTGAGTAGAATGACAAGCTGAACATTATTCGTACTCTTTTGATAGGCTGTTCTTACTGGTTATCTATGCACGTCAGCAGACGACTACACCCCTGTTTATACACACTTTATCTCAGTAGGCGGTCACCAATCACTGCCTTTCTTTGAAGTTGGTGTACTATATAATTATCGTTGTATTTTCCTCATCTTCCACACTCGTCAAACCTATAATCATCTCTCTTTACCTCGTTTGTTCATGTCAGCAAAGGATTGCAATGCAGGAGGAGTTGAAGAGGCTGGAGAAGATGATGGCTCTTGTTTCTGAAGCCCTCCAAGAGAAGGAGACTGGTCCAAATCCCCAACTACAACCCCAAACTGACAGCCTAGCAGGTATAACCTTCCCACGGACGTCACCCAGAATTCAGCTTTTTTTGAAGTTTGCTTTGATTTCCTGTGACATTGTTGAAAAAACACCTGCTTTTTTTAAAACAGTAACTGACCTTAATTTGTCTGTTGTTTGGTCTCCCCAGGCCCAAACCTCCATATGAACCTGCCTTGTGGCAAGGAGATTTGTTCCAGGTGAGCCAAGATTGGAGGGAATTAACATGGCACCAGATAATAACCGATTTAATAAAATACCAGATGCCTGATTGCTTCATAGTACTTACAATCCTCAGCGGGCTGTGTACTGTGTTAAAACAATTAGCATGGCGCTATATTTTAGCGACACAACAGCTTTCATTACAGGTTTTTTTCAACACTTCAATAGCTCATGTTTTTTCCCCTGTGAAATTGCATTCAAGCAGAATCTGAGAGAGAGAAAAAGTTTGCTGTTGTTGGTTGGCATCAGTGTGTTACTGGCACAGACACATTTTCCACAATAGGGTGATGCATCTCAAGAGGACAGCCGGATAATCTCCCTAATGAAGCTGGTATCTGCTTATGCTGTGGAGAATAAAAAAAGTCATTAGTGACTGCATCTTATTTGTCATTAAGAGCACTTAAGGGAAACTTGTGTTGCCACTGCAATTTATCTCTCCCGCTCGACTGCTTCTCTTGCAGGGCTCTAAGTGCTGTGTTCTGGGGAGAAAGGGAAGGGTGGAGGGTTAAGGGGAGGTATTATGGAAAAAGCGGAAAGACCAAGATTAAGCTGTTTTCACTCTTTTCCACTGCACCTGTATGAAATGTGCATTTGTGAAATAGTAAAATGTGATCTGCATTGGTCCTTTCTTTTTTGTTTTTTTTTACATCGTACCACTGAGGTGTCTCTAATTAAATGCAAGACCCCTGCTATGAAGCTGCATTACTTTATTCTCATTAAATTTCCTTAGGGAGTTAGTCTCAATCTCAAAGGATTTGACTGGCACACGATGAATCTGCACGCCAGATTCAGTTTCAATCATTAGAGAGTACCCTTTAGTCACACTGTTTACTCGTTTTGTATATGTGGTCTCAAATTTAACTCATTCTGGTTTGGTATGTTTCTTTCTTTTTTTTCTCCCCCAGAACCAAAACTGATTCTCTCTTTTCTGTAAACCAGGGAATGTGCCACAGACAGGGAGGAAGACACTGCCTCGATGCCTCATGGCTCTGGAGCCTCTGAAGGCCTGGGGCCCACTCAGCCTGGCCCCACCAAGTATGAGGGGACCGGAGGGATGGGTAAGACCACTGCACCAGCACATCTCAGAATCAGAATGGGATTTATTCGCCATGAATGTTTGCACAGACAAGGAATTTGCTTTTGGCAATATGTGGACTATCTATACGTACATAAACTAGCAGTTGTAAGTGGAATTAGAATTAAATAAAATATACAATAAAATATAAGGATCACTGGGACAGCCAGGAGGTCAGGAGTGGGATACTGGTTAAATAAAGGTTAAATAAAAACACAATCAAATTACGTGACGCTTTTTATTTCTGAAATTGTCTTTTAAAAGATTTCATTTCGATGAACACCCACTCCTTCACACTCTCACGCACACAGGATGTGTCTGTTTGTTTTCATCAGCAGGGCGGCGCTGCAGACAGTCACAGTCAGGCCGGAGTCTAAGAAGCATTCATGCAAATGAGATCCCCACTCCAGTGGGCCCAGGAGGGAAACCAGGAGAGCAGACGACAAACACATCTAGCATTTCACTATCACAAAGTCGAGAGTCAAAGGAGAACCGTGAAGATGCCCCCTCCATGGATACAAGCTCAACACACCGTCTCCAGAGCGACCATGCCAGGGTCACGCTGGTACTCGTGCCATCAGGGCTTGGCGTAAATGAACAGGTTACAGTGTGTATTGAATACTTAAAAAAAAATGTTTTCTCACTTCTCAACTCACTGTTGAACTTTCTTCAAGGTTTTAAATTCCTTCTCGTCAACGTTTAGACAATGCTGAAGAAGTTTGCCAAGAGAATTGGTGGTCGTGTGTGTTCACAGGTGACAGCTGAAACCACCCACGTTATAATGAACACAGGTGAGTCTTAGGCCTCCATTAAGCCCTTATCTCCACAACATTCACCTTGCACAAGTAACCCTCAGCTCACATTTGTTTGTTAGGCTCAGGTTTGCACTTATCAAGGATAAACATGTATAGAATTCCCGAAGGTTGCTGTTTTGACATTATTTATTCTCTGAAATCAAAACTTTACCTTTTGATAGAGTCCCACTAGGTTCTGTACGATTCAGGTACTTTTGATAGAAACCTCTTAAAAGGTCTGCTCAATGGAGACACACACACACAAATGTCCTTGTCCTTAATTATGTTCTCTGATGGATTATTTTTTATTTCAATGCCCCTTTTCTCCAAAGCACCACATTAACAACCCCTGCTAAAAAGAGTCTCTTTCAACGATGGCCGTTTCCTTGGAAACCACCAAATTAGTTTTCAAGTTCTTGATATTTTAGAGCCGTGAAAAGAGGAGAGGGTGAGGATTGTTGTCAACGGGTGTCATTAGAATAAAACATTGTTTTAGCTTTACATCAATGCCTTAATTATTGAAAGGCACAATTAGGGTATCAGATGAGTGATAATGAATGATATCAGAGAGGTTGAATGACTAAGTAACATGGTCAGTTAAGCTTGCTTAACTGCTCATATAGTTTTGACCTTCCAGTCCCTCTTAAATGTCCAGCTAGATGCTTATGTACTCTTAATTCCTAGTAGCCATGCTGCTTTTCACAACACTGAGCAGCCATTTAGTCAAGGACTTCACTGTTGCCTTATGCATTGGCCGGCACTTAGCCTCGTTAAGAATTGTTTTGTCATTCGACTCCTGTGGAGTTAGAAATGAATCTCTTAATGGCCTGTTACAGATCAAATGCTGATAATGGACCAATAACTGTAATCTAAAAACTTTATTTCAGCGCAAGGATATTTACTTGCAGTCTAACCACATTACATATTGGTGGTTGGACAGTACTGTTTTTGGCTGTAATTGTAAAAATGAAACATTCCATATTGTGTGAAGAAATTATTAGAAATGGGAAAAGGGGTGTCTTTTCTGGTGCCCTGTCTTTTGCACCTGACAGAGAAAGCTGTAGGCAGGGTCCATAAGAGCACACCAGGGTTCTCACCCACACATTCAAGCGTGTGTGTGTGTTTCTCGCATCCTGGGTTTTCATGTTCCCATGTCTATAACCTCTCAGGATGACTTGTCCTTGTACACTCATGCTTATTGTCAGCTGCAACACAAAAAAACACTTAATTAATATTCCCAGTCTTATGCAAAGTTGACACCAGAAAGGTACAGTTAATCAATGTATTGTATGAGTTACAAATCTTGTCCCCCCAAAAATGTGCATTGTTAATTCAGTGTGTTGTTAACAAATGTCTGATTGCGTGTGATGTGTGTGTGTGATCTCTCATCCTGCCACAGATGAACAACTGGTGTGTGAGCGCACGCTGAAATACTTCCTGGGTATTGCAGGAAGAAAGTGGGTGGTGAGCTTCCACTGTGAGTTATGCTCTTTGTAATTACTCGTTGTCACAGACAGATTGGGGACAAATACTGTAAATGTGAAACCACAGCGGGGGGGGGGGGGGGGGGGTTCTTATGTAACATGGCAACATGTTTCCTTTTTGTCTCTCAGACAATAAGCATTGTTTTGTTCTCATATGATCCACAGGGATTTCTGAGTGCTTTAAACAAGAAAAACTCTTATGTGAGGTAAGTTTGCTTTCATTTATTCCTGGAGTTTTACCATCATATTTAAAACAGTAAAGAAAAAAACATTAACTATTTACAGGAAATGTATTTGGGGTTTGTTAAGATTTGATTAGCTTCGATGGAAATGTATTCATGCCCAAAGGGAAAATCCCATGTAACCCCAGGTGGTGCAACAGGCAGCCCACCTAGTCAGCACCAACCTGGTGATGGTCAAGGCCAAACCAGAGATGGTCAGCACCAAGCCAGAGTTAATCGTATTGTCTTTTTTTTGTTGTTACGTTTTGGTCTTCGATTTAGCTTGACTTAATGTAGTGACTTTACGACTTGCATGACTAATTTACAAATCATTGGGGGCACATTCACACTGTATCTGAGCACCTTAATGAGATTCTAAAATGATAAATCAGATGATTTGGTGCAATCCTTTCCTTGGTATAATCATTTTTGGCATCCTTCATACAGCATAGCGCTTGTGTTTCCATAGACGCCTTACGAGGTGCGAGGAGATGTGGTTAATGGCCACAATCATCAGGGGCCTACGAGATCCCGAGTCACAGGGGACAGCCATGTGAGTCCCATCTATTATTCAAGCACAGGCACAGCCTATTTGACACCTGTCACGGTTTGTTTTGTAAAAGCCTTATTGTTAAATGAGATTCTCTTTTCAAAGACAGACAGTTTCATCATGCAGTTTCCTCACAAATTTCTGTGCTTTGATACGTATAATGGGTATCACAACAAAAAAATGACATTATAATTGACAGGTATGACCCAGCCTTAAGGATCACGTGTAAACTGGTGAAGATAATTATTTCCTTGGCATTTGGTCAAAGTGGAACTAATTTCAGAAACACAGCTCAAGGGATGAATTAGACATGGCTGGACATCATCTTTGACTCAGTATTATCAACTGTTTGAGGCTCTTCATTGAACTACCTAAGTAATTTCATGCCTGTTTAGAAAGACTCTATTACAGTTTTTTCCATCCATGGATTCAGACAGACATATTCCTAGTCACAAGACCAACGTGATTGACACATTTTCAGATAATAAGTGTTTGTGGCCAGAATGCTGATGCCGTAAGACAGAAGTGTACGGGGCTTATGAGCCTGTATTATTCAGCTGTTGGCAATGTTCATATTTGGCAATGTCTATGCTTGCGTTTGTGAGTTTGTGTGTGAGAGAGAGAACTGGCGTTCCTGCATGCAAGCGTACGTTATCACTTCTTGGTTTTGATGCCACCTGAAGGGGATTAAGTGTTGTCTAAATGAGAAATCTGTAAATTAGTCTTTTTCCGTAAGATTGCTACCTCAGGCTAATGATAATGACCATGGATGGAGACAAAGGTGTGAAGAATAAAAACATTTCAGGGAATGTATCTTCTGAAACGGTGGCAACGAACCATTTACAGCCTATAAGCTTTGATGTTCCGTTGCTCTTAAATCAGTCCTCTGCTTTTTGACATCATGAAATTGAGTTAAATTGAAAATGATTCACAATATGAATTTATTCTAACCTTATACTCTCGTAATTTGTACTAAAATCACACCTTGCTCACATATTCATGGGCTGGGCTTTTTTGTGTGTGAAATTGGTATCTGATCCACCTTGACTAACAGCCAGGAGGATAAAGGCCTCTCCTCATCATCCAATCATATACTCTTCCGCTTTCAGATTCTTCATAATAAATGGACATTTGATATAATAACCAACACCATTTTCTTAACCCTTGTGCTGCCTTCGGGTCACATGACCCAAAGGTTCATGACGAACCATCGTTGTGTTTACCCAATTTTACCCAATACAAAAACAAATAAAAATAATTTTCTTTTAACCTTCGCAATGTGGGGGGTCTGAGACAGCCCAACGGTTAAAAGAAAATGCTTCACTTTGTTTTTGTATGTGGTAAAGTTGGCGCAATACGACGGTGGGTCACAATGACTGATGGGTCAGAATGACCCAAAGATAACACAAGGGTTAAACTAAGGAGAATGGCGTTAAAGAAATACGTGAATCTTATCAGTTCTCTTTTTACCCCCTTTCTAGCTTCTTATGAAAGACTATGAAATCTACCTCCAAGGGCCTTTCACTGATATGACCACAGGTAAGTTCACCACAAGCTGACCTGTACCAATAATCCTAGTATTGATGAGAACTTGCAACACTACAGTAATTGTAATGTAGCAATAGTTTGTCCTACTGTTTCAACAGTGTGTTTGTACCTATAGTAGCCTACATGTGTGAACATCCCTCTGTGACATGCTTGCGTGTAAAAAGGGCTATACAAATACATTTTGATTTGATTTGATCGCTGAACGGTCAGCTAACATTAAGGCTTTAAGTAAAACTCCAGGTTCAGTCGGGTATTGCCTGCAAAGCCTCTTAAAGCATGGTCTGATTGAACCACGCTCCAGACTGATGTCCCCCACCTCCATGTCCAGCCAGCCTGGGTCCCTGCCATTATTCTCTGACTCCTTTGATCTGTTGCCCACCTACGTTTCCTGCGCTCTGATTAGCCCTATGCTAGTTAGCATGCCTGGCGAGCGGCTAGAGTGATATCACCGGAGGGATCGTAACACCTGGATAATGAACTTTTTGAAATGCCGCTATGAAACAAACGGAGATTGTGTGCTCCTCATTTGCATATATTTCAGAAAGGGGATGGAGGCAATGGGGGAGTGATGCAACAACAAATAGGTGGTGGTAATTTATGGAAAGCCCCTACCAGATTCACCCAGGGCCTTTCTGTGGCACCGTTGTCTTTGGAGACAAGAAAATGAATCCCGCTCTCTAGCTCCCCCGCACTCAGCGCTGTCCTGCTGGACTCTGATACACACCCGCCTGCAGTTCTGGGGGAGAAATAAAGAAAATAACAGAAGAACCACAAGATAAAAGTAGTTCACATAAGTATTGACTGACACCAAGAACAGCTTGAAGCTCACGCTGTGTATAAACTCCTGTCATCTGGAGAATGGCTAGCCTAACAATGACAGGTGATAATGTTGGCGAAGTTAGTACTTTTATAACTCATAAGTCACACAAGTCACACTTATTATTCGAGCTTTGTATGAGACTTGCCATAGACACTTTCAAATGAAAATTTATCAAATGGAGGAAAGTCATTCATGTGTCAATGATCTCAATTAGAGAACTTGTACAATCAGAGACCTTGGGTGTATAGAAAAAAATATATAGAGCAAGTAGAAAATGGAACACAACCCTGTTTCTTATATGTACTGTGAGCCTATGCGTTTCTCTGCAGAGGTAGTGGTACGTTCATGGTCCTTTGTACAAAAACCCCCACATTGTTGTTGCTCGGGAATGTTTTCCCTAGCAGCATGAATGAATTCATAAGGTGGATGGGTGAAGGTCTTAAAGGACATATCTTTGAAAACTACTAGTACTGACTGTACCCTCGCCGCCCCTTACCTCCTCTCTGAGAGTGTCTCCCAGAGTATCCTCCTGCATGGCTGGATCAATGGTAGTCTGCTAATGGGTTTGTGTCTCTCAGCGAGGGTTCCAAGGCCTCCTTTCACATAGAAAGAGTACCAGGATGCTACCATCTCTTTCTCGGTGGAACATCTAAACATGAGCCTCATCTATTATGTACCGTTAGCCTTGGAGCATCATATACAGTGATTCCATCTAAACCAACAGTTACTGTGGTGCGTTTCCTGGGCGCATCGGCTCGGAATTCCTATCAGGCTCACGTTTCTTACTCCGTCTGCCTTCCGGAGGTTGATACAAAGTCTGGTGCCAAGGACAAACAAGCCAACACAAAAAGCAGGAATAACCCATAATGTTCAACATGCATTGTCACTATTTTTCAACTGTATCCATGTCATCTGTTTCTTACTCTAATCCAAAAACCTGTTTTTCCATTAGTATATGACAGGGCAAATGTGTTCGTGTTGAGGGATACAGTAGTTGTTGACAAGGGAACGGGGGGGGGTTTCAATCCAGGAGCAACGACCACCACCTGTTGATGAGATGAACGAAACATAAGGTGTTTTGATTGAAAACATGGCTGTCAGTGTAGTCATTTACCTACATTTAGGTAAACCCTTCTGGCTGCTGGTGGGGGATAAAGCGGGGACTTACTAAGAGGAAACTTCCTTATGTCCACCAGAGGAGGCAACAATAACAATGGGGATGTAGAGATGAGATAATGACCGGCACAATTGAATGTTTTCTTTGATGGTGTGGTCAGAGCACCCGTTTCATGGTTTAAAGCAGGGGTCCCCAAACTTTGTTCTGCGAAGGCCAGATCATTTTTCCTTTCTTTAATGTGGGGCCGGTCTGTAACACAAAATTACATGGGCCGGAGTGACTACCAGTATTATTGTGGAGATGTTATTATGATTTAAAATGTATTTATTATGCTAGATTAGTTTATTATTTTGTTATGCACCATACATCCGTACATATCAAGGGATATATATAGCCTATTAAAAGAGCATTATTAATATCGTAATGTCCTTTTTTCATATTCATTGCTATTGAAATCAAAACATTTCCTTATGCATATTAATCAGTGTAAACTGTTTTTTGTTGTTGTTTTTTTTAAGTCTCTGGCATTGTTCAGAGGGCCGGTCCAAATGCGTTGGCAGGCCGTAGTTTGGGGACCCCTGGTTTAAATCGTCGGAAGCATTGTAGGATGGAAAAGCCATCTGCTGCAGGAGTATGAGGATGGGTATTCTGCTTTTCACTCTGCTCACCAGACACATGTGGAAACACACACACACACACAGTGGTAAAATGGTGTGTGCGTGTGGACACTTCATGCAATAGAGTTAACTACCATATGTTTAAATGGAAAGGTTTTTACTCAGGAATTCTTCAAGTAGTTGGGAGTCAGGTGGCTGAGCGGTTAGGGAAGCGGGCTAGTAATCTGAAGGTTGCCAGTTCGATTCCCGGCTGTGCCAAATGACGTTGTGTCCTTGGGCAAGGCACTTCACCCTACTTGCCTCGGGGGGAATGTCCCTGTACTTACTGTAAGTCGCTCTGGATAAGAGCGTCTGCTAAATGACTAAATGTAAATGTAAGTAAGCTGGCTTTTCACAGGCAGTTTTTAGTAGGTCTGTGCCCAGTAGAATAGATCAGGGTTATGCTATTTTTCCCCACATCTGTTCTTTTTGAGTCTCTGTAATTTATGCACTGCGAAACATAGAGGGACAAGAGGGTCAATGTATTAACTATGTTGAATTCTCCTGTCTGACTGATTGACTGTTATTTACCACCAACAAACTACCCCATCGCCTTTCTGTCCTCCCATTTCCTTTCTTTTCTACCATCCTGCCTCTCCTCACATCCACTCTCTCCCCCCCATCCCCCCTCCATTCTTCCAACAATTGATCGTATCCTGTAATGAACCCTTCATTCTTAAAACACGCTTCAGGGATGTGGATGAAGGAGAACAGAAAGAAAAACCTACGCCTGAGGAACAGCAGCTGACAGACGATATTGATGATTCAGATTTGCCCTTTTGTGTGTGTGTGTGTGTGTGTGCGCGTGTGTGTGTGTGTGTACGTACAGGTCAAATGGAGTGGATGGTGGAACTATGTGGAGCGAGAGTAGTGAAGGACCCCCTCCTTTTCACGGATAAGTGGGTATGTATGACCTTCCCTCCCACATCCATACTTAAGTGGGAGCCCCATGGAGCTGTCACACCTCTGTCCTGCTGCCCACACAAGCCTACATTCAATCTCTTACATTTAGTCATTTAGCAGACGCTCTTATTCAGAGCGACTTACAGTAAGTACAGGGACATTCTCCCTGAGGCAAGTGGGGTGAAGTGCCTTGCCTGACCCCCCTCTTAGTAGTTTAATCTTTAAGAGCATGGCAAAACTATTTAAAGAATGTGTTGATATCAAACCGAGATTACTGAAGAAATGGTGAAAGTGATGAGGGGAAAAAAAACAATAATTGTATGTAATTTTTGTTTCTCATACAGAAGTCCCATCAAGTAGTTATTGTACAGCCTGGTTCAGACTTATCAGAAGCGATGAGCTACAAAGGTGGGTATCATTTACTATTGGGTTTGAGTTAATACATGTAAATACGCTCTCGTCCATACTGTCTAACACAGAACATTCCCACACAAGTCTGTACGGACCGAAAACACTGCCATACACATCACGCTGTAACACCCTTTTTACCCTGACACTAGCAGGGTAAAAAGGGGGAAGGAATTGCATCATTTGTCCTGAAGTGGCTTTTGGCTAGGGGACCTGCGTAGACCTGTAGGGTGTCAGACAGTGCCTGTGTTGGACTGCGCTCCGGCACAAACAGGATTGAATGTCCTGTCTGCAGTTAGGAGAAGGGATGAAACTGGGGCTCCCTAAAAACATTGGGTTTAATTCGACAGACAGAGGAGGAAATTGTAAAAAGATTAAAATCAAAACGGAGAAAGTCAAGATCTAGCCAAAGCAGCGAGTGGTACCCTACGTGAAGAAGGGCGGGTGACACGGTGAGAAGCCCTGAGAGGAAGTGGAGGAGGTGGAGCGAGGGAGTGAGGGGAGGCAGACTGAGGTGCAGGGCTAGAGTCTGAGAAGGGAGATAGGGAGACTTTGATGAAGGTGGAGAGAGAGTGACAGAGGAAGAGATAAAGAGAGAGGTGGTAAATCAGCCTGCTCTCTGCGCCTTCTGATTTGTGTTGCTGCATATTTAATGTGCCCTTTCCTCTCCTCCTGTGTCCTTAGGCTCTCCCAGCCCAGGTAATTGAAGTACACCTTTTCTCTTTCTGCTCTCAATTTGAAACACGCGCGCGTACACACACACACACATCTATGACACGCACAGCTTGGACTTGGAATGTCATTGTTGGTTCACAGAGAACAGCCTAAAACCCAGTACACACATTCAGAATCCACACAACACATTCCGAGTTCTGTTAATATGCTATTATGAATTTACGCTGTAGCGTCGCCAGCCTCTACTGTTTTTCTAGAGTAGTACAGGTTGTTGACTTTTGGCATGGAGGACACCTTTGTATTATGGTCTCGTTGCTATAGCAACAGTTTTGAACCTGGTTTTCTGTCTCGTCTCCAGCCCTCCAGAGAAATGCTACCGTGGTGACCCGTGGTTGGCTACTTGATACCGTGGCGACCTACACCATCCAGAGCTTTGAAAACTACAAAACATAATCCTTAGCCTTCCCTCTAAGCTGTGGGCCTTGTACACCTTGCCAACTTTGTGTGACCTGGGAGACTTTCTACTTCCTCCCAGCCAGGTCTGTGGTCAGGCCTGAATTTCTCCCCTGGACTATGTCTTCTCGGACTTCAAAATAAAGGCCATCTCCTCACATTAAAACGCCTCCTATGGGTTCCAGTCACACCTTGTCTGTTATTGAAGACGGACCCTTTGCGCTCTCTCTGCTCCCTCTAGCCTGTATCCAGTTTCATTTCTCTACCAACATGCATGTTCAAACCCCTCACTACTAAGCGCAATTGCAGCACTTTAATCTTTCTTATTTACCCCCCCCCCTTTCTCTTATTGACTTACCTTCTTGAAGTTACTTTTTATATTTGTAATGTGATTAAAATGTGTGCTGTACCTAAGTATTAGAATTTCTGGAAAAAGTATTCAGTGGTCTGATTTCATTCAGGAAACTGATGACCCAAAGAAAGGTATGTTTGCATTAGTTATGATGCAGACATGCATGTGCACACTCACACACCAATACATTTATGCATGCTGTCTACACTAAGAATTCAATCAGAAGACACAGAGAACAAGTTTCTCCTTCTTACTTGTCTCATATATTTATGTAGTCTTGTGTAATATTCATACGTGTATTTTTGTCTGACACAGATTTGTTTAAAGGACACAATGATGGAAGGTTTGCTTGTTTCCCTACCTCCCCGTACAAACAGAATGTCATGGACATGATTCAACACAGCGTAATATTGTTCCACCTCCACACAACTGGAGACATAACTTTCAGTTGATCACTAGTTTTGTATTTACACAGCTGTCATTAAACCTGACATATGATGATGATGACACTGCGTCATCATCATCAAAGGAAAAACTTGTAGGACTTATAATTACTATCTCAAATTAGGCTCAAATGTGCAAAGACTTCACTTAATATGGTCAGTAGGATTCTTTTTAGTTTGATTTTGGAGAAGGAAATGAATGAAAAATAAAGAGAGCCAGACATGATTAGCCTACGTAATTGTTAATTCAAACTGGTGCCACAAGAATAAATAACCCTTGATACATTTGGAAATTTTACCCATACAAAATATATCGTATGTACCCATACAGGGGTTTTTGAAGTGCAAAGACAAAAAATTGCTATACAATATTCTAGATAATACAATTTTCAGGGTCCACGGTGCAAAGTGCTGAGTTGATATCACCATTGAAAACCTGTTTCCCAGAATTTGGCAGTAAACGTTCTTGTTTTCTCTGAGGCACCGGCTCCTGGGTCTGTCATTGTATTACAATATTCTCAGGCAGACGTTTGCAACACCAAACAATTCTGACAAGGTTGAAACCCTTTTATCTTAGACAATCTAGTGCATCCTTGATGGGGGTGTTGCTAGGGAAAGCTATTTGTGTTTAGCTTGACTACCCGGGGCAGCATCCTCTCAAGGTCTCATGGATTTTCAAGCTGATGTAAGCCCTCGCCATATGCAGGCCCTGTTGCAATATCCTCACTCTTACTCTTTGGATTACCCTCACTTCTCAGTCCTGCTGCATGTGGACGAGAGGTCCAGGTATTGTTCGTTAGATATCCCAAACAAGAGCAGCTGCACTGAGGGAGAAGAGAAAGCAGAAGTAGGCTTTGCCAAGAGCAAGCGTTCGTCTGAATTATTGAACAGGCAATGTGTTGGATTGGGGAGAGCGAGGATGAGATTGAGGGGGAAGGGCCAGAACATGGAGACAAGGGTGGCCCTGGTCCATAAGGCCTGTTGCGCTCTGAAGTATGGCCAATTGTATGCCATATTGGTAACTATAATTTAACACCTGAAAGTTAGAAGGAAGAAACAAATGTATGTTTTTACCTCAGTGTTCACACAGCATTTTCACTCGTATACACAGAAAGCTAGAATTTTTTGGACTGTCAGAAGCCAGCATAAACAACCAATTTTCTTTGCAACCCAAAAGATAACGGATATCGCTAATGAACCGTCAACAAGATGTCATTTGTTGCTGCTGTCTGCATAGGAAAATGGATGCCGTCAGTTATGGGCCACCTAAAGCTTGGGATGTGGGTAGCGTGACACCGATTAGCAACACTGATGACACTTGCCCTAAGGCTCTTTATGAAATCTCTAGAGGCATTCTCATGTCTGTAAGACAGGAGACAAGCCTAGCATATTAACTGAAAATGACGTGCTGTGACTGCAGTCATGAAATATAGTATTGTGTTCTTGGACCCTTTAGGGGACAAAACTTGCATCCCTTTGAATGGAAAACACTGTAGGCCTATTGTCTAAATGACTTAGGAAAAACATTTAAACAATTAGACATCGAAATGAAAGTAGCTATAGTATGCTTATTGTATGTTAGTCTAATTATGTGTGTGTACATGACTTGAACGAATGAAAGAGTTTTGAAGGACATGTCTTTTGGATGCTAAATTTGGAGAAACATGACACTTGTAACAGACTTGGTTATTGGCTTGTTCGATCATGGTAGACTGCACTTACGATGGAAGATCAAAGCCTTAAGGACCCTAGGCTACTCTCTCATTGCAGTTGACTGAACCCTACCTACCGTGTACTTTGGGTTGAAGTTACAGTAAATATCTATAATGAGCCTTTGTGCGTGCGTCTAGAGATTTTTTGCAGGTGGTTTATTGATTGGTGAAACCCAATCTAAGCCTGCAAGTTTATTATTATTACCTGTTGATGGAGGTTTCACCAAGCAATCATAAACTTTATGTGGTAATATGCATCTGCACACACACGAATGCCTTCAGACAAATTATTCCGTCTTTTGGCACTTTGCTCGTGAACATGGTGCTAATGATTCGGTTGATGAGTTCAGAACATGTCCAAATGTTTTTGAGAACCTACCTTTATTCAAAAACTAAATCAACTGTCTTTTATTTTATTTATTTGTTGGTCAGGACAACAAGCCAATCATGAGCTTTTCACAACAGCTGGGTATAACCATTAACTTTAACAGCACTTTTTGTTGACCTGTACACAAGTGGGTCTATCTGCTGGGCATTTCTGCCTGCAGTGCCTCCGAAGGTGCCATGAGGCTAAAGAGCCAGGAGCCGACCTTCACTGATGTTTCAGTGTGGACCATCTTGAGGTGGTGGAGCTACCTACCCCTCTGCAGCCAGGCCTGGGATCCCAGCTGGGATCTTCACCTTTCTTAGGAGCCAGAAGCTGCCTTGTTCTGCCTCCTTCACCAGGAGAACCTTCCTTAGCACAAAGCCTGTGGTCCCAAGAACATTCAGGAACCGCTGGGAGGATGTTCCAGGGTAGCCTCTTTTTTTCATTGAACTCAGTGTCCTCCATCTTAACACCACTAAGTCTAGTAGACGCAATCATGGCGGAAAATAGAAAATCTAACTAATGTCAAAACTTGAGCTCTGAGGGCTTTTAAATGTCAAATATACTGTATGCTTTGGCATGCCTGAGAACGAAACACTCATTTTCCAATTTGTTTTTTTTCTCCAGCTTCTTGTTCAAATGGCAAGAGTCACGGAAAAACAGAGTGTGTGGATGCAGCATAATTGTCTCTGACAAAATCATGAATAATATGGAGGATGCAAAAACATGATGCAGAATGTTCTTTATTAATTCTTTGCTGGGTACTTGGGAATTTGTCCTCCATGTAACTCTGTTTGTCCTCAGTTTAACAGCTGCATATTGTCATCCTATCAGCAGCATTAGTAGCACTTTATCGCATAAGTAACTTTTAAGGGCCAGTTAACAATGGCTGTATTGAAATGGGTCAACACACAACTGCTGTTGCCCCTTTACACATGCCCCCTAAAACCAAGTATGTCTTTAGATTGAGAGAAACTGGATGCTTTTTGTTGGAGAGCAGTGAGTTGGGAAGTCCCTTTCCTGTTCCCCACACAGAAAAACGCTTGTTATTGAATCCCTAAGAAAGGAGCTTTGTGAAATTGTCACAAGATTGCCCAATAAACAATACGTGATTTGACAACAATGCATGACCATTCACACACCCGCCTGGGATTCATCTTCTTAGATATGTGGTAATATTGATATTGTTTAAGAGTGTGGCCTTGCTTGTGTGTGTGTGTGTGTGTGTGTGTGTGTGGCTCCATGTGTAGCAAATGTTGTGAAGTCCAAGCTTGAACTAACGGGTCCCTTAGTTGATTGTGCTTCTGTAGAAACAGTACGCATGGGAAATTAGCAGAGAACAATCTGGTTTGCCATCTGGAATGTTTGGGTGTGTAAGTGTGTGTGTGAGACTTAGAAAAGGCATGTGTTGGAGTTTGCTTACCAGTGGTGTGTGAGCAGTTCCACCATCGACAGATTGACTGAGACTTGAAGGTGGTCTGCCTCAAGGCAGAGAGACTTTCCCCATTTGACAACATGCAAACATGAATTTCTTACTCCATCTTCATTTAACCCTTGTGTTATCTTCGGGTCATTCTGACCCATCAGTCATTGTGACCCACCGTCGTATTGCGACAAATTTACCTCCTACAAAAACAAAGTGAAGCATTTTCTTTTAACTGTTGGGCTGTCTCAGACCCCCCACATTGCAATGGTTAAAAGAAAATTATTTTTATTTGTTTTTGTATTGGGTAAAATTGGGTAAACACAACGGTGGTTTGTTATGAACCTTTGGGTCATGTGACCCGAAGGCAGCACAAGGGTTAAGGACTTTTTTGGGTCTGGAGGAGGATTTGAACCTGGCCCAAATATGGAGAACTGGCTCCGATTTAGGTCTATAAAACGTAGTTCACCAAAATGGGGAAAAAACTGCAAGTGCCCAGTAACTGTCTAAAAAATACCTAAGGTTTACTATATAAAAACAACACTGATATGTGGTTTTGTACTAAAAGAACGTTCATTAAATGGGTGCCGTGTTTCAACACCCCAGAGCTCTCATGACAACTACAACGGAAAAAGCAACAGAAACATTCTATGTATAAACTGCTCCGTCCTCACAAAACCTCTCATCCATTAAGAAACAGTTAACATGTATGGTTGAATAAACATCTAATGTGACCCTGTTTTTAAATCCAGGTGAGATCAGACGAGTCAGAGGAGTTGTTGACGAAACAATTGAGAGGTTTAGTGTTCCACTGAGAGTTTTCGCTTTTTTTTGTTGTCTTTACTGAGCAAACTACTACTGCATAATAAAGCACTTTCTGAATGCCTGCATCCCCAAATCGTAGCCCAAGCATTCATGGTTCAATCATCAGATAAGACGAGTGCACACTTCAGTACACTTGCACTCCACACCTGTCTGTCTCTGTCTGTCTCTGTCTGTCTCTGTCTGTCTCTGTCTGTCTCTGTCTGTCTCTGTCTGTCTCTGTCTGTCTCTGTCTGTCTGTCTCTCCTCTATGGGTTTATCTACATGCTCTTCTGTTTCTGGGATGACCATTTCTAGACCTTATCTTCGTTAGCGTGTGTGTGTGTGTGCGACAGGAAGGCAGCACCTGAGACACTCCCACGTAAGAGTAAGAAGTGTCACCGCTGTGAATAATGAGTGCAGTTGTCCGTAATGACCCTGATGGCTCTCACGTTCCACTTGTTTGTCCTCTCTGACAGCAGGACCAAACCTCTCTGCAGCGTTTTACACAATGTCCCCTTGGCAAGAACTGATATGCTCAAACGATCATTGTAATGCTCAAAGGATACTGCTGTGTTGGACTGAATGCTAAAAGGCCGTGAATCAGAAAAAAAATGAAATGGTGCCCCTAAACAAGCTTATTTGTTTAAATAGAATATGACACAATTGAATAAAATGACTAGGTGTAGTTTGAGGTTGATTTCCATAAAATCGACCGTAAAACCATTATTAGAAATGGCGTTCTGGTGAAATAATACAAGGCTCTTCGATTGCAAACCCAATGATGAAACAGAATAAAATCATAGAATTTGTAATGTGTGGTGGCTGGTGTTGAAGAGCTGTTTCAGCAATTATTAAAGGAGCGTTGACATGTGGAATTGCATTACCAATAGCATTCAAACACAAACGAAAGTGATGTCAAATTTAAATATCCATTTATTTCAGTCAACCTAGCATGTGAAATTGTTTGTGTTTGTGTGGGTGTGAGATTTTGGATGGGTGTGTGTGTGTGAGAGTCTGAGTGTGTGTGTGAGTGTGTGTGAGTGTCTGAGTTTGTGTGTGTGTGAGTGTGTGTGTGTGAGAGTCTGAGTGTGTGAGTGTGAAGACCCAGAAGCTCCACGTTGTACCTCGTTGTGGAGAGAGCAGAAGGAGGAGTCAGACTCTTGTGGACACAGGCAACATATATCTTTAATCTGCTCAATTTTACATGCTGTTTAAATGGGTCATGCATTTATAATGCCTCACTCTCTCCTGCAGACAAGGCAATCATGTCATGACATTGTCATAGCCAGGGACATCTTAATTATGGGATGAAGTTTGTTTCATTTCACAATTTTAAAGATCTAAATTCAGCGGATTTTGATTTGTCACAAATGGTAAACATTAAGATTTTAATTGAGTAGACTTATCCTAGATCTGTTTCCTGAGGCCAAGAAGGCATTAAGTTGTAGTTGTATAGCTGACAGTGCAAACAGGAGAGTCCATTAAAGATGCAGGAGGGCTGAGCAAGTGTGGGCACTGATCAGTGAAACTTTATGGTGGGATTAAAATGAAAGATGGACCCCCATCGTGAGCTTTTGTGGGTGGCTAGGTGTGTGACTTTGATTATGCCTATATTGCATGTGTGTGGAGGCTATGATTGTCCAGCAGGGTATAAGCGGGGAGTCAGGTGGCTGAGCGGTGAGGGATCGGGCTAGTAATCCGAAGGTTGCCAGTTCGATTCCCGGTCATGCCAACTGACGTTGTGTCCTTGGGCAAGGCACTTCACCCTACTTGCCTCGGGGGAATGTCCATGTACTTACTGTAAGTCGCTCTGGATAAGAGTGTCTGCTAAATGACTAAATGTAAATGTAACTCATCGGGAGTCAGATGGCTGAGCGGTGAGGGAGTCGGGCTAGTAATCTCAAGGTTGCCAGTTCGATTCCCGGCCGTGTCAATTGACGTTGTGTCCTTGGGCAAGGCACTTCACCCTAGTTGCTTCGGGGGGAATGTCCCTGTACTTACTGTAAGTCGCTCTGGATAAGAGCGTCTGCTAAATGACTAAATGTAAATGTATAACAATTGCAAAGCTAAATATGTACTCCATAATTAAACCAAAACTAAACACTGTGGTGACCCTTCCCAAAACCTATCCCAAAACGTTTATCACCGCAGTTGAGTTCAAGAGAAGTTCATGTTTTAGCTGGGTAATCTGCCCTCTACCTCTGTATTCTACTTTTACAAACTGCATGCAGGTGCTTGCAATACCCTCGGGTTTATTCTGCTCAGACAGCTTCCTGAGAACCACAAGCTGTCCCTGCCCCCAGGACCCAGGCAGCAGGAGCCCTGTATCAAGCTTGAGAATGGGGGGGCCTGCCCAGGGGAGACGCACCACGGCAGTGGTTTGTACGAAACATTGTGTCCAAGCCAGTGGGGAAGAGAAGAAACAGAGAGGAGACCTCTGTGACAGGACGTGGAACTGTGAGTTTCCTGGTATGTATCTTACTAGAGGGTAACATGTATTAGCCTGTACCGTGGGACCCATACCCAAAGGAAAGAAACAGCTGAATCTGGCAAGATGGAGTTTAAACAGGTCTGGTCTTCACTGTAGGCATGTATGTGTGTGTGAAGGAAAACAGAACCATTACTAATTCATCACTATCATTAATCTGCTGGAAGGATTCACCTGCTATGTCTGTCTAACATGCACAGTCTAATTTTAGCCTCTGCTAATGGAGTTGCCAGTGTCTCTGAACACGTATCACACGTTGTAAAATACGTACTTCAGTGGCTTATGAGAGTCGACTCGGGG
Organism: Osmerus eperlanus; assembly: GCF_963692335.1. Taxonomy (NCBI): domain Eukaryota; kingdom Metazoa; phylum Chordata; class Actinopteri; order Osmeriformes; family Osmeridae; genus Osmerus; species Osmerus eperlanus. The sequence continues at coordinate 14,001,628 of NC_085029.1, forward strand.
CTGTGAGTCACCGGGTGGCTGAGTCTGTGGCCTGACTGGGGGGATGATGGGAGGAATGTGGACCTGTCCCCAGGCAGGGGGATGGATGTGTCAGGCCACAGTGACAGACGGGGCTGAGGTGCTGGCTACGAACACACGGGGGGAGCAGGTCTGTTGGGTCCTTTGACTACAAGGAACACCATCTATGGTAGGAGCTACCGGGGTCCCTGAAACCTGTACTGCTGCAATAAATTCTCGGTATGGTATTTGTATGTACGAGTTGGCAGCACGCTGGTTGGATTGGAGAAGGTCTCTCAGCTGTGACATCGCCGGTCAAGCTCTCGGAGGTTGGTTGAGCTGTAGATGCAATTTATTTTGTGTTAAAACAGACTAAATGAGCTGTTTGTGTTGGGTGAGTGTATGTGTGTGTGTTGGAGGTAAATGAGGCCCACCATCTCCGAGAGCTAATGCAGGCTCTGCTTTGGGCTGTGTGTGTCTGGTGACATTGAGGAAGCGGTAAAGCAACAACAAGGACAAGCAAAAAGAGGGATGACTGTTTGCTAAACATGGACATTACCTGTGCGCTCACGTTAAGGAAGATGACATAATTCAGGATGTCTACAGAATCAACAATGATGTTTCAACAGCTACAGACCCTCTATGGGCACTTGGGGCACAATGACTTTAAAGAAACCTTTCTCACCTGGATGTTTACTGAAGCATCCAGCAAGGATGAGCTCTTTTACTTCTGCAGGCTACGTAGTATCTCATCCCTGACAATTCACATCACCTTACTTTACAACTGACAACTACCATAATTATTTAGCTAGGAAACACATAAATGTTGTATTTTTTAAGGACAAACCTTTCTTTTTACTGACTGGTAAAGTGACAACTTGGAAATGCTATAGGCAGACATACGGCGAATAGTAAGTATTCGGTCATGAGATTACAATGTGACTTCAGGCTAAAGGCCGACAGGGTAGCAGGTTGTCAGTAGCTCTTGTCTGAACCAGTTTTCCCAGAGAGTTCTGTGGACTGGAGGGCAGCTCTGGCCTTGCCCCGGGCCAGTGTTCCGTGACCTCGCACTCACAAGTACATGAAGACATCATAGTGACGCTGTGAAATGTCACTTTGCTGCTGCTCACAGAAGCAAGAACTGGCTGGGGGCCCTGATCAGGACAGGAGGGTGCGAGGAGGGACACAAAGGGGGAATGAGGATAAACTGTCAAGAGCAATACACCAGATGGAAACTAGTTCACTATATGTAAAGATCTACTGGTTACTTTCTTTCAGTGTGTCTATTGGAACCAGTAGTTCATTATGAATCTCAGATATGAAAATGTACATAGAGTAGCAGAGCAGGTGTTTTTTTAATTTCCGGATCAAACAAACAAGACATTGTTAAACAGCCCCTTCCTATCCCAACATTGCAACGTATCGCAAACATTATTATTTACTTTGTACAATTATTTAAACACATCTATATTTAGTGGTGAGTGATAAGTAAAAGTCTTATTTTTTAGTTCTTATTTTCCTCTGAAAGCACTTGTGGTTTTTAGTGTCATCAGCCCTGTAATTCTGTGTCTCTCTGGGCTTCTAACCATCTAGTTATCTCATTAGATTGAATGGGACGATAACATCATTCCCTGACATTTAAATCTGAACACTTTGCGTGCATCATTTTGTGCTTGTAAATGAACACTGACACAGAAAATGGCATTTGAAGACAGGAAACAACTTAATGGAAAGGGCTCCCTTATCAATCTCATTAGACCTCTCATCCTCCTCCCCTTACATTCCTTTTCGCCTTAATTCTCTTGCATTAGCTACAGTAGTATCTCTCGTTTGGGTTTGTTTCTCTTTCATTTTGCTGTTATGTGTGAGGTTGTTAGAAAATGTGGCAATGAAGTGGCAAGGATCCGACCCAGACATATGTACAGAAAAACAGTTATACAAGGGGGAAAAAGGAAACATTTGTTGATGATGAACAAAGTCCCCTCACTCTTCAGCATTGCAATCCTTGTTGTATTCATTGTCTTTTTTTGCAGTGCAAAGGAAACAAGGAAAAACCTATAAATAAAATTAATGTCCGTTTTGTACACCCTCTGGGCCAGTTCGTACAGTCCGTCCCTACATGAGCGTACAGCTCTTGGCTCGATCCTTTCTGATGGCGGGGGTTTGCTCCAGGATCTCAGTCCGTGGAGGCTGCTGGGATACCCGCTTGAGGCCCCGCCGTGAGCCGGTGCGTTTGAGCTGTGACACAGGCCGATGGACGCGCGCCACAGATGCCAGCGTGGTGACGTGGAACACGTCCCGGACGCTGTTCTCAGAGTACTTGGAGGTGCACTCTGCGTAGGCCACAGCCCCTATCTGCCTGGCCAGACCGGTGCCCTGGAAACAAGGAAACCACAAAACTGTCAGTAGTGCTTTTGCAGAGTAGAATACTCTGACTACAGTTACACTGAGTTTGGTAAGAATAGCAGCAAGTACTTTTCAATAGCAATAAATATACATTTTATAAACTTAAAATATATGTACAGAACCAGTCAAAAGTTTAAAAGGAAATGCAACCTAATCATGTTCCCCTGACTCAAAAGGTGGGCAGACAGATGAGAGGAAAAACCTTACACAGTCTTCTGAAATATTCAGGAGCCATAGAGCTGTCCAACTGGAGCAGAAAACTGAGTCTACTCTGAGACTGATGCACCCTGTGCTTGATCTGGGCTCACAAACCTACTCCAGGTCACAAGGTCTCCCTGCATCTCGCCCTGCATTACTCTGTTCTCCTCCGCTCGTATCGTCCCTCTCACACACACACTCACAGTTTGTATCTTGCACTCGCTCAGACGGTTTTAGCGATTTGATTAAAGGTGAAAGGAGACACTGTAAGCACATCCAACAGCCGCAATCACTGTTACTGTCATGTGCCATGTTGTGTTGAAAAAACATCCGTTCAGCTTTCGTTCCTTCACAAACATTCAGCTTCATTATCCTGCTTCTGGTTACAAATCCAACTTGAACTCAGAGCAAGGCCTCGGCTCTGTCACCGGGCACTGAGAGAGATGACCGACACTTCTCTGTTTGACCCTAAGCAAATTATGGCAGAAGGCGTGTGAGTTCACGCAACATTCATCCTTGTAACTGCCCAGATTCCCCTGTGATTGAATTTGTAGGAGAGAACCCGTTCAGTTGCGTGAAAGTCACACGTTACTGCCATTTGCTTTTCGTTAGAGGCCAAACAGGCCTCTGAATAGAAGTCTTTGAGGAGACGGTTCACCCTCTTGCATATCATTAGCTCGGAGGTCATTTAAGAAGATTATCGTAAAACAAAGAGGAAATGTAGTGGAATTGGTTCATTTCTATCATATAGTAGGTCCAGTCAAGTCAATTTAGGTTTCATTTCGCCTATTTCAAGACATTAAAGCGAGTCAAAGTATTTTTTGTCTATTCTACTTTTTGTAGAGACATCTGGATGAAACTAATCTGATGGGAAGAATTTATAACGTTTAACAGTCTTCCTGTGGTAATGACTTGATGAGACTTTCCTGTGTTTATTGTGATGAGGATAACACAATGAAATGATTCCAGTGTACATGTTATCAGTTTTTTCCTCAACCTCTCATCCTTCTGCTCAATTTCTTTTAATATTTTTAAAGAACATTCAGTTAGCCGCGTAACTTTCATGCTTCTGTTGGTTCACAGTGCGTTCTCTTGGAGTCAAATGATGTTGTTGAAACAATGGAAAAACTGTCCTGGTAAGGTAATGCCATCATGTGTCTGTCTAAAAATGCCTTACAACAGCAGTGTTGTGTGAACGGATTGAGAGGGAAGGAGGTAATGAGAGTGTCAGCTAAAAGGGACTGAGCAGTACAATCACATGCTGTTCTCTGTCTTAGGAGAGGTAAAATATTGAGTGTGTTCTTTGCAGCAAGTTACATTAGAATTCCTAAAGGGTGGTCTGCAGTCTTTACAATACAACCTAATGGGTGTGCTATGTATTAATGCCAGAGTAGAATGGGGGAGGGGAGGGGGTCTGTGTAGCATGAACAGGTACATGGACTACCATTGTGAAGTGTGTTTTGTATTTGAGCTCCATTAATCTGTCATTCTGATGGTGCACACATCCTGGAGTATCTACTGTATTTGGCTGTGCAGGGCACCTACTGCTGTACATTACAAAACCTGTCAATTCTACACTGTTGGAATTGATGTTCATCAGTCTCGGACTGTCGAATGACAGGCACAGAATAAAGCAGTCCCATTAGAACTAAGACCCTCTGGGCCAGTACTTATGCTTGGGCTCTGGCTGGAGATGTTGCTTGTTGATCTGTTTTGACAAGTGGCATACTTATGACAGTTGCAGGATGTGGGTTTGACATGACAGTAAAACAGCATTCCTACCATTGAGTTTTTCCAGTAAGTCCAGTACTAGTACATGTGACACACTGAGCAGTAAGTATTTTATCCAGCATTTGATCTGAGATTCAGTTACACAGGTGTTCCCCTTGAGACGAGAAACATATCTGACAAAAGAGGTTAGGTAGGTTGTTTATTCATCCCAAGGGGCAACTGCGGAAAGAGTTGTGGAAAGTGTCTCTCACCTGCTCGTGAGTGACGGGGATGAGTCTGAGTTTGGACAGTTCTCTCAGCACGTTGAGGTCTGTCCTCATGTCCAGCTTGCAGCCCACCAGAACCACCTTGGCATTGGGACAGAACTCCTGGGTCTCTCCCTGCCACTGTGTGGAAACACAGAGGACAGACAGAACCAGTCAGACAAGTACACCAAGACAGGTATGAATCCATGGGAGAAAAGAGATTTATGTTGTGCACTGTTAGAAAAATACATGCAGCATAGTAGATGTAACATGGATTCAAATCCACACGAATACTGCTTTCCCCAGCCACATCTGGGAAAAGCTAAATGTAGTCATTGTCACCGTCGCACAATACACATCTGAGAGTTGTCACGTGACTATCTCGTGTCGTGTTGACTTCAGAAAAGAATGACCATTCGCGTTATTGGCTCTTCGCAGTAATGACTATGTTTGCAGAACAAATGAGTAGTGTTCTTTAGCACGAGCTAGCTAGATAATACTGATTAGGACCGAGACAGTGTTCTCAAACCTCTCTCTCTCTCTCTCTCTCTCTCTCTCTCTCTCTCTCTCTCTCTCTCTCTCTCTCTCTCTCCTCTCTCCCTCTCTCTCTCATTCTGTTCCTTCCTCTCCTCGCTCTCTTTCCCCTTCTCTCCCTTATCTGACTGCTTTCATTATCCCTTCATGCTAATGTAGGGGCAGTCACTTTGAACGATACTTCTCTGTTTATACTGTAGACAAAGGCCTCCTCTCTTTCTAGGCGCCTGTGTCACAGCAGTTATGCCCTGTGCTTGTTGTATACTCACTGAGGGCTGTTGTCTCTGACAAAGGGTTATCAGTTAAACAGAGGACCACTTGTAAACAAGGAGGGGCTGTGGGCAGTTATTGTTAAAGTAAGAACTTCTTTGTCATAGGCAAGAAAATCAAATAGGTTTACTGATATAATAATTATATAATTTATTTATTAGATCCAATGCATATTATTGATTAGCATTAATACATGATGGTCATAACTGTTCTTTCGAGTACACTGTGCTTTGTATCTTAATATCAGACTGCACTCAAAAATGCAATGTGATATTCCCAAAACAACACAGATGTATCCCACCAGCGTGCACATCCCAACTTAGCTTGGGTAACATCCTCTAGAGTTCCAGAGGCCAGTAGTTGATCAAGCCTGTGATTACAACACAGCTTGTGTTATATAACCCCTCCAATATAGTGAAAGCAGCTAGCTAGTCCTCTTTCCCCAGGCAATATTAATAAAAGTGGCTGTGGGAAATACAGGATGTGTACTGAACGGAAGGGTTGGTATTGGGCCTGCGGAGAGCCTGCCTCTCTCTCACACACACACTTCTATTTCTTCCACTCTTCTCTTTAACTTGCTCTCTTTCTATCACTTTTCCCGTGTTCTTCTCTTCTTTTTTACTCTGTTTCTCTCTCCCACTCACAGAGCAAGCCTCGGGGCAGGGTGCAACAGCTTCCACATCATCACTCTCAAGAGTCTAAGTTTCACACTGGAGAAAGCTGAAACCACACGAGGACAGAGAGGGAGAGGGCAGTGAAGGCAAATCTAGAGGGTAGAGAGGGTGATGGGAAGGATGTGGCCAGGTAAACATGCAGGCTTCAGGAAAGAGAAAATACATATTGTTATGGACTACATACCTGCCTCCAAGGAGGAGAAAGAGAATGAGTGAACACTGGTTATAAAAGTATAGTTGAAGGCCTGGGAGGGAGACTTGAAGGAGAGGTGGGATTGATGCCCTCTTGAGAAATGTACAGAAGGTCAGGGGCCAGTAGTAAAACTACTGGGGAGCTTTTCATAACGAAAGCTACATTCTACAAGAAAATGGATGTGATGCAATGACCACACATCCATTACCAAAACAAAAGCACTCATAAAATGTACAAAAACACTTGTTTTTTTTATATATTCTTGGGTGGTATTTCCTAGTTAGCCAATGTTTAGAATCAAAGCCCTGAATAGATAGACCATGTCACAATGGCATGCTTGGCACTTGAAAGGTTGTCGTGGGTCAAGAGCCCAATTGTAGGCATCTTTTGTCAAATTGGGTATTCAACACTCATAGGCCTGTTGGCTAAAGATTATTGGGTATCTCTATAGGGGTCAGGGGTCAAGTTGGGCTTCAAGTGGACCCCCAAACAAAACTGACAGTATTGTTTGGTACAGAAACAATTGAACGTTTTTAGTCTTACAATGATGATGTCATCGGTGGGCAATGAAGCTGACAATAGGAATGTCCACTCCACAGTGAAAGACATTCCTACCGTGTTCCCACGTCGCTGACATTCGCCACACACTCAGTGGGGTTTGTGTCTTTGAACCAAAAGGTGAATACGAGCCGTTCCAGAACTGATTAGCGCTGTGACCTGCTGAAGGGGCTTTGGCCTTGTGACTCACTGAAAGGCCACTTCCTTTGTAAGTCCAGTAGAAAAAAATTGTTTCAATTCGAGTTTAGCTGTCACGTAGAGTTTGTGGATCTGAGAAACCATTGTGATTCATCTGAATTAATAATTGTTATTATTTGAATTTTCTCTAATTTTGCATTCCCACACATTTCCTCACACACATATCAACTTTTGGAAATCTTTGGGGGACAGTTTGACCTGATTAGTACAGCAAAATCCATCACTGACAATTAACACAATTTCCTCGACTGCCTAAGAGTATTATTTTGAATGAAATAGAGCCAGTGTCTGACATGGCCACCTAGTGCGCTGACCTTCTTCAGTACACTGTTGAGTGTCTCTGGTCGGCTGATGTCGAAGCAGATGAGGACGGCGTCTGCGTCCGGGTAGGCTAGCGGTCGAACGTTGTCGTAGTAGGACGAACCTGCGGGTACACAAAAACACATCATTCATATGTATTCATATTTTCTACATTGACAAGATTGTTCTTATGTTTCACTACAGTGTTGTGAAAATGTCTGATCTGACAAAACTGAGATTGTCATACCTGCTCATTATGACTGACCTGACATTAAGATTATTATACCATTATGAGTAATTTTGTAATGTTTTATTTTAGAATGGGATTCGATGAGGGGGAGCCCCTCCCCCTGTGATCTGGCCAGGGGACACTGAGGGGCACATTCTTGGGGACAGCTGAATATGTAAGAGGAACAATTCCCCCTGCCGCCATCTCTATTGTCACCCATACCATGTCCCATTGTCACTTCTCACATGACTCTGGGCACTGCACAAAAACCTGTCTGGGCTAGAATGTGCAGAGACAGACTTTTGACCAAATGCGAGCACAGGCTCCCACACATCCCTATACATGGATACAAAGAGTCAAAGCACAACACTGAAAATGACGCCAAACACTGAATATACAGCCCGTTTTGTTCAGTACGCACACTACTATTTTAATTATATAATTTAAAGTGAACACAATAAAAAACTGGACTTAAACCCTAAACGATCTGACACACTAAGTGTAAGGCACAGCTAAGGTTCCCTCAAATATACAAACCACATACAGTTGACACAAACTGATCTCAAACATCCGCATGTAATTAGCATCGAAACAAAAGGATGCAAGCTTGAAGGGAAGAGCATACGTTTACCAAAACCACCTTCAAGCATGCATTTTGCAGTTAAATATCTGCAAGCAAACTATTCACACTAACCGACTCGCCCATTTCACTGTGTGCTAGAAACAGCTCTTGCCAGGAAACTGTCTTAATGAGGGACAGATGTAGCTCAGACAGACGTGGGCATGCTTGTGTATGAGATGTGGAGATGTGGTCCAAATGAAAATGACAAGAGTGTATACGACCAGAAAGGTCAAACTAAAGGCCGTACCCTTTCTCTACATGGTCTGACTCCCTGACTAACCTCCAGAGTCTCCGGGGTTTCTCTGGCACACTGCAGACGAGGATGATTCTTGGCAGGAAAAAAAGGGAAAGGGGGCTTTGGGGAGCAAGGTAAAGAGAGAAAAGAACAGACTGAGAGGGAAGCGTGGATCAGAAAAAGATAAAGAAAGATTAGAAGAGAAAGGTGGATGTGCTGCACAGTGCAAGGGTGCCTTCTCCACAGTGCCTTCTGAACAGCTGTAACTCCCCTCCGCACATCTCCTCCCTCTTTCATTCCCTCTACCTTTGTGTCCAACTCTCCCCTTCCTAAATCTGCTCTTTTGGACCAGTCGCAGTGTGAGGCCAGCAAGACTCGCTTGCACACTGGGATGTCTCCCATGCTGTTCACATTAGACACACAACAGGGACTTGGACCCCTTGCGGTCCCCATATACCCTGCTACATACCCATATGGCTCCCTTACACCCCCCTCTGCCTCTACCCCATGCCCTCCTTATGGTCCCCATAAACCCCCTGGCATCAGGACTCTCCTTGTGCCAGCTGCAGCACAGCTTCTCTCTATGCAAGCTTGCCCGTTTTTGACACAATAATGAAAAAATGACCGAAGAGAAAAAAAGTGAACTACTGTGCCACGACTTTCAAACTAGTGTCATGTCTTCTCTTGAGGTAATGAGACTAATGAATGTGTCGCTTATAAATCATTTAAGGTATTAAAACAAATATTTAAATGTATGAAGCCTAAGAGATAGGGAAGGCTTAAGTGCATTCTGTTTCAATGTATCTATTTCAGAAGTTAAAAATAGTTTCTGCAGAGTACACTTTTTCCAAAATGTGTTGTGCCAGCACCAGACGCTGTAGTTCAAACATTAATAAACATGCATAAAAAATGCATGGCTCAAAGTGAACCAAAATGACAGTCAACCAGCCTGTCTGTTTCAAAAATTTACATTTGAGATTTTACAATAAAACTGTTCCCTGACTACCTATTGCCACTTCTGAAATATCGCTGATCCAATTTGGGCTTATGGCAAGGGACACAGTACACAGAGGCTTTTGCAGTACTGCATGGCCAGCAGTTTTGTAAGTAAGCAAACCCTACAGTAGGCTATATAGGCTAAAACTATGCAGACTAATGTATTTAGTGAGCTAAAATGTGTGCATGCTGAATGTTGAAATATATCAGCTAGCTATATTTATACATACCACTGAGATCTTCCCTCATTATTCATAATACAAGACATGACTTTCTACACAATACATTGGCTTTACGGAGTGAGATTGCTTTGGGAGACCCACTTAATTTCTTCCTTAATACTGTGAAACTAGGTTCACAAAATGTCTTTGTTCTAGTGTTTCTGTTCCCTGTTTCAAGGATTATTACATTCACGTAAATGGGAAAGAAACAAAGAAACGGGATACTAGAAGGAGCTGGGTGATTTATCAGATGTGAGCACATCAAATGGAATATTCAAATGGGGTAAAAACAAGGAATATGATACACTGACATAAAATGCAGAAATATGTTTTTATTGCTTTTGTGTGGCCCACAATGTGGATGTGCAGGGAGCCTCTGCTATCACTCAAAATTAGGATTTGAGATGTTTAAGAGTTTATTGAACACAGGGTCTCTAGCAGTGTCGGTATTTGCGACGTTTGCTCTGCTTCTGTGAAACCACTTTCTGCCTGGCAGATGCAGAATATGCTCTGGAATTGGCTCAGCTTAGCTGTGGTGGGTTCTGCTGGTCCACCTACGTTTTAATTAGGAGATATTTATTTACAGTTGCATAACAATTCTTGTACTATTTGTATTTTTTTAATTTTTTAATTGTAAATTATTTGGCTACTACATTTTATTTTATATTTTTATTCTAAATCCCCTTAGTATTAGTTACACCTTTGTATCTGTGTTTGTACTTAGTATAGTTAGTCCACATATTTACATTTTAAGATTCCTATATGTTTAATATATGCACCTTCCTGCCTCAGTAAATTCCTTGTATGCACAAACTTTCATGGCGAATAAAACCCTTTCTGATTCTGATTCTGATTCAGCTGTACTGGAACACAGCTTTTGAGTTGCCCAAATCAGAGATTTATGCACAAAAATATGTCTGTCCAGGTAAGCTGTAGTTCCTCTCAGAGAAACGAAGAAAAAAAAAAAGGACTGTAAACATTTTTTGGGGGGAAACTACTGTAAACAATTTTGAACATTTAATTGCTACATTTAGATAAAATGTGATTAAACTGCCAATTCACACTTTATAGGCCCGTTGAGGATTTTGTTGTTGTTGATAGAAACAATTAAAATGTGTTCCACCCCCCAGAACAGCAGAAATGAGACATGTTGAATGCCGAAAAATAGGTTGATGAAATTCCATTACAGCATTATATAATTAAAAAAAACGATTTATGCCTCTTTACCTTTGCTTTCTGTTTTCAAGCAGAAATAACGGGGGAGGAAGCTTCTTTCCCATAAAAGTCAAAGATAATTAAGATGCTGACAACAAAATGGCCGTTGCATTAGCCTGTGAACAGTAGCTGTTTGATAACATATAAAGATGACAGAGGATCAGCTTCGATTTACAGCCTAATTAAAACCAAGTGTGCTTCTTATTTAGTACTGTGGCCTTCTGTGACAGAGATATTTATCTCTCTTTGTTTATGCGCTTTTGATTCACTTTATCGCGCCCACCAGTGTTTGTGTTTTATTGCCAAAGCAGCAGACATTTTCAGGTAGCATTACAGTATCGTAGCAACCTGAGCAGAAAAGAAAGAACATTGTTCTGAACATGAATGGAGGGATGTAAACAAACTAGAAAGTCAGACAGTTTTGTCAGGGGTTTCCTTGATGTTCACAATGTTGTGTGGAAACCTAATGAACAGATGCAAGCTGTACATGTTGGCTATATGATATTTGCTTGTGTAAAAATCAACTTTAGTGAACAATAACATAACACCACCCCTCCTCCTCTCTCTCTCTCTCTCTCATCTCTCTCTCTCTCTCTCTCTCTCTCTCTCTCTCTCTCTCTCTCTCTCTCTCTCTCTCTCTCTCTCTCTCTCTCTCTCTCTCTCTCTCTCTCTCTCTCTCTCTCTCTCTCTCTCTCTCTCTCTCTCTCTCTCTCTCTCTCTCTCTCTCTCTCTCTCTCGCACACGCACACACACACAAACTCAGTCCCTGATCTCATGGTGGCATGGCTTGACCTAATCCATGCTCATCAACAGAAGCTAATGTTTATTGATGTTTTAACTTTTTGACCCTCCCTCGGACTTGTGGTTTGACACTCTCCAGGGGGCAAGCCTGCTGTCGAAGCACATATGTAATTTAAACGGCAGTCCATCTGTCTTTCTCTATAACCCCATTATTTGCAAAATGCTACTGGTTTGCACTGTATGCAACCAGGTTGAGGGAAAAATGCTGTTGCTGTAATACACTTTCATACTGCAGTCAGTAAACAACTAAGCAAAAATAATCAGCAAAAATGGCACAAAGCATGATCTCTATGACTACATATGATAGCACTGTAATAGCCTTAACCCTACCCTAATAGCCTTGTATAGATTATATATAATCTCGGGTATATGCCTAGTGAAATGTCAAAGTGGTATGTTTCGGTATGGTACGGTATACAGCAGTATGCAGCCACGCATGAACTGAAAATGGCCAAGGCATCCTGTGACACTCCATGGGGTTGTCATGTGTTGTCATGTGTTTGATTCTAACAAGGTGCATTCTTCTTCTCTTTGGGTAGTTTTTTTCCTCAGTTGGTTGGCAGTGGTCTCTGCATTGGCAGCATGTGTTGTTCCCTGATTTTGTTATGTAATACGATTTAATACTGTGTTTGACAGGGTTTAGCCTATATTTAGTAGTCGTTTTGTCTCCCATTAGGTGTTTTGTTTCCCAGTAAAATACATTTTAAGTGATATGCTTTCATGCGCATCGTGCACAGAGCTCTGAGGTGACAATTAATTGGCAATATCTGTTTCCCACAGAGAGAAAAGCGCAGTGTATTGTCTTGACATGCAACAAACAGTGAGTCAATTCCAAAACATTTGCACACAAAAGCTTATAAATGATTCACCTTGATGAAATTGGAATCCTGGCGGCTCTATTTGGCAATGAGGAAGTGGAATCAGATGTTTAAACTGTTGCAGTTTAAACATCTGATTAACCGACGCCCCCAAAGGCTGTTTCTAATGCTATGAAAACAGGTAATGGGGTGAAGCCTTGGAGCACAACACCTGTTTAGGGTTGAGAGGGTTGAAAGTACATGCTCTCATCCTGACCCTAAGACACATTTCCAAAGCAGTGGTTTGTGTAGAACCAAACTGAAAATAGTCCATTACGGGTAAGTTCCTTTATATTTTCAAAGGTAACTGAGCTATATAGCTGTATTGAAGCCCAATCTAATGTATTCAGAACCATCTTTGACTCGAGGTTTGCAACCACAGACAGTCCCAAACTATTGATTTCATTCATTTTACTGGACGCTACCTGATTGGATATCAATTCACCCCGCTGGGCTTAAGCCCTGTACACATCCTGTTAGGTTCCTTGGAAATCATGAGTACAGAAGGAGATATGGACACAGTGTGGTGCTTTGAAAACAACCAAGAGGAAACTGGTTGAAGACAAAGGCAGCTACTATTCAGATTAGCCATATATGATTAGCATACTGAAATAAGTTTGGTTCACTGAACACAGAAACTATCACAGATTGGAGAAACAGAATCTCAGCAGGATATTCACACACTTTGCAGGGCTAGCACTGTAACGGAACACTCTCACACACGCGCACACACACACACACAACACACAGTGGTCCAGAAAGTTAATTTCAATTTCAGTCCTGTGCCCTTTTCATATGTAAAGTCTAATGTCTGATATCTTCTTTCTTCCCTATTTTCATGTTTTCCATTTTGTACACCGCAGATTAAAATGAGAAATGCCACTGAGGTGTTAAAATCAGGAAAGGAAATGCCATAGTGGACCCCTTTTAACAGCTGCTTCATATTCCAGACACAGCAGACTACAAGCAGATGACTTGTAGATGACACTACAAGTACTGCACAGTTTATGAGCACACACCATCCAGATAATCATTCATTTAAATGATTCGGGATGTGTTTGCTCCATGGATAATCAGCAAAACAAATACCTATGGTATGTGTAAACAACATAAACAATGGTCCTTTTAAGGGATTATTAGGCCCAGGATATTCTAGAGCCATTAGTTTTTTATTTGTGACGGTGACTAAGCTTACCTTACAGTTGTTACAATAATCTCAGAAAAAAATGGATAAAAACAAACATTAGCATATGAAACTTTTGGTTGAGCAAAAAGGAAAGATAGCACTACTCCCTTTGGGGTGGGGCACTGTTGCCCTGGGGACATGTTGTGTCCAGGCCTGCTGGTGCTCACGTGGGCTATCTACCAATCCTTTCTATGTGGTTAGCATGTTCACCCCCTACTCAAATGGGTTCTCTCCACAAAAAGAACCTCACTACAAAAACATGCAACACAGAACGGATCGCCTCTGCCATGACCGAGACATGGGCATGAGCACTTGGAATGTGTCCCCAGGCCCCGCTGATATGGCTGTCCACTGCTGTGGGCTGCCGTTGGAGGAAGAACAGCATGGATGGTAAAATACAAAGATTGAATTTGTTCGTCGGACACTCTAGCATGCATGCATGTCTGTGTGTGAATGTTCTCAGTCACACCGCTCCCTGCACGCTTGTCCTGCTGTTAGATGAACACACGTTTATGCTTTTTCATCGTACAATTATTTGAACCAGAGGACATCTACACAGAATTCAAAAGTGAAAGGTACGCCAGAAAAATGCACCACAGCCAGCTGGGCTGAGCCAATCCCAGAGCAGATTCTGCTTCTGCCAGGAAGATAGTGGTTCCACAGAAGCAGAGCAACCGTCACAAATATCGACACCGCTAGAGACCTCGTGTTCAATAAACTTCTGCACATCCACATTGTGGTCTGCACAAAAGCAATACAAAATCGTTCTGCATTTCAGATCATTGTATCATGTTCCTTGTGTTACTCCATTTGAATAATTGATCTGATAAACCACCCAGTGCCTTTTAGTATCCTGTTTTTCATCCATTTACATTAACTTTAATAATCATCAAAAAAAGGAAACGAAACAAAAGGAAATGATTGTGAACCTGGTTTCACAGTTTCGAGAAGAAATTCAGCAGATCTCCCACAACTTTTCTCAGTAATGGCTCGATATTGTCTGGATAGGCCTGTGCGGTCAGGGCAATGTCTTGAATTATGAATGAGGGACAGAATGGGTTTGGGGTCTGTGGAAGAGATGGATGGAGCCCTTGAGTGCCCCTATTTGGCTTAGTCTTGTGTGTCTATATACAGTAGATGTGTGTCCGCGCGCATGTGTGTGTGTCTCAAAGCAGTCTGAGGGTCTATCAAGTGAGGAGATGGATAGTGCTTCCCATGAGGATGTGAGGAGGAAGCATCTGGCCCATTGATTTTCAATGTTCCCTGAGTTTCTAATGGGCTCTATGACCAGGAGAGTATCAGACCATCTAGACAGGACTGGCTCACATTAAACACACTTTCTGACAGTCATTTATCAGTCTACTCCTTTTTTAAACCTGACCTTCATTCATTCAGTCACAAGCACTTTGGAGAGCCTGCTCCCTCCGGGAACTTGCTTACTTGCACAACCATGTAAACACACACACACACACACACACACTTCTTACCCTTCTTTTTCTTCTCGTTCACCCAAGCACTTACTCACAGCCAGCGTAATATACAACTTGAGTACGTGCACACACACACACACACCTGGTTTATCCACAACATCGAAGCACTTTGACTTGGAAACTCACAGCTAGAAGCACTTTTCATGTGTGTCTGTCTCTGTCTGTCCCTCCATCCACCCCCCCCCCCCCCCGCACACACACAAACACCTGAAAGTCCACACACACACACTCATACAAATGGGTATGCTAAGCTCCTGTAATGGAAGCAGGTGCCACTCCCCTGTCTGTCTCCCTGAGTGCATGAGGGTGTGCTTTCAGGGAGTCAACATCTGATAGGGGGGTCATAAAACCACCTCATGAATTAATGATAATGTGTTGTGTGCTAATACCAGAGTAGGTCTCCTTCACCATGTGCAATTCAACAGGGAGGAGAGAGAGAGAGAGAGAGAGAGAGAGAGAGAGATGAGAGAGAGAGAGAGAGAGAGAGAGAGAGAGAGAGAGAGAGAGAGAGAGGAGAGAGAGAGAGAGAGAGAGAGAGAGAGAGAGATGAGAGAGAGAGAGAGAGAGAGAGAGATGAGAGAGAGAGAGAGAGAGAGAGAGAGAGAGAGAGAGAGGAGAGAGAGAGAGAGAGAGAGAGAGAGACTGTGGATGTGCTTGGATAACAGCAGTAATCTATAAATTGTGGTAGGTGTGGCTGAGATAGAGAGAGAGAAAGTGTATGTGTTTGGGCATTTTCCTTGACCATTTAGATCAAATCCACACCCAAGCCCTTCAGAGCAGGTGTGCTGTTAGTGAATGTCACTGCGGATTCAGGAGACTCCAGGTAGTACTGTATTTTAGCATGATGTTATTAAGCATACAAACACAGTATTTTGGGCGTGGTGGTTCTGCTTCATGACAGCTCTCTGTGAGAGACTTTGTTGCACATTAGTATCAGAGAGCTTAGATATCCATCATCTCCCTGACAGATTGTGCAAAGATAGAACCTAGGCTGCAGGCTAGGGTGGTGGAGGAAGTGTTTTGGTAAAGCACTTCCTTGGCAATGTCAGATGAGCATTAGAGTTCCTGGTCTTGATTCGACTGCTTTGACTCAACTTTGCTCATTTGTGTAGGTTTTTCCATTGACTCCTACAGTATCTAATGTAAGCCTGTCACATGGTTAACAATTAATTGTGGGGTGGATTGACGGGTATCTTAAACATTAAATCACATCACATCATTAAGTTGAATGGTATAGTTTAATTTGAGGTATGAATGGGCTTTTAGTTGTGTTATTTAAATACTGAAACCCTCCATAATTGGGTTTACACATCATTCAATGCAGTTCAAGGCAACTGCAAAGTAAACATCAGATAATCCAAACCATTCTAATAAAAGCCAGATACTGAAACTGCATGTAACAGAATTGCAGATAAATCCCTGACCAACACACCCAAAATAACACAAACATACACGAACAAATCCGCCCTAAAATCCACCAGCTCATCCACTGGTGCTTTTTCAATTTGTAGAATTGTTAGATAATAGTGATGGATCAATGGTTTGTGCCAAGTGCCAGCCTCCTTTCTCTGGTGGATGTGTCAGTCTTTTGTCACAATGCATAAACAGATTAGTTTAAGCTTTCTGTGGCAATGTGGATTGTGACTGTGGCTCCATCTAGACTTCTGTGTGGACGGATGGGACAGAGATGGTGAGATGAGGCGAAGGTGGAGTTAGGGGCGATGCTAGGCTAATCAAGCGCAATGATGGTAAGAGGCATTAGCCCAACAGAGTGAGACTCCTGACCTTGTTTAGACTCAGAACGAGGGGTAAGGAAGCAACAGAACGAGAGGATGGAGTGTTGGGGAGGAAAGGATAAAGAGAGGAGGGGGAGAGAGATATCAAGAGAAAACAAATCCATGAGAAAAGAGACAGAGGGCAATCAAGGAGCGGGTGAAAGTGAAGGAGGAAGAGGTAGCGAGACTGATGCCCAGACGTGCTGGGTGACAAATAGAAGGAGAATGAAAGCGACAGAGGGCAAGTGTTTGGTCAGCGAGGCAGCAAGGAGATACAAGCGTACGGTTAATTACTACCACTCTATTTCTGAAAGCTAGTTCTGGCTCCAGTGTAGCAGCTGGCACCGCTAGCTCGTCCTTTAAGACTGCCAAGCCCACTCCATGTTTCCCCTATTCGCTTACCTCTAATACCTGCTAAGTCTCTCTCCACATTATACAGTCTGTCTCTATTCACCTCACTCCACTCGGTCTGCCCACTTTTATCTTGTCATTTTTCACCTTGACTTCTGGAAATGTCTTGATGATTCTATTGAATGAGGTGTGATGCTGCTTGACATCCCAGGTGTAAAAGACTGCACCTACTATACTTTACATCCTCATTGCATGATAAGAAACCGCGGTCCATCTCGACTTTAGTCAACATCCACTTCAGTTCACACGTTCACTGTACAGCCTTCCATCTCACTCCACTCTAGTAATCTGAATACTTGTCCCCTTCGTCAGTCCACTCCACTGCACTTGTCCTCTCCGTCTGCCTACTCCACTCTCTCTCCTTGTCCCCTCAGCTCCATCAGCCCTGCAGCCGACAGTAGTCCTAAAGCTGCTACAGCCAGCCTGCAACAGCCTCACTCACTAATTAGCTACAGTAAGCCGAGGGAGAGGAAGAGAGGAGGGTGAAAATGAGAGAGGTACAAGAGAGAAAGACAGCAAGAAAAGGGTGGAAACAAATGGTGGGAGGACAAAGGGAGAAGGATGGATAGAAAAGAGGAGTACATTGACGAGGGATGAAAAAGGAATGAAAAAGAAAGACCAATGGACAGAAGGAACTAAATGGCGAGTGTGAAACGCCGAAACAAACGAGGTGATTCCAAAGGACTATCGGAAATGATGAGTTATGACTTTCTCAAATTATTAAAGCAATATTGGCCGACAGTATGACAGATCCTGGGACAGACCCATGAGGATTGTGGGTGTTTGCTTTCAGTGGTGGCAACCCAGGTCTGCGTCCCACACAGTGTTACAGTAGCCTACACATCAGAGGCTCTGATGTGGGGGCCTGCCATGTCAGTTCCAGTCCTCACGCTGTCACACCTTCACACACACAGAACTCGTTCTTCTGCTCACCTGCTGCCAGGCTTTAACACATTAACTTGGTGTTTTAGCAAGCACATATACACTCACGCGCTTGGCTGTATCTCACGCATGTCTGCACATGACTGTTTAAGCGGGTGTCCATGTCTGTAGATACACACACATTCAGCCACGTGGATGAATTGTCACCTTTGCATATTCAAACGTGTTTACAAACAAAAAAGACAGACCGTTTTTACAAAGCACAACACTGCTGATCACATCATCATCGGCGATGATAGTATACACATTCATTCTATGGCACACTTTACCTAACAATACAATGTACTTGACACGACACAAAACCAAGATAAACATAAAAGACCAGACATTCCTACCTCCATTTACTCTGTCCTATCTGTGTGCCAAGTCACTGTAACTGCTGGAAGTGCTGGTGTGGGTGACAAAACACCTGTCTACTGGGATATTCCCAGATAAGCCCTAAGTTTAACTAGACATCTGGTCTAACATCTGTCTCCCAAGTAACAAGGCTTTTTTTTACTTTATTGTTTTGTTGTTTTCCCCTTTTAGTGTTTACACAAAAAGGGGTCAAATATTTCCCTGATGACAGTTAATAGTCTATGCATAGTTTTAGGTGGGGCACCATGACCAATCGGTGACAATGACATTGCTTCAGATGAGGTGAATTCCTTTTTGGTGCTGTAACTCATCAATGGTGTTATCCTTTCAATAGCTTGGTGAAATGGGTGTCACTGAAATGCTATGGAGTCAGGTGGCTGAGCGGTTAGAGAATCGGGCTAGTAATCAGAAGGTTGCTGGTTTGATTCCTGGCTGTGTCAAATGACGTTGTGTCCTTGGGCAAGGCCTACTTGCCTCGGGGGAATGTCCCTGTACTTACTGTAAGTCGCTCTGGATAAGAGTGTCTGCTAAATGTAAATGCAGTTATATAACTAATAACAGTAACTTCCCAAGCAAAGAAACATTTGAGCCTCTAGGTTACTCTTAACCTCTGAGTTGTCTATCTATCCTGGCTGTCTTCATAACTTCTGTGATTCTGCAAATGGATCTTTTCTCACCTGTCAAGTTCCACTCATTTTGGAACAGGTTTTGGGGCGTTAGGGTTGGTAGAGAGGAAAATGTACTATCGTTATTCGATGGAACGAGAACTTAAACCTCAATATTTGACCATTTAGTACTGCGGAAATTTAGTTGAGCACTTTTTGTTAAGCGGTGTTATAAATAAATACAAACATGATGTCATGTTGCACAGACATGTATTTAAATGTTCCCATGGGTTTATATTTAAATTACAAAATGTTTTGGCACTCCTGATGTCTTGGACAGAATAATACATACGAGCCATGGCGGCTCACTGTCAATATCTTTCTGTGTGTCAACTGCGAGAAAATAATCCGTTTTTACCTGACGTGTCCCACATGTTTAGCTCAATCCTCTGTTTGTCGATTTCGAAACTGGCCGTGTAGTTCTCGAAGACCGTGGGAACATAATTCTAAAGGAGAAAGTTACCACTCATTACAACATAATTATGTACTCAGACCTATTTTCAAAAGCATACTATATGAAAAATACAATTTTGGAAAATGTCTATAGCGCTGTCTCGGACCATATAAAAATATAAACAATGGCTGACTGACTCATTGGTACTGTCTTCATGTTAAGGAAAGTGGAAGTCTCTCTCTTTTTTTAAGTTGTTGCAGGTGAATATCCAATTGTTAATGACTCAGCATGTCACAGAAAAACTCACTAGAAATGAAAACTGTTAAAATAAAAACTTTTTGGGGTTACAATCTCGTTTAATTGTAGGTAGGCTAAGGTGGTGCTGCGCGCTTTGCGTAAAAGCGCATCCAGCTGTTTGGGTTTAAACGTATGACAGTCAATGAAATCTTATTTATAACGTTAAAAGAATTATTCTATATTATGACGTACCTCTGGGTAAGAGTCTTTGGCAAAGACATGGAGTAGTGCAGTTTTGCCACACTGCGTATCGCCGACCACCACGATCTTACAGCGGCTGCCTTTGCTCTCCATGGTGCCGTCAAAGTGTGTTTTTTCCGTGGCACTTCGTTGTCATTTAGATAAACACGTCGAAATTCACAAAATAAAGTGCTGTTGGTACTTTTCTAATCTGTTTCGGTTTAAATGTCCAGTGTTTTGTCCCCAACGCTTCACCCGACAGACTGAACTAGTCGAGAAGTCTCACCTTTGCGACATAGTTCCCACGGTGAAGCGGTGGCGAATGCTGTTCAGCAGAACTTAGTGTTTTGGTTTTTCTTCTGACCCCGCCCATCAGCTGCTTAACACCCAATGACGAAGCACATGAAAGAATAGCCTATGTATTTGCATGTGAAATAGGCTACATCATACCGTCACAATTACATTAGGCCGACAAATAATGAATATATGTGTCTACCTCTCAAATAACCTACTCTATATCAACACATCGTACACTTATGGAGTGATATCAATGTCACTGGCCTCGAGTACTAAATTAAATGTTACCCTGCTTTGTAAGGTAACATAACCCAGTCCACAGAAGAGGCACCAATAAAACAATTAATAGAACATCTATAGTGTCGTGAACTGAACCGAACAAAATGTGGTTGTAAGATAAATTACAGTTATGAAGTGATTAAAAAATATTAGGATCCCCCCTTAAACATGCCTACACTCCATCATGAACTCAGCTCACAAACACAAACAAATGTGACACTAACAGTGTGGATGTAAGCAGTTTGTGAGAAACAAAACACTGTGGGTCATCATCAACTGGGGTGGTAAAAAAGTAAAGGGTCAATTTAAAGCAGAGACATACAATTAATAGCTAGAATATATTTCCCATGCATTAGCATCCCTGACACATGTGATGCTGTTATGATATAGATAATTATCATGTCCGTTAAGGGTAAGGAACTTGCTTCATCACTTTTACCAATAATGAGCCTCGATCGCCATCTTCTGGTGACATACATTTACTGAATTTATATTTTTATTTTTATCATGAATCTTACTAAAACAACGCAACATAAATCCAAGTGTTCTTGCAAGATGAGACCTAGACACTGTAAACTAATAGCAGTTGATGTTTAATAATGCACATTGGTCTGCTATTGTTTCAGAGTTTAAAAGTGCTTTCGGGCTTTGGATTTCTTCCACACCACCTTCTGTTGCCTGGCTCTGGAGGGCCTCGGTGGTTGGGCACTCCTCTCCTCATTATCAAACCCCTGGTGCAGAGGACACAAAAGGATTATTATAAGAAGACCCAGAAGTTTTTCTTAAACATTCCTGTCCTGAGGGAGAAGGTTGGCATAAAGGTCTTAAATATAGGCTGTCTGTCCAGATTAACTCTGGCATTTCCTGCAAATCGACATCTTTACCACCCTTGTGACTTCCTGTTAGTTTGACAGAATGAAAATTATCACAACATCTCCTCCAGCAATTCCTCAAAGTGTCTTCCACAGTTTTCTAAATACGTGTTATTATATTATAAACGTAGTGCGTCTTTTTTTTTAATAAATGTTGTTTTCACAGAACACTAAAACACTATTACCTTTCCAAGCATAAGCCCCAAAATTAGTTCAATGGTGAACCCTGCTTTACAGACTGTTTTTTATATTTAGCATATTGTTTACTTTCACATACTGGAATCTTCTGAGACCAACTTCGAAGGGGGAATGGCTTCACTGATTTCTGATATTACTGTTGCTACGCGAGCTCATGAACGTCACTCCTTTTCGCTCCTCTTTTGACCAAAATCCGTTTTCCGTGTTTTGACAATTACCACATCTTACGTAGCCCTTCTTATTCTCCAACCCGTTGCCAACGAGCAGAGCTGTCACTATTTTGGCTAGAGCGCAAGCACAAAATCTCCCCACCTCTTAGAATAACCTGTTGAAAGCGCTTGGCAGTCTACATCAGGCTACGGTGGGATGTACGTTTTCTAATAGCCTAATCGCATCAAATCATTTGGTTTACTGATAAAGTTATTTTCTGCTCCTTTTCATAGAAAACCGCAAATCAGTCAAATTAAAGAAGTGTTAGTAGAAACATTTGGACCATGTCTGGCGAAGAGGCACCGGCTCAGCAGCAGCTTACTGAACAGGAGAAGACGGGTGATTCACCTCTGGAACCTCCATCTGAAATAACCCAAGAGGCTGAAACGCCCGAGGCAGAAGCCCACGCGGCAGAGATCCCAGTGACAGAGGACCCACCTGCGGTGACGCCAAACAAGGCGCCCGAAGAGGAAGTTTTTACGTATCGGTCTTTGGTTCTAACGGGCTACGGAGGTTATGAAAAAATTAAGCTTCAGGTGAAAAAAGGCAAGCCCAGCTTGAAAAGCAGTGAGGTCTTAGTGCGGGTCAAGGCGTGCGGTCTGAACTTCGCGGATTTGTTGGGGAGACAGGGGCTGTATGAGCTTTTGCCTTCTCCACCGGTCACACCCGGAATGGAATGTTCTGGGGTGATTGAAGACGTTGGAGAAGAAGTGACAGATAGAAAAGTGAGTCTGAAACAATACCCATTAGCCCTCCCCATCACTCGACAAGTTTCATCTGGCCATCTATCAAAGTTTATAAAATGCATGATCATTGTCTTACCAGTGTTGCATAGGCTATTCAATTGCCTACTTAGTCATATGTTATGGTAAATGTTTTTATTAAGCTGCCTGTATTTGCTTGTTAGAATTGACCATAGGGCCTACTGTCAGGAGACGCTTGAGGGCGAGGCCCGACCAATCCAATATATCGTATCCTTTGGCATTTCTCAAAAATACTTCCGAAATTAAATATACAATGACACATTTAAAGTACGATTTCAGCAGGTAATAACTGTTCATGGTCATAATAATCTTTTGCCTCTTTTAGGCCTACATATGATAGATTTTTTGTTCATTCTTGTGTGTAGTCATTATGTCCATTTACTTTTTTACTTATTTGAGGGGAATTGATTTGTCCCTCTGAAATGAAAAATCATGCAATGAAGTCACCAAGGACAAATGAGCAGTATTCAGTCTCCCTTTGCCCTTAACTCCATAGTAACCCCATATATCTTCATTTCTTCTGTTCCCTAGTGGTAGTGATTCCAGTAGACTACCATCCTCCTCCATAAAAGAGGTTAGATAACCCTGTATTCATATTTACATTTAGTCATTTAGCAGACGCTCTTTTCCAGAGCGACTTACAGTAAGTACAGGGACATTCCCCCTGAGGCAAGTAGGGTGAAGTGCCAAGGACACAACGTCATTTTGCACGGCCGGGAATCGAACTGGCAACCTTCAGATTACTAGCCCGATTCTCTAACCGCTCAGCCACCTAACTCCCCACTCATATTAAACGTAATAAAGCTTCCTACACCTGAGGCATGACATTATTAAAGAGGTGGGGTTCTACTCCTGTCATAATGTGTTACCTATGTGATGGATGTAGGGTGTGGGGTAGGTGAAATGAAATATGGCGATGGCAAGCCAGAGTATACATAAACCTACCTAAAGGGCAGACACGAAGATATGATCCGCTATTTGATCTAGAGCTCTGATATTTATCTTTGACATAAGCAATATTTTTTATTGCTTATTTGCTGGAGTCTGTGCATATGAAGTGTGTATTTCATTGAGTGAGAAAGAGAGAGAGTCTCCACATGCATTAATGGCAGATGAGATAATAACCCATGTGTGAATGTCTGTAGCGTGCATCAGGAAGAGGGATTGTGCATAAGTCTCTCTTAGTCTGAAGTGTGATACTTTCAGCCCCGTGACTCAAACCAACAGATGTCCCACATTGTCAAGTTTGGAAAGGAATGTATTCCTTCTCCTCCTTGCCACACTCCTATGCCTCCCCTTTATATCATAAACAGGAATCCCATAGGAGGAGTGTCACATTCCTAGCTGCTCATTTTGGGAGCAACAACTATCCCAAACCATCACAGACAACAACAACAACACAAGGCTGTAGTAGACAATAAGGAATAGCTCTGTCTGACTGTTTGGAGAGAAGGCTTAGACCTGTTTTCATTGGGCAGAGCTGAGTTGTGTATTTTGGCTAAATCAGTGAGGCTGTCCTGAGGTGGACTTTGGGGTGCGGCAGTTTCTAAAGACATAAAATCCCTGTTGAGTTGAAGCAAAGCAGATGTGCCTTTTACAGAGTAACAATATGTTGAAAGGAAAACTAGGGGACTGAAATGACCAGATGCAGTAGATGCTGGCAATAGAGTTGGAGTTATTCCAAGTGGTTAGGAGAAAAGTACTTCCCTGGAAAATGGTGTCAGCCATAACAGAATTAACCTTCTTGAGGAATGCATTCCGGTCTCATACCCTCAAGGTACAGTGGATGCAGAAAAGCAATTTAAGTCTTTTTTTAATCATATTTTCCATCAGCAATGCAAAATATCATTAACGATTAAGACTTTTTTAACATAGTAGGCTTTGGTGTTTTGATTTGACCATCATAGCATGTTCTTTCATATGCTTCGGTAGGATAGTATGTTGTCAACCATTTAGCATTTTCACCCTATTGTAACTGCATCAGTTCATTAAAGTTAACAGGATGGAGTGGAGGGAGCGGGTAATCAGATGGGATTTGATCCCAGATCTGATTTTAATGCAACCCTTTCATATCAAGGATTAAAGATAAGGTTTTTTGACTCAGCACTCTTTTCCTTGGGGTCTGGAAAGGGAGAAAGGGGTCTGTGTAAATCCTTAACTGTTTTCAATCAACCCAGCATCACACTTGCTATCATAAAGGATTAGTTGAGTTTATTTACTTCACTGAGTCTTAATAGAGACCATGATCTTCTTAATTGATTCACGCCATATCTCATAAATGTGCAAATCACACCATCCATTGGATTCCTTTGACAGAATTGTCCTTTTCTCTTACTGTCATGACCATGATGTTTTTTGTGGTTTGCCTTTCATAGTCTTTGAGGTAGATGACCCCCACATGCTCGGATGATTTCTGATGAGAAGCAATGGGAGTCAGGTGGCTGAACGGTTAGGGAATCGGGCTAGTAATCAGAAGGTTGCCAGTGTGATTCCCGGCTGTGCCAAATGACGTTGTGTCCTTGGGCAAGGCACTTCACCCTACTTGCCTCGGGGGAATGTCCCTGTACTTACTGTAAGTCGCTCTGGATAAGAGCGTCTGCTAAATGACTAAATGTAAATGTAATGTGATCGAGGAGTCACAAGTAGTTTCTTGTTGCCGATTGCAAAACAAATCTTTAAAGAGAGAGAAAGCGCGTGTGCGCTTCCAAGTTTGCGTGTGCAGGAGTGTGTCTGTCACTTCCACTTAAGAGTGGACATGCGAGTGTGTGAGAATCTATTGTCACGACTGAGGGCAGCAGGAAGAGGACCAACCCTAAGGTCCTCAGGCAATACAAACAGGAAGTGGTCATGCATTCAGAGACAGATCAGACCTCTTTCCTGTGTCTTGGAACACTTCAAAACATCAGTACAATGGCTGGGATTCTCAGTGGGGTGACTAAGCATGAAGGGAACATTACCGATGAGTCCAAAGTGCTTTCCTAGATCCTCCCCCCCCCCATATAAAAGACATATGAGAAATGTTTGAAAAAATCTTTAATATTGATCCTGCCTTCTTAATTAGACACAGCTGGCGAAAAGAAAACAAGACAGTTAAACCTGATTTTAATAAGAAGCAACACAATTATTATTTTCTCAAAAGTTTAGAGACCTGTCGAGAGTTTGTGGTTATGGGAGATGAGTCAAACCAGTCACTTGACCACTTGACCACTTGACCAAGCATGCACTGTACAGGAATTTATTGCGTATCCCCTCCACCTCCTCCTAGGTTGGCGATCGCGTCATCACGATGAGTCGCAGCGGTCTGTGGCAGGAGGTGGCGGCTGTGTCCGCTGACCACACCCTCATCATGCCTGAGCAAATGAGCTTCGAGGAGGGTGCTGCCATTCCCATCAACTACCTCACCGCCTACTTGATGCTGTTTGAGATGGCCAACTGTAGGTCAGGCCAGAGCATCCTCATCCACATGGCTGCAGGTAAAACTAACCCCGAGCACACAGTGTATTCACTAAGCGACTGCCGTACACTCAGATATGGATAATTGTTCACAAACATTTGAAACCGAACCAGCAGCAGGGTGTGAAGGCCCAGTCGCCAGGCATGCTGGTTGTGCTCTGTAGAAGATGGCATGTGCAGTATGACGTTGCAGACTGAACAACTTGCAGTATTTTGCAGTAGACCTTTTCTGAACACCAGGTACTGTGGGTCTGGTTGCTTGTAGCCATTTAACCCAGAAATGAAAACCAAAGACGTATGGTGTCCTTTGAGGTGAGGAAATGCTGTTTGTGTGCATATGTGAAACACATGTAAGGGAGTGTAATGTGTGGGGGTAGGGTACCTTTTATCATTTCATAACTAGGTTGTCACTTTCTGTGTTAATGTGCAATGCAAGATCTTAAATGGCAGGTCTTGTGCAATACAATCTTCAGAACTGAACCCTGAGCCATAATTCTCATATTTTGGTGAAAATGTTTTTCTATTCTGGCTTTTACAGACACACACACACACACACACACACACACACACATAAACATACACATACACATACACATACACACACATAGCAGGTTGAAAACCTTCTGATCTGCACCAGTGAATATGCTTGTCTTTGTGATGCTGCCCCTGGCCTTCCAATGAACGACCAGATTGTGGGCGGGCAGAGAAGGCATTGGCTACTCGACTGTTGCCCTGAAACAATGTGGCTCAATTTCCATGGTAACCCTACCTTGCTTCCATCTGAAGTTAACTGTGTTCGACATGCAGCACCTTAGAGAAATGACAACATTGATCACTATCATGCGTCATTGCTTTGGTTACACTCAGGATTGGAATGGACATTGGAATTTGGGGATTCCAATGTAGCCTTGGAAAAAAAAAATGTATCAGATTGGTTGACAGTGGACGCATATTACACATATTAACGGGTTAGAAATGTACTGTAGACTACCTTCAGGAAACTGCAAGCAATCAAGGCTAACAGTGACGGTGATAAAACAACACATTTGAAACCACTCATTTACGTACGTGAAGGGCATTGAAATAGATGGGCAGTGAAAGTACTAACAGAAGCCTACAGTATCACTTCCAAAATAAGTCATTCCAGTTCATTTACAGTATCTACTGTAATGTATTGTCTGCATTGTTTGGTCATTTGAGGTTAGTTAGGTTGGTTAGGCTGGTCCCCTTAGGTAGAGCCACACACATCCACACATATACGATGTAGGATTTAGCTTGTGTCATGTGATCCATTAGCTTTGTGGACAAAGTGTTAGGAAGTGTTTTTTAAGTAACCCCTATAAAGGGGCGAGTCTATCAGGTAAGCAGAATTCTCAGGTTTGCTAAAAGCTTCCAAGGGTTTAATTGTACCAGTGACACAGCAGTTTGCCTCCAGAGATGGACGGTAGCCTTGGCTCTGTTAAATAAGAGATGGAGCTGGCTGCACTGGGTTGAACCACAATTTATAGGCCTGTGGTTTCACTTACTGGACTCAGAGTTGAGATAAAGATCAATATGCACGGCTCCCTTCTAACTCTGATGGATCTTTATTGATGATACACATTACAGCCGTGGATATTTTTTGTCCATCAAGTTACCCCCGTCATACGTAACAGACTGCCTCCATCAGTTCATTTCATTGTTAACTGCTGACACGAATGACGGACATACAAAATTGAATCTCCATCACACATCATCTCTGTCATCTGGCACAGGCCATCATGCCACATCCTGTAACTCTTACCTCAACCAAACCCCTGTGCTTTGCCCCCCTTTCCCCCCTTTCTTCCTAGGTGGAGTGGGCGTCGCTGCCACCCAGCTCTGCAAAACGGTAAAGGACGTGACCGTTTTCGGCACAGCGTCAGCCAGCAAGCACGACACCATCAGGGAAGGTGGGGTCACCCACCCCATTGACTACCGCACACGGGACTACGTGGAGGAGATCAGAAATATCAGCCCTAACGGTGAGGTCATCGAGAGAGTCGTCAGTACGTGGCGCCATTTTGTGCCTTCCGGCATCACAGTCAGGACCGTGTGGAGAAATACAGCAAATGGAGCTTTGCAAATTATGTTTTGCAATGGTGTCGCTGTGCTTTTCAGTGGTTAATGATCCTTTTTATTTTCTCTCGTCTCTCTCCCTCTCTCTCTTTCTCTCGCTCTCTCTTTCACTCTCTCGTTTCTGTCTCAGGATTGGATATTGTTCTGGACCCTCTTGGAGGATCAGACACCCACAAAGGCTTCAATTTGTTGAAACCCATGGGCACGCTCATAGTGTTTGGTAGGAAACACAACCCCACTCTAAATTGATATACTCTGATATACATCAACATAGTTTCAAGTTACAATTCATAATTTGCACCAAAAAAAGTATTTAAAGGCTTTAAAGTAGATAACGAAGCTATGATGTGCTGGAATCCAATCTATAACCATCAACTACACAGATGCACAGACACAGATTTTCAGCTTATCCCTCCATCTTCCAGGTGCCGCCAACTGTGTGACCGGTCAAAAGAAGAACCTTCTAGCCCTGGCGAAGACCTGGTACAACCAATTCACTATTAACACACTGCGGCTGATGCATGCCAACAAGGCAGTGTGTGGCTTCCACCTGGGCTACCTGAATGATGACCAGCTTATTTTCCAAACCCTGGGCAAACTGCTGGAGCTCTACAACCAGGGCAAGATCAAACCTCGCATTGACTCCACCTATCACTTTGAGCAGGTAGGCTGGAGTGTCATAAGGGTTGTGTGTGTCTGTGTGTTTACATGCATGTACAAATGTACTTCTGGGTACTGGATGTACACAAGCAAACACTGTTATCCATGCATTGATAAAGATGTACAGTAGACGTATCCAGGGGTAGTGCTTGATGACAAACTACCTTGGGGATAATTGACTTCATCCCCTATAAAGGTCATACTGTGTTTGTTTAAAATGTAATAATTCAACTGATGATACAGTTCCACTAAGTTTCTTTTATTTGTAATTTATTGGAACCTTGACTTATTGTAGTATTGTGTATATTGTTATGGTAACGTCAATTGATGCAAGGGAGTTACAAACCACAAACCGCCATGGTCAAAAAAAATCTGAACAAGCAGTCATTTATTTCCATGCCCGTAACTCTAAATAGCAGCTATTAGAACTCAATGAATTCCAGAACTGCAAATAAAATGTCCCCAAGTGTATTACTAAAGTAATAATCGTAATCTTAGCTCCATGACTGTCTGTGTTAACTG
Organism: Osmerus eperlanus; assembly: GCF_963692335.1. Taxonomy (NCBI): domain Eukaryota; kingdom Metazoa; phylum Chordata; class Actinopteri; order Osmeriformes; family Osmeridae; genus Osmerus; species Osmerus eperlanus. The sequence goes on from NC_085029.1 coordinate 14,031,157, forward strand.
TACCTTAAAGGTGGCTCCAGGTTCCTCCACAAATCAAGCAGATGCCCTAGCTCTCCAAGGATCCCTGCAGTCTAAACAAGCTGACATATTGCCTTCATGTAATCACTTAAGTGGGAAGTGTTTCTTCTCGACTGCCTTGAAAGGATATGTTTACACCTCGCTCGCCATTGTAGTATCATTTGGTATCACATCCACACACGGGGGACGCTGCCAAGCCTGTTGAACAAACATCACACACACACTTATGGGCTTGCGATGAGAGAGGACGGAGGCCTGCCGGCTGTTGTTTGCAAAGGGGTGCTTCTGGTGCTTCTGTAATATCATTGCAAAACAAGCTGATTCCTTTACCTGAGCCATTGTAAAGGTTTCCATGGCAACTAGTCATCACCAACCAAGAGGCTTGGTCGTCTCTCCCTATTACTCACCACTTCACCCTTATTGGTCTGGACCCCGAGGAGGAGGGAGAGGTGGGTCTAAGGTCAGGCTGATTAGAGTTTGATTCGGTGAGAAGAGGAAATGACTCTTGTTGCTATGTTACTATTTGACTGCTTATCTACATTCTTTTGAATCGATACATAAATACACAACCACAAATCTGTAAGATGAAAGGATGGTCAGAATGGATTGGAGTGTGTATCATATACCAGTAATCAGATTTCCAAACTATTGGTGCAAATGATCTCTGCAGCTGCAGCCCAGAACCCCCTCCTATGTACTGTGTCTGACGTGTCAAACTGCGAACAACGGTCACCCCCATCAGATGAAATGGGCCTCGACGTCAGTTGCTAGGTGACAGACTCGTTGCCGTGGTGTCGGCCGTTTAGGACATATTTGTTTTGAGTCACAATGAGGCAGGGTTGGGGTAGACAGAAATCGAATTTTGGAGTGACACTTGTAGAAGGAAGGCCAATAGAAAGCATGTTTATGTGGATATAAGTTCTGCATGTGTGTCTATGTTGTGCGTGTATATAAGCAGAATAATATGTCATATTATGTGGACATGGATGAAAGGCCATACAAGTCATCTTGAGCGAGACATTTATGTTTTCAACATAATAAAAATACCAGTTTCCGTCTCACTCCCTATCTGAAAAAAACAGAGATTTGATCCATGAGTCATTTATGAGTCATTTACACAAAAAAATGGATTGTCTGCCTGTGTGCCTGTCTGTCTTTTCTCTCAGGTGGGTGATGCAATGAGGCGTATGCATGATCGCCTCAACATTGGAAAAGTAATTCTGCTTCCTGAACCTAAGAAGGAGGAGAAGGTTGAATCCACCCCTGAGCCGGACGCCACGGACGACAAAAAAGAAGAGACAGAAAAAGACCTGAAAGAGGCTCCTACAGAAGACAACCAGAAAGAGAAGAATTGAGACAGTTGTTGAATAAAATTATCAAGCACCTCTAACTACAGGTATTCTCTATGCCATAGTTAAAAAATATATTTAAAAAAAGTGACAATGGGCTAAACTTTGCTAATAATGTGTATGCTGTTTATTTCTCATATGTAGGATGATGTTGCCCCTAATTGCAGGTCTATGACCAGTGAGTTAAAATGTGACCTGTTACTGTTGAATTTTAAATAGTAGCTGTTCATTTGTGTTTAGGGGCAGTATCTATTTAGACTGTCCAGCATATAACCTACTGATAGACCTGGGTGAAAGACATATGTATTTGACACTATTTGTGGTGCATTTGTTTTATCTGAGTATTTTAACTTATGGGACTGTTCCATTAGTTTCATTATTCTGGTATACTAAATCAAGTGCACCTCAGGTATAAGACAGTATTATTGTATTTGACCCTGTCTTGTCTGATGAAACTAGTGGCCTTGTCTTGCTGAAACAATTGACCTAAGTCTATTTGTGAACCCTCTGGTTTGTAAGAAAGATCCTCAGACAAGAGGCTTTGTTATTTGTTTTATAGCCTCCACCACTGCAGCCTTCAATGGAAAAAATTAGTTAAGTGTTCCAACTTCTCTTAGCCGTTACAGTCAAGTCACTTAAGTAGCCCTCTAATATCCAACTCATATTGCATGCTTTTCTTGATCTAGCTTGCAGAAATTGTGTTTAAACTATGAATTGGAAAGCCGGCCTTCTTAAAAAAACTTATGTCAGTGCTTAATGGAAAGTGTGTGATGTTTAGATGGTTGTGTCTAGTACATCTACAGTATGTGTGTTTGCGCGTTTATCTGTATTAAGAGAGATTTAGATGTTTCATTTTGCATGCTCTCTTTTAGTGTCATGTTGTGTTTGAATGGATGCATACAGTATTTGTGTTATGTGATTTGGCCGTCTAAAGAGAACCAGAAGACCAGTGTTACATTGTCATTTGATTGATTGCCTTTTCCTGACCAAACGTGTGCCAAATCAATTGCAAGCCAACTTTCCCCTTTCCTTTTTCTTGACAGTTAACGTAAAAACAAAAAAAAGTGAGAAATTGGACTTCCTTTGCCTTGTTCAATGCTTAACAATGTCAACCATGCTTAACTGACCTTGTGTGTAAAGGTTTTTGGCACAAGACGCTGATCACACTTTGTTGTACTTATACCCTCAGTGCACTCTGTTGTTTCTCTTCATCTTTAATGGTCCTTGTTGGCTTGTCAGTATTTACAGTGCCTCCTCTACTTTGTGAGTAAATCCCAGGTTGTTTCTGTGTGACTCAAGGATTAACCCTGTCTTCTTCCAGGTCAATCAACCCCCACTGGCCTTTGGAACAGCAGAATGGGGAATATACTTGACTTTTGTATCAAACCACATGATTGCTAACTAAACTGTGCTTGCTTATTGGGTCTTTCAACATTCCTATTTCAGTCCTATACAATCCTATAGTATAACTGATTCATAAGAATTGTTGTCCTATACTTTAAGTTTCCAATATTCATTACAAGACCCACATATGCATCGCAGTTCATAGTATTTTTGTCTGAGGAAATCTTGTGGTATCAATGTTTTTGTGATGACTTCATAGTGCTCCATTTCATATCCGTGGATCTGTATCTAGTGGCTAAGATAAATGACTCCAAATGGTTAATATGAAATAGAAGTGTGGAGGAAGCAGATGTTCTTTCCAGCTGTGGCTGTAACTCATTGCTGTGGGGCAGCAGAGAGGAGCGAGAGAGGGAGGGAGCGAGGGAGGGAAAGAGGAAGCCTGTCTCCCCATCCAAACCACACCAGCTCAACACATTCCACTCCAAGCCATTTTCACAGCCTTCACCGTAGAGCACTGCTATCGCTGTTTTGATCTAAACATTTGTTTTGTTGGAAATGTAAATGTAAAATGTTCCCGTACATTTTTTAATTTGTTTGATTTTTCTCCTGTATGAAATTGTATTCCTATTTTTCCGGGCATCCGAGCAACTGGTGTGAGCTAAGACCTGGCTGGAATCATGTCAGATGAAGGGGAATGGGATTGTAACTAGGAAACAGAGTTACTATTTATTTAGGATTGTGTACTAAAATACAAGTAGTACAGCAGGTGGTTCTATTGTGGAGCTCTAAAGTGTTGGTTTAGGTGCTGAAAACAAAATGTTCTGAAAATGTTTGCCAAATATGATTCTTCCAAGTATTTACTCTTACACAAACGGCACTATTAACTGTATTTATTGTAAAACACATGTATCTGCTTCTAAGTATTTAACTTCATCAAATGAATTTATCAGCAGAGCTTGAAACTAGGTTAAACCACTTCATCTGCTTGTCACAATATCCTGTAATGCTTTCCTGCACTGGTGCCCTATCGCCCTGTTGCCTTATCTGTAATGTTTTCTGAAAAGAATAAATGCCAAACGCATGTGTGACATGTCTTTTGACTCAATATGTAGTACGCAATATGTAAACCGGTTAATGTGTGAACTTATTCAGTACTTGATCGGTTCAGAATATTGTGTACAAATCTGCAATGCTTTTTCTTTCTCTTTTTTTTTTTACAAGTGCTCCACCTACAGCACAGTACACGTAACACAATTGGGAGTCACTCATAAGAAAATAAGAGTGCAGTTAAACTGCCCATGTTGTTACTTTAAAGTCAGGTATGGTAACAGAAGGCATTTCAAAGAAATTATTCTATACACCCTCATTAAACTGAATATATGTGACTTTATTGTAAAGTTTTACAATAAGGCATAATATTTTATTATTGATGTATACGTTCACAATCAATGTGATATACAAATTTAAAGTTACATTGTATTTGTATGGCACCTTTTAGAGTGAATGTCACAAAGTGTTTTACAGTTTCCCACAGATAAAGATCATATATCAAACCCATACCCTTAGACAAGAACAGGAAAAACTCCCAATAAAAAAATTGAAGAAACTTCTGGAGAAGCAATTTAGTGAGGTATCCCTTCCTCCAAAAAAGCAAAAAGTGTAGCACATTCACTGGAGACAATTCATGAAAAATGTATGAAAAGGACAGTTTAGCATAGTCCTAGAAGTGCGTTGAGGCTATGCTCTACATTGCCACAGTTGACCACAATCAGGTACTCTCAAGATTATATTTGGTAAGATGCAGTAGAATTTTCAGAATTTGGTCAGTAGAATTTTCAGGTTTTCTTATTTGAGATGTTTGCTCTCTTTCACAAGCTGAGATGTCAATGCCTCAGATAAGCATTTTAGATAGCTGGAGTCTGGGAACCCATTCCTGCACAGCAAACAACAGAAGATAAAGGTCATTTATGAGTGTTAGATGTGCACTTTGTTTGTACTAGTGTACTCATGCACTTTCATTGTTGCATGCTAAACACTTTTTCCATCTGCCAGGTCAAGACTTACTTGGATTTTCCTCCTTCGATGTTGGTCTTGTGTGGGATGGTTCTCCCCCAAGTGACCTTGTCCCCGGAGTCTGTTGCTCTCACACAGAAGGTGATGCCTTGATGGAAAGCCTGCTCTAGGGACGACACTAGTTTATTGGTTGTCTCATTCATGGGCAAGTAGGCATGGAATATATCCCCTTTGAATGGTGAACCAGGGTTTGGATGGTCTGCCTGGTAAAATAGGTAACAGAAGTGGCATGGATATAGATGTACAGTATGTCAATGCCTGCAATATTTTACTGATAAAAACTGATCTGGTAAAATATGTTATTTTTCACATTAAACATTGGTGATAGTTTCTTGAAAATCAATTTTCATGCATCTTATAATTGTGAATTTAGGTGTTATATATAAAAAATTGCACAGAAATTACACACACATTTCAAATAAGCTTAAAAAAAGGTATAATCTTCAAGATCAAATAACAGATTTATCTCACCCCCTGGATGCCATCAGGAATAGTATATGTTATCTTCCGTGTCGTATCCCTGTGGTACCCAGCCAGACTGAAGGACATTTCTGTAAAGCTCATAGTGCCCCTGATCCCACTGACACTCTCCTCAGGTTTAGTACATACCCTGCACTTGGAATGTACTTTCTCTTTACAGTTTGAACATAAGTTCACTCCACAAGCCATCAAGGTTACAGATTCTGCTGTGCTCCCACAAACGCAAAGCAGAGCAGGTTTCTCAACTGTGCGTCCAACTGGTTTGTATTCACGTTGGTTTACTTCACTGTGCTTGTTATGGGAGCTTTGCATATCAATTGAATCTGAATGGCAGCACATTCTGCAGTGAGGGTTGACTTTTCCTTGGCACCAAAGACACAAGGCTGCACTCACTGCATTTTCTTTATTGGTTCTAGCTGCCAAACTTTCGGTAACCATTCCTTTTGTAAAATCTTCATCTTGCTTTGTTTCCTGTTGAAGATTAAAAACAGGTGACTCTGACTTCTCCCCCTCAGATCCATTGAGAAACAACTCTTTGAGGGCCAACATTGCATCTTGGCAATGCAGTTTGGGGCCCAAGACAAAAATGCTTCTGGTCATCTGTAAGATCAGCACTTTCTCAAATTTATCTTTTACCACACAACATACATCTTCAACAGTCATAGAGTCAGACACACCAACATGTGCCTTCAACAGTTCCTCGGTGTGGAAGTCCTCACACACTTTGGAGACCAGGTCTTTCAACCCCTGCTGAGTCTTTCCAACGTTTGCGGCGTCTGCTCCTCTGAGGTTGAGGATGATCTCTTTTCCTCTTGCATTATCTTCATTCATCTGCAAGTCAGAGGTTAAATCTTCTATTTCTGTGAGGTAAAATTGTTTCAGGTATAGCCATTTAGTTTTGGGCACCTCCACATCCACACTGAAGATTGAAGGTTCCGAGCACCTCACAGGTTTCTGGCTGCTGGAGATGCAGCTTGGCATTTTTCCCTGTAAATAGACACCTAAGTGGTCTGTCTTTCCATTTCCTTTGCTCCTTTCTGGTACAGAGAAACTATTGACCTTCCTGTGAGTGGAGCCTGACTTTGATTGCTCAACAGAATTTGTCGGTGCTACGTTGTAAACAGATGTCGGTACAAAGTCCAGTGAGTTACTCTGCAATTTACCAGAGTTGGCAGCACATTTGGCTCTGTTTGAATTTGAAAAGCTTGACGGTGTAAGTCTGTTTATGGAGACAGGTCCATTCCTCATGAATGGCGTGTCTTCTCCGGTTTCAATCAAGGGCTTGAAATCCTCTGGCCTGTAAGCTGAAAGTGATGACTGTACCTTCAAACTCATGATCTCTGACACAGGTCTACAGTCAAGGCTCAGATTTTCCTTTTCATTCGGTTTTGTGATCAAAAGAGGATACGTCAGATCATCCTCAGGAGTTTTGACCTCACCCCGGCTGGACCTAAAAGTACATTTTGATTTATCAGAACTCACTACCTTCTCAAAATTGGTGTCCATTTTCACCTTTGCCCCTTTGTTTCGGTCATGCTGATCTACTTGGGCTTCCGGCATGTAAGACAGGGATACAGTTCCAGAGGGTTGAACAAATATATTAGGAAGTTTGATCTTATCTGGACCATGCTCATCTGTCGGTGCCTCTATGTCCATTAGGAACTGCTTAGCCTCTGACACATCAGTCCCACTACCGACTAAATAGACATTGACCTTGTCCTCATTTATCATTAGATCTGGGAACGTCTGAAGAACAACATCAAGGGCTTGTTGGAGCCCCTGAATTGGGAGACCTCCCTTGGGAAGCGAAACCTTTCGAAGCTGTGCTTCTGTGTTCTCGTACAAGCTACCCAGTTCCACATGTGTTCGCTCCATGCACTCCACATCCCCATCAACTCCTGTCTGGAGCTGTAGGTAGAGGGTGGTGATATCCTTGGTGGTTACATCCAGTACTTCTACTCCATGTCGATCCAGGATGCTCTTGTACTCTTTAGAGCAATGCTGGAGGTAGCGGAAGATATCAGTATCTATAATCATGGAGAAGTCTTCTTGTGATGTTCCTGCCTTTCCAGCCCTTGATGCCACACTGCGGTTAGTGGAAGACGCTTGGTGTGGTGGGATATGACTCCTCTCTGAACTAGAACATTTTGAGATATCAACTCCACAACGCTGTTCAGCAAACTCATTCTCACTTTGACTTTTCACTTTTCTTTTGGTGGAGTGGTATTTTTTCTGATCACTTAGGACTTCTGATCGAGGTAACTGTATATCCTTAGTGCTTTTTGAGTTCATCACACTCAGCATATACTTAATCAGTGCCTGGACCTCTGAGTAGTGTCCATTTAGAATGCATAGGTCATCACTCGGTTGAAAGTTCATTTTTAGGCCAGGGAAGTTGACTAAAATGTCGGATAGTGCTTTCTTTCCCCCAGGCAATTTGCTGTGGTCCACTTTCACTGTTATGTCAATGAAAATCTAGAGATAATACCATACAAAATTAGCTATTGCAATATTACGTGAACATTTTGATTCACATGTGAAACGTTCACACTTCTTACCTCATCTGGGTCCAATTCTTTTTGGAGAATACTTAGTGTCATTGTGTATAGTATGTCATTCACTGATAATGTTTGAAAGCCATGACTAATCACTCTCTGAGCAACTGAAAAACAAAGTATTTGACATTCACATAAAGTTTTATTTACAGTGCGGTTCCACAGGTTGCGCTTCAACGTGCAAATGCATTGTTGCAATCTTTATTCTATTAGCAAATATACCTTATTGTCAATGTTTTCTATTATACAATCAAGCAAGTTGATCTCTCACCTCCACAATCCGTAAAAGTGATGAGGGCTACGCCAGGTGTTGTCTCGGAAAATGTGATAGATGAAATATCTCCACCTCCATTCTTCTTCCGCAGAAAATGAATCTTCAGTTTATCCGATAATCTGTTCTTGGGGATGTCTACAGGTAGCCCACACACTCTTATAGTACGATCATCCATCCTTGTTTATGAACTACAAGATCCACAGATATGCAAAGGTAGTTCATATGCCTATACAATGAAATACAACTGATGATAAACTGTATTACAGTCATTGTAATATTCATAACAACCAGTGGTTTCAATGCCTCACGTTATATCAATGGACAAATTATCTAATATTTTAAGAATGCTGAGAATATTTCAAGGCGTTGGCTACTTAATTATAGTGCTTGCTATAACACTAAAACTTCCTAAACATGGCTACGTGACTGCCATTACTTGGACACCTGCACATAGAAAAATCTGAAATATAAACAGCACAAATCATGAGATACTTAAATCACTGTTCTAACACTGCATAACGAAAATACACACTATTGTAGGCTATGTAGGCTAGCCTATTTGTCTTACTTCGAGTTTATGAACAAATAATTGTACAACAAAATAACGTAGCAAGTAGGCTATGGTTAAACTGATCGAGTGTCTTAACTTGAAAGGCACTTTCAAGTTAAGACACTCGATCAGTTTATACCTTTTCAGCCGTCTGCTTCCTTTTACCTTTTTTTCCTCTGTCATATGAAGTGCATAAGGAACATCAATAACCTAGCATTTTACTGTTGAAAACAGACTTACCTGTCGAACCCGAGTGTCTGTGTTATCAAGAATTGAAACTGAAAGTAAGCTTACGCCGTTGGGAGATGACGTAAGAAAAAAGTGTATCTGTACATTTACAACAGCATATAAAATTAACTATCTCCGTTCGTATTTCGTTCCATGTTACATTTGTTATTATGTCCGTCGTATCACGCTTTTAAAACATTGCCTAATGTGAAACTGTAACAATAAAGCCTACCGGTATTGCCACAAGAGGTCCTCATTGCCTCATGTGTGAGGGCAGCATATTGCCAAATCTCATTGGATTGTTTAGAATTTGTATCCTATGGTATCCTATGGTAAATATTTAATTATAACTTTCAAAAATTCGAAAATATGAGTGCCTAAAGTCATCAATTCCTCTCGTACTGGTAGAGTTCACAGGACAACACATGCCAATCTTGGAGCCCAACAGTACATTCCACGCAGACTAAGCTCAATATAAATGGAATTTATTCTTATTCTTGGACATTTACAGTAGCTTTATCCAAGCTGAGAGATAACTCTTGTCCAAGTGAATGCTGTAGAGTTACACAGAACTTAAAGCGGTTTGTTAATCGGTAATAGACATTGGAATACGCTTAGACATGCTATGTTGGAAAGATTAACTCACACACTAATCTTTACTCTACTAGGCTTCTGCTGTAATCTACTTCTCTCTCTCTCCCCCCCCCTCTCTCTCTCTCTCTCTCTCTCTTTCTCTCTCTCACTCTCTCTCTCTTTCTGTGTGTGTGTTTACATGTAAATAACAGAGTATTGGTATCTCCCCCAGAAATGCTCAAACTTGTAGGTAGACATGAAGCCTACTTATAGACTTTGTTTCTTTATTAGCCACTAAGTATACAGGTGTTTAACTCTTACACCACGTTTATTGTATAATGTTTTGTTCCAGTCTTGCCCTAGGTATTTTTTATTTTATTGTTTAAGTTGTATAAAAAAAAAAATACAACTCATTGAACAACTTTATCAATAGATATTCTTTACATCTTTCATTTAAATGAGGACATTCAGTTTGAATAGCCTACATAACAACCATGCTTGAAGAAGGAAGAAGGTCCACATTCTGTACTGACTTTAATTCAAAAAATGATTGACAGTCAATACTGCAGGGAACTACTGAAGGACCTTGACCAGTTTAAGATAGGGTTGTGTTAGCAGTAACTTGACACAAGATAATCCTGACCTATATTGCCCTGTTATCAAACTAAAGAGACCAGTGAGGTCACACTGAAGGTTATTTGACATAAAGTTATAGGCCTACTGTGTGCATTCACTGTCCTGTTACATGTTGTTATGCAGTCTATAGGCTAGTCTTTACATGTAGTCTTACATTTTTTCATTGATATGGATTCATTTTTTATTTTCTTTCAAGAGTTGTCCAATAATTGTCTCGTGTGAATGAACTGAATTGACGGTGAATTCTATGTATGCAATCTATTTAGTCTATTTAATTTAACTGAAATTATATATTATATAGACCACAGCTGTTTGGGCAGTACACATTATAGATCCTACCGCGCAATTGAAGCTCATTGGATGAACACGAGCCGCCTTCAAAGTCCGCACATTGTTGTCACGTCATTGGGCAGCAGCCTAGACGTCATCGAGGCTTGCGCTCTCCTTGGTTTTGACGGCCCGTGGAGGGGGAGTTGGAATGCACTTGATCCATCTGCCCCCGCTACCCGGCGAGGCGAAGCAAATGTCCCGTTGCCGATACAAGGATGCGGTAACCGGGCACCAACCATTCGAGACGAGGGGCATATAGCTGACCATTTGAATCACATGTTTACCGGTATATTTTTTATGTCATATTATCGTATTTTATCAGTGTGCGTGTGTGATTTGATTTTACATTTCGATTGTGTCTAATGTCAAATTGACTCTCAAACAATAACGCCAGGATCCATGCATCTAAATCGGAGAGTAGTGTGGGTTTCGTTTAGGACTTTCAAGGGTAGCCTATGTCCTGGCGTCAGTGGCTTGCGAGAATAGATCTTCGGGTGTATATTTAGATAGCTTAGTCACTTAATATGCCCAATGACAAGGCAGCGACTGTGGAAATAGAGAGGGGTCTTCGGTTATCTGCATAGATGCGTAAGAGTTGTATTGGCATGTGCAATATGTTTGTCTCCATTCGATTTCACGCAGGGCGTTGAGAAATATTTATTAACTGGGCCTATAAACTGTTATGCCTTAGTGCTGTTTACTTTTTCATCACAATCGACTAACATCAGTCGTTTTTGTATTGTTTTGTATTTGCAGTAGCCTAGTCTTGACCATGCAATATTTGTGGCAGTTTGACAAATGTAATCCAGACAACATTTGACCTGATTCATTATGGGATTTTGTTTGGGACTGCACCATTGCAAATCTGCACATTTAGGCTTAGAACGCTGTTGATTTAATATGCTCCAGCCGATAAAGCCTGGACGATAATGGATTAAATCAGTGTACTATATTGAGATTATCTTGGTTCAAGGACTCCTCACACTTGACAGTTAATTCAGTTTCAACTATGATTGAGAACCTTGCCAATAGATTTCAAAAGACATGGGGCAGGGTGTATTGCAGGGGTCTATACTTATGGTTGGTCCACATATGGTCAAGATATGCAGTGATGTAACATCCTCAAGCCCAGCCCCCTCGCCTCACTCAAATTACAGCATGTCCACAACAGTGGATGCCTTGTGCCTGAAGCCTAGCTCAGCTTTTATGGCACGATTCCAAGATCAAAACTGTATACTAATGTAAATGTATACAATTGATGTGAGTAAGCATTCCCAACCCATTTTCAGCACTATAGATAGATTCCCATATTGCACCCCATCTGACATGTTATTTTGCACTCTCCAGGACACTAAAAACAACACTATTGAAATGTGTGGGAATTGGCTCATAATTGTTTCTCTTTTGCTTGGCATACATCCTGGTTAGTCCCCTTTCCACCCATTTTCCTATCTCTGTGCAACATCTCTTCCTTTCCTCCACTAGATATGACCTGTCCCTTGGGACTTGGTTAGAACTAATTATAGTGTCTTCTTATTGCTGTGACCTTTGTTGGGTAAATTGACTGTGTAGTAGGAACACAAAGAGAGTCACTTGCAGAACCCATACTGCAGTCCAGTAGATTATGGCACGACAGCAGAAAACTGGTTTTGGCACGATTAGCATATACATACAGTGTTGCCTTCACCTTTTTTTAATGCTACTGTATGTGGCTAGAACATAAGTTGTTTTTTTAACGGTAAGGATATAAATAACTCCTAAACTGTCAAATTAATTTAGAAAACTAATTCAAATTCTTGAAAATTGGTGTGTATATTTTGACCTTTCTACCCAGTATTAAAATGTATTGAAATATTTATTCCACTTCCTTGTTTTTCTAAGGTCAGAACGAGCCACCTTGCAATTCATAACAAATCCAACATGGCTGCCCCATCTGGCCCCTCCCCTTCCATGTCCTCACCCAGGCGCTTCCTGGTTCTTTTTGACTTCGACGAGACCATCGTCAATGAGAACAGTGATGACGCCGTTGTGAAGGCGGCACCAGGCCAGCAGCTTCCTGACTGGTTGAGAGAGTCCTACAGGGAAGGGCACTACAATGAGCACATGCAGCGTGTGCTGGCCTATATGGCTGAACAGGGTGTGTCTGAGGACTCCATCCGTTCCGTGATTGAAAAGATCCCACCCACACCTGGACTCCTGGCCCTCTTCCAGTACCTCCTCATCCACCAGCAGGACTACGAGATGGTCGTCGTCTCTGATGCCAATATGTACTTCATCGAGGCGTGGCTTGAGTATGCTGGGGCTCGCCATCTCTTCCAGAGGATCTTCACCAACCCAGCCAGCTTCAACCCAGAGGGCGGTTTGATTTTGCTGCCCTTCCACTCCCACTCCTGCCAACGCTGTCCTGAGAACATGTGCAAGCAGGTTATCCTCCAGGACTATCTGGCTCGCCGGCAACAAGAGCGCGGCTGCCCCTTTCAGAGGGTGTTTTATGTCGGGGACGGGGCCAACGACATCTGCCCCTCCCTGGCCCTGGGTCCAAAGGACACAGCATTCCCCCGGAGAGAGTTTCCCATGCACAGGTTGCTGGCCCAAATGCAGGAGGCTAAGCCTGCTAGCTTCCATGCAAGCGTGGTCCCCTGGGACACTGGAGAGGATGTGGTGGACTACCTGAAGAAGATAGTGGACAAGAGATGAGAGGAGGTGGGAAACAACAATAAGGGGAAGAGGGGGAGAGAAAGGATAGAAAGAGAGAGCTATAAAAGAGTGCTAGCCCCGTATGGCCTGGTTTTAGAGAGCCAGAGAGTGTGCAGTGTTAGGATTAAGCTAATACTGAGGAGTCAGCAAAAAAAAGCCTTAATTACTACTCTATCGGTTGAATACGTTTAAATTGTTGCTGACCTGACATACTACATAACAGAAACAGCTGTACTATAAATTGGTGCTTTTCTCTATTGTTCTTTGAGGATGTGTAAGAACTTTTGCTTCTGTCCAACTTTAGCCTGGAATAGCATTGAGCATATCATGACTGGATGCTAAGTCTGACATAACTTGGTGGTAACCTGTAAGGTAGGCCGCTAAAGCTTTCCAGTAGCTCTCCAGGACTAGGTCTAGGTGTCACAGTGCTGGGGGGATGCTCTGTTGACAGCTAACTGCACCACTTGTACACCACAACACCAGCAGTTCAGCTATCCAATAAAGACCGTGTTGATAAGTTGATCACAGTAGAATCAGGTGTTCTAGCGCTGTCTGGTACAAAAGGCCACACACATAGAGTCCCTCCAGGACAACGCACTATGAACACTAGTGTAGGGTGACACTAAGACTGTGTGACACTGTGGTACACACACTGGCACGTACACTGACACCTAATATACAGGCTGATTATACAAGGTAACTCACACCGTCTTGTGATGCAGAGTGATTGCTATGTACACTTTGCACTGTAGCCCTGTATGCTGTGTACGTACACCCTTGGACTGTGAGAGCTTTGTGAAACACTTGCAGTATGTCAATCCATACTCTGTTCCTATGCTAGATGAATCAATGTGGTCTCTTCAGATTTCTGACCATACTTTCCCTCCCTGAACTCGGTTCCCGTAAACAATATTTTAATACAAACTTTTAATTCAAAATAAATAAAAAATCTGCACTGAGAGAAAAGCAATTTATGTAACCCTCGTATTTAGAGAATCAGCATTGGCTCATTTCAGTATTTAAAGGATTTTGAGGAGTGAACTTTTAATTCAAACTCAATATACTACAAGTATATTGAATGCTGTCAAGCGCTGTGAGAAAAAAAAAGGTAATGGGTTTTGGTTTGAAAAACATGATATGGCTTTGAGTTTTCATACACTTGAACCCATCAATCCATTGTAACAAATCCATCTAGCTTCCTCAACTAATCAAGATTAACTCAACTGGATGACATGTTGTCATTAAATAGTGACCTTAATGTATTACAACACTTGAAAAGATGATTTAGGAATTCAGCCTGGTGATATTAATACATAGATCCAGAATCTGAATAACATCTTGAGTTGTCTTTTCACTTTTTGTTTCTCAGGGAAAGGAGAGTTTATTTTTAAAGCATGAATTCATTATAGCAATAGAAATTGACATATTTGCATGATTGCTTATTGGATAATTAGCTGTGACAAACAATCAGCTACTGTAAATCACAATGATTTACTCTTTTATGACAACATATTATGTGATTCAATAAGTTTGTGAATGATGGGCTTTGAGTGTTTCCTGCATGGATTACATGTACAGAAATACACTCTAGACCTCTTTTACATTTGGATATTAGATCTGTTATTTTAATTCGGAGTTATGTGCAATAGTGAGATTCATGATGAGTATTAGTGCTCTGGGGGGTTAGTAAAGAAACAAAGAGTGAAAGCAAAATATTCCCCTAATGGTGCAATACTCTTTGGCATAACCCCCTTTAGCTAATACACACAGAAGGACCTTTAAATTTACGGTGTTATAAATGTTGGTACGTACAGCGTTATGGGCCACACAAATAAGAATAACCATTACAAGGGTATTTCTTCGCTAATGTATAGATTTTCCTTGATCTTGGTGTGTTTGTGTGCATTGTTCTGGTTTGGACGAGTGCTACAATCTTGTGTTGACCGGCATTTACTCTTCTTGCAATACTGAACTGATCCTCTTCACTGTTCTACTTAAAGAGACTATGCTGTGTTTTAATGTTCTGGTAAATGTGTATCTACATTGTAAAAACGAGATAATGTGTGTCACATACTATTATACCAATAGGAATATAAAGCCATTAACTAACTGAGCAGTTGTTTTTTCTTCTTTGTATTACTGTCACCTTTATGCAGATGCTTTGCTGGTTCCCAGACAAGGGTAAAACAAAAATCACTGATGCTGTTTCTTAGTGTATAGATTTATATATTTGACCTCTAAAAAAGCAACACTGATGCCTGAAAGGTTTGTTTGACAGAACCCCATCAAATCGTTTTCACATTGATATTTTGACCACAAGATGGCGATAAATTACTAGATTTTTTGACAGAAACGGAATTGTGATAAACCAACAACAGAATTTTGGAACTGAGAGGGCACTCTGTAACACATCACTGAGGTGAATTCTCAGACAGGTAGACAAGGTATTTTAATTAGAATGGGTAGTCAAGCCTATTTCAACTTTAATGTTCTGTTTATGACAAAGAATATCTATGGTTTGCCTATACACCAACCATTTCATAAAGATACTCCATTTATAGTAATAAAAATAGTCATAATGGTGCTCACAGTCCACATAATAAGTCAAGATTAATTTACTATAGAAACCTTTTCAAAGAGCGAGCATTAAAGAGTAAAATTCTTAAAAAGCTCTGTGAAATATAACAATTTAGACAAGCATTAAAGAGTACACAGGCACTACACCTGTCAGCAGCAATACTGCTGATCTGAAATTGCCATCTTGTTTTAACTGAGTATGACATGAGATGCCCGCGGCCACTCAGCAATGCAGATGACGTCTGGTCCTTGTGTGTCTCTGTGTCACTTTGCGCATTCTGCAGAGCTGAGAGGCTGCTGAGCTCAGCTGAGTAATTGATTTGACTCAGCAAGACTGACTCTACTACAGACTTCTTTCATTTTCTGTCTTTTTTAGATTGTGATAGATCTGTTTATTTGTTATGACTGCCCTCCTCTTTTCTTTTGCTCAGATCTTTCTTAGATAAAGTTCTCATCTATCTATATTATAATCTTTTCTTTTTTATTAGTTTCTATCTATCTATCTCGAGCTCTTGATCTTGCTTTTGCTCTCGTCTCCTCCAGGGTATTTTGTGTTCTGTTGAGGTAGTATTTTAAACATTTTAGGCAGTGTAGGACAACCAAAACATAATTGATAATTGATCTTTCATTCCAAGTGGTATTGATATCACATTTGCCATTGAGAGGGTATGTTCTGTGTCTAGGACTGTCAAAACTTGTGACTAAATTCAATTGTCAGTGACCTCAGTGCTGTAATTGAACAAGTGGGGAATTTGATCAGTGTCAAGCCTGGTAAGGACGATGACAAATCATCAGCCCTTTCTTCCTTCGCTATCCTCCTTCTTCACTATCAATATTCAGGTACTGGCATTTCCTTGGTCTGATAGGTCCCTCCCTTTTCACTACACTACAGAGGAATCCCACTTGTCAAAGCACTTTACAATGCCGATGCTATCTGATGATTGGCTGGTGGATAACCCATTGATTTTCCTCCATTCAATTACTCTCTTAGGTGAGAGATAATTCAGTGAAGAAACTTCAGGCTTTTAAGAGGTCACTTTGAATTAAGACTCTGTGCTTCTATGCCAAAAAGCTATCAGTCTGATTAGGCTCAAGATGTTTCTCCTTTCTGTGCTCGATTCCTCTTGCAGTCCAATGCTATAGCCAATGTGCTGTTCTGGCCAAAGGTGAAGCGAATTGTTTTTGGAGTCACTCCCCAAAGCAATGGCAGTCAATTTGCAAATGTGAGAGAAGATAGGAGGGAGACAAAATGCTCTCTTGTCAGATTTGAAGTAGGCTATCATTTGTGGGTAGAAGTAAAGGGAGATCTAGTTCATTCATTCACCTAATATCTAAATCACTCAACCAAATCTACAAACTCAAACTGGTTGTCCTATCAAACCTGTTCACTAAATTCCAACCAATCTCATCAGTCAAAAAAAACGGATGAACAACTTGAGACTATGAGATTTACCGAGAAACAACAAACGACATTTTAAATTAGTAGTTAAAGCCAGCTTTGATTATTTTATTTGAGAACAGAGGGATATGACTGTAGCCCACTTGACGTTCAACTACCATAAACCTGCCCCCCTTCCTCTCCCCTCTTTTTGCCGCCTCCTCCTCCACCGCCCAACTGTAAAAAGTAGTCAACCCAATGGTCGGGCTTACAGTATTTTTCCTCAAACATTTCTGCAGCAGAAAACGAGGTTAGATGTTGGAGGAGAACATAATGGAGTAGTTTATGTGGAACTCGCTAAAGAAGAAATCGGCATCTTCAGTTATAAGATTATCATCTGTTCAGCAATGTAAGTGATTGACAAAGATTCAGGTTAGTCACGTACGTTTCGTATAGCCTAATGTGTGTTCACTGATATTTGAATGATAATATAAATGTGCAAATATGGGCAAAAACAGTACAACAAAGTTTGTAATGCCACATGACATCACAAGCTCCTGTGGAAGTTTTAGTAGTTTAATTTAGTTGCATCTGCACAGTAAAACCGACGTCCTCGAGCTCTTGTCTCTCTGGTCTCTGTGCTGCTCACTGTTCTCTTAAAAGAAAGTTTTCGTTAGTTGAACAGCTTTTCAGGATTGCTTGCATTTGGATCGTTCAAGTAGCTATCTGATTCGGAAATATACGTCGCACATGTCATCTGAAATAGTTTGAGAATAATTACTGCTAGCTTTCGAGACGCATGGACTGTCGTGGCTAGATATCATCCAGCTGTTTTGCTGCTAGCCAGTCAGTCACTCCACAGACGGAACGTGAGCCAGTTGGTCTGTGTATGGTAGGTACTGTAGTTAAGCCAACGTGCCAATTTTTGGATATGTAATTGAGCGAAGGTTGCCTACACTGCGACTAATCCCGCAGTTTTGTTGTTTGACCAGGGTATCTCCGAAGAATTTGTCAAATATACAAGAATATTGTTTTCCATTTGTAAATTATATTATTATTATTTAGCTTAATTTCCGACCTTATGTAGGTATGCTGGTTACTGCTAATTCAAGTTAGCTTGCTAGCTCGATGGCAGCGGTTAGTGGCTAACGTTACAGTCGCTGAGTCTGGATTGAACCTAAATTAGGTTTAAAAATTGACGGGAATTGTATCTTGGCTAAATTGTTAAAATATGCTTTCGTTTCAACAAGCTTGTTCACTGGTTTGATTAAACCAAGCCATCATTTACATTTAGTCATTTAGCAGACGCTCTTATCCAGAGCGACTTACAGTAAGTACAGGGACATTCTCCCCGAGGCAAGTATGGTGCATTTTGCACGGCCGGGAATCGAGCCAGCAACCTTCTGATAAATAGCCAGACTCCCTAACCGCTCAGCCATCTGACCCCAGCTGTTTGGCGGACACACTTTATTGCAATGCATACAATGAATGCAAGGTTAAGCCTCATCAAAAAGTATGCTCTCCAACTACTGCTGTACATGTACTTCTACCTATTCATAGTAATATAGGACAATTGTTTATTACTGTAGATGTGAAACAGTCAGGTGTCGAACATGTCGTTTATCAAACTTAAACTCAGACACTCAGGGCCATTAACATGAATATAGAGCAAAGTATGTGTTTTCCTGTAGGCTGCTCTCGGGTTTGGTTTCATTGAATAGTATTTAATGTCCCATGCTGTGTTTCTAACTCGGACATGACCTGGACTTAGACTGAACCTCAATTATCATCAAGGCTCCTCTCTGTTCTCTTGTCTTCAGGTCTGTAGTGTGAACATCTGACAAGTCAAGTGGACTGACAAGCAAACAAGTGGAACAGAAGACAAAACAGGTACAGGTCATAGTGATATGATATGATAGTGATATATAAACCTGATTTAAAAATCTGTTTGTATGTCCAAGTAGGCCTATCATGAGCGGAGGAAAATATCTACATCTGAAAAAATTGATATTTTTTTCATGTGGGCATTTTGGGCATTGTGTATCTGGCCTAAGTGAATCAAAATGACATTTATGATTTAAAACTTCAGCGGTCATTAGCAACATAAGTAGCTTTGCTTATCACAGACATTCAAGCTTGTCAGAACCCACCACCACATCATATACACTTAACCGCCTCTTAACATAGAGAGATTGCCTTCCTCCTCTCTAAGGTCATGTTTAGATGGAGTCACATTTATGCTATGTATGGTCACACTGTACGTTTACATGTTGAGACTGTACTTACCAGCAGGCTTAAACAATTTCCCCATTCTGTGGGTTTTTTCTCATATGTAGTACTCATCTTACATTAGCCACTTGTTGAAACCGTTACTTTCAGTTAGACTCGACTTCATGGATCTACTAATAATAGCATTGACAGATGATAAATGTCTGAGGGTATGTGTGTGTTTGCGTCTGTGTGCACGCTTTTGTCCAGAGAGCCCTTTTCTGAGAACAAGAGACCATCCAGCCATACATGGTCATCCATGTGTTATTTCCCATCAGAAGGGACTAAACCCCAAACAACAATTCCCTTCATGCCTTTCCCTCCTCACAGCCTGCCCTCCAGCTGGGCACCAGCCTATCAATCTCGCCCTTGTTCAGTAGGGTGGGCTACATCCCAGCTGGGCCACACCACTCTATGGAATTATGCATCAAGTTGTGGTTTAGGGACAGTGTGAGGGGACCAACTGTCTGAAACCCAACCCAAACTTTGTTTTTAGACAATATAATGACACTTGAAACTAATCAGGCAGCCAGACTAGAGTTCTTTCCAAATTGTTTGTCTGATAATGGTATTATAGGTCTGGTTTTGGTTTTGACTATGTTCTTAGTTACTAAGTACTGTTCTGAGTACTAGGGAAAAGTGTTAGAGGTCCTCCTTTTTTCTAACAAACTTTTGTTCTGAAGTTGTTGTGTTTGGCTTGAATCCTGAGTCTTCCTATACAGATTTGGTAGTACCATGAACAGAGCCCAAATCCTGGTCCGGTTCATTCTTTGGCCCTAGGGGTGTCTGCTCACCTGGCAGGTTCCAGCAATGAAGTACTGCTTTCCTAAGAGCTTGATCTTAACAGCAGTTCACATACACACACATTTTACCCCCCTACCAGATTGGCAGGGTGTCAGGATCAAAAGGAGCATCACATCAGTGTCGACAAATCGTTTTGTACTGTAAGTAAACTAACGCTTACTGTCTATTAGAAATGAATAAGCATGAATGTTTTTGACACAGTTATACAATTGTCAGAACCTTTATTGGCAATTTTAGTTCATCAAAGTGGATGTTCACAAAACCCCCAGCCTGCCTCTGGATAAGTACACTCAGTTTGAGACTAGTTATTCTGTAGTCATCCAGCTAGTCTGGGATTTCAATGAATAGTAAATGAGCTTTTCTTTTAAAATCTTAATACTCATGTCTTGCTTCTTCTTTGACCAAACAGAACTCACAAAATGCTACGGTTATTCAGTTAGGCTATTATCACGTTCCTGAATTGTAGCTGCATCTGTCTGATAAATGTTGCTTATAAAGGGTACCTGAGAGGCCTTGCAGCAGACTGCTATTTTGAGCCAACAATGAAACGAAGGTTGATATTACTAAGACAAGAGCAATTGCCAGACCCCCCAAATGTGTTTATACTTGAACCTTACATAAGATAGGTGGGCTTTCTTTACTCCATTCACTACGAGAGATATTGGAATTGGTTCCTTCTTTCAGTTCCCCATTGCTGCCATCCGAGTATATAAATATATGTTTTAACTTTTTTCTCAACTTTGTCGAAATTTTGCTGGTGCATGCAAGTTACTTTTTAATGAACACTGACTTTTGGCCCTATTCAATCATAACACAGTAATCATGTTTCTAGGATAAGCCTTGTTCTTGCACTGCAAGAATGTACGCTGATTTTGTATGCTCAACAAAACCTTGCACAGTGTGAATACAAAATAAATGCAACCAAAAACATGTCAAATCTGCTGTCTTGCTCACAGTGTGAGAGAATGTTTTAGTTTATCCTGGAAATGTGGTTACAGTTGAAGTAGAAATTGAAAAGGCAGTTTTTTTTAAATCTGAAGGAGCACACAATTAGATCAGATCGTGAGAGAGTCACATTGAATCCATGTGGCACTGTCAAGTATAGATTTGCTGTTTAAACCTTTTACTATTGTAAACACTTGACATACGCGTGGCATACACACTTTGTAAATAACTGTCCTAAATCCAATGTTGAACTAGGATTAGATGGACAGAAGACACAGAGTAAAAAAGTGAAGAGATTGAAAGACATGGAACTGAGAGTATAGAGGCACCGTCCCGACAGCTCAGCACCTCACCATGTCAACCGGCATCTTAACAGCCTCATTCTGCAGCCCTTCGGAGACTGTAAGCCATGCTTCTCACAGCCTGAGGCCTTCATAGCCAGGCACTTACCGTGACGAGTTGCTCTTTCAACTCCCAAACCACAAATAGTTACTTTACTGGCGCTCTGGGGAGGCGGAGGCTTCTGGTCTGGGACAGACAGGCAGGCAGGGAGGGGAAGGTGCCCTGCATTCCCTGTGGTGTTTTTACCCGGGGTCCCAGAAGGCAGTGGTGTCCCGGGTATTTGTTCCCCTTTGAAGTTACTTATTTATGTTGGGAAAATTGAACAAAAAAGGAATCCATACCAACCAATCAATAACTTCTCCTGACACGGCTCATTCACTGAAGCCCTCTTTTTTTGTTGTCAGTATGCATATACATACAGTACAGTAGAGAGTAGATTTCCTTCTTACTTTAGACTGTATTTAGGTAGCGTTAAATATCCAAAGTTAACTACCTCACAATCGTTCAGTACACATCAGTAACAAGTAGTCTAGAATTTCTAACATTGCTGTATTGTTGATTAGTGTGCCTGACCGTTTTGCTTGTGAACGTTAATTTTGTAGAAATTAATCCTAGCAGTTGCTAGTCAGTTGTGCCTTGTTAGTCTCAGTTAAATGTGTTCAGTGTGATGAACATATATAGAATGTGACAGCAGCTAACTTTTATGTTTTGGTGTGTCAGCTTGGCTAAGTAAGTGCCTCTGTGCCCTTCCAAACAGTGCTCCGACACCCAGGAGTAAAGCGTGTCACTCTGAGGGCTTAATGAGTGTAGCTCCACAGAGACACACACACAATCCCTCCTCAGGCTACATGCTTAATTATGAGGTTCTGTGTGCTTGTGTTGGAGGGGGAGGGAGGTGAAGGGAGTATTTTGCAGAGGATGTTATTAAGAGTCGAAATGATGGGAGTGTTATGGAATTGTAGAAACGATGACACTTGAGATATAGGGGTGATCCTTGAGAGGCAACTGAGAGATTTGAAGCGTTTTTAGAAGCATTGGGTATGAGACATGATGGGGAGGAGGGCATAACCGAGAGGAATATCCTATAGATGCAGCTTCTGGAATGTGGCTTTGGTCATAGTGCTCAATGGAGACCCTGTTTGAGGCTGTGAATGGACTGGGATGCCTATTGTCTGTGCTCAGAACGCTGGTGTGTGTGTATGTGTGTCTCATTACAGCTAATCTGGCCCCAGTTTATCCTAGTACATCTAGAGTACATCTAGTCCCAGTTTCTCAGACATGGATTAAGCATAGTGCTAAAGTAAGAGGAAAAATGTCATGAAGATCTCCATTGAAGGAGTTTTTAGTCTATGACCAGGCTTAATCCATGTCTGGGAAACTGGGCACTAGTTTTGACTGGAGGATATTCAATTGCCAGATATCTTCCTGTTCTGCATTGGTTTGGATACATCAAAACCTATTTGAGGAAAGACTTGGCCTAGGATACACTATTAATAATAACTGTCTACTAAGCGTTTTGAACCTCTATTTATGACATTACAATAAATGTACATCTGTTCTACACAGTTTTACTATATAGTCATGTTTCCAACCAACCACATCATTAGAACCTATCATTAGGGCCCCAGAAAGAGAAATAACCTCAAGCCTCGCTAAAAAAGGAAGACAATTTTACATTTTATTACTCTACAAAATGTGGTATTTTCAATAAAGGCATTACTGCTTTTGCCTGCAAACCCTCCAGTTCTATTGCACTTCCACATGACAAACTCACTCACTCACTGTAAAATGCCAAAGAACGTTTTCTGTAAATGGGAGAGTGAGAAGAGAAGATCTCAGAGCACCTTTAAGCACAGACATCTGCGCTTAAGAGCCTTTGAACTCTTAGGTAATTATCAACGTGCAGCAGCAGTTTAAATGATGCTGATGAAAACTAGAGGTGAGAAGTGTTATCCAGATGACTGCAGTGGCCGGTGCTCAGAAATGATCTGTGTGTGTCATCCTGTGTGCGCACAGGTGTGTCTCTGGGCATGCCTCCATGTTTGTGTGTGTGTGTGTGTGTGTGTGTTACACAACTTGTAGATGAACCAAAAATGTCCCTAGAATGAGGCAGATGCATCATACACTGATACCAAGCATATACACCATGCAGACACTCTCTCCTGCACACCGGGGGTTTCCTGGGGAAACACCTTGGCATCCAGTCTATGCCCAGAACACACGGGACATTACACAATCCAGCCAGATGGTGTAAGTTTAAGAGGCTGCGTTACTGTTAATGAGACAGGTCATTAAATCGTCCAGGCCTCCATTCATTTCTCAGTTAGGTAGACCTCTTGAAGTAGCAGATTTAGACTGTGTGGTCACCCGAGTAACCTCCACGACATCAAAATGGGAGCGTATCAAAAGGATTGCTTTTTTTGCCCGAATGGAAACAACGCTTAGGCTGGCTTTTCCTTCTTCATGTGTTGTGATGTCGTCATCACGTGGAGTTTAAACGCAGTGCTGTGCATTGTTCAAAGGACAGATCAAGTGTATCCTTAAGCGTGCCTCACTTTGCCCTCTGTCTCTCTCTGTCTCTTTCCCCCTCCTCGCTAGCAAGTGACGTTTGTTCTGTCACGTGAATGCATATGAGTGTTGAATGTTCGGAGGGGGTAGGGGACATTGGCTTCACGTAGGCTATGGTACACAAACATACACACACGCACACATCGTAACCTTTTGAGGGTCCCATCATGACTTCTGTAACTTGGGTGCATTCATTAGCACTTAAACAGATAGCTATTGACAGATGAATGGCAGCGGGCAAGATTAAGGTTCTTAAAGGGTATCTCTGTAGTTCTACAATGAGATAAAAAGAAGGTAACATGGAAGCATAGGTTGTCATCTAACCCCATTTGTAACTAGGTGGAGCCAGGCCAGTTCCGGGCCAGTTCAGGGCCAGTTCCAGGCCAGTTCCGGGCCAGTTCCAGGCCAGTTCCGGGCCAGTTCCAGGCCAGTTCCAGGCCAGTTCCCCACCTTGCAGCAGGTGAGCGGGCAAACAAATGACCCTCCTCCAAAGTGTGGATTGTTGTGCCGCTACTCAACTACCTTCTCAGCTGTTGTGTTGACTGACTGAGCTACACTTCACCTCAGATCACCCCTACTAATTACAGCACACAGAAGTGTGTTCGGCTGCAGCCAAGCTATATTTAAGGCTATTTAAGGCTAAAATAAGCACACAGATTTTTATTTCAATTGTCTTCGGGGCGGGGGGGGGGGGGGGGGGTGAGAGACTCATTCTGTCTTCCTCTTCTTCCCTCGGCTAACAGTGGCTTGCGGGTAACAGTTAGCCTGCTGCGGATCTCAGTATTTGCCTGATTGGTTGTTTGGGGGAAAAGGATGGCGTTGTATTGCGAAGAGCTGTAGATGTATTAGATTAGACTGCCAGATGAATTTTGTGCAAAAAAAAATTGTTTTCAATGTTCTGCAAAATAAGATGGGATAACTGCTTACTTCACAAGAAAGGATATATCCTATAATTTCTGAACAGCTTTTAATTGTTTAAAAATGCTCTCTGGGATGTATAGCCTAGTCTAGTCTCCTCTCCATGCCAAGTGGTGCTAAAGGAAAATAACCAGACCAATTCTAAATGAGCCCTGTGGTTGTTGTTGGCGTGTTTGTGGAAATGTTTGCTTAGAGCTCCGTGCAGCTATCCCTGAGTTGCCCATTTGTCATGTGTACATTTGCACGCAAACAGTACAGTAAAAAAGCGCTTGAATTAAAATGTGAATGTGGTTTAGAATAGAAACCAGCAGGTAAAGTGGATAAGACATGTCGGTAAACATGGTCCTTTTTCCTTGGCCTAAATCCTATCTTCTGTATTAACATCTAATTTTAGATGTGCATCAATGACAAATATAAGACAAATAGATTTTGTTTAAAACTCATGATTTTTGGTCATTAAGAACATCCGTTTTATTCTACATTAGCTATAACGATGAAGCGGGTAATGAAACAATTTTCTACTTATAAATGTAAACACGACAGACGCTGCAATATCAATTGCGGAAACTTTTCTGAACTACTGTGTTCCCCAACCTTACTGTTTGAAAGAAATGATATTTACTCTCCTATATAAGAACAGTATGCACAGCACAGTTTATGTTGTGTACTGTGTTAGCATGGCAGGCAAATGCACTGGACCCTATGGAGGGAATGTGTAGAGTACTCGTTAGCCTACTACGCTCTGGGGAACGGTTTGTAACAATAGCAATTATGGTTAGACATTCCTTGGTTATCATTACTCTTCCCTTTGTGTACTGTAAGTGTGGGTTTAGACAAGGGATTGAATGTACTGCGATTAAAGTAAACAAGTTGTTATTTGGAGAACACGATGTGAGGGATGGGTAATGTGTGTAGCTTTGTGTGTGTGTGTGTGTGTTTCTGCACTGCACAACCTAGGGAAACTCCCCAGTAAACTTGATTTGTGAATCAATCCATGCAGTAAGTTTTCTGATAAATACGACTGACGACGTGCCAGCTTCATTCCCTTTGCTGCCAGGGAAGAGCTCTATCGGAGCATAACATAAAAGACTGATGTCTTGTTTCTTGATTGCGTGTCTGTGAACGGAAGGCAGACAGACAGCGTCAGAAGACTCAAGCGTTTTTCTGTTGCTTGTATCCTTAGTTTACATTTAGTCATTTAGCAGACGCTCTTATCCAGAGCGACTTACAGTAAGTACAGGGACATTCTCCCTTAGGCAAGTAGGGTGAAGTGCCTTGCCCAAGGACACAACATCATTTGGATGGCATAGCCAGGAATCGACATAGCAACCTTCTGATTAATTGCCCGATTCCCTCACCACTCAGCCATCTGACTCCCTTCTCCAGTGTTTAGTTTCTTCTTCCCTTCTTCCCCCACGCACAACATGCACTGGGAAGGGAGTAATGGCAACGTCTGAGAATTTTGACATATGCAGCCCTATGTGTGTTCAACATGACTGCGGTTACCCGACAGCAGCTGTCACTATGGCGATGTCAAGAAGTCACTCCAGACCCTGGGAAGCTCAGAGGGCCATGGAGAAGTCGAGGACACAGCCCCGGATCATCCCTCAGTCAACCACTGTCCGTCTCCTGTTCTCAGCTCAGCCTCCCTCTCTCCCCCGCTGCACGTTGCAGTCGCACGCCCGCCGTCCTCCGTTAGTCCCTCTCAGCGCACACTTGTGTGTCCTCAACTTCCAAGTAGTTACAGTTGTCCTTGTCCCTGTTTAGGGGTCTGTGAGACTTTGGTCTGTGGGTGATTATCTTGATCGTGATGATCTGGGATGTTGTCGTTGTGTCGTCATGCTCGCCACTGGCACAACAGTTTGCTTGCGTGCCGAAAACTAGTCTCATGTCCTTGCAGACTTCAACCCGTCTCCTTCCATCTGTCTTCACTCTGTGACGCGTGTCATCATCTCCTTCCAACCAGTTGGAGACAGACCTCCGATATCATTCTATTTGTTTTGCATACACACCGGATTGTCCTCATAATAACATTCATGTTTGTGATTCACACGTTTTAGTCACACGGTTTATCCGTCATCTTCTTGTTCCACGTCTACAGAGGTCAGTCTGTGTTACACATGGATTGTATTGTGTTCTGTTGTTTGGTTAAAGATAACAGGTTACATAGACAAGGTTAACGTCCTGCTTACTGGAGATAAGAAGTAGTTGGAATGGTACAGAAGGAAAAGGTTTCAGCGTTTCAAACCTCACCAGGAACAGGAAACAACTCTGTCCCGACATCATGGCCATTACAAACGGTATTTCCATAAGGAAATCGCTCTTACACCAATTTTTGTTTTAGTAGTATTGAAATGTGTAGTCTCTGAATAGCCTCATCCAAATTGCTCCTTTAAATCAGAACAAAAATCACTCTTAGTATTATTTGGTTCACTACAACTATTCAAAATCTGGATGGCATTACCTCTGAGCTCTCTCACTGGACCAGGGGCGTAGCCAGAATAATCGTTTTGGTCAGGCCTAGAAAAATATGGATAAGCATCTTTTCAGTTTTTGTACTTTACGTACCCAGGACTACCTGTGCCTACCCAGGCCTACCTGTGACTACCCAGGCCTACCTGTGCCTACCCAGGCCTACCTTAGGCTACGCCTCTGCACTGGCCGTTATTTATGTCCTCTAAACGCACACGCCTGCTCTGCGTTTGTCCTCACCCCTTCTATTATAATTTTTCTGCTGATGTTGTACAACTTTCTCCTTCCCACAGTCTAAAACTAACTTATTGCCTTTGCACCAGGGCATGCCTTTGTGATATGTCAATTTGTCTTGTCAAACTCAATTCATCCAAATGCAATGTCTCTTCCCTCTAGCCAAGTACTCACCTCCCCAATATCTCTCCATGACACTTAACTGTACCATTGCTTCAGATGCTGAAATCTTAACTCAATACTATAGGCATTCTGATACCTAGCATATTGTTCTTCACTATTATATATGTGTGGTAATTATTTATTTGTATTAAGAGACATTAACCACCAGCCATACAAAACATTTCTCTCTGTCTATGTGATAGGGATTTCTCAACTGAGATCAACAATAATTGTGAAGATTGTTTTTTTATATTGAAAGTTCACTAAAATCCCATTACCAATACAGCAGGTCAGGGTAGCTTGCATACAAAACTCTGGAAACATGCAACTAAAGGTTATGAATCATCTCCTGCATCCTTCTTTTTAGGGTTAAAACACTCAATATGTCACCGGTTCAAATCAGGTTTTAATCGTTCTAATTGAGCTTGTTAGTGGGATGAAATGTACAGAATGGAGATTGAAAGCTGCAGTAAATGTCCCGCAGTGATGTCTTCTTCCACAGGGAGCTGTAGTAGAGTGGTTTCTGTCAAGGTTAATTATGCACTAAGGAACATTAGACCAAACCAGCAAATACTGTTCTACAGAGTAGGTTGAAAACTTGGATCATTTACTGATTATTCCATGTTGAATTCCACCACATCTTCAGTGTTTTACTTTGACCATTACGATGTTTATTTCTTTAGCGCCATGCATTTTTAATAATCGGAATAATGATTTGATTATGAGAGTCAGATCTTTGGGTGATACTTCATGTTGTCCAATCATAATCTATCTGATTTTATTAGGTTTGTTGGTAGAAAGTTTGTTTTAGGTTTCCCTCTGCCTGTATCCCATTCTTCTGATCACTTATGTTTCCCCAATCTTTTCAATCCATAATAGTCTCTTGTTTATGGATAAATTAAATTCTAGGACATAAAGATACATTCATATGACTAGCCAGAAAAATATATATTTTGAATGATGTTCATTTTTCCAAAGGCATTCAACCAAGAAAGACTTTGACCAAGTGACCTGATAGTGTTGTTGGAGGATTTGTACATTCCTCCAAGACCACCTGAGACACAGAGACTCGTCTCATCTGCTGGGGGCTATCAGAGTAACCTCCTGCTACTGCACGCAAGTTTAAGCCGTTCAATTCATTTAGAAGTATTGTCTGGTACTTCAGACCAACTTCTCATGCAGTCATTTAGTTTTTAACTAATACTGATCACTGACACTATCTGCTCTTCAGAGTAACACTGCTGGGCAAGCACTCAGGAAAAGGTTGTTATGGATATAGAAGATATTCTTACCTTATTTTACACAGAAGAAGGTTGGATAGAGAGAGTATTGACATACATCAATTAAACAACATTCATTTAAGACTGTTATATTTTGTCTGGTCAGACAGAGTGTGTTTTTGCACTGAATTGGTTGATTTAGTTTATATAAAACAGGTGCATACTTCAACTAGACTATTGCTTTTTAGTTTTGCGTCTGAGGATGGTTTGTGAAGGTCCTTTGTGAGGGAGTCACGTGTGTGTAGTGTATTAATACTCAAACATGTTCCAGATTACCTCTTGGCAGATGTTTGAGGAGGCATCAAATGTTAAATATTGAATTTTGTAGTGTGCCTTTTTCTAAAAGTGCAGAATTTAGGTATTTTTCTTTTCCATATATTTCAGACCATAAAAAGTTGTGTTGTCTCTGGCAAGCTATTTGTTTCTTTGGACCTGTTTTATACCGACCACCATAATACTTTTAAACACTCCAAAGTGCAGTGGACCAGATTTTCAGGGCCCTATTTCTGTTATACATTTCAAGACAACTTTGTACAGTAGCTGTT
Source organism: Osmerus eperlanus (assembly GCF_963692335.1). Classification (NCBI taxonomy): domain Eukaryota; kingdom Metazoa; phylum Chordata; class Actinopteri; order Osmeriformes; family Osmeridae; genus Osmerus; species Osmerus eperlanus. The sequence continues at coordinate 14,060,757 of NC_085029.1, forward strand.
AGCTCACTGTACAAATTATATACATCCAGCTCAGGCATTCGACCCTGCCTGTGTGATTGTGTGGGAACCGAGATGTGTTTGTCAGCTTGTGGACGTGTGTCGTGTGATGTGAACGTGTTTGTGTCTGCTTATAGATGCTACTGCTGATGGAAACTCTCTTCTGCAACGCAGAGGTCTTTACCTTCCTCCACATGGTAATAATCAGGGTTTCCCCCAGCACTTTTCAGTTAAGGCGGCCGCCTAAGCAACACATACAGGTTTTTTTTATAGCGATATCCGCCATTGTCCTGTTTTCTCCCTTCCATTCCAAACCGTGTCTCCCTTCTCTGCAGAACGCATTGGAGGAAAAACTTTTTGCGCCCCAAACCCCACCCTACCACCTTAACTAACACATTTTCTGCGGGAAACCCTGAACAATGAATAACCGGCCTGACACTCTGCCCTGGCTAATTGTAAGCATGTGTCTTCTATAGAAAGGCGCTCATTTCTATGCCAGTGTCTTCAGGTTAAAGGGGGCACAGTGAAAATCTGCTGGAGGGGGCTCCTGCAGAGCTTATGCACACACAGGCCCACAAACGCACACCCGGACGCAGAAATCCATCAGCGCCCTGTCTGGACAGCACACAGGCAGATGTTCCAGGGTCGTTTGTCTTTCTGAGGTTTCTTTGGTTTGTCCTTATTTGTAGTGGAATTTTGAAACTAACCATACTGACAAGGCACTATTTATTTCACCTCAACTTGACTGAATGTTTTAGATATACGTATGTCTACTCCACTATTACCACTGATGAATATTCTTTTGCCAGTCATGCGTCCTTACATGTCTTAATATTTGGGGATTCAATTCTAATTTAAAGTTTATATCTACGAATGTTTCTGTAATGTCTGCTATGCTCCATTGTCCATCCAGTAACTCCACTCAGAATAAAAACTAACTTTCCATCTATTCTTTCTCTTGTCTTCCTCAGAGGCTTGCAAGTGAGGAGTGAGGGGGTGTGTGGGTCACCTCTCTCTCTCTAACCCCTCCCCCCCCCCCACCACCACCACCATGAGCTGGAGCTTCCTCACCCGTCTGCTTGAAGAGATCCACAACCACTCCACCTTTGTGGGCAAGATCTGGCTGACTGTGCTCGTGGTCTTCCGCATCGTGCTGACCGCTGTCGGCGGTGAATCCATCTACTACGACGAGCAGAGCAAGTTTGTCTGCAACTCTGGCCAGCCGGGCTGCGAGAACGTGTGCTACGACGCCTTTGCCCCGCTGTCCCACGTCCGCTTCTGGGTGTTCCAGATCATCCTGGTGGCCACGCCCTCGCTCATGTACCTGGGCTATGCCGTCAACAAGATCGCCAGGCGGGAGGAGGGTCGGGGGGACTCGGAAGAGGGTGGTCCGTCCCAACGGAAGCACAGGAAGCATTACTTGGGAGGGAGGAGACAGCATCGGGGCATTGAAGAGGCGGAGGACGACCAGGAGGAGGATCCCATGATCTACGAGGTGCCCGAGGCGGAGAGCGACGGCTGTAAGGGTGCCGCCGGAGGGGCCACCGACGGGCAAGGCCAAGGCAAGGTGCGTCACGACGGACGACAACGAATCAAGGAGGACGGGTTGATGCGCATCTACGTCGTCCAGCTGCTGGCACGCTCCCTGTTGGAGGTGGCCTTCTTGGGCGGACAGTACGCTTTGTACGGCCTGAGGGTCCCCGACACTTACGTGTGCTCCGGGCGACCGTGCCCTCATCGCGTGGACTGCTTCGTGTCTCGCCCGACGGAGAAAACCATCTTCCTTCTCATCATGTATGCCGTCTCTCTGCTTTGCCTGGCACTGAACGTGTGGGAGATGCTCCACCTCGGGGTGGGCACCATCTGCGACATCCTTCGCACCCAACGCGGCCCCTTGTCTGAGGATGATTTGTACGGGCTGGTAAGTGGTCCGATGGGGCCCGAGGAGCAGCCTGCTCGAAACCAGGGAGGAAGTAGTGGAGGAGTCGGGGGGGAAGGATACGGCAGCTACCCTTTCTCCTGGAACGCACCTTCAGCACCGCCAGGCTACAATATTGCCATCAAGCCACCTCTCCTGCCAGCGGGTAACCAGGAGAAGCTTCCCTTCACTGACCTCAGCAATGCGAAGATGGCATGCCGGCAGAACCACGCAAACATAGCCCAGGAAGAACGTCGTCAGTATGCTAGTAACAATGACAACTTCCCAGCAAGTGGGAAGGGTGATGCCAACGGGGTCCTTCAGAAAGAGATCCTGCAGGCGCAGGACAGACTTGAGGCAGCAATCCAGGCCTACGGCCAAAAGCAGAATCATAGCATTCCCGGCAAGGCCCACCGTGACCGCAAACACAGACAAAATTCAAAGCATGCCTCGAGCAAGGCCGATAGAGGAAGCAGCAGCAACAGCAGCAGCAGTAAGTCTGGAGAGGGCAAAGGCTCCGAGTGGATCTGATAGCAGAAAGATACAAGCAGAAGAAAAATGGACGCCTCCAGGAGTTGCTACAGGTCATAAAGATTGGTTTCTCTTGCTTTCGAAATGAGCATGAGCGAAATGAGCATGCCCCACACACACACACGTACAGCATAATGACAATTCAAATTTTTTGTTTTGATTTACTGGAGGCTGTAGCAGTTATGGTGTTTTTCGAATATCGTCTAGTTGTTAATTGAAGTGACTGCCATAAAAAGAAAGGAATAATGAATCATACAAACATTTTCAGACAACTCTCCATGTCTGTTGTTGGTGCTATGATACTATCTCTGCTTCCATGAAGAAATGTTGTATGCTGTATCCATGTATTCATCTAAAGTGCCTTAATGCTCATAGATGCAAACCTAAAATAAGATTTGTTTTTCATGTGGTTTTAATTTTATTTTGAGAAAGGAACTTAGCTAGAGGTTTATATTGTTAGTTGAACAACGTCGTACCTCTGTCTCTTGGGTGCCACCCAGGGGTCAAAGTTACTCTACAGTTTTCTGTGCTACTCATCAAAGACAGTTGTGTCTTTGATTTCAAAAGATAACTGTCTTTATAACAGAAGAGCTACTTTCTAAAGCAGCAAAACATTTGGCTATGAGCAAATGCAAAGGGTTGTGTTTGATTTTATGCCAGCGGCCATTATTTTTTCTTTTTTTGTGCCAATTGTCAAATGTTACTTTTGCCTTCCTTCTTTAAATATTCAATACAAATATGTAATATTTCTGTTGTATAGCACAGTCTTGCTGTATAGGAGAGAGTTTAGGAAAGACCAGTTACTGTTTTATGCGGAACTGCTGGGGCAGTTTGTTAGTGTTTAAGAGTGTTTGAGGAATAATTTAGCCATATTTGTTGAAAGGAATTTTATAAAGCATTGTTTATATTTTCATAATGTGTATGACAGTTATTGTTTTGTTTGATCGTGTTTGGAAATGGCAAATAAGCAGCACTTTGGTTTTCAAAAAGTATGTTTTATAGTTTGTTGAAAATATCCAGTTGATGACAATGTTCCATATAAAAAGAAAAAAAATTGTGGATATTTTGCTTCACTTTTTTACATGAATGTGAGGTGATGCTGTTTAATACCACAATATGTTGAAGAAGTTTAAAGCTCAAACCCCCTGCACTGTAGTCCTAACCAGACTCTCGTACATTTCATTTGTACAGAGAGTCTGGGCTCGCTCCATTGACAAGCGATTAACTTCCTTGAAGGCGGGTACTCTGTTGAAGTTTAAACTATTGGATCTGCCCAGAGCCACTCTGGATCTGCCATAACCAATCTCTAGCGTTCGACTTAGACAAATCCTTCACCACTAACGGAGCTAGCTGGAAAATCAAACGAGCCCTGTGGGAATCAAAGATTGTTCTTGCTCCGGCTTTAACTTCTGGATATTTGGCAGCGTTGCCACAACGGACCGAATGGCTTCGCTCGCTTTCTCCGCAACCATTACGGAACTACAACTCAAACTAGCGCACAACATCAACGTCATCGTTCTCAGCCACTCCCTCTGTTCGCTGATTGGACCGGTAAAAAGTTTACCGGAGACATCTGACTAATATACCTAAAGCCCAGACGCAGTACAGAAGCAAAATGCCAATGTTTCCATTTTACAATTTACAAGAAAAACAGGGTGCATGCTCAGAATTCTTTTGTAATGCCATATAAATAAACTAGGTTTATAGTATATTGTATTTTCTGTGGTATTTTCATCTCCATTCTCCTTATGGTTTTGATCCAAAAGAATTGAGTATGCAATATGATAGTCATTAGTAAAACGTATTTCTAAGTGAGATAAGCTAAAGCCCTAATTGTATCAAAGATACTAAATGTTTGAGTCAGCTAAAACTGAACAACGTGAGATAAGCTGTTGGCCTAATTGCATCAGAGTTAACTGAATGTTTGAGTCAGCTAAAACCTATGACTAGAATTCAGATATAGAAGTTGCAAATATGTGAATCCATAAAGAAGTATGCTACCATGTATATTTACAAATCGTTTATTTTATTAATAGCGTATTGTATAAGCATAATTATTATTATAGCCATCTTTCAAATATTATTCTAAAATGCTTTCTGCTAATCTTAGATGTATTGTAATAATGGCCCTTCACTTCCTTAGCTACATTAACATTAAATGTGTAGCTACAATGCTCCACTAGTTGTACCATTTGGCATTTGGCTTGCCGTAGACAACAATATGTTCACGTCACATGACAGATGGAGGGGAGTTTGAAATCGGCGGTTGCGGCTTCAAGTAAAAATTTGACTGTCTTTTTACCATTTGGGGAATTTTTCCTTCGGTTCATTAAACCTTTTGCAACTGTAGTTCAATCGCAAAGTAAGTTCAATATTGTATCTATATTTGGAGTAGTGTTCTGTTAGTTAGCTAGCTACAAAGAGCCCATGAGCTCTTTGCAGCCCATCTAGGCTAGTGCTAGCTAGCAAAAGCTAAGTACTGTACTACTAGCTGGTCTTTTATACTCTTTGCTACTAGTGTTGTGCTACTGATAGCATGCCAACGCGTTAGCAAGTAACCAGCTAGTGTTGGATAGATAGTTCAAATGCAATTTAAATAGCCTAGCTACGTAACGTAATCTTAGTATCGTTAGCTATATAACTTGTTTTGGTGTCAAACCTTAAAAGAGATATGACATTTATTGATCGCATTTCATTGTCCATTCGGTTGTTTTTAGATTTAAGTTAGTCTGAGTGATAAGCAACAGCAGCAGAGTTAAAGCGCGGCTTGAGGTGGAGGGTCCGCCACCATGCAGCCTAATCGATCTGGGAGAAACCACCACTTGGGTGTGCTGTCCTCCGGGGAAAGGAAGCTGGAGGGGAAATCCTTCTACCTGGATTCTGTCAAGAGTCGCCTTGCAGCTGTGCTGTTGGAGGCCATCTCCAGCCTCGGAGGGGTAAGGAGACTGGAGGGCAGGTTTTGTACATGTGTAGGTTGAAGTAGTAGCTACGTAATGGTAATAGATACCCACATATACTGTATTTACTTTAATTAATACGTTTAAACTGTAGAGTTTATTGATTGAAAATAAGTACAGTTGAGTGTGCATGGCATGCATGCATAGATTATAGCACAGAACCACATTAAACAATGGTTTGCAATGAGACCATTTCTCCCCCTGATCCTTGCAGCTAGTTGAGGATTTCCTTCACAAGGACATCAGCTGTGTGGTGACTGGAAGCCCGGAGGGGTTCAAGGGTCCGAGGGCGGAGGCCATCCGAGAAGGGTCTGACGGGATGAGAGGTGAGGCAGTGAGCTCCCCCCACCCCTCCAAACAGCGAGAAGGTATTCTCATCAACAGCAAAGGGAATCATCCCGGCACCCCTAGACCAATGGTATGTACTGCTTTTGACGTTTACATTATATCTGTCCTCATTTACAGTACAATTCTTAGATTCATAATCTTGGTTACAGGAATTCAAAATGGGCCTTGAGGTATTATACTGTTTTTGTCAAAGGTTTTCTTTGTTGCAAACAAAGAGTAGGCAATTTGCTTATGTCTCTGGCCTGTCCTGTGTTTTTGTAGATGTGTGGCAGCCGTGGGAAAGTCCTGCTAGAGAAAGCCATTCGCAATAAAGTAAGTGCACGATGATGCTGTTTTGCATTGACAATATGTAGTGCTGAGTTTTGTTGTTGAATGGATGTACTGTAGGATGTAGTTGACACTTCATTGGTGCTCAACTGTTGTTTTGAAGTAGATTTATGTTGCAGGACCGACTTCAGGGTGGAAGTGTGCTGGCCAATGCTAGTTCATGGGGTGTGAAGATTGTCCATGTGGATGGTATCCTTTTCACTGCACATTACTTCATTTAATTAATCACATCATCAACTTAATTTGTTGTAACCTAATTGTTAATCATATGTTGATTGAATTATACAAGAAATTAATGCATATAGATGATATAGACATGCTTGTATTGAGTGTAAGCAAACAGAAGATGGCGCCATATAGTACATAAACACCATGGTCCTTAATGAAGTTGAAGATTTCCTTTCTTTTGTAAAACAGTTGAAAGTTGAGTGCTCCAAGGTCAAGAAGCCAGAGGTAATATGGTTCAGGCTTAAGTATTATCCTATTTGTACTCTAATCAATACTTAAAATGTGATACCGTTTTAGAGAAAAGAGATTGTTTTGTATAGTGTTTCTGTTGTTTTAAAATGTATCATTTATTTCATCCAGCAGAAGAATACCAAAAAGTGTTCTACAACACGGGTAGTCAAAGGTCAGTAGCCATCCACTGATTTTTTTTAGGTTGCTGTACATTTATTTTCAAGCAAAAACATCCACCGTTTGACTTATATGTGTATTAGATGTTTTTATAAAACAACATTTGTTGTTCCAACATTTCCTCTTTTCATACTTTTGAATTATTTTCAGCCGTTGCTTTGAAGGCTCCATACCTGAAAGTTGAGGACATATGCAGGTGAGTGCCCTTTCCTCTCTCGGTATGTCCAGCAGTTCTCTGTTCCACAACCCTACTTCCTCTGTGGAGTGCAACAAGACACTGAGGCCTTTGTGTCTCTGCTGTGCCAATGTTTTCCCTTTCAAAAATACCTTTCAACTTAATCTGACCCTTCTAAGGTAAAGGCATCTTCACCTTTCTCCTCATCCCATCCCATAATCCCCCTACCATAGTCTCTACTAGCGTAGGCAGGTGGGGAGCATGGCTAGCCTTTAAAGTTTTATTGTGACCTTCAGAAGGAATAAAGAGAGCATAGAGAGGGCCTGTTCAATGTCTCTGCTGGAGCTCCCAGTTTACTTCTCAGCACATGGACTTGCTTTACTTACTAGCAGTCAAATGACCAGTCGATTGAAAAAGAAAGTTGGCAATAGGCGGTTTGTTAACGCAGAGGTAGGAGGCCAAATAAAAGAAATCTTTGAATTAAACTTGAAAGTGACCCAAACGTTTCCAAGGAGGCCATGAGGAGATCTCCCAGACATGCTACAGTGTTAGTGCTCTAGACGCTGAGCAGAGGAACAGATGCAGTGCGCCGCTCGGTTGCTAAGGGCCCATCGGAAACCACACTCTGGGTGGTGGAGGTGCCCTGCATTGTTTCTCTCCTTTCCACCCCACCCAGCGCCAGTCCCAAGCCTTATGTTTCATCCGGGGCTGATTTTCTTAATTGAACTTGTTTAGGAGTCCTGTCAGGTAATGTGACAAGTGCAACGGAGCAAAGCTGCTCCCCAGGGGCTCACAGGCTCAAGTGGAGGATACGATTTCTTGTCTGCCTTGCATTTTCAAGCAGCACTGCTGTGGCATGAACGTGGCAGGGGATCTCCAATGCGCTAACAGATCTTTTCAGCTGTCCTATAATTTCAGCTAATTAAAGAGGCTATTGCCGATGGATTTGGCCTTTTCCAATGGGAAAGAAAGCGCATGGCATCTGAGCCTTTTGGATGTGTCGCCTGTTTGTTTGATACATAGGAAGGTGGAAATGATGTAGCCTTCATCCACAGTATCCCTGTTCAACGTGCACTGCTGTTGAATAATTTTTATGCAATGATCATATTATATGAATATTTGGTGTGTGTATGTATATGTTTAATCTCATGTTGTTATTTTGGGAGTAGGAAATACAAGCCCCTGCATCTGCAGTCCATGGTCTTCCCTGCTCTGCACCTGCATGGCTGCCGATTCAGTCCCTTTGAGCCCCCTCCACCTCCTCAGCCTGAGAGGGTCAAAGAGCAGAGCCAGAACAAAGCTAGGTTTGTCTCACACCTGGCCCAAGCCCAGCATTGTCATTTATATATATTTCAATTTTTTTGTCTCATCTGAACATCTCCATTGGCTTTTGAATTTAGAGAAATGTCAGTGTTGGTAGATGAGCCTTTTTTGTTTCTTTTTCTCATCAGAGTCAGGGTTAGCACCAGCGAAGACAAACCTCAAACCCCGCTCCTACATACCCCATCACTCTCCTGTGTACCCCAGGCACGCAGGAAGAACCTGGGCTACTGCGAATGCTGTCATGAGCCCTTCAAGGATCAGGATGAGGTGAGATGGATGTTTGAATATATGTATGTATAGTTAACATAAATGTTTTTTTATTGTTATTATTATTTATTGCTGGCATTGTCGTGTTTTGTTAAAGGCAAAACATTTGTTCTCATCTCTCTATATCTGTCTCGTTTGTACTGAATATTTTAAACTTTTTAAAACCGTTCCAATGCTGTTTACTCGACACGGCAGCATTTGCAGTCAGAGCAGCACCGTCGATTTGTGCAGGACTCTTCGAACTACAATGTGGTGGAGCAGTTGGTGGTTGACATGCAGCCAGGCTTCGACCCTGATCCAATACAGGAGCCAACAGCTACACTAATGAGGTGAGTGCACCTGACTGGTAACAGTGGCAGCACATTTCCTCAAGGCCTTCAATTCTAATAGTACAACTATTAAATCTGTGCCACAATATATAAAAATAGATCTATGTAATATAATCTTTCAGCATATGCTAAGTGATTTTCCTCTCCTCTTTTGTTCCTCCTCTGTGTGGCAACCCCCTAGATCTCCTGACCTGGAAACTGACACTCCAAGTGAGACAGAGCATGCCATCCAGACACTGCTGATCCAAGGTTCACCATCCTGCATCCTGGCTGAGTGTCCCAACCACATCACCAGGCCAGCCACACCCACAGAACCACCTGACCCTGGGCCTCTTTCCCCATGCCCTGACCCCCCGGGCCAGCCCTCCAGCCACTACTCCCAACCACCTCCCCTCAGCCCTCAATGTTTGGATCCATCTGACATCGTTGAGCCCCACAGCCCCTACTCCGAGCCCCCTGTCCTCAGCCCACAAGCCTTCCACCAGCCCCCAGAGATAGAAGATGCCGTAGTGCTGTTGGAATCAGATCCAGGTCATCGGACTATCCAGGTGGCTTTCCATCAACCTCCCCTTCCTGTTTATTGTTTGGATCATAAGGAAGAAGGACCGAGTCATGACAGACTGCTTGTAGGGGACGACCGTCTCACACTTGGACGGGCCCTCAGGGCAGGAAGTGGGGGCTTGGGCATCGGTAGGTCTAAGTCCCTCCTTCAAGCCTGTAGCACAAAACACAACCCCAGGAAACGCTACAGGTCAGCGAGCCCTGACCACAGTGCCAACAAGAGGAGAAGAACGTCACTGATTGGATGTCAGAGGTCTGACCCAAGCCAAGGCTTTAGTACTGGTTGGACCATGCAAGAAGCTAAAATGTTAATCACATCGACACATGAGCCAGTAGTTAAAGTCACTTTGAAGCCGGTGGAAACTGGTGGAACTGTGGCTCACGAACACATTGTGAAACAGCTCGATGGGAATGGATGTCCAACAATGATTTCACACACACAAGATACCATAGACCAAGGTAGGTCTGACACCAGTCATCAGTCTGGGCTCAGTTGTGGCCTGGCAAATGAAAGCTGTCCTGCAGTGGTGGGTGACAAAACAACAAATTCATTGCAGAGAGAAGAGTTTGGTACCACGTACCCTACTTTCCTTTTCCCTGCTGCTACCACCTTTCCCAGGATATCAAACCCGGCTGTGCACGGCTCATATTGTAATAGGAACCCCTCTCGAGACATTTGTATAAGACAACAGAACTGTCCAGATGTTCCAAACAGCAGGTTTATCTCCCCCAGAGATGGAACTCTCTGCCCCGCCTCCAGCCAAGATTCCCACCCTTCCCTGTCCCAGTCTTACTCCTCTGTCTGCATCGAGTCGGCCCTCATCCCTGACCTGGCAACTCCCTCATCCTCCAACTCTGACTGGGACTGTGGGCTTGTGTTCCAGCTCGGTCCTGCCCCAGCTCTCCTCCCAAGCATAGAGGGGCGCTGTGGGCTGGATATGGAGATGCTACAGAGACCATGCACATGGATGCATAACACTAGCTACAATTCACATCTCAGCTCTGCTCTTCGGCTGCCTGTCTCACCGCCCTCACTTTGTGGGGACGAAACTGCCCCCTTGGCATTCTCCAGGACTGTGATGCAGAGTGTGGAAGTACAACATTGACCTTGGTTTTGACTATATTCAATCTAACAAAAGGTTTAAAAAAAAAAACAATCTACTTCACTCAATGTGAACTAAGCAACAACAGAAACTGTGTCTAGAATGTCAGTATTAGATCTAGGAATCTAAGAAGGAGACCGTTTCTATTGTCCTTGTGTTTTGACCCATCCCTAATCCATGTAGAGCTCCAGCCCATATTTCATGTCTTGTGTTGACTTGTGTCTTTCTGCAGTGCGCAGAACACACAATGGTATTGAGAATAATGAGGCTTTGCAGGTGGGGGCATTTCCCAATTAGCTAGAGTGCTGTTTCTGGGTCGGGTCCCACCTCTGGAGATGGTCAAACAGGCTAAACGTTAAGTGAGTCAAGGACTCCAGGCTCCAAGCCAGAAAACTGACTGATTAATCTGAAATGGCTCGCTCTTATTTTGAAGGTGGTCCAACAAAAGGCTGGGAGGGTGAAAGGAATACGGTGTTCTATGTGTAACATTGTACCAGGAGGGTGTATCTACCATCATACTGCTTTCACCTGTCATTGTTCTGGAGGGCTGGGAAACTGGATATATTTTTTGCCCCTTATTGATATTGTGACTGAGGTGCTTAGGGTAGTTGGCACGTTTTTTCCATTTAATAAAAATGTATAGAGACTCTGATCTCAAAAGGATATCAGATTTCTATAAAAAATAATTTGCTTTAGGAAATTTACACATGCATTTTTCCGAGTGAACTTCCTCGTTGCACTGGCTTGTTACTAAGCTCCTACCCTGTCTTTTAACAGTGCCACTTTTGAGTGCTACCAAATGTAAATTGATCATGTTTTGATATTAAAATAAATATTTTAACAGTTTATTTTCATAATTGTGTTTGTAAAGTGCCCCAAAAAAACATCACAAGTACTCCTCTAGTTCAGAGTCACTGAAATGAATTAAGGTTCAGTGCGTGTCATCAGTGGAAATGCTGACTGAGCTTGAGAGAGCAGGAAGTGAAGTCTCTGATGTGTGAGAGGGTTAGGGTTAAGTGCTGAGAGTCTGCCTGATGAAGGGCAGCGATGGGTCGATATATCCTTTTTGGCTCACCACCCTGTCTATAGAGCTGACACCCAATATGATACTTATCCTCTCAGTCTAACTCCATTATCTCTTATGGATCTTTAAAAATGTGACTGTGGTTCAATGGTATATTGCTGTCAAGTTAAATGGTTTAATTGAGTCTTATACTTTTTGAAAGTAAAGTCGCTTGTTGTGATTGTAACCAATGTGTGGTGCTTAGTAAATAGGGCATTTTGTTTCATAGTCTGTTTATCTTGCAGACAGGTGGTCTATACATATATCATATTGATGGTAGGTATGTTGTAGAAATGTTATTCATAGTTGGCATTGCATAATTAATTTATTGGACAATAACTGGTCTAACATGATTGGATAAGTCTGTGTACACAGCTGTCAATCATTCCGAGCCTTATCGACTGTTGGCTATTTCTAATCGTTAAGGCAGGAGTATAATATCCAAACGGTGCCTGTACTTATGAGCTGCAGGTGGAGGTTTCCTAGAGGGACATTAACGTAGATGAGGGATGCTCCAGAGAGGGAGGGTATTTCAAGGCCCACGTGTTCTAGTCAACGCGGATTCGCCGGCCGAGCGCGCATTCGTGCCACTGTTTCCAACATCTTGGAGGCAGACCACATTTACGCGCACAACCTCGCACGTAGACTGAAGCGGGTATCGTGAAATATAGCTTAAGAGTACATTGTGCCCAGCACTTGATTCCGACAGTAGCTGTCTGAAAAAACATTGGATGTGTTTAAATGGCTTGCTAGGTTGTGATTGAGTATATGATAGAGAAATGCGGATACACCATTGAAAGGCACCCTGCTCTATTTGTTTGTCATCACCTGCCACCAGTCCTCTGGTTGTTATTGGTTATTTTAATATACGGTGTTGCTACATGCAAATCTCGGGGACTATGTGAGCATCATGCTGGCGGTGCGATGCCTGGTGTTCGCTGCAGTGAGTGCACGGTTTGCCGTGACAGGTAAGGGGGGAGGGAGCCGAATAATGCTGTTACCTACAAATTCAACCTATACCGTTTGACATACTTTGACAGCAATAATTCATTGTCTAGGTCTGTTTGGTTGTTCATATCTATATGCCGTCTGTCATACCAATGCGATAGATTTTCAGCATCAACAATTTCACCGCAGCGCGCTTCCGATATTGGCTCACAGGTTGTAAAACCTACGCAGTAAATCCCGTTCTTGGGGGACTGCATTGCCTATATAAATATCATAATACAATAGCATTATATAAGCATGACTATATCAACGCCACCTTGCTTTCACTGTCAATGAAATGGCATTTCATTACTATAATCAGCAAAGGGAAATTGTTTGATCACCAGCCCTATATGTCCTACCTGCCCCATATACAATTGTATATATGTACTGTATTCAGACTGGGGCAGCTCAGTGACGCGGGAGAGATCCGTTTGGGAATGGGAATCAGTAGAAGACCGGGGGGAACGGGTACCAGCTGCCGAGGAGGTCACTCATCCCAAACGACTAGTGCAACAGATCGATGCCGAAGGAGAACTGGTTCACGGTCACCTCGACACTCGGGTAAAGAACCTCACAGCAGGAACTCTGGTAAGCGTTCTTTCAAAATAAGACAATTACCTGGAAATTCCTAGAACACTTTCGTTCATGTTGAATTTTAGTCTTCATAATAAGTCTCCAATGGCAAGCTGAGTTGTCACCTGGCCTGAATTTAGCTAAGTTCTATTACATACTTTTCACCCCAAGGTCAAAATCTTTAAGTCCTGAACGAACTGATTTAGTGATCTTCAAAGTTCTTCTAACTCTGAGTCTCAGCTTGTTTAAGATTTACTTATCATGAAGTAGGCCTACCCAAAAGTTTTGAGCATTTGTTATTGTGGCTGCAATTCTATGAAATTGTGCTCAATAAATCATTTGTATATTGATTTAATTGCAAGACAGACAGAAAGGGAAGGTTTCTCTGAAAAGCTCCTCTCCGAAATGAAATGTCTAGGAAAAAAGACTTCTTTTTTCAAATGAAATGAGATATGAACAAATCACATCCAATTACTCCTCCTTGGACTTAGCAATGCCTTCACTATTCAATGCTGTGCAGAAGGATTTTCATCATCAATGATTTATAAACCATTTGATGTGAAGGGAGGTGATACTGACTGATCCTCCACAGAAGGACAGGATTAATGACATAGGAGGATTCTCAGGTCAAGACCTGAGCTAGGAATTGTAAGGTTAGTTATTTGATTATGAATCTGCTCTCTAGTAAATGAGTTATAAGCAAATGCACATACACTTTAAGGTGTAGAGATCAATGACTTTGTGTCTGTCTCAAGTGTGTACTCTTTGATGCACAACTCTCTTTTGCCACGCACTTTAAACACATTACGAAAGCAGCATTTTTTCCATCTAAAAAATATTGCCAATGTCAGGCGTATCAGGGTTTTAATTGATGATGTAACTGTGTCGGTTCTTATTGCTATTGTATGTAATGTTTTATGATGGTGATTTTTACTGTACTGTAGCTCTGAGTGCATGAAAGGCACATTACATATAAAATATATAATTGTTATTGCCAGACGTATCAGATGCTTTCACATTTCCAACCATGTCATGGATAGTTGCAGGGTGCAAGGGTATCCTTGGATCACATGCCAGTTTCATTTTCATCTGCAATAGTTTTCAAATACATACTGTACTGTTATAGTCCAAGAGTTTGTGTATTAAACTACACATGTCATAACAGAGTTATTAGATATGCGCCAACAGCCCAAATAGAATTGAATGTTATTGCCCTTAGCATCTCTCATCATAAGAATACTTTAGCCTTGACTTGGTTGGATATGCAATTGACCTCAACTTGCTCTTGCACGGTCAAAAAGGTTGTTCTTAATCATTCTGGCCTCGATCTCCCAACTGCATTCCCACGGGCCCTATTCCCACAATCCCCTATCCCTCCATACATGTGCCCCACACCTGATACCCCACCAATCAGGGCCTCGGGCTGTGTCGAGGGCGTCCGCCCGCTGCCGTCCCGGTGATCACGTTTCACACCTCCACCTCACCTCTCCCGTTACTCAAGCTATGATTACTGCCTGTCACTCAATAAGCGTCCGGCCGTGCTGCTCTAATACAGCCCCAACCTTGAGCTGCCCTCCATGTCTGTCTGTCTCCCCTGGCGACCTGCATGAAACCCTACATTTCAGTTTACTAGTTACTGAAAGTAAAATCCTGTTTCAGTTTTATACCATAAGGCCAATCCTTTAGGTGTGTTTCTTTGAGGCAGTATAGTTTTGATTGAATATTTTACAGCCAAATGGGTTGGATAGCCAAGAGTCCTCTTGATAGAAAACAGAGTAGGATGTTTATTTTGAAATTCTCTCCTCTCCTTGTATAACTTGATGAAGTCCATTTGGCAGTGAACTACTGGTCAGATAGAGAACGATAAGGGCAACAAATAAATAAACAAGACTGATAGTTTTTTGGCAGAATATCACTGGCCTGCTTGTTAAAACACCCAGATTTCAAGCTTCTGATGGTCACAAACTGAGTTGAAATATGCCCCATCTTAATTAGACTGTCTGGGGTTTGGCTGTGTGCCACCTCATAAATCTTCATCCCTCAGTTCTCCTTATCCCAGGCAGCCTCTGCCTACTGTATCACAACTCTACTGAGGAACCTCCCCACAGTGCAGCACTAGACTGTGGGCCTCAGGCCCTACCAGGTAACAGGGCCAGACTATGGTCCTATTTAGTCCCACTGTCACATTGATGATGATGATGGGTATCACAGTGCAACACCCAGCAGTGTTGATACAGTGAGTCTTGAAGCACTATTGAACTGTGCTGATGAGGCCTGCAGTGGAGCAGGGTGGATGGAGACTGATGAGGATGAATGGATGCAGCTGCTCTGCTCACTTAGGGTTTGAGAGCTGGGACATCCTCTGGATCTGAGGGTGTGTTCTTTAGCACTATCCACTCTTCTTTTTTCAGGTGCTTATGTTATAACTTGACCCTCCTAACTGTGAATTGATGATAATCATTACACTAATTCACTTTAATCGGGTAAGAAACATTCAACTCGAGGTGAGCAACACCAGGAAAAAGAAAAAACAGAAATAATTTGCGACTGTAGTAACTTAAGTATGTTTGATTTACTTCAGAGTTAGCTATTTTAATCCGTTGTTTTCACAGATGTTGTTGTGATTACACTAAAACTAGTAAACTTCAGTGCCTAACAGGTTCAAATTTCATTGAACGCAAATATCTATCAAAGTTTGAATAAGTACATTTGATTCACCCCTGATTTTGTGAAGGTATAGCAGCTGATTAGTACAGCACATTTATTGAACCTCAGCCATTCCAAATTAGGTGTGTTATTTTTCTCCATCCTCTTCCCGTCTCCCCCCTCTCTCTCTCCATCCCACCCTCAGCCTGTCCATCTGGCCCAGAGCAGTTTCCTGATAGAGGCCTTTGGCAGATCCTTCATCCTGGACCTGGAACTCAACCAGTGAGTCAACACACGTACACACACACAGGAACACAAACACACACACACAGGAACACAAACACACACAAACGAGACCAGTTAATCCCTGATCCCTGCCCATTTATTTTAAATTCAGAAAAAAACCTGCATGGTAACTGGTAGTGAGCTCAGATACACAGAAAAAGATAACACACATAATGTACCCAGTCTTGCTTCACTAGCTGTTTCTCCCCCTACAACACCACCCACCTGTGTTTAGCCTTGTGCATCCCACTCCCACCCTCGACTGTAGGGACAAGCTGGAGGCTCATTGACTAAATCCTCCCATGTCCTCCCCCTCTCCTCACTCGACCTGCCGTAAACGTTATTTTAGTGGATTGCATTTGTAGTGCTGTCAAAGCATCTGAAGTTATGATGCTGTAACTCAACTCTTGCTTTAATAGTTGTGAATTTAATGAATAAATCAAATATAATTTGTTGAGATTTGGCAGTTGTGGGTAATGGGTACATGCTGTACACTGTACATAAGACTGCAAAGCCCTGTACGCATTGAACCAATATCTTCTTGTAGTGATCTATATGCCTCAATCATCTTGTAATTTAACATTATGCTTAAAAAAAAATTTGCAAACCACTTTACGTGTGTTTCTCTAATCCAATAACAAAATGTATTTCCTTTTCTCTCTTCGTTTTCCATATTTTCCTCCTTCAGCAATCTACTGTCCTCAGACTATGTGGAGCGTCACTTTGACGAGGAGGGCAGGCCGCTGCAGAGCCTGGTATGTGTGGTACACAATACAGCAGACAGCCATTCACCTGCCCAGGTTAGCACCACAATAGGAAACAGGAAAAAAGGCAGAGCTGAAAAGCGGTCAGAGACAGCTTCTGTATCACTGCTTCTGTTCATGCCAAGTACCCTGGGAGCTCTCTCTCTCTTTTCTTACCTCTCTCTCTCTCTCTTTTCTTACCTCTATCTGGCTGCCTCCATCTATGTTCCTGCGCTCACTCACTCTCTCTCTCTCTCTCTCTCTCTCTCTATTTCTCTGTCTCTTTCTCTGGCCACAACCTGACGAATCAGAGCAACGTTGCTATGGCAACCAGCAGTCAGCAGAGCCGGCCCTCCTTTGCCGGTCCTGCAACTCACCATTAGAGAGAGAGAGAAGAGAGAGAGAGAGGAAGAAAGAGTGATAGAAAGAGATATGTAGAGTGAAAGAGAAGAGAGGAAGGCGGAGAGGGGTGTTTCAAAGGCTGGACCAGAATATTTAATGGTGAGTAATTGCCAGTGAACCTCTACAGTAGGCCCCAACGACGGTGCTTTCAATGGGAGCAACTCACCCAAGCACACTCAGCTGACACGGGATGCACAGTACATGCGCTCTCACAGGATCGCAGCTTCGCATGTGCTGCTCAAGCAATTCATCTTAAACGTGATCAAATCCTCTCCCACGTAACATGCTCCCATCCACCTCTTGATTTGTGTCATTCTATTGATCAGGTCATAAATCCCTTGCCATTGTATATCTCTTTTTATGGGTCCCCGTGGATCCATCACAAGTCATTGCAGCTGCCTGTCGACAAGGTAGAATCTCAATGACATTGTGGGCTTTGAATGGAAGTGAATTAAGTAGGAGGGGTAGGATTTAGACAGGAGCATTGGACATGATGTCCTTTTCTGTCTGCAGTCTTTGTTGAGTCAAGTAGTCAGCAAAGTATGTTTGTGTGTGTGCATTTGTGTAGTGTTTCTGCATTTGGGATGTGTGTGTGTGTGTGGCGGTGGTAGAGGGATTGGAGAGGGGTCAGAGAGGTATCTTGTTCCTCCAGACAGGAATAGCTAGGCCGCAGAAGTTTAGCGACAGTAAGCGATGCAATCACTCCCATGTGTTTGGCAAGGTGTAACCTTAAGAGGTACCAAGGGCTTTTAGTGATAACACCCTCAGTAGTGGGCCAATCTCAAATTGGTTTGGTAGGTTGTGGTTATAGTTGAATTCATAGGTAAAATGTATTATGCAATAGCTGGTCAATAGCAAATTGGTGTGAGAGCCCCTGATATGGTCATTAACCCCGTACTTCTTTATTGGCTGTGTTCCAGGAAGTAGTGTAGCATGTCATTAGGCTTTAATGTTCCTAATGGAGTGTCCTTTATTCTGCTCATTGACTACAATCCGACATGCAAAGTCGGCAGTGCTGAGTCAGAGTTGTGCCAGAACCTCACCTTCACCAAGTTTGTTCTCTTAAAGGGTGTGTGTGTTCATTTGTGTACACTGTGTATGATTTACATCTGTATGCCATCATGAGTTTTCCCTTCTTTGATGCATTTCTACCTATACAGCATTCTCTGGAAGTATAAATAACATTTGAACCTCTATTGAAATACACGTTGTACTTTCTCATCCTACCAAGCAGAGCAACACCCCCACCCTTCTCACACACACACACACACACACACATACACACACACACAGACAGACTCCCATTCATCTCTGGCATCTTTTCTGAAAAGACACTCATTCCTCCTCAGCCAACAGCAGTGGAGTGTGAGGCAATCAGATTTCCTCCACTTCCCCTCGTAATCCAACCCTTTATTTATTTATCTTAGCCCAGCCCTAAGTGCTCTGGGGTTTCTCTGCAATTAGTCTGAATGACCAAACTGTCTCCAACAAACAAGGACTGACTCTAAGGTTCAGCTTGGCAAGTCAGTGGAGGCTAATGGAGTTAAGTATTATAATGGATAGCTAATTGAGGCTAAGCTTAGCCAGCTAGAATAAGCTTCATCATGGCTAGCTGACCTGCTTCTTTCTATTTGGGGTACAACTCAGGCAAGAAGGCTACTCTCTGTATTGCAATGTTTTTCATTTGCATTAATACAGTGTGACTAGATGTGGAGGAACGCCTTTTCAGTGACATCCTTCATGAAGTTGTTTTAAAGTTGCATACTGTGTTTTCAAATCTGTGCAGATGAAACCAGACAGTTCGACATGTATGGCATCATAAATACGGCATGAAGGCATCATGCACCAGAAATTCGACATTTACTTTCTCAAACAATCAAAAACAATCACCTGAAAGCTCACTGCAAATGTGAAGTAAAGTTTGACCAAGCGTACAAAACACCCCCACTCACAGTTGTTTAGCTGGCTGAGGGTTGAATGCTGCTACACTTGAACGCTGCTTTTCTTTTTGTGCTCTTGAGCATGCTAGCAGACAGTGGTCTCAAGTGACATGCATGACTTATTGGGGTTCATTACAAACACCGGACACCCTCTTGAACACACTTCACGTGTGGACACACACACACACACACACACAAACGTATAATACACTCCTCATATTCCCCACATGCTGAAATCTGATTTACGCACATACTTGCACACACACCATCACACCCAACCACAAACAAACTGTAGTGCATGGCACTCAAATATTATAACCAATGTTCACCTATGTGAGATCAATATGTTACATTGTTTGTTTTTTGAAAAAAATGTTCAACCTTTTTTATCACAAACTACAAACTACCCCATCCCTCTCTCTCACACACACACGTACCTTTTCCGTGATGAAACTCGACTCAAAGGCATAATCTTTGGTCCTCATGCATCAGTTGCCACAATAGGTGTAGGTTTTCTCTGTGGTGGTTTAACTCGGTTTTACAGTAGTCATTGATACGGCTCTGTTGACCAAGCAGGTCATTTAGTCCCAGACGTCAAATCACCACTGATATCAATATCTGTGTGAGAGTGTTTGTGTGTTATGTTACAATTGCTTTTGTGAATTTCCATTTCAGTTGAATTTGAAACTTGGACAGCAGCTCACAGGCGTGTGTGTGTGTGTGTGTGCTCGCGCATGTGTGTTGCTAGGGAGGAGAGCACTGCTATTACCATGGTCAGCTGAGAGAGGTACCAGGCTCCTGGGTGGCTATGTCTACCTGTCATGGTCTACGGTGAGTCGACCGACTAGACGGCAGACTACATTTTTGAACCGAACCATCTAATCTACACAATCACATGCTATTTCCTCACATATCTCTATCTGTCTTCCTACAGTGGGATGTTTTCCGATGGCAACTTCTCCTATGGCATCGAGCCTGTTCTCAATGGCAGCGGTGAGGTGAGTGTGAAAGGGGAGAGGTTACCCCCACGTGGAACTCATGCCAGTGTCTCAAACTTACTACATGGATCTAAAAGTCTGTTTTGCTGAAAATTCAGCAGGGGGTATTTCACACAGCACTCCCTTGTTCTCCAACTAGTCTTTCTCTCTTGCTGGTCTTCCAATATCTCTTTCCTTCTTACTGGCAGTGAAGTCAGTTCTACTTTGTCTTGCAGTATTGAAATTATTGATTTGAAACACAATCCTACTGATATGCCTGCGTCTTTTCTCATGTTGCATGTGCAATTTGGGTTTATGAGAGAGAGAGGCATGCAAAGTAAAAAATAGAGATGGAGAGTGAAGAACAATAGTGCACAGGCAGATAGAAAGGAAAGAGGTAATGGAAGAGATATAAACTGACAGAGGGAAAGAGAGAGTAACACACCACCGCTGTGCCATTTCACGGGGGTCTTTAAAGCGAGCTTCTCAACCTTTCGTCCCATCTGTCATTTGTCATTTGTCCCTGTCTTGGATTAGCAAAAAAAAAAAATGTTTAATTCTACTCAGAATGTAAAAAATCCCACACTCCATAAAGTTTGTATTTAGAGAGGCTGTTACTTAAAGGTAAATACATGGATATTGCAACAAACAGTACGTACTGTACTTCACTATGACTTTCTGTACACACTGACTACTAAGTCAAATGCTAAAATGGGACTGACATTTACCTGAGAGTTTTGTATTTTTTAGTTTTGCTTGATTTCCTTCATTTATACAAAGTATTTTATCTATGGACAAAGGAGAGAGGGGGAAGGAAAGGAAGAGAGTGAGCACTTATCCATTAAGATCCTAGGACCCGTGGTAATAGTGGCATAGCTCCATTACATTGACTGGAAAGGCAGATCGATGTGTGGGCCTGAGTCACTTCTCCTTCCCTTCTTCTCTCCTTCACAACTATCTGATGGCCTCCTCTCTCCTTCCTGTTCCCCTCCTCAGATGGGGTCATTTTCATGAAGTATTTAGCTGCTCCTCAAGTTTGCCCTCTCTGTGCAGTGCCCAATAATGCTATTGCATTAATGAAAGCCCATCTATGGGATCAATTATGCATTATGGTGCTTTTTTTCATATGAGCGCTCAGCTAACACAGAGGGCAGCTTACTGCACGGGAAGAAGGGTTATTAGTCAAGTGGCCTCACTTACAGTATCTACCTATGAGCTTATCCATATCTCAGGGTCTATAAATATTACCCTAACCCTATATTTTTTTGATTTGTGTGAACAGATTTAGTTAATGTATATTTACATTTAAACAAAATTCATTATTAAAACAAATATTAACACTTTCATTTTCATAATTTCGTAGTTGGAGGTTATTTTTTAGACATGAATGTTACCCTAGCATTTTCACCATGATTATCTCTGTGATATTCTTACTATTGAAAGTCTTTGTGTGGATTGCAGGAGCTGAGCGAACACGTTGTGTATCGTATGCCTGATCTGGACCTGCTGCTGCAACACTGCCCAGGTACACAACCTTCAGACAGCCCCAATCCTCAAACCACAAAGCATTTAGTTGAGTCTTCCTTCAGTCATTCTGTACACACCACCTCATCTCCTGCTGAGGTTCTTTCTTCCATAACCTGCCTCAGCATGCTTGCCTCTCTTTACAGCACACACTCATCCCTCTCCCTCACTCTCCCTCTTTCTCTCCTGCTCTCTGGCTGTCCTCCATGTCCTCCTTGTCTCGTATGGCCTCTCTCCACTCCTCCCACCCCCCACACACACACACGCCTTCCCCACCCAACACTAACCTCCCTCCTTTCTCCTCTGCTACTCTATTTGACTGTCCTTTCTTCATGCCTTTTCTATCCCCTCTCCCCACAACTCCTCCCCTTCTACCCACCTCTCCCCCTCTCCCCACTACTCCCCCTCTCCTCTCTCCGCTCCTTTTCTCCCCACCACTCCCACCATTCCACTCTCCCCCTCTATCCCCACCTCTCCCCACCCCACCACTCTCTCTCTCTCTCTCTCTCTCTTCTGTCCTTTTACTTCATCCCTTATTTTTTACCCTCCTCCTTTTTCCACCTTGTCTGCCGGATATTGATTCCTCCTCCAGATCACTGGACAAAAATACATAGCTGCATCGATCACACAGACTGATGACTGTGCGGTTTTCGCTGAAGATGCCTCTTCTCTCCTTGTAGGATGTTCAGTGAACAGCAGTGACACTGAGGGAGGCATCAAGAGTGACATGGAGGTGGAAGGTGACACAGGAGGTGGAAGTGACAAGGTTTCGTTTGAACAGGAGGAATCCGTCTTTTCTCAGGGTTTGAGACGCACAAAGAGACAGGTGATTCATGCATGTGTGAGCTTGATCACACACCTTAACACACACACACAGATTAAAACCCATGGTCATTCTATTATTCAACCAACACGCAAACACACTCAGTATCCACAACACACACACAGCACACACAACATGCACACAAACACACTGGTAACCACCCATAGACTGTACACTGTACAATCAATGTTTTACAGTGTTGGGCATTTAATCTAACACTGAAACACTATCAATTCAGTTTGTCTATTGGCCCAATGCCGGACATACAGACTCCTACATATCGGCCTCAGAGTAGTAAGAGTAGAATCTAAAAGTAATCTGAGACAGATATCACTTTTCAGACACTCTGCAAAATTGGACCAGATGAGTTTATGCTGGAAATGAATCAAAGCTTTTATGTGCCTTTCAAGGACATAGACTATAAAGTTACACCTGCAGTGGCTGGTGACTATGTCCTCTGCAAAGGTGACAGAGGTGACAGTCATGCTGGAATGGACTGAGGTTGTGAGGCTCTCTGTCGCCCCCTGTAGGTTCGTCGTGGTCATCGCACGGTTCAGACGGAGACCAAGTACATAGAGCTGATGATCGTCAACGATCATGACCTGGTCAGTTCCCCCAGTGGGATTTTGTAGATTTTATGAACAGATCAACCGTTTATTTATTTCGAATATAAAAACGAAGTGAGAATAGTTTGAATGCAAATTTCCCTTCATGCTGAAATGTAATAATTGTGCTGTGCCCCCTTCTGCCTGCTTATCCTTCTCACAGTTTGTTCAGCTGCGTAGGTCGACGTCGCAGACAAGGAACTTTGCCAAAGCGGTGGTCAACATGGCAGATGCGGTGAGGGCACTTTTGTTACACACACTTACATACACACACACACACACACACACAAACAGTTTCTCAGTGTACATTTAAATTTGACTATAGATATTGCTGTGTATTTACATGGTTATTAATCTAAACTTAATGTGAAACGTTGCCAAAAGTAGTATAAAATTAATCGGATTGTATTTTCAGACTTTGCATTGAACAAATAGTGGATTTAATCTTTCCTCTCCTAGTTTAAATCTCGTTGCTGCTGTCGTACTTGTCGCCTTTTTGATCTCAGATCTACAAAGAACAACTCAACACCAGGATAGTGTTGGTTGCCATGGAAACTTGGTCATCCCAGAATATGGTTTCCGTGGGCGACGACCCCTTGCTGACCCTGCGCGACTTCATGAAATACAGGAAGGAGAGCATCAAGGAACGCAGCGATGCAGCACACCTGTTCTCGTGAGTTTTTCCACTAATAGCCCAGAACGTTGCCATAGGGATGGGGTTGGTGACGTGAACACAAAGCAACAAGCGCAGGTTATGGTTCGTAAGTACTATACACGGGTGTCTTTGCAGCAACGAGGACAGCACTAGCTAATTACTAGACTACGTACGTTATCGGGCAGCATTTTCTCAAGTCTGCTATAACTGCTAAAAAATATACCTGATCCAGGTTTAGCATGTGTGACTGTGTGGTTGGTACCTGTGTTGTAGCAGGTGTGACTGTGTGGTTGGTACCTGTGTTGTAGCATGTGTGACTGTGTGGTTGGTACCTGTGTTGTAGCATGTGTGACTGTGTGGTTGGTACCTGTGTTGTAGCAGGTGTGTCTGTGTGGTTGGTACCTGTGTTGTAGCATGTGTGACTGTGTGATTGGTACCTGTGTTGTAGCAGGTGTGACTGTGTGGTTGGTACCTGTGTTGTAGCAGGTGTGTCTGTGTGGTTGGTACCTGTGTTGTAGCAGGTGTGACTGTGTGATTGGTACCTGTGTTGTAGCAGGTGTGACTGTGTGGTTGGTACCTGTGTTGTAGCAGGTGTGTCTGTGTGGTTGGTACCTGTGTTGTAGCATGTGTGACTGTGTGATTGGTACCTGTGTTGTAGCAGGTGTGACTGTGTGGTTGGTACCTGTGTTGTAGCAGGTGTGTCTGTGTGGTTGGTACCTGTGTTGTAGCATGTGTGTCTGTGTGGTTGGTACCTGTGTTGTAGCAGGTGTGACTGTGTGGTTGGTACCTGTGTTGTAGCAGGTGTGACTGTGTGGTTGGTACCTGTGTTGTAGCAGGTGTGACTGTGTGGTTGGTACCTGTGTTGTAGCATGTGTGACTGTGTGGTTGGTACCTGTGTTGTAGCAGGTGTGACTGTGTGGTTGGTACCTGTGTTGTAGCATGTGTGACTGTGTGGTTGGTACCTGTGTGGTAGAAGGTGTGACTGTGTGGTTGGTACCTGTGTGGTAGCAGGTGTGACTGTGTGGTTGGTACCTGTGTTGTAGGGGAAGAACCTTCCTGAGCAGTCGAAGTGGGACAGCCTACATCGGAGGAATCTGCTCCCTGACCCGCGGTGGGGGGGTCAATGAGGTACGACCCGTCCACTCTTGTGTCTGTGTACTCAAGGGGTTGTTTAAGCTAGTCTATGACCGCTAGTCTTTGTTCACTACATCAGTTTGCGTTTCTGTTTTCGGAACTGTCTGTCTTCATACCCGTTCTAGAACTAGGTGTGACCCAGTCTGTGTCCTGAAGGTGATTCCAGAATCTGCCCGTTATAGAAGTCAGACTGCTGCTCATGTGCCTGTCTCTCACTGACGTGTCTGAGTGTTGATTAGCCTGTAAATCCACGTGCCCATCAATCTGTGCCCTTTGGTTGGCGATGTGTTGGCGATGTGTGGGAGTGTTATCACTCATTTTCTGTGTATGTGTTTCAGTATGGCAACGTGGGCCCTATGGCCATTACCCTGTGCCAGAGCCTGGGCCAGAACCTTGGCATGATGTGGAACAAGGAGCGACCGGCTGCTGGTGAGTGGAGTTGCCACCCTGCTAAAGAACTCCCCCTGGTGGAGGAAAGACAGGGAGTACCTTTTAGAAAATAGTTCATGGCATGGCTAGATTAGGGTCAAACAACAGTGTTTCCTGTGTGTCTGTGTCTAGGAGATTGCAGGTGTCCAGACCCATGGCTGGGGTGTATCATGGAGGATACAGGGTATGTTCTCATGTAGTTGGTCATTTGTGCTGTGTCTGCAGTGTCAACTTAAATTTTTTCACCCTAAATCATGTTTTTAGTTATTGCACCTTCTAGAAATGTTTAATATATTTTGATTTCCATTAGATCATTTAAATACAGTTGAATTATTCTATATTAGTAGTAGTTATTTATGTCATGTAGAGTATTTATGGCATTTTCAAGGATATCTGTCAAACCCTTCTACTGTCTGTCATCTATTGGTCAATATGTTTGATGGGCAGTTTTTAGACTCACACAAGAATGTATCCATCAGGTACTACCTGCCCAGGAAGTTCTCTCGCTGCAGTATAGATGAATACCTGCGCTTCCTCCAGCTAGGAGGGGGCAGCTGTCTCTTTAACAAGCCCAGCAAGGTGAGGTCTGGCTGGGGTAAAAAGAGTGCTTGGGGTTGGTGGTGATGGAACTTTTAGTTTTGAGATGCCACCTGAGCTGTGAAATTAGCTAATGTTTGAGTTTGATATGTGAGTCAAGATATAGGTGATCTAAATGTACTGTTCTGTATTACATTTTGTGATATTGGATTTTTAGCGCTCTTACATTGTTTTTCATGTGGACTCACACCTTAGGATGTGGATTTACACCTTAGGAAAGATGTGAACCTTGTGTGAACCCTGTGTGAACCCTGTGTGAACCCTGTGTGAACCCTGGCCTCCGACCTCTTGTGTCTCCAGCTCCTGGATCCCCCAGAGTGTGGGAACGGCTTTGTGGAGGTGGGCGAGGAGTGTGACTGTGGATCTCAGGTGGTGAGTCACCATCAGAACTCCACATCCAGTATCAAACAGTACATCTCTCCTCACATCACCGCATGCACCGTGCAAAAAGGAATGAGGCCTCCTGCCATGACTGTTGTGAGACGTGCGCATCAAAAGGTGAGGTAAACATGTGTTGCAGGAGTGTGGGCGCAGCGGAGGGGCCTGCTGTAAGAAGTGTACTCTTACCCATGATGCCATGTGCAGCAACGGCCTCTGCTGCAGGAACTGCAGGGTGAGACTTTACTATTACGAAACACTGTACGATACTATGACAAAGCCGTTTGTATGTAACTATGTTGTGAACAGCATTTACATGCTTGACTCAAAAAATCTACAAAGTCTTTACCACTTGTAACTAATATCTAATAAATATTTGGTCTACTAATATTCAAAAACAAATATTAATATGTTAGTACTGTTTGTGTGCAAAGAGTCTGCTTACACTGTATTTTACCAAATTGTAGTGAATTGTTTGTCACATATGGATTTACTACATAGATGACATTCTCTCTCTCTGCGTGTGGTGATGTGACAGTACGAGATTAGGGGGGTGACGTGTCGTGAGACTGGAAATGACTGCGACGTCCCTGAGATGTGTACAGGAGACTCCAGTCAGGTGAGCACAACAGGACTTGAGTATTACTCAACATGTGGATTTTATGTGACAGTTAGACTACGTACTGCAAGTAGTCAATGTGTCATTTTTATCTTTCTAGTGTCCTCATAATGTCCACAAACTGGATGGGTACATGTGTGACGTTGGACAGGTAAAGGAAAACACACAAGCCGTGTTTTGTGACCCAACGAGAGGATTAATACAAACATGCAGTTTGCCTTTTTGAATGGTTTGTCTTTTTCTGATTTTCTTTTCTCACTCTCTCAGGGACGTTGCTACGGGGGCCGCTGCAAGACCAGAGATGGCCAGTGCAAGACCCTCTGGGGCCACAGTTAGTATCCAGCCAGCCTCTTTCTCTTTTCCACTTTTTTTCCCTTATTCTGTGTTAAAATAAATAAAATAAATTTAGTCATTTAGCAGACGCTCTTATCCAGAGCGACTTACAGTAAGTACAGGGACATTCCCCCAGAAGCAAGTAGGGTGAAGTGCCTTGCCCAAGGACACAACGTCATTCGAACTGGCAACCTTCAGATTACTAGCCCAACTGCCTCACCGCTCAGCCACCTGACTCCGTGTTACCGTTGTATACTAAAGCATGCTTACCTAAAGTGTATGATGTAAAAACCTATTGAGCATCATTAACTTCTACAGGGGGTATTTTTCAGTTGCTGATGCTCTCTGCTGGTCACACCAGAATTGCACAAAAATGAGCGATGGCAGTGATGTAGCCTGACCTTTAACCCTGGATGTTTCAGACTCGGCTGATCGGTTTTGTTATGAGAAGCTCAACTCGGAGGGCACAGAGAAGGGCAACTGTGGACGAGACTCCAGTGGACAGAGCTGGGTCCAGTGCAATAAGCAGTGAGTGAACATTGGTTATGAACCACGTGCCTTGAGTTGACTCTCCTCTGTCTTTGTACATGTATCAACAACTGTCAGATATATCTAAGCTCTTGCTCTCTGTCTCTCTTTCTCTCTGTGTCTATCTCAGGGACGTGCTCTGTGGGTTTCTGCTGTGCACCAACATGTCTGCCAAGCCCAGCTTTGGAGAGCTGCAGGGGGACCTGACCAGCATGACCATCTACCACCAGAACAAGTACCTGGACTGCCGGTGAGGAGGAGAGGGATAGATCAGTGATTCCCAACCCTGGTCCTCAGGGCACCCCTGTCCTGCATGTTTTTGATGTTTCCTTGCTCCAACACACCGTATTCAAATGAATGGTCATAAGCAGGCTTCTGCAGAGCTGGATAACGACCCATTCATTTGAATCAGGTGCGTTGGAGCAGGGAAACATCTAGGGTGCCCTGAGGACCAGGGTTGGGAACCACTGGGATAGATAAGAGAGACAAGAGGGAGGGAGGAAGCGATACAGAAACACCAAAACATCAAATGATAACTATGGTAACCATTCGGATAGTGTAAAGTCTGTTGTGTCTCACTGTGTCTCCTCTGGTGTATCCAGCGGGGGTCACGCCGTGCTGGAGGACGGCTCCGACCTGGGCTACGTTGAGGACGGGACGCCGTGCGGGCCCAACATGATGTGCCTGGACCGCCGCTGCCTGCCCGTCAACACCTTCAACCTCAGCACCTGCCCCGGCTCCTCCCCCTCCCGGGTCTGCTCCCACCATGGGGTGTGTACGGTCATGTGCCTGTCTCTCACTTCCTGGGGTCAGATCAGTAGCAGGCTGGTGTACTTTACATTCATTGAAGGGTGGATTCCTCCCGTTTTCAAAAGCAATACACTCAGTCATTTGTAAAAAAGATGTAGTGTGAAACAGCAGCATATATAGCAGCTTAAATATATTTTACAACGTCTGTTCTTCCTGTTTAGTACATTGCGATGTGACTCATTCCCTCTCTCTCCTCTGCAGACGTGTAGTAATGAGGTGAAGTGCATCTGTGATCCAGACTACACAGGAAAGGACTGCAGCGTGTACGATCCCATCCCTGACCCCACTCCTCCAGAGGGCCCAGAGAAATACAAAGGTTCATACCCAGCTGACCCCTTGAGAACACACTGTTTAATCACTACCTTTCTTACCAAACTAATTAGGGATCTGGTGTTTTTTCTCCTTTCCCATTCCCCTCTGCACAGGTCCCAGTGGCACCAATATCATAATAGGGTCCATCGCAGGGGCAATCCTGCTGGCAGCTATTGTCCTAGGAGGAACTGGATGGGGATTTAAGTAAGACCTGTAGCATGCCTCACTGTGGCATGCATTTTTCTGTGTCTGTGTGCTTCTTAATGCTACATATATCACCTGCCACTGCTGTTCAAGTAATAATTACATTAATTACATGTCAAATATTTACCTGAGTGCTCTAGTAGAGGCCCATGTGAAACTACTGTAGATGGTCATTGTGTAAAGTAAAACGAATGTCTGTCAGGATCCGAGTTTTCCCTCATGTTGTTAAGGTACACTTTATTGAGGTGTTCTTGCGACCAGAGTCTTTCACACGACATACTTGTGCCTGTTTGCTTGTAGCTAACATGCTGACGTTACTGGGGCTTCATGTGTGCACATCATCTATGTGTGAAATCTACCTCCTCCAACTCTGTGCATTTATTGTACTCTCTCTCTCTCTCTTTCTCTCTCTCTCTCTCTCTCTCTCTCTCTCTCTCTCTCTCTCTCTCTCTCTCTCTCTCTCTCTCTCTCTCTCTCTCTCTCTCTCTCCACCCCCGCCTGCTCCCCCCTCTCGCTGCCCTGCCATGGATACAGAAACATCCGAAGAGGAAGGTATGATCCCGCCCAACAGGCCATGGTCTGACTCACTTCAATCATCCCACTGTCCTGATTTATTGTTTATGTAAACCACTTATTGCACCACTAGGTCACAGCATTCTCCATAAAGCTCAAATCAACCTCAGTATCTTCATGCTGTCATGTCTTATCCTCTGTAGTCCCATATTGATGTCCTCTAGACCCATGACTGCAGTCAAGTCATCCCCATAGCCTCTCAATGTTTCGATAGGCTTGCCTCTATCTTCCCTGCCATTCAGAGAATGTCATTATTAATGATTATCTGTGGTAGAGGTTCCTTTCGCATCCCAAGTACACATTTGACATTGACGCATTCGATCACATTGGCTTTTTATAGTGTATTTAAAGCTCTGATCAGCTGTCCATGTAAAGAATGAATAAAAGTAGTTATTTTAAAGTGCCTTTTCAAACTGTTCTGCTTTTGTTTTGATTCAAGAGCTTTGCTATTGAGGACTTTCATCTGCTTCTTTCAAAATTCTCAAGCCCTTTTCTTTATTTTCCTCTTTTTCTGCTCTCTCTTCCTTCTAGATCTGGAGGCGGCTGAAAAGTGTGTCCACCTGCTGTCCTGTCTTCCTTGCACTGTGTCCTATCCACTTTGAGAAGAAAAGCAAAGATGTCTTCCATTATCTTTACTCTCAAACTACACCTCTCACAATCCTCCTTTTCAACTTCTTTCTGTTTATTTTCACGTCGTTCCTTCATCCCTGAATCGTCTCACCTCTTGCCTTCGGTAGGTTTCAAACTGAAATACATTCCAGCCAGATATGAATACCTGTCAGGCAATGGCCACGCTGTATTGCCTACATCTTCAATGTAATGCTTCTTTGTCGGAGGCCTTCCTATGTCATTCCATTTTGCCCACAGTTTAACCTCTTAAGCATTGTTGATGAAGTGTTGGAGAATGTCATAAACCAGATGAAGGGGACCCAGATCTGTATTCCCCTTACATAAGTGCTTTACTGATATCATTAGTTTATCTTTCTTCTTCTTGTGATTGAACAGTTAGTCTTACCTGCTAATTGGACTGTTATGCTTTACCCCCCTTTAAAGGATTGTTTGTAAAGAAGAAGTAAAAGTTCATTAATCACTTCATCCATGTATGGATGCGGGTAAAGTTATATCTCACTAATAAGATGGTTTCCATACCTTCATACTTCTCCCACGGCTGATGTATTGCACATCATCAGACACAGAGTGAGACTATATATATTTATGTTCTGGTTTTGGTATTTTTAGCACTATTTAGGAAAGAGTTCCAGGTTCCAACTTGATCTGCTTGCTTGTGAATCAAGCACAAGTATTTAAATTGTGTAGTTAAACTGAACTAATACATGTATTCATTTACCTCATATGATGCTGCTTGTCGGTATTAATCAGTAGTCTCTCCTTCCTTAATCAGTAATTCAATCAAACATAATATGCAGAATGTCTGAATGTATATCTCAAGCTTTCGATTGAGCAAAGACTTGTCGCACCAGTGTCGACAAAGTAACTTTGCACGGGTTGACAACCTAGCTAGATAGTCGATTGCACATGCACACTCTATAGAATGTGTATCACACTGTATAACATTTAATCCATAGAGATTGATTATGCGTACATGTAGGCTGGATATGGGTGCTTCTGTATATTTGTATCATAGATTTTCACACATTTAGACGGCAGGGAAATGTGACCGGCTCAGCCATGGGAAGCACAAGTTTGTGAGGGTCAACCTGAGCCCTTCCAAGAAGCCATTAGGGAGATGATGATGAAATGCAGGAATGATCATTAATTTGAGCTTGATTCAGTATTTCATTTACAAATACTACCACTTGCGGAATGTATTCACTTTAACTGAATAGGAATTAAAATGATATGTATTATTTCCATGAAATGGGTAGTGAACCATATTTAAAACGTTTTTTTTAAACAAGATTAAACTTTTTCTCAAATTGTAAAGATATAATTTGATTATGTTAAATATATACAATGTGGATCCAAATGAGCTGTAGACAAGCATATCTAATGAATTCATTTGGTAAAGGTTTACTGTATGCAGATTTGAATTTTAGAATGCAATGCACACAAATTCACACATTACTTTCACAATGAAACAAGCTTCACCATACTGTGAAAACTCTCCCACTAAGAGTGGAAGTGTAGATGGTGTGTGCCACACATCTCCCTCCTGGTTCTCTTTGAATAGAAGAATATTGTATGTTCAAAGACTAAATAAGCATACAACATTTTTTTGGAACTGAGTGTACTGTATCTAGTAATGTCAGTTCATTAAGTTTAACAGGACACTGAAACTTCATAAACTTGAGCATACGGATGATATGGCCATTAAAAGTTACACTGCCAGTAGCATTTATACCTGAACAATTGTTAGATTGTAGATTATGAAATATATTGCATATTATGTTGTACTAACAACATCCAGATGATCATTAAGTTAAGAAAGAAAAGAAAACAACAGATAAAAATAAATAAATGAAAAGGCACTATTGTTTATAGGACTTATTGTAATGATATAGGGGGAAATGATCCACTGTAATTTTTATTGTCTGTTGCTCAAGATCTTGCATAGGAGTTCAACTTCAAAAGGTTATAGTACTTAAACACTTTTGACAAATATGTGTATGTGAATGCATTTTTGTCTGAAGGGTTCCTTAGGGTGTAAATATGTTTCCTGTATAAAATCATACATACTGTATGACGTTTAATAACTTGAACATCAATGCTTGTCTGTGTTCCTATTGAAGCGGCTGTCATGTTAATCAAGGTTGCCATAGACTAATGCTACGGGGTTCAACATTTAGTAGTTTTCTGAAAAATATGTTTTTCTAAAGATATCTTGCTGTGATATTGCCTTTCTTATTGTTTCCATATTCTTTACTTTGTCCAAGATGTTGACCAAGGCCCACTTGTGCCTTGCCCTTTGACTTCTAGACCCAGCTGGTGTGGCCAGTTTAATTAAATCTTTACATTCCAATAGTAGCCTCATTAGCCTGCATTATTGGCATGTTGTAAACAGTCAGATGCCACATGTTCTTGCAGCGTGAACTACAGCTGAAAAGTATGTAATTATATTATTATAGTATGATATTTTGGGGTGAGGACTGAGCTACCGTTTGACTCTCATACTCAAAAGAATGAATGTAAATTTTATGTTTTGCCATTATTTGTAGATTTAATCTCCTGATAGCCTGACCTCAGATTTTGAATCCTGTTTCTTCAGTGTATTCTGTGCCTTGTCTAATCCAGCCTCCCAGAGATCTGGCTCTGAAACCACAGAGCCTGATCTCAGTCACTTTGAAGGTTAGAATATTTTCTTTCTATTTAGTCTTTTTGTCAGTAAAATGTCACAATTACATAAAAGTAGAAGAATATCAGTGCTAGAACACCAAGAAAACTGCCACTTACACTGGTCGATTCCTGTTTCAAGGATCTTGTCACAACATTTCCTTCATGACTTCCCAACAACTTGAAAAATATCAATAGGATAAATATGTGAAACAGCAAAAACAAGATATGTGATTGATATTAGGTGTTTTATTTACCACTGCCACAAAACTACCCCTTAATCTCAGGCTACTATCCATTATGCTGTTTTCTTTCAAACATTTTGTATAATGTGTGTATTTTCATTGGATAATGATAACTTACTACAAGGTAGTATAATACAGGATATTGGTTGGTATTTATTAAAACTGGTCACTTTTGTTATTTACGAATGATTAAATGTGTTCTTTGCTAAGCATTGTTTTGATGATATGAACCCCACCTAGTCTTGGCACATTGTATCAGCACTCCAGGAGCACAAAACAGCCTTGTACAAGTGTAAAGCATCTTCTGTACGTCCCATGTGTATTTTGTACATATATTCATAAATTAGAGTGGACATGTATAAAATATAGACAAATATACCATAAAACCATTAATATTGGACATACTCAGATTTATTAAATAATTAAGTGTACTTTGGAAAACAACTAATGTATCTTGTCAACTGGATGTACACATTTCTTCAGTGCACCTTTGTACATTGTATATATCCTACTTAATTGTGCATAACCACTTTGTCTAGGGTTTCCTTTCTTACATATCGTATGTACATAGTGATGAAGCGCTCTGAAGTCATGTAGTCAGGACTGTTTTTGGGACTGAGTTTGATAGAATTATGCTTTTTCATGTGTGACCAGTAAGTTTAATTACATTTATTATGGAGCCTATTACTTGTTTTCAATTCACATGCAACTGTATAATGAATCATAGCTCTGGAATCAACTTACTATGATACTGTAACTATTGACTACATATATTTTTTAAGACATTCAAATAGAGGGGCAGTTGATGACATTTCAATGAAACTGTGATGACAAAGACAAAATAAAGTTGAAATGTGAAATAACATCTATGAGCATGATGTGTGTTTAATGGTGTATAGATTAAGCTTACTCAGTTTAAGATAACATGTTTTCACTTCAAATTGAATAAAAATGTTTTGAATTTGTTTTGAAAAGCTTAAACATGTAAACATATCTTTCAGAGACCACATCAACCAGGGTCAGATGGCTGAGCGGTTCGGGAATCGGGCTATTAATCAGAAGGTTGCCGGTGTGTGCCAAAGGACGTTATGTCCTTGGGCAAGGCACTACACCCTACTTGCCTCGGGGGGAATGTCCCTGTACTTACTGTTAGTCAGAGCGTCTGATAAATGACTACATGTAAATGTAAAATGTAAACCCAATTATGCAGCAATGTATACTACTAGTCAAAGCAAGTGACCTAAAATGGTTTTCCTTAAAACCCTTTTGGTCCACATTGGTTTTAGATTACATTCACATATCAGAATCTCCAATGTCCCATTTTCCCTTTGGCTGCCACCATTTGGCATAGATGGATTCTTCATAATCTCCAGGTCCCTCAAACTCAACATCGGGCGACTCTGGGGACTCAATTGCAATTACTTCTGGGCCCAAAAATTCCTGTCAAAAAAGAACACACAAAAGCTTGTACTTTTAGAACATTTCTAGATTTTCCACTTGATCAAACTAAAATATCCATTAAGATCCCGTTTTTATATCACCTCACAATATATAAGGATACTTAATTAAGAATTTGTTGGCAATGTGGTCAAGCTCATTCAAAAGTTCAGAGGTCAACTTGCAAGAATTGGAATATTGAACAACCAAAAACTATTCATCAAACCGACCTCCCCATCTGACTGCAAGTACTTTTCTGCCAATGCCAGCATCTGCTTCTGCAGGCTGGTCTGGTTATAGTACCTCTGGGCCTCCTGATCAAAGGAAATACATCAGCATTTAATATTCTGATTCAAATGCAATACTCAACACACAGAGCTTTGATGAAGTAAATGGCTCTCACCACTCTAGGTGTAAAGTGGTTGTCTTCTAGGCTCCACTGCTGGCTGTAAGACCGGTAGTACAGAATGTTCTGCTTCATTACATCATCCTCTGGGTCAAAGAGAATGTAGCTGGATGCACATGGCGCTGCACTGCGGGCATCGTTTACTACACAGAGAGACAGTAATGTCTAGTGGAGGTGATCAGGTGGCATTTGAGAGTTTTACGTTTTATCTATGAATATTTTATCTATAGTCCTGCTTACATACGTGTCCTTTTTGGGAAAATACTTTTTTTCCATAACAATGGTGCAATGGCGCTATAGCTATACTGCTATTCAGCTACAATATCAAGAGACCTAATTGTGAGTTTAATGTCAGGATTATTATTATTTCACCAGTTTTCATCAACCAGAGAAAAGTAATGCGATGAAGAAGGAACTTTTCACATGACGGTACTTACATTTATAGTAAGCAAACTGCAGATAATGGTACATAGTGGCCATGAATTTCTCCACAAAGTAGCCACCAACATTAGGCATCAACTTGCTCTCACACTTCACCTTACACCTCAGTGCTTCTACATAGGTATCTGTGGGGAGAGAAGGCAGGAAGTGAGTCAGGCTGGGTTAGGGTTGCCCACTGTCTGTAGCGCACAGGAACTGTAAATGATTCAAGCCAATAGACAATGTTCTACAAAAAGCTAATTTCATATACCGGTAAGTTCTCTCAATTTACTTGGACAGCCACATTGGGTAATCAGTAAAGCTTGTTAAACATGGTGGACATTCCCTTTTTTTTTTTATTCTACACCAAGACGCTTTCACTACTGGACTGTGAACATGGATTGAAAGCAACATTTCTTGCAACAGATTTGTTTAGTGAAAAGTCTATTAAAAGATGTGTTAATTACATGGAAAGGGTATTTTATTGAACTAGCATCGGAACTTCTAATTCCGCTATTGTGCCTATAATTTCCAACTGGAAATAAAATAAGCATGATTTCCTCTGAAGCCCATAACTATTTTTTGTTTCAAAACAAATAAAAACAATATGCACCTAACATCTTTATCATGTACTGACCTGCCAGGGTGGGGTATAGATCTTTGAGGAGGGGCACCTCACTGGCCCCCTCACACCCTGCATGGCACAGCTGGTGTTGGTGAAGGTACTGGCTCAGAGCCTGCTCCATGTGTTTGATGCAGTTGCTGAAATCTCCAGAGTTGAAAATTGTTACAGCTTTCAGGAAGCTGCCCTTGGGGTGAGAGATCAAGAGGGTTGGTGAAAGCTGTCGACTAGATCATGTTGATGAGAGCCACTTGATTGGTTATAGCAGCCATCTTGCCCTCACCTCATAAGGTTGTTCTTCCTGGTCGATGAGGAAGCCATCCAGGTCATATTCACTTCTGTAGTGGTCCATGTGTTGGTTCATCAGCTGATCATCTGGGTTTTTCTGTAGATAAGTGTGGGCGCAGGATACAGCCTTCTGTAGGTCATTCATCTAAGGAACAATTTTTGTTTGTGTGAACAATTAGTTATCCCCCTCTACTTTCACTCAAACGAACTTGAAAACAACTCACATAAATATTGTTGGAGCCATTTCAGTAGCCATGGTAACCTACTCAAAGGTAAGCCTAATTGATGATAGGTGTAGCACAGGAGGTCTGATGTTTGTTGGCTTTGGTGTGAAGCCGATGATATTGGAAGATTCATTAGAATAGCCTACAATGTTTTGGTATTTGTTTTGTCATAGCCTAATAAGGAATTAACGGATTCGCATATCCAACTTTCAGTTTATGAAGTTTTGAGTATTTTTTTTTTCAACTGGAAGCACGCCATCATCGATACTGGAGCAGCGAGTGAGCTACTTTACCAAACAAACTGTGCAACAACAAATATAATGCTTTGAGTAATTGCAGGATATTCCGCACCTATATCACAATATCAGTTGATGAAATATGGAAAAATAACTATTCTATAGTTGATTGGGTAAGCAATCGCTAATTAATATATAAGCCATCTAATAATTTCTTATTTCTGACTATAGCCTACCTTAAAATAAGCAAAATGCATGTAGCGGTAGGGCGACCTTCTTTCAAAATCCTCTATGACCTCTTTCCTTGGATAAGGGAGTGAGAGCGCAGGGAAATGCGCTCTACACTTTTTATGACATGACGCTCGCATCAATACGCGCCAGAACACTTGAAGGTCACTGGTAACCAAGACACTTTCCTCTTGGTTATGGCTCGTATCATTACAATGTCTAATGCAATAAGCCAGGCTGTCTTTCAGAAGCCGATGTAACCGTAAACTTAGTTCCATATATTTGATGCAGTCTGTCCAACTCTCTGCAGCATAGTGGTCCAAGGCTTGTCCATAAGCAAAAGCAAGGGGCATGAGCTTGTCTTGAGGGAGAGTCCTAAAATTGTCAAGTTGCGCGACCAGTACACAAACACAACACAGAAATGCAGCTGAAAATAGAGCTCTTTTAACGCATTGGATATTGTTAACCAGACTAGTCATACTCCCGAAGTGAGTCACGTCTTCTTATAGCTCCTACAATTGTTTTCCACAGAGTTTTAGTGAGTAGCAAGACTGGTAAACCGCTTAGGGGTCCAGGGGAATAGTGAATAGTGGTCTGTGGTATCAGATTTCTACATGACGCCCAGCTGTCATGTAGGCCTATAAATGACATGCTTTCGTATAAGTAGGCCTAAGATATATTAGGCTATTGTCAGAGATTGCAAAAGTACACACATCCTTCACCAAAGTAGAAGTACAGATATGTTAAAAAGATTACAATTGACAAGTTACAGTAGGGCTCTGACATATAGGCCTATCTTTCATTTTGTTAAAGCTTTATAACTGTGCTCAAAAGCATCCATCGCTTGCTTGACCTTCAAACATGCAATAATATCATTATTTTACTCTTGGGAACAGAAAGTAACAGATGAAGATTTCTAATTCCTAATTAGGCTAGAAGGCCAGTCCCGTAACGTAGGCCTATTTTCTACAGCATATAATTCCTAGGCTAACTATTAAAATCATTATGCAATAAGAGAAGATAGGATGTGACACGCAATACTTTTTATTTGTCATTGACACATTTTGGAACGAAAAAAGCTACAATAGACTACTGTATGTAATCCAAACGAGTTTATATAGTTTTTGAACAAGGTTCCCACTGTTCAATATAAGGATGGCTGTCGCAAAACTCGCCCTCGCCCCGCTTTGCGCATTACCGCTAGAAGTTAACTGGAGACTGTCCACGTTTACAACATTCCTTGCTAGAGGGAGAGCCCCCCCTTCCTTGGGAAAAGTGCCGTCTAAACTCTGTACTCCCTCTTTAGACAGAAACGACTGAATGTGTGTGCGTGTGTGAATGCAATTTACTTAAACGGATGCAGGGCCAGTTCGTACCAACAGATTAGTTGTTCGTGCATTGAATCCGTTTTCAGGATTCAAATAGCTTATATTTAAAATGTTTGCAAAGTATATATTTGTTTTGCTCCTAAATACTTGGTGTTATGTTCAGTGCAACCCTAGTCCGCTCGGAGATGTAGTCGTGGACAGATATTCCATACCTGAAGTTTGTACTAGAGAAGTGAAAAGTGGAGATAATGTTCGTTATCATTACAATGTGACATTCCTTGATGGAAAAGAATTCGACTCGAGGTAAGATTTACATTTTCACCATCTTTGTTGTTCTTGTGACATGCATTCGGGATTTTTTTGCGTTGCTAATCCTTTGCCAAAATAGCTCGGCCTCTCTTTGCTATATGAACGCTTTTTAAAAGTAGGCCCACGTTTTATCGCTGGTTTGATTTGCTTCCTCACGGACATCTGTTCTGAATGTTTCGATAAATCATGTTGTTCTAATTAGCTCTTCTCGTCCTCATGTTTAGACTGATCAAATTATTCTGTAGGCCTACCTCTTTCTCCTCTAAGCATTTGTCTCCCTCTCATGGTCTGGTTTGGCCTGCACAGTCATAAAAGAGGAGTCCCTACAGTCGGTGTGACTGGTGCAGGACGCCTCATCGCTGGCATTGATAAAGGCATCCAGGGCATGTGCGTCAACGAGCGCAGAAAAGTGACTGTGCCCCCACATCTTGCCTATGGCAATGAAGGCGCAGGTAGCCGATTGCCACGTCCTTCATGATATCGCGACAATTTACATTTCCATATGTCGTTTACTTAGCAGAATTTATTTACAGCATTTTATGACTGTGGTTGTTTAAATATTTGTAAATCATATTGTTTGCCAGCCAAAAATGTTTTTACACTTTTATTAATTTCCCTTCTGTCAGGTGATGTGGTGCCCCCAGACACCACCTTGGTGTTTGACATTCTCCTGCTGGACATATGGAATACGGCAGACCTAGTCGCAACTCTTACCATCAGCACACCCAAGAACTGCCTGCGCTCAGTGAAGCGTACTGACTTTGTGCGCTACCATTACAACGGTACTCTACTAAATGGCACCCCCTTTGACTCCAGGTGAGACGATTCTTGACAGAGTAAGAGAGACAACAGAAATAATAGGAATCCAAAGTAGACTGTTAGGGTTAGTAGAAGTTTTGTGTAGATCTTAGATGTGTTTTCCACAGGTGATTTTGGTAAATGGAAGCCAGAATTTACTCCGTAATGGTATCAACATGCAGTTTGTGAAACAGGCACTCATTGTGGCTTTGGCTTAAGAGTATGTGTGAAAGTATTTTATGTAGCCTAGAACTGCTAAACCATCATTTACTTATTTTGGCACACACAGAAACAAACCAGATGATGAACACCACAATCTCTCACAACCCTCTGAAATGGTAGCCCATGTTTCTGTCTGTCTGTGTTGTGCTGTCCAGGTATTTGTGAGGAAATGGGTGTGTGTTGATTATGCGCTTGTATGAGCCCCACCCAGCTACACCAGGAAACAGACCCAAGATGGCCTGGTAGGTGAGGGCTGGCTGATCAAGGGGATGGACCAGGGTGTACTGGGCATGTGCGTGGGGGAGATCAGGAATATTGTAGTCCCACCTTTCTTGGCCTATGGAGAGAAAGGATTTGGTAAGTATAGGAGAGGGAACATGGAAATGGGTTAACCGATTGCTTCAGAAGTTAATTCTGATTTGAATGTTGACTTTTATTTAGCTATACATGAGAAATAGACCTATAGGCTTGCTGGAAACATAATTTATAAAAATACAAAAAACATTTAAAATATTACATTAGAGGAAACCATTCCAATTGTTAGAGAGGTAGTTTGAAGTCCTTTAAGGACCAGGCAGCTTTTAAATTGTCTGTGTTCTAGACCTAGAAACAGAGCACCAACTCACACAGTTCAGTGCCTCTTTACCTTAACAAACTTAAGTCACATACAGTGTGAATTTGAACCAATACTCAATACTGAGTATTTGTGTCTGCTTGTGTCTTCATCCCTGGCATCAGGCACAGATATCCCCTCTCAGGCCACACTAGTGTTTGATGTCCTGTTAGTGGATCTGTACAACCCCAAGGATGATGTCACTGTGGAAAACCAGGAAGTGCCTGAGTCCTGTACGCGCAAATCTGTGGCTGGGGATTATATTCGCTACCACTACAATGGCAGCTTCCTCAACGGAGTCTCATTCGACAGCAGGTAAGCTTTGTTCATTGGTTGGTGGGCCGAGCCAAGATGTTTGCTCTTTATGTTTACTGTCAAGATTCTCTAAATTGGAGATCAGGAAGACCAAAACATAAATCACAAGGACTAGGATGCAAAAATTCTCTAGCACCTAAGCACCTGTGTGAGACGACCAAAGCTTGGCAGGTGGTGCTTGCCTTTACCGGTTTTTGACCATTAACATATTTACTACACCTATATGGATAGTGAGGACACTGCTATAGACTACATTGATGCCACCTTAGGGTATCTTCAGGCTACTTAGCGTATTGGTCTCTGAACTTGTGCTTGCACGCAATGTACATAAAGAGGATGCCATTGCACTGCACGCAATGGAAAGTGGAAATGTGCCTGAGCATGTTGGAAAGTAAATTAAAATATTATTGTTTTAATGACAGCTTGTTAATGTTGCAGCATTCCGATTGCTTTCCACATATCTTACTACTAAATCCTAGTCTGTAAATGTGTATGGCGTTTTTTAATGTGAATGTTGAATCTTTCTCTCCTCTTCCTTTTGGCAGTTACCAGAGGAACAGCACATACAACACCTACATTGGGATGGGCTACGTTATCTCAGGCATGGACAAGGGTCTGCAGGGTGTGTGTGTTGGGGAGAAGAGGAGGATCGTCATGCCACCTCACCTGGCCTATGGAGAGCAGGGAGCAGGTGAGTGAGAAGCAGTGCAGAGCCCTGGTCCATCTCTGGCCCCTGAATATTTGATGTAGATGTTTTAGAATAACACATTTCAGCATATGCATGCAGGCCGATTACCACAGACTTCTCTTGGGTTCTTGATTAGTCTTTGTCTAGAAAACCTGTCGATCATTGTTATTTTTGTATTCCAGTCCACAGCTAAGTTTGTCACTTCTCTGTCCGTCCAGGTCAGGACATTCCAGGCTCAGCCGTGCTGGTCTTTGACATCCACGTCATCGACTTTCACAACCCCAAGGACTCTGTGGAGATCCAGGTAACACACAAGCCTGAGGTATGCAACGAGACCAGCGACATCAATGACCTCATCCACTACCACTACAACTGCTCCCTGCTGGACGGCACACTCCTCTTCTCCTCGTAAGCCCAGATCTCATCAGGCCATATGTTGATGTTTTTGTGTCCTACTCTCACATGACCACAGCCAAGTCATCCTTCTATACCATGCTACCAGCATAGCATGGTAATAGCATAACTCAAATAGCATAACTGTGATTCAGACGGCTACATTAGCTAAATCCAGAAAGTATATAGCTGGTTAGTCTTGCCTGGTGGCATTCATTATCCTAACCAGTGTCCTTCCTCTATTCATGTTTGACTTGTCAGAAGTGACTATGACAACATGCAGGACACAGTGCTGGGAGCGGACAAGGTGATTGACGGGCTGGACGAGGGTCTGCGGGGCATGTGCGTAGGAGAGAGGAGGGTGGTCATCATCCCACCGCATCTTGGACACGGAGAGAAAGGAGGTGATAACCTTCCCATCCACCTTACCGTTTCAACAACTGGGATGCAATGCTATTAACTACTGTCAAAATATAGCATTTAGGATACAACCCGACTGTTTCATCGTGAACTGTTATCAGCAGCTGACACTAGTGTGTTCTATTCCGGGTTCAGCGTCTGGTGTGCCGGGCAGTGCTGTCCTCCAGTTTGAGCTGGAGCTGATGAGTCTCCAGAAGGGTGTGCCAGATGGCTACCTGTTTGTGTGGCTTGAGGACAGCCCTGCAGAACTCTTCAAAGCCCTGGACATGGACAATAATGAGAAGGTTCCTGTGGAGGAGGTATGGTGCTACAATAACCTGGATGAAATACAGTAGGTTAGACAGCTACTGTATGCAGATAGGCCACTGTTAACAAAACAGTAATATAAAAGTAAAGTATGGTTTAGATTTACTTGTAATGAAGACACATGATTCAATTCATATAAATTCCTACTCATTCTCCCTTCCCTCCCCACTTCTTCTTTCTAACCCGTAAGTTTGGAGAATTCATTAAAAAACAAGTAGCGGAGGGCAAAGGTCGTATGAAACCAGGGGCGGACCCTGATGAAGTTATCGCTGACATGTTCAGAAACCAGGATCGCAACAAAGATGGAGTCATCACCCCAGACGAGCTGAAACTGAAGGTGGAGGAGGACAAGGAGAACGCAATGCACGAGGAGTTGTGATGAGAAGACACGACACACACACGACACACACACTTCCTCTTTCTCAGGGACAGACTACACAAGCCACATCCAAATTAAGACTTTTTACCAAGTGAATTGTTTAATATTTCCATTGACACAAATTGTGGAAAGTATTCTTAAAGAAGCACAATTCTTCATGGTAAGGTTTGGTCATGTTAAGACAAAGTTATGTTAAAGAGTGATAGATTGAAGAAGTCAATCTTCCTAACAGCACCTTCATTGTCCCTGATTTTCTAAAGAAATAAAGTTTTTTTTTCACAGAAAATTTCAAACTTTTTGGGGATAAAAATGTATCTTCTCTCATAACTAACATTTCTGGGTATGTGCAAAAAAATTATGGAATGGTTTCCTAGCAGCTGCAGATAATACCAACATAATGACTTCCATGCAGTCACTTTCCCAGACATACAGTGGCCTAATTCCTAGAGATAAACCACAACTTTAAAATATGTCATTCAAAATTACAGTATCAAATACATATGTACACAGTTCCAAAATGCATCTAGGTAAAAGTTTAAATAAAAAGGTGCACCATTGTGGTTCACAAGCTCTGTGTACTCCATCAGAGTGTCTAAAAGATACATTGTTGTAAACCTACTCCTTAAGTCCTGGGAAATAGATTTAGATAATAAGGGTGGGGGGAAAAAATCGTACATTTAAAAAAAAAAAATTATGTAAGCATATATTGAATCGAAATGTGATTAAAAATCGAATCGTGACCCCAAGAATCGAATCGAATCATGAGGTACCAAAAGATTCCCCACCCCTATTAAATAACATCTTACATTTTGAGGTTCTTCTGTGACTAAATGCATTTTAGTGAAGGGTAAGCTCATCTATAAGTTCTCCATTGAGAACTTAGAGATGTAGAGATGCTGTACCAACGCATTAAAAAAACATAGCTGGATACCAACATTGGGATTTACAAGAAATGTTGGTAGGACTCCAATCATACAGTGACAGTAAACATCTTTTTTTTATATAGCTTTTAACTGGTTGAGGTAATTGAGGGTGCTCCAGCATACAGCGTTGTGGAGCAACCGTGTAGAACTAGCCGAATGCCCCATTCTTGTGACGGGTGTCACAAGAATGGGGCACCCCTATGCAAACAGGAAGTAATCCATGCTTGACCTGTCACACCATTTCCTCACTTGCCGGTGGTGATGTAGTTGAGGACAGCGTTGGGGACATCCATGGTTTCATCCTTCACCACGACAATGTCGTAGGAGTTGATGTAAGACTCCTTCCTCTCCTCCACCTGGGGAAAAACAAGACGGCAGCCAATGACCAAGTCCAGTAATCACCAGGTTCATTACGTGCCGTTTTGCAAGCTACCAGTCCATAGTCCATCAAGTGTGTATGGTACCTTTAAAGTGAATCTTGGAGGTTGCATGTTTAAATGACCCCAACCAGGTCCCTAGTCCCCAGTCCCCTCACCTGGTCGTTGAGGAAGCCAATAGTGACGATGTGCTGAGTGGCCACTCCGTCCGCCATGGTGAGGTCTCCCAGAGAGTCCCCCAGCAGCAGCACGTTGGGGCGATCCCTCAGCTCCAGGAAGTGTGCCGTGTGGAGGAGGGCACCCTCCCTCTTGTTGAAGGTGTGAATCAGCTGGCCCTTGAAGGACTGCAGTATTCCCTGGAAAAGAACCAGGGTCAGGAAGGACCATCACTGGGGAAAAAGATTCCTTAAGTAGTGTGGAGTTTGGGACATTTGATTAAAAAAACGTTGACATGGGCAATAAGACCATTGGCATCGCTAAACCATTGTTTAGCATGTTTCGTGATCAAATGAATTAGATCTGCATCAAAGGTTTCTAGCACTTACGCAGTCATCAAAATCCATGTAGTTCGACATGATGTGAACGTTGGGGTG
This sequence comes from Osmerus eperlanus, assembly GCF_963692335.1. Taxonomy (NCBI): domain Eukaryota; kingdom Metazoa; phylum Chordata; class Actinopteri; order Osmeriformes; family Osmeridae; genus Osmerus; species Osmerus eperlanus. The sequence continues at coordinate 14,105,433 of NC_085029.1, forward strand.
GAAGACCTGGTTCTGTCTGATCACCTCCTCCAGGATGTCTCCTACTCCAGCTGAGAAGATCAACAGAGGCACATGCAGCTCCTGCAGGTGGTCAAAGAACCCCTTGTAGCCCTCCCTGGAAAAATCAACAGCACAGGAGAAGGAATAGTATTAACTACTGATCGCTCGGTCGATACGTTGAAGCCTCAGTTTGATATTTCCCGGCATGACCTCACTCTCGGTTAGTAAGTAGTATTGTTGTCTCCTAAGCAAAGCACAACTGTCTACCTAATCAGGAGCCACTCATCTGTTTCTAAGCTTGCTACAATATACACAAAGTATCACAAATCAGTCTAGCAATACTGTCTGGACAACTCCTTGTAAGCAGAGAGTCATTATGATATGGTGGGGCTGACCTGAGCATGGCGCTAGACTCTTTCACAACCTGGGACAGCAGGTCCTTCCGGATCTTCTGCTGGATAAGCAGCTCGTGTACTTTGGTCCACCTGTAGAGACAGCATGCAGTGGACAGTAAAGTAAACAAACCCTGTTAACCGACACCTGCCTGTGTGTTACACATTTAGATGTAGAATACAGTATGTGCATGCAGTGATTGCACTGTGCTGTCAGACTCCTACCATTCCACCATGAGGGGCAGCTTCTCTTTAACGGTGCGGGCAGCATCAATCTCAATAGGGTAGTAGGTGTTCAATAACTCCCTCATCTACAGACAGAGGTGTGAGAGCTATTCAGACGTCTTCTTTAACAATACTATAGATAACATGTTGTTTTTTTTAGACCTGTACTCCTTTTATTACATTATTGTCATAAGCTCACCTGGTTCCTACAGTCCTCACTGAGGATGAAGCTGTTATCCAAGATATCTGCAAGATTGTGTTAGATGTTTAAATAGCATACTCATTTTTATGTTAAGAGAATGTTAGGTCAATCTATTATTTCTTCAGGGACCCTGCGTTGACCGGGGTTTGTGGTACTCACTGTGAGTGGTGGGACACCTCCTACCGTTGTGAGCAAATCTGGTTAATGTCATATCAAAGTCAGAGATCACCTGTAGAGACCCAACCATGTTTAGAATACAGTTTCCTACCTACACCCAAATGGTACACATCCACTCACTCATATTACATGATAAGTTCAGGATGGTTTTTCACCAGCTAAATCTTAGGGCAAGGAAAACTGGTAATCTATGGTTTGTGTTAAATTAGCCAGACGTGTTTAGTCCCGCCAAAGAACAAATAAAGGAAGTGTCAAGGGCAGCTGAGACAAGCTTACCTATAGAAATGAATGGCCAGGATGAACACTGAGTAATGTATGTCATCTATACAGAACAGTGTGGGATCAGATTGTGGTTTGTGCTACCTGGAGGGTGCTGGGTCCAGCTCTGTGCATGGCCTGTATGGTCTCTTCAACTCTGCTACGGTCCCTCATCAGCACTGAGGACTTGGCCAAGTCAGGGATCTATAAAATAGGCTGAGGTCAAGATTTCATTTAACCTCAAACTACTATAAAATGACACTACAGCCAAGCGGATGTATGCTGCGAATGCACTGCTTTGTGCACATACTATGATACAAATTATTTAACATAATATCTGAAAGGTAAGAACAACTCAAAGCAAATGGAACTGGACATATTCTAAGTCCAAGCACATATAGAAATGTATTAAAGGCAGCAACATTCTAAAGAGCAGAGAAAATTCTGACCTCATACTTGGTCAGCTGGTGCCAGATTGCAATGGCAGTCCGCACTGGCATATTAATCCAGGGTATGTGGTTTAACTGAGCATAAAACCAAGAAAAGAGGTTTAAATTGGATTTACAGTGCAATGAACAACAATGTAACAATTTCTTTTGAAAGTTTCAAACACACACAAAACAATCATTAAATAAAGGCAAGAAAACAATTTGCCCTTAAAATAATAACCCTTTAGCCTAAATTTATACTAGAAACGTTAGCTAACTAACCATTTCTTCACGCTATGCATTAAGCATTGCATAGGGGACAGTGACTACGTGGAATCTTACATAAGAATGTGGTTTTAGAAATAGAATTTTAAAGTGTATCATTTGACTGAAATATCGCAAGCTTGCAATTTAGCTATCTTGCTAGCTGCTGACAGATAGTGTTTAGCCTACTTACCATTGTAAGCCTTTAAAAGGAGGTGTGAAATACTTAAAATAGACTTTCATAAAACGCGGTGAAAGGTACGTAGCCTATACACAATAAATATAAAAAAAATAGCTAAAACGTTGATACATTGGTGCCCAGTAAGCTTTGTTTACTGGTCTAAAGATAACGTTGTACCACTTCCAGCGTCCCTGTTTGAACAGTTACATTAGAAACTATGGTTCCGGTGTCTTATGTTCCTATCTATGATTGCTAAAGCAAAAAACAACACACACAAAAAAAACTGCAACATTATCATTACTATTCCTGAAATGTCATACATGTATCTATGTTCATTTAGGTATTTTAATGGTAAAATAAATATAAAAATAAGAGATCCAGTTTATGCTCGGTAGACACCATTAATATGACATTTAGCTCTACCTTTTTTAATGAGAAACTGGCCATGTTACCATGGTAAAGGTGGCAACATGACTACTGCTTTGCATCCACAGAGAAATGGACATGCCATTGTGATGTATCAATGCACGGACACTCTAGAACTTGGGGAGAATTGGAACACAGCTACTTCTCCCAATGCCATCAAACTTTTTGCACACACTAAACTTGCCAAGAACGTGGAGGTCTGTACCACTTCAAATATATTTAAAAAGTGCAATATGGACAAGACCAACGTGGCTTTTAATATTTTTAATGAGTTACGGCTGGAGGGGCAGCTCTGTGATGTGGTCATCAAAGTTGATGCGATTGAGTTCAAAGCACATAAGAATATCCTGTGTGCGTTCAGCTCCTATTTCCGGTAAGAATCTTTGTCCATTTAGAAATGGTTGATAAAATAATCAGTTACATTGTTTTAATGATCAATAAGGACTTATAGTCTTGATCAACAAACCTATCTCTGTGGTGTACCCATATACTGTAATGTAATACTTCATCAAATGTGTCTTAACACTTTCTAACAACTGAAATGTAACATACTTTCCGACAGTGCTCTGTTCACCAGTGGCTGGAACAACTCAGAGAAGAGTGTGTATACCATCCCTGGCATCACTCCTGAGATGATGCGGCTGATTATTGAGTTTGCCTACACTGGAGCTCTCCCTGTCACTGAGGACAATGTGGAGAGACTCCTGGAGGCTGCAGACCAGTTCTGCATCACAGGGATAGTGCAGGCCTGCTGCGAATTCCTGGAGTCGCAACTGTGTCTGGAGAACTGCATAGGCATCTGCAAGTTTGCCGACTTCTACTCCTGTGCCGAACTACGCCGCAAGGCCTTCCTCTTCACCCTTCACCACTTTGAAGACATCGCCGAAGTGTCTGAGGAGTTTCTGGAGCTGTCGCAGGCACAACTCTGTGACCTCATCGAGAAAGACAACCTCAATGCCAAGCAGGAGGACCAAGTGTACCAGGCCATTCTTCGATGGGTCTCTCATGATATCTCAAATCGCAAGAACTCCCTCCCTGTGCTCCTGCCAAAGGTGCCAGTCTCCTCTTTAGACAGTGTCATAGGTCATACAGACCTGAAATGCTTGATTCACTTCACTGACAGTGTTTTTTAAGGTTAATATTTGATTGGTGGGAAAGTAAGCAAGCAACATGTTCAACGTGTGTGGAAAAGATGTGTACAGTGTAAGGGGATTTGTCAACGGTTCTACTATCTTTGGATAACCAAGCTATTTGTTATTGTGTCATCTATATAGGTGCGTATGGCTTTGATGACCCCTGAAAACTTCCTAGAGAGCATCAGGAATCACCCTCTTGTAAAGGAAAGTTTAGAGTGCAAAACCATTGTCCTCAACGGCTTGAAGGCCTTGTATGAGCTCAACATGCATGGACCCTCCAATGTGTACTTTGGTAACCTCATGTCCCGCCCTCGCCTTCCCCACAACATCCTATTGGCCATCGGGGGCTGGAGTGGTGGCAGTCCAACCAATGTGATTGAGGCATATGACACAAAGGCTGACCGCTGGGTAAAGGTGGCCCAAAATGATACCTCTCGGGCTTACCATGGCACAGTGTACCTCGATGGCTTTGTCTACTGCATCGGCGGCTTTGATAGTGTGGACTACTTCAACGACGTACGTAAGTTCAACCCCATCACACGCACCTGGCACCAGGTGGCACCCATGCACTCGCGGCGATGCTACGTCAGTGTGGCGGTGCTGGATGGATACATTTACGCCATGGGTGGCTTTGATGGCTGTTTGCGAATCAACTCTGTCGAGCGCTATGACCCTGAAAACAACCAATGGACCCTCATAGCACCAATGCATATGAGGAGAAGTGACGCCAGCGCTGCCACACTCAATGGACAGGTGGGTACAAGCAGGAGACCACAGACTGTAGGAGACTATTCTAATTACATTTCACTAAGAAAGTGGGACATCACCTATCCGTTAACGACTTTCATTATAAAAACTTGTCAATTATGTCTGAATGTTATGGGGGTACTTCATGGGTCAGGTCTACATTTGTGGAGGCTTCAACGGGGAAGAGTGCCTATTCAATGCAGAGAGCTACTGCCCCAACACCAACCAGTGGACCCTGATTAAACCCATGAACTGCCGACGAAGTGGGGTTGGGATTGCTGTTTACCACAATCAACTCTATGCGGTAAGTCTCACCACACATCTTAGGTGGAGGCTTTAGAGCTGAACAAACAACTGGTTGCAGGCATAAGAGGGGTGTGTATTTTTTATTTTTTATGACTGAACATTGAAGATAAAGTGATAAAATAGAACGCTGTGCTTTACCCGAATTAATGAGTTGACCTTAAAAGATTATGGTGCTCTGTTCCTTATTGTGAATAACAGGGATTGATTTAAATTCATACTTTTCATATCCAACTAGGTTGGAGGTTTTAATGGTGCAAACCGTCTCAAGACTGCAGAGGTGTACAACCCACTTATCAACAGCTGGCGAGCCTTGCCTTCCATGTTCAACCCACGTAGCAACTTTGGCATTGAGGTGGTAGACAACCTGCTCTATGTTGTGGGAGGATTCAACGGCTTCAACACCACCGTCAACGTGGAATGCTACAACGATAAGACGGATGAGTGGTATGATGCCCAAGACATGGCTACACTTCGGAGTGCCCTCAGCTGCTGTGTGGTGCCTGGCCTGCCAAATGTAGCAGATTACATAGTCCCACGTGACAGCCCTCTGGTCTGTGGTGAAGGAGAGAGCACACCTGCCTCTGGGCACAAAGTGTGACTGATCCTCCAGAATGACCCTGCCAGATGCTTAGTGACCTTCAGAAAATTCAAAAAAACGTAAACAAAAAGAACTAACATATTCCATAGTAATTTTGCCACTCGAGACTATTTTATACTAAAACCTAGGAAGCACACATGAAAATCACTAACTGCATATTAAATACTCTTGAATTGAAATATTCAATAACTGCATTTTGTTACATCTTTACACAACATAAAATGTATACTATCGCTATATATGAAATATCTTTTTATTTCAGATGATGAACACTTACAGCAAGCTGTGCTTCATAAAACGTTTACATGAAGGTCATTTCATATTTTACATTACTGAACAAATAAGACAGCAGAAGGAATAGGGCATTGTTTTGATACTTAATTTAGATTAATGTAATTAATGTCTCCTTAAGAATAAGGGAGGTATAATTTTGCCAATCCATGAAAGCAAACAAGTTCAACGGCCAACAAATGGCATTTACAAATCAGCAAACAATATAATCGTATACTGGACTATGTAATGTACATTTGGTATACAATCTAAGTTTAGTTATGGTGTAACCTGTGTTGTAAAATCAGGGTAGATGTAAATAAAGGATCTCAATTGAGGCTACTGATCTCCCAGTTAAATATATATCCACACAGATTTATTAATTTGGGGGAATGTAAAGCACTGTGAATTAAAAGACAATGGTGGTAGCTACAGAGCTCATGAATCTCAGAGCAAGCACATCCAATTGAAGATCCATTTAGGACACAATAATAGGTTTCTCTAGTCTTCAAGATAAATATTTTAAGAAAAATAGGAGCCACAGAGCAGCAATCACACAATGTAACAGTAACCACATGTATGGTAAACAACAGTGGCTTAACACAATTTAATTGATTAAGGAATGAATATATTTAATCTACTAACTCTCGTATACAAACAATGGCTGGGCTCTTTTTGTACACTGGGTTAATTACAGCTGCGCTTGGCCTGTCAATGGAATGGCTAGAGGATCACATTTTGGTATCAGTGGCAATTTCAAATGTAATGTAAGCTCTTCAACTGCCAACTGTAATTCAACACAAAACACAAACACATGTTCAAGTGCCGGTAGCCATGCTTGTTAGCATATGGGAATGACACAACAGCAATGAATGTTACGTTACTTGGGAACAACAGAACTACTCTAAATAACAATGGTACCACTATGTTACAGTCGTTTAATTACCCAACTATTTGCAAGTGAGCAATGATGATACAGAATATTACCTTTCTGTAATGAATCCAAAGAAAAGCCACATTTGACCCAATATTACAAAATAAAGAGAAAGTATCCACCCTTCCAGAATAAGTTAAGAAAACAGCATGCTCTAAAGATCTAAAGATAACAGCACGCTACAGTTATAAATATTACTGTGATATTTGGAACATTAACACATATTCTAAGGTTTCTCATGTAGCATATCCATAAAATGGGAGACAAACATAGAATAACGTCTCCAAATTAAGTGCTTCTTGTTCCATCCTGATTTCTAGTGCTGATTTAGATTGTATGTGCTATGAGTTATTTATTATTTTTTAATATATTTTTTATTCATATTACCGATAAACCACATAAATCATGTAGCACATTCATCATTTTAAATATGTAGTGCAAAGAAGGCCATGAAGGAATTTAGTATTTGGGTTAGGGGGGGAGGACAAATATTAAAGCTTAGTTCTCAAACCTATACCCATTTCACACATTGGCATAACACTAACTTATTTACTCTTCTAGTTCAGATATTTCTTGTACTAGTCACAAAAGTTCCACCCTTGGTTTCCGATTAGGTACAAACATGCAAACGATCCTAACCAATTGTACACAACGCCTGAATTGCATCAGCTAATGCAACCGTCAGCTCTACTGGAAAACATTGTTTAACAGTACAATGTAATTTACAAGAATCATCTAAAGCCCATTCCCTTCACTGTAAAGAAGCAACATGGACTTGTTTGGCCACACTATGTTCTGGCATGTTCTCAGAGAACATTAAAGAAGAGCATTAAGTCATGTAGGCCATCACAGTGAAAAAATGTAATGCCAATGAATCCACGTTCAGCTGGAATGGAACTGTCAAACCAACAACAGAATAAGAGGATCAAGGTAAGGCATATCTAAGTATGTAAGGCCAAAAAGCAAGCTCAATTATTCTGGATTGGATACATAATTTGAATAAATATGTAAATATTTACATTTTTCATTGTCGGGTCATTCACAATTCTATAAACATTTTTTATTTAAAGTCTCTCTCCCTTCCTACAGACCTGAGCAAATTCAACCCCATACATTTCTTCACTTGAAAACAAAAAACAACCGGTGGCACAGAAAGGGCACAGTCCTAGCTAAACACAGAATGTGAATTTGGTGCTGTGAGAAACGCTGCCCTCTAGAGGTAATGGAAGGGAATTCAGCACTCTATCTGCGACTGCAGTTGCCTGCGCAAGGTGAGGGTGCGCCGGTGCAGCTGCTGCATCTGCTGCATGCGATCCCGTTGACGAGCCAGGTTCTGGGGCATGGGGTAGCGCTGGCAGCCGTACAGGAAGCGGTAGGGGATGCGGACGTGGCAGGCGGTGGCCCGGCAGCGGGGCTGGGGCATGGGCGGCAGCAGCAGCCAGCGCTTCCTCTCTGCGCAGTACCGGTAGGCTTCCTTGCGATACTGCTTGTCGACATCGTCGCTGTTCTTCCAGCCGCCGATGATGAAGACGTCATCGCCCAGGTAGCAGATGGCAGCGCCCTCGATGCTGGTGACCTCCGGCGGCAGGCTCTCCAGGATGTCGTCCGAGATGCGGGCACTGATCTTCTGCCTTGCCGCTTCGTCTTGCACACCGTAGCTCTTGGGGCAGCAGGAGGCCGTGTGGTAGAAATTGGTCGGCGCCACGGCCATCTGGAAGACGCAGTAGTTGTCGATGAGGGGCAGGGAGTCCACTTCCTGCCACTGGCGGCTCTCTGTGTCGTAGCGCGTGGTCACCGTCTTCAGCCCGTCCTCGTTGTCCGTGTCGACCGGCGTGCGTGCCGTCACGTAGACGTAGCGGTCCTCCACGCTCACCGCCTTCACGTCCCGTAAGATCTTGGGCGCCGACTCCAGGTTGTGCCACTTGTCCTGCTCGGGCTCGTACACGCTCACGTCCTTGAACCCCGGACTGAAGTTTCCGTGGCCCCCGATGCTGTAAAGGATGTTCTTGATGCTGGTGAGGCCAAAAGAGTGCTTGCGGGTAGTCAAGTTGCTCACCTGTTCCCAGGTGTTGCGGTTTGGATTGTAGCGTTCCACTGTCTTAGCAAAGCCTGGTTCCATGGAGCCCGCAACATAGACATGGGAGTCTGTTACTGCTATAGCATGACCGTCAAGGTGATTATGGATGTGCGGCAGGTTGACCCAGCGATCCTCAGCCACAAAGTAGCCAACACACTCACTCAGGTAGTCACCGCCCTCGGACACTCCCCCGACCACCATGATCACGTCCATGTTCTGTCCGAAGCGTGGCTGGAAGGCTGCCATGTAGGTGGCCCAGAATTCGAGGTCCGCTGATTTGAGGTTCTCTAAGCGAATGGCATGGCCCTCAACGGCATCTGACACCAGCTGCAAGCAGGCAGCGTTATTACCCACCAGAGGCTCTTTCTTGACCACCCGTGTCAGGTAGGTGGGCATGATCTGTGGAAGTCTGAGGAGTCGAAACAGCTCCTCAAAATATTTATCCCGCTCTTCACCATTGCGCTGCACCCATTTGACAATGGCCTCAAACAGCACTTCCTCTGAGTCCACAGTGATCTCCGCATCAGACAACCAGTCCCTGACCAGGTGGAAAGGCAGGGTGTAGAATTCATCATCCTGGATGACCTTGTGGAAGTTGCGTCTTATCATGTCAGCAGCCCGCAGTGCTAGCTGGTCCAAAGTGTACATGTGAGCCAGGCTGTGCACGGCTACACAGTTGGTCAAGCTCAATTTCTTCTTCAGGAACTCGCCACAAAAGTTCTTCAGCTGCACCAGCAGGAATCTGATATATAAAATCATCACAAATAATACAATATATGAAAAACTGATCCAAGCAACCAAACAATATCTCTATTGCTTAAGTCTATAGTAAGCCTTAACAAGATACTGTCAATTTCTACCTGAATCATGAAAAATTGCGTTGCACACACGCAATCAATAATGCATTATGGTTAATCATTACATCAAGTTTGTTTGTGGTGTGTGTATTTTGCTTACCTGTCTGCAAGTTCCAGTACCTCATGCACATTGGCAGTACTGACACGTATTTCTCCTGTGTATATGAACTGCATGACGCTTTCAACTGTCTCTGGGTCTGGCCCTGTTTCAGAACTCCATTCTTTCATGTTCACCCGGCCAGACAGCGACTCCGAAAACTGTCCTCCCAGTAGGGGAGAGAAATAGTCTGTGGCTGCGGCGAGAACCGAGCGATGGGCAGACAGTTCAAAACTTTGTACCGTGTCACTGGATGCTCCGCAACTGAAGGCCAACGTTACATCACAGAACAAACCGGCCTTCCTCTGCTCGTTCTGCCGACGAGAGAGCTCAGAGCAGTGGGTCGACGACGTAAACTCCTCAGCCTCTTCAGATTCTCCATCCGCCGCGAGCGTCCCGGCTGTGCTGCTTCCAGTGTTTCCGCCTCGGTTTGTGTCCTCTGGATTCGGTGCTGCGGCTGCCATTGCAGCAGATGTTGGTCGCAATCGCAAAATAATATTATGAACTAGGTTAGGAAAGAAGTCATACGCACATATCACACAAGTAAACAAATACTCAAATCTGGACATGCGTAGTGATGGCAGGAAGTACACGTTGTGACGTTTGTGAGTTAATATGCAGAGTGGGAGGGGTCACTGAGTGAGCCGCAGTGTGATGTATGTCCTTTACAAGAGTCGAAAAAAGGTGAATATAACAACGTCAATAAATTATGACCGTAGGTCATTCATACTGCAAAAAATACAGAATTGAATATATACCAATGTTAATACAAACGATTAAACTATGGCCGGTCTACAGAAATATTTGATTAACGTGTTAGAAATGCCCCCCAAAAGTTAAAAACACGAAACATATTTTTTTATATGATTACACTCCAGAGAAAAATACACTGTCCTACACATTTGTTGCTGTACACACATTTTATATAATGAGTACAGGAATTTTTACAATGATAAATACATAAAAAATGTTAAGCCAGGAGCCACGATAAAAAGTTAACCAAGTCTTTTTTTTAATTAAGATTTACTACAATATAACAATTCTGGGCTTACAAAAGCAGAAACATAACATTTAAATAAAATAAAGCACAAAGAGAACAAACATTGCCAGAAAGTTGTGGAAAGAGTCCTGTGTACATTAAACGTTCTTCACAGAAAGAAAAATGGGTAACTGACAGGAGCCCCACTAAATGCAGTCGTCTAGTAGCTGTATAATGTTTACGACACTCCATTTAAAGTCCACTGTCTTCATGGTCCCTCGCAAAAGGTGCGTTTAAGACTCACAGGGCACATTCATAAAGCATTTAAACCGTTCTCTTTTTGTGATTTGGACATCATAAAACAAAGAAAATACATCTTTATCATCATCCAACAGCCTAATTTGTGATTTCAAGAGTTACAGAAGGCCATCCTCCAAATCCTGGAGGGTGGGTAGGTGAAGGCAGTGCCAGAAACGCACATTAAAGTTCAGGTAAAATTGTATTCCCTGTCGCTATCATTAACACCCAGTGTACACTCCACAGTGGGCTAGCAACCGTTTTATTGTGGGAGGGAAACCCGGATTAATCATGGATGACATGCACACAAACTTATATAACATGTTACTTGTGTTTTGTGCTTTCATTAACTACTGATGTTTATCTCCCAATTCACAAATAGTCTGCGAACTGTACAGTTCCCCTATCATTGTTTGTAGATCTGTAAGTTAGTGTTAATGTAAGATTGCACAACAAAGCTCCCCAGAAAAAATGCCTACTTTCAAGTGCATGCCTCTTGGACACATTTAACAGGATAAACGTAGGAAATCACCACGTTAATCAAACCAGTTTCATGAGACACACGCACGATTGCTATACATACTTATGTGCTGGAAGATGAACATAAATCATCGTTTTAGGATGCCTTAGTACTGGATTAATCAATCAGACTACAACACTGGTGTAAGGCATAAACTGTGCTGCTAATTCCAATTTTGAGATAGGGCAAACTCACCCAAAAGCACTGACAATCAAGTACCAATTAACCCCAGAGTGACCACATTTGGTGAGTGCATTGTTTTGGTTCTTTGTTCATAATTTAATAACTTAGACATCAAGAATAACTTGACTAAAAGAAGCAAAGAGAAGCAAAGGTTCCCCTTTTTCAGTAAAACTCCCAGTGTACCACCACCATTTCCCACTATCTATCTGGAATCATCCTGCCCAGTCTTAATCAAGGCAGCGGTTGTGAATGAAGAGAAGGGTAGAGAGGTGCGAACCGCTGCCTGTCCTTTTTGGGCATTACCATCCAGACGCGTTTAAGATTTACATCAATCTCCATGGTTACATGGACATGTGTTCCGGAAGGACGTAGGAGATGTCATCCCACGGGTGGCGGTATAGGCCCTGTTTTAGCCTCTTCTGGTCCAGGTAGTGACCTATAATCAGAAAAAAAAGTGTGTTAGTCCATTCCTTTACTAGGTCAAACTCAGAGAAGGCTGGCAATATAGCTGCAAATGAGCTGGGAAGATATTAGGGCAGGTTATTTAGAAAGATAAACATTATGCATACCAAGCTTTCTTTAATTTCAATATGGAACTCACCAATGAAGCCCATACTTCTGCCAAGCACAAAGATCCCGTTCAGAGCACCAATCTCCACAAACTCATCCGCTTCATCTCTGGAACACAGCATAAACACAACGTAAGCAAAGGACAGCGTGATGGGCCAGTACACAAAAGGTTAGTGTGACGATGAGAAGTGATACAAGTACACAGTAACAGCACTTTGGAAATTTACATGGAATATATGGAAAGATACTGATGGATTTTGACAGCTGCATGGCCCAAGTCAAGTGCTCCTGTGATACATAGTCTAGTCATCTTACCGTGTAAAGCCACCACATGCCCTGAGAAGGTCCACAAAGGCCACTCCGATAAAACCATCCACGTTGAGGATTAGGTTTGGCTTCTGTAAACCAGCATTACAAAACGATTTAGAAAGAAAATATATGCTTATTACACGTGTTGATCGGAACGATGGCAAAAGCAAACATGTTTTCTGTGGTAGAACATGGAGATGTTGGTGAAAGGTGAACTGGACCTGCTACCTTAGATGTAGTGATCTTCTCCACATCCAGTGCGTAGTCCAGCATCTGGGTAGTGGGGAAGTGTTGCTTCACAAAGTCCTTCAGGATCTGGACCCTCATGTCAGGGTTGTTGATCTATCAACATATCAACAAATAAATGTCACTTAATCAGAAAAGTAACAAACACAAAAAGGTTGTTGGTCAAAAGATGCAATTGCAGGAGGGTACAGAATAATCAAAACACTGCTCACAGATTTGACCCTGTGTCCAATCCCCATGATCAGCTTGCCATCCTTTTTCATCTTGTTGACAAACTCCATGGGGAGCATTCCGCTGTCGAACGCCTTACTAAACTGCTTTGCGGCAGCGTCTAACGCCCCTCCGAACCGGTCCCCCTGAAACACAAGACTCAGTGAAGATCCAACACATCCGGATAACAGTGGCCCTTGTGTCTTGTGGAATAGGTTATCCATTGTGTATGAGAGTCAACTACTCACAATGGTGAGTAGGCCAGAGGTCAGACTAGATATGAGGTCTTTGCCAGCCCGGGCACAGACGATGGTGTTGTGAGCTCCAGAGACCGCAGGCCCATGGTCCGCTGTCACCATCAGGCACATCTCAATGAACTGGCATGCATAGCGCGGTAACCTGCAGGGTCATTTATGTGAGACTAGATTACGTTTTTCAATGATGGACAGTGCACAGGTTGATCAATTGTTATGATCTATATTCTATACCATTCCAAACAGTCCTTTATTTCCAAACACATGACCCAGCAAGCTGAGCCAAAACCACACTTTGCACCTGTCTAAATACTTGACAAACTAGTAATTGTATCTCACCTAATCTTTGATATTACAGTGTGACTGACATGGGTTGTAGTGAGAATGTTGTGCATACACGGGAGGTAACATTTTAAGAATATACAGACAGGAGCCCAGACCAGATGTGTTCCATGCTCACCTCCGTTGAAACCAGAGGAGGCCCAGCACCCCTCCCAGGCCCATCTCCTCCTTGAACACCTCAGTGATGGGCATGCCAGCGTAGATCAGCTCCTGGCCGCGCTCATCACAGATGCTGGTCATGAAGGAGGCCGGCTTGCGAATCAAACCCAGCTCCCTGGCCCAGGAGTAGTCCATAGGCACTGTGGGCGGAGGCACCTCCTGAGCAGGAACAATGGTTCCTTTGGCTACAAGTTCATCATACACCACCCTGATAAATTGAACCAACACAAACATTAGTTGTCAACATGTATTCATAGGGTCGGATTTAAAGAACGGAATTCAATCCCAAATGACCACAAGCCAAAACATCTCAAATGGCACACTTCATGAACTCACTTAATGACATCTCCCAGCTCGTCAAAGCTCCTGGGAACATAGGCCCCGGCGTCCCTCAGGGCCTGGTTCTTGGCCACCGCAGTTTCTGAAGCCTGGTTAGCACAGGCTCCCGCATGGCCAAACTGAACCTGAAAGAGTACAGAGCACACATGTTCAAATCTCAACCTCAAGTTTAGACTTCAACCTACTGGTAAACCAAACAGACACATTGATAACCTTTAACCCTGCCACAGTTCCCCACTGACCTCGGAGGAGAACATGGTGGCACAGGTGCCTATACACCAGCACACCACTGGCTTGGTAATTCTGCCCTCCTTGATGCCTTCACATATCTTGTATTCTTCTGTGCCTCCAATCTGCACAGTAAGATTAAGAGACAGAGAGAAAGAGAGCAAAAGGAATGCTTGGAAACCATTCAATCAGTGTCTATGACAAATGTAAATACCCGTAGAAGCCATGACTAGCTTTCATGATCTACAGTAAAATCGTCTTACCTCTCCCAAAACAACAATCATCTTGACCCCTGGAGTGTCCTGGTAGCGTAGGACATGGTCCATGAATGTAGAACCTGGATACCTGGAGACCAATGAGATAAGTAATAAGGAAGCATGAATTCAAGCAATACAAGCAATCAACTTTTCAGGTAATAGCCTGAGGAAAAGTGACAAAGTAAAACAAAAAAAAGAAAAACCTGCAAACCCCTTCCCTCTTCTTCCTCACCTATCCCCGCCAATGGCCACCCCCTCGTAAACTCCATCGGTAGTGCGGGAGACGATGTTGTTGAGCTCGTTGGACATCCCTCCCGAGCGAGACACGTAGGCCACGCTGCCAGGTCGGTACAGCTTGGAGGCCAGGATGTTGTCCAACATTCCTCCAGTGTTGCCGATCTTGAAACAGCCTGGTTTGATTCCTCCCACCTGGACAGATGACGTTAGACTGATCAAACACTCAATTGTCTTTGAGACGTCGCTCTATTCACTCCATGTATACTGCGACTCCTGAGAGTTTACTCCAAACGTAGGACAGTGACACAATGTATGACCTCAGGATCACAGAAATGATGAAAGGCTGAATATGGCATTTCCCCTCTGGGCTTACCGTGGCTGGACCAATGATTGTGATGCCCTTCTCATCTGCCCTCTTGATCAACTTCCTGGTTAGGGCTTCAGGGATGCCTTCAGCAATGATAGCGATGGTGTGAATCTAGGGGGAAAGTATATCAATTTATGCAAATATTTCAATGAAAATTAAATGAAGATTATTCTCTGGTCTACGGTAGGTGTCTGATGTAAAAAATCAGGCACATCATAACACCTAGCCCTTACCTGTGGGTACTGCATGGTTTCCATGGTGCTATCAAAAGCTGAGCGAAGCGAGGCAAAGCTGATGAGCACATCCACCTCAGGATGCTTCTTCATGGCGTCGGCCATGTTCTTGTACACAGGCAGCAGTATCTCCTTGTGGCCCCAGTAGAACTTCTGCTTGTGGTCGCCACTAAGTAAGCAGATTCATGGCTTATAAGAGAAAGTGTAAAGTAGTTCCCATGCCAACACACTGCATGGTTAAGAAAGGGTTGTGTGCTGTATATTAAACTTTAATTGAATATAAACAGTAATGGCTCCAAACTGAGGTTTGTGGTTATCTAGCTTGGGTTGATGGGTACTGCAACGAGATCGACAGCAGTAACCAATTGTTGCTAGTCACGGCTTTGGCGGGACCTACGTGAAAGGGTAGACCATGGCAGCCACTGAGGGCTCGTCTCGCGAGCACACGTAGTCAAAGTCCAGCATGCCCTGCACTGCCCGCGTCTGCATTCCCCACACAATGGACTTGGTGTGGCTGCTAAACAGTGTGGTCGCCTTTGCTGAAGGCGACAGAGAGCAAGCAAAAAAAAAAGAATTTAAACACTGAGGCGTGAACAGATCAACCATGTAAAGATATTATTTGGGCATCATACATACACAAATATCAGGGAAATATTTAAGATGTTATTTGTTCAAACATGTTACTTGGGAGGAAGGTGTCACACATTACAGGAGACACAAACACAATGGAAGGAGACAGGCTTGGTGTACCCACAAAGTTTGTTTCCAGTTTTAAACTAACATACAACAAAACACAGACAAGCAATCGTCTAATATCTTTGAGAAGGCAACCAAGAACACGCCTTTACAAGGCTGAGAGCAGAGCCCTCCCATTTTCAAGTCTCTGGAATGAATTCCCATTTTGTCTGCACAGGTCTTTGACTTGGTGTTTGAGCAAGGAAGGGGAAAGCCACACTGACCACATTGTACCAAACCCAGGTCAAAAACACTGGTCCAATAGTTGAAGAGCCATACTAGCCAATCAAAGCAAGACCCTGTCATTAAGTGCATCTTAGCCCTTGTGTTATCTTCGGGTCATTCTGACCCATCAGTCGTTGTGACCCACCGTTGTATTGCGACAACTCTACCGCATACAAAAACAAAGTGAAGCACTTTCTTTTAACCGTTGGGCTGTCTCAGACCCACACCCACATTGTGAAGGTTAAAAGAAAATTGTTTTTATATTGGGTAAATTTGGCTAAACACAACGATGGTTCGTTATGAACCTTTGGGTCATGTGACCCGATTCCGAAGGCAGTTTAACAAGGGTTAAACGTCCCAGTGTTTTTGTCCCAGGCCAGCACTATATCAAGAAAGGGAGGGTGGAGAAACAGAGGACAAGGGAAAGACAAACAGCAAACTAGCACACCCTTCCCTACCTCCACTGCAGCCTGAAGAGGCCTTTGCTTCTGTGACCCAAAGGGGGACAACACAAAAAAATAATGACACATAAGAGACAAAAGAATAAAGAGCAAAACCATCAGAATCAAATGTCACTACATTCGCTACATTGGGATCTGGCTCTCGTGTGCGTTTTAACTGGTTCACTGAAAGCCTCAGAAATGCTATAATGGAGGCTTATAATACACAGAATGCAATACACAATGCATGTCTAAAGTGCAACTGGAAGCACCAGAAAGGACCAGAATGGTTGGAGGCAGTCAGGATGCAGATCTAAACATACCTTTGCAGTCTCCTGTGAATGAACCTGCACTCCTCAAGGGCCACAGCAGAGAATTTAAACTGTCTTATAGATATGAATATGATACAGGAGGTAGCCAAGTGCACCAAAACCAGGGAGAAAAGGGGAAGGAAAAAGAACATTAAAAACACAGGGTGAGATGACAGTGGAGGTAGAGAGAGAAGGGTGAAAGGGAAAGCCGGGACAGCAGGAATGAGAAAGCAGAAATGTAAGGGGGTGTGTGGTGTAAGACGACGCATGAGGCCTAGCCACCCTGGGTCTTAAAAAGTCTAAGGTTCAAGAGGAGGAGGATGTGTGTCGGTTACCTGCTGGGAGTCCCTCCTTGGGCTTTTTGGCTGGCGTGGCATCGTTGGCTGATTTGGGCTCAGAGAACGATGCTGTCCTGGTGGTGGCTGGAGTCTGAATGGAAGGAGGGGACCAAAGGTGGACACATAAAGATCTACAGTAGAGTGCTTGCTATTTTTGTACTAAAAGCAAATCCATACACTAGCAGTAACTGCTAGTTATTAGTAGGATCACCCATGACAATCTAAATCTGGAGTAGCAGATGAAGGTTGTGTCTCTAACTTCATTGACTAATTTTACATTTGGAATATAAAACTATCTGCATTTAAACATAAAAAGCTTGCATTTTTAAGAGAAAAAACGACATTTACTATACTGACGGGGCTCTAATGTCAATGCTTAAGGTAACAGCACCTGGATGTGACAGTGAGAGCTTGGCTGTTATGGGGGAAGGGACGAGAGAAACAGACAGTGGTGAGGAGTGAGCAACAGTGAGAGGAGGAAGAGATAAGGAGAAGAGTGAGGAGGGGAAGAGGAAGCAAGGAAACAATCAGGCAACATAGACGTACAACAGCGTTGTTGCTGGAGTTCAGGAGGAAGTTGGCGGTGTGGGCAGCCATGGGAGGCTGGTTAGGTATTGGTCGATGGCCCAGTGCCATGCCAACGATGGCTGTCATGTGGGTCTCTGTGCCAAAGACATGGATGGGGATACCAGTGGTCTTCCCTGTAGGGGACATGGATACAATTATGGGTCCATTATGGTTCTGAAAACGCAGAAATCTCTTATAATTAAAGGCTACAATGTTCCATTCTGGTAAACCCGTTTGTGGCTGTGTGTGGTGGGAGAAACAACTTGTCTTACACTAATGTGTGAACTCTCTGTTCTAGAAATTGTTATGTTGTTATAATGTTCTACTTTCAAGGACCTAAAATTGTGATTTTAGATCTCAGAACTCACCCACTTCTCCCATCACCCTCAGCCCCTCCTGGTAGTTAGGGCCGCCACGACGAACAAAGATGGTCACTTCGTTCTCCTTCAAAGGTCCCTGGTAGTCTTTGATGGCCCTGACAATGCCCTGCGGAAGAAAAACGAGGGTCAGAGGTCAAAGGGGAGTCAAAACAAGAGTTCAAGTATGTTGAGGTTAGGTCAGGGCTCATTCAAATCATCTCAACTTTCAACACAAAACTAACAGTTGTGTCCACATGAAAGTACTATACTTGTAGTTGTGGAAAATCTGCTTGCAAGTTTTACCTTGAACGTGGCTGCCACATTAGTGAAGTTTGCGATGCTGCCACCAATGATCAGAACTTTCCCTGTCAACAAAAGAGACAAAAGTCGTAAAGAACATGACATGAAAGAGCTAGAGGGCTAAAAAATAAAGAAAAGTTGCCTGTAGGTAAGCATGGCTCATGCCAGCCCACCTTCGTGGTGCTTCTCTCTGGTCATGAGGGAGAGGATGGTCTTGGCGTAGTCGTAGGTCTGCTGTTCGCTGGGCGCTCCAGAGTACTCCCCATAGTTGGCCAGCTCATCCACGCCGCCAAGGTCACAGATGGTGTCACTACACCGAGGAGAAGGAGTGAGGTTTCGCCACCATGTGACCAGCAGAGAACCACTAGCATTCTGCTTCGACCTCTCCCCTGTACCTGTACACGACAGAGGCTCCTCCCCCTGCCACCATGGTCCAGATCCGACCTTGTGGGTTCAGCAGGGTGAGCTTCAGGCTGGCACCACTCTTGGCATCCAGGTCTGCAATATATGCCTCCTAAAACAGGGGTACCCATGCACATAACCCAGGAAGAGTTAGCACGGTCTGCATGTGCATCAGTCGACAGCATGCCCTTACTCATGATTAAATTCAGATATTGTCTAAATTCTCACTTTCCCAGGCCCAATCATCATTGTCCTCCAAAAATCTCACCTCAGGGTAGGCTTCCCTGCCGAAGGGTGGGGGGAACTCCACATCACCCCACTTGGCCTTGCAGATGTAATCTGCTGTGGCGTCGATCTTGGCCGCCATGTCAAGAACAAACACACCATCGTGGGTGATGACTGAAGGAAAGAAGCCATTGTGAGTCTAGACAAGGCTTCCATTTGAATAGCATGAAGGTTACAGTTTTTCAGGCACAGAAGCCAGGAGGACGTACCAAGTGGGTTGATCTCCAGATAGGTAAAATAAAGGTCTTCATAAAAGTTGAAAAGACCTATTATGAAACTGGCCAGAACCCTGGAAAAACACAAACAGAAAGCCATTAGTATTTTCTTGATAATAATGGCCTAGATGGTTAACAACATCCTGCTTCTCCTACATTTGTACCCAGCTGGCAGGTAAAGGAGTAAAACAAATAAAATATATAGTGCTTGTGAGAGGCCAGAAGTCCATAACAGCATGTCTAATCAAAAGCACAAAGATAATTCCCAGAACTGTTCTTCCAAAAAGGGAAACTAGATCCTCCAAGCATGACGCTTGCATGTTGTTGGAGACTGGATTCCCATGAAGCAAATACACACCTACTGTATGCAGTCAATGTAACGTCAGAGCCATAGGATTCATTTGAGCACTTGCGCAATGATCATTTTCAGACAGCGCGTGTATTGGTTCTTACTCTTGCTTATCCTCTGGTACATGAGTGAGCAGCTGCTCTTTGATCGAGTCCACGCTTAGCTTGTCGTCCACGGCGACCAGAAGCTTTTGGGCCTTGGCGTCGACGTCCCCCACGTCGACGCCGCCCTCGTGGTGGAACAACACATAGTCACCTTCACGAGTGGCGTAGATGCATACGTAGAACTCCTGTTCCTGCGGGAGCAGAGATGTGGAGAGGGGTGAGCTAGTGGCAGACACACTCAGAGAATGTACGAGGGAGATGTACTTTACTGGAGAATGTACAGCCAGGCCGACACTTACCTGTGTATGTGCCACAAATGGTTCGATTAGGAAATTCTTTAGAACGCCTTTTGCTTTTCCCACCTGTGAATACATATATATATATATTTGATCAACTTCATGGGAGGATTATATGGAAGCTTCATTCTTTTAGAAGAATTTCCTTTCATTTATCACATACTGGGGGGAAAACTTGTGCATAAATGTACTTCCAACACTTGAGGAACAAAGGAAATGGAAAAGCTACAGCCCATTGCAGCTGTTTTGACAGCGTCCCGCTCTTAGAGCAACCAAAATAGCTTCACAACAGTGACATAACATACCCTTCAACCCCTCCAGCGCTAAACATAACTCCAACCTTTCTGGGCTCCAAGATTTAAAGACCAATGGCAACCTAAGATGTTCATGTTTGCATGCTGTCAATTCCTGTCCAGGTGCTGGTAAACTGTGTTCATGGGGTAAAGATGGGACATCTTGCATGGCTCTCACTTCCTTCTTCTTCAGTCTTTCATATTACCACATTAGATGGTTATTTTCCAGTTGGAGTCAACTGTGCTACTTCAATTTAGAACATGCCTTATTCATTTAATACTCATCACAGCACACGTGGCAACAATAAGAAAGCAATAAATGGCTGGTTAATCTATAGTGGCCTGATGAGGAGACACACATTCTGCTTGTTCTGTCCTTGTTCGTTGGGCCTAGGGCATCACTCTCCCCTCCTCTCCCCCTCCCCCCCCCTCTCCCCCCTCTCCCCCTCCCCCCCTAGCTGGCCTGCATAGCACTGCACAGTGCTTTGTGGATTAGCTACCCCTGAAGAAAAAAAACCCACCCGTCCACATGCCATACATTCACAGCATTAACAAGGACAGAGAGACACACACACACAGATGAGGCGACTCCTCCACCATAGTCAGTTCTGATAGGCAAGCAAGACAAGTTTCATTCCTTAAGCTTTCCCTTTTACGACATGAAATGAACCAGAGTGTGAATCAACACTGGTCAGTAGAATTATTTTTTGCCTACAACTGCATAGAAGAATACGTCGAGCAATTCCCAACAGTACCTGCCTCTCAACTATGTCACTGCAATATTGTATAACGAATGAGAAAGGTCCATCAACTCACTGTGGTCTCCCTCATGAGGCGCTGCCTGACCCACTCCTGAACACCGTCCAAGTCCAGGTCGACACCCACCAGGCCCAGCTTTCCTCGACGTTTGATCAGCTGGTCTGGCTTGACCACCAACCTCTGCGGGGCGGGAGGGGGAGATTAGCATCTAAATACCATTTTAGTTGATGCGGTTGATCAAGGGTTTTTATGTGAAGCACATTGAGTCTTCCTCGTGTATGAAATGTGCAATATAAAAGTTCCTCGCCTTGCCTTACTTGACAGCCCTAATAGCAGCCTATCTTATAATGATGAATTGTTTGTATATTGTGTAATTTAAAAACTGAAATGTATTGGATTGCATCCTAGTCTAAGTGCATCATAAACTATAAACAATGCTGGAAAACAAAGCTTTGAGCTGGTCATTTACATTTAGTTATTTAGCAGACGCTCTTATCCAGAGCGACTTACAGTAAGTACAGGGACATTCCCCCGAGGCAAGTAGGGTGAAGTGCCTTGTCCAAGGACACAATGTTATTTTTCACGGCCGGGAATCGAAACGGCAACCTTCTGATTACTAGCTCGATTCCCTAACCGCTCAGCCACCTGACGCCCTTCATGCAGGACAGGAAGTGGAGTGAGCGGAGTGGCCTCACCTCAGAGAGCAGCCAGGGGTGGTCCTGTATGATGCGACCCCAGTCGGTCTCCGCGGTGACGCTGGCATAGCGGAAGCGGTTCTGAACGGCTGCCGAGGTACAAATGTGCTTGTAGAGGAACTCCTTCCCCGTCTGCTCCGAGATGGCCTTGGCAGACATGGATGAATCACTTGCTACTCGCTGAGGAAGTGAGGGGGAGGAGAATGGAAGAGAGAAAGGGGGTCTGTTAATCTTGGCCTATATGAATTGAGATAGCCTTTATGAACAGGAAGTGCTTCTGACTGACTATCTTTTGATAGTTTGGCAGCTTGTGGTTTGTTAACATATACCATATGACAAACTGGACCGGACATTAAATTGTCCCAATAATTTATTCTACCAGAATTTAGAATATGTGACTTTTTAACAACCTAGTGGACTATTAAAGCACTGTATTTAGAGCTTTGGAACAAAAGTTTGCATACAGCGTGGCTTGAGGAGAACAAGGGGTCATAAAAAAACATGTCCAGTCAAACAAGCTAATCGGTGTGTGAAGAGTTTCTCAAAGAACACATTGGGACTGCTCCATGGGAACCAGACAAAACAAAATCAAGAGAAGGTCTGTGTTTCAGATAAGCAATTAAGCTAAATTAATAATTTGGATCAGTTTACAGCAACAGTCTAGGAGTAATATGCTGGGTGTAGGTACTCCAACCAACAAGAAGGAGGATCTTTAGATAGACATTTGACAATGAAGATTCCCCCAGCCTTACATGTAAAATGTGTGTAGTGTGATGGTGACCAGAGTACAGCCAATACTACCAATTCATTTACATTTACATTTAGTCATTTAGCAGACGCTCTTATCCAGAGCGACTTACAGTAAGTACAGGGACATTCCCCCGGGGCAAGTAGGGTGAAGTCAACGTCATTTTGGCATGGCCTGGATTCGGACCGGCAACCTTCTGATTACTAGCCCGATTCCCTAACCGCTCACCCACCTGACTCCCAGTAAGTTTGTTAAGATGAAAAAAAAATCATATTAACTAAGCTTAGAAGTAGCATTAAATAGTATTTCACCCACATTTTGGGATTTCTCATGATCTATCACAATTGTTCAGCCCAAAACAACTCTAGAAGCATCCATTCGAAAAGAATGTCTGATATTTCTGTTCAAGTGACTCCAGTGGGAAAAGGCTAGCACACCAATGTCTGCACATGTTTAGGTTTTCATCATCCGAATGACCCTATATATAAACAACTGGTCTACAAAAATTCAAATCAAACATCAACAAAAGTCAGACAATTTCTACAGCTAGCATACACACCAAGTTCCGGTCCCCTTCCTTCAGTCAACAAAACACCTTAGAATGTTCTGTACACAAACCAAGAAAGCTAATAAAAGGCACACTGTATGTGGCACATTACCGATGCAAACTCAATCGTAGGAGTCCTAGGCTAATTCAAAACACATGCTGTACTGAGCTGAACGAAAAGGACCTTCATGTTTATTTTTATTAGTCAGATCAAATGTCAAGGACTCACCAACATTTTTAAACACAGCACGGTAGTTATTTTGCACAAACAACGATGACTTTTATTGAAGTCTCAAGAACATTTCCAGAAAGAGACAGGGAAAGAACGACCATTGAATTTGATTTTGCCAACAATACTTTGTCAGTAATATTCCAATATCAATTAATAGGTGTAAAACACCACAATGAGGAATTAAATTAACAAAGCAAGCATCCAAAACAAGAGCACTGGATTGGTCAGTTCAGTCTTTTTTAACGTCATGTAAAACTGGACAGGCAGGATGCTACCGAGTTCACTACTACAGAGGCAATACAGATAGTCTGAACAAACTATACATAACCTAGGCCTTAGATTAGATTTGAAAGATTATACAACTGCTTATCCACAGCTCCATGACAACTATCAGACATTATAAGGTTATTTTACATAAGACTATTGTATATTCACAAAGGATGAGTAGAAATTATGAATATTGTGTTATTATGACAAAATTATTTGTAGGCCTTTCTTGTGAAAGTTGACTTCCGCTAAGGATACAGTACCGGTAGTTTACATTCCTCCCAAAACATTGATGTAAGCTGAAAGACCAGCTAAGCTTGTCCAACTCTAGCAATGCTTTACTCACATACCCATTCATTGATCTGAAAGGCCAATCTAGAGCCTTCAGTTTACAATTTCCGTTTGTGGAAACACAGGATGGGCTCTAGACTCCAAAACGTGGAAATTGTTTTAACAGTCCTCCTGTACTTGCTCTGTGAAATGCCATAACTACTAATATAGGGCTATTGATGAGCACATTACTCTCCTATCATATCCCTACCCTGTAATGACTTGCTCAGGTTCTTAACTTGTTAACTGATTGTTTCTTAGTTACTGCAGACAAGTTATGGACCATCTGAAAACCAACAATGACGACAATCACTTCATCTACACATTAACCAACAATAAGCCTAAACCATGGGCCTACTTAACAGCTAGGTAATTTCCCAGTGACAGATGGCAATAAATGCCATCATCGTTGTTTTTGCAACCAAACTAGTAAACTGCTCGGTAAAGGCTGAAGCCTTGCTGGCAACATAAATACCTAGCTACACACCATTTGGGCCAAGGAGGGGACTGTTAGAGAAGATGCTGAGGACCCAAGCCTAACCACTGACTTAGTCGAGACAGTAGGAACAATCATGGCCGGTTACTTTGCGAGTATAGCATAGTTTTGTCGGGGTTCGGTATTCCAGCCACTGACTTTTAGAAAAGTAACTCCCGATCAATCAGAAACAAATAGAATAGAAAAGCTGTCGTCTACCCAGACAGTTAGCTAAATAACTGGATGTTTGTTAGCTTAGCCTGCAGGAAAAACTATATCAATTCAGCATCAATATGTAGCACTAATTAGGACTTGGATTAAATATGCATTGTCACTGGTCTGAAAATCAAGATGTGCTTGCAATAGACAGCTCAGATCTGGCACGGACACCAGCAGTCACTTCATGTTTCAGCTGCATCACGCAAGTTAATAGTGCGCATGTAGCGACCGCTGCTACAGTAGCTAGCTGGCTAAATGTACGATAGATGTTCGTCCGGGATATAGATCTGTTCGTACACTTCAATAGTTCAAATATATTGTGAAAATGGGACATTACCTTTTTTATATGAGATTTTCCACGTCCTAGAAGTGGAGGGGTCGTGTCCTTAAAGCAACTGAAGAGCTTGTTGTCTAGTTTTTAAATGGACCAGTCTGCGCTAAATACAGAAGTCCACGCATGCCACTTCTCTCTGTCGCCCCATAATCTGGCCATACGATTACACGATCTCTTAGCTGTTCCCATTGGTCGACACAATCACGTGTCGATAACGCAATATGAAATCAGACAAATCATTTATTCAAAATAATTTCCTCATACCCAAGTCACTAATAAGAATTCGCTCGTTCGTCTGTAGTTTCAGAAAATGTATTTGCCAACTTACAATACTGAAATGTATGGGTAAAACGTTATTGAAGGTTACCTTATTTTGTCATAATTACGTTACCGGTATCCTGGTAGTCTTAGTATTCAGTAAAAATCCACCTGCCTGCACGAATGACTCAACTACAGTTCTGTGATAAACCTGATTCTTGAAATTGTCAATTAGGTTAAAATAAACAAAATACTTCACATTGTTTGATGATAGTATTGTCACTGGACATATGTACATAACAAGTAAATCATCTCAAACAAAATAAATGTTTACAGAGTAAAAGACGAATCTTTATTTTCCTATTACCAAAACACTGTAGGCCTATTACAGTGGCATATTCATTTTAAAAATGGTACACGGGTACTAGGACCATGACAATGTACAATGTATCAAACGTTTTTCAACGTACTATCCGGCAGCTTGACAGTGAGAATATACTGACCAAACATGCATGACAGGTGCATGACAGGTACATGGCGTGATGATAATCTCCAAGACTTAACAAAAGAGGACCTTGCTTGTCAAGTATCCACTTGCAAATTTAGACACCCTTTAACTGGTTGTTATATTTTTTTCTTCTTTAGAACAAACACCAGCTCATGCCAGTAACAAATAGGCAATATCCTTCATCTCATGTGTGGTTAGATAACAGCTTGCCAGATCTTAGTTCAAACTGCACATTGCAAGGAATCATAAGTCGCTTAGCACATCAAGAGGGAATTTTTCAACCTTCTCCTGCTGATTATGAGCCACATCAGCAGGTTCTGCAGGTAAGGCACCACTGTAGTGGACAGTTGTAATATTGTCCAGTGACGATAAGTGAGGAAGTGGAGAGCAGGTGCATCAATAATGGCATGGAAACCACATAGGACACAGAGTAGTCAACAAAACTGAGAGAAAAAAAATTAAACACTTCACATACACAGATTTTGGCCTTTTTATAGGATAACAGACAAAATGTACTAAAGCAGAAGTAGGTAAGGAAAGAATGTTTACAGCCTATTGACTAGGTAGTACTGAAAAACAGGGGAGACCAATCAACACTATAATTAAGATGGATAAGAATATACAATAAAAAATAAATATACTTATGGGAAACTGAACATTATAAACACATGTATTAACACTTTACATTCCAGTAAAATGTATGAATGCGATGATGTGCAGAAGGGTATATAAATGAACCTGCAGTTTGTACCTGCAGTCTGCAGGAGTGAAAGAAAAAACTAAACAAAAGTAACTGATCATAAACAAGGTTTCCCTCAAATGCTGCAGAGCGCCATTTTCACTTTACACAGGGGTTTGGACCGAGCCAGCTGATCAAAGATCCTAATCTGCCTAATGTTTGTTAAATGAATGCATCATATTCAATAAACTACTTATGAAGATTTAGAGGCCTTAACTCCCAATTAATGAATTTAATAAACAATGTATTTACTTATGAAACATATTCAAGGTACAGCACAAATTATTTATCTATATTATATGAAGAGCTGTGAATTTGGCAATACTGTACTCATTTCACCTGTAGAAGACATGCATTTGTGTTAATTGCGAAAAAAAAGATACTAAGCAAATTTCCTGAGGATTTGAGTTCTTAAACCTCTTAAAAACCCCTTTGTCAGTTTATAATTAAACAACAGTTAATAACCTTTGTTGATAAAAACCAGTTGCCCTGCAGTGACTGCTGGTTTTAATTTGAATAGTTATTTGTAAACTGTGTTTGTGTAGGATAATTCTAAGCATAGGGGGTAACATCTCTCTTTCTGCTATCAACTCAGAGTGTCTTAAGCATGTGAAAGAGATTTGTTTGCAAAATATTTGAAGTATAAAAATCAGGTTGCGAGCGTGCGTCCAACTTAATTTGTCCACCAGAGGGATGCAGCATTCCTTGGAAGTATCCTCTTCACTCTTAACCAAACTGGAAAAAGAAGTTTCCAGGTGCGGAATCTGGAGAGGGGGGAAACGAAAACGAAAAAAGATTCCTTGATGATTAAATACATCAAGTTATTTTTCGTTTACTAAGGTAAAGGAATACCATGCTCAGAACAGTATACATACTTTGACTGGATTCATAATTAAATCCTCCCCCTTGGCCACCAAAGAAGGCTCTGAAAATGTTGTTGGCATCGAAATCTGAGGTAAAAAGCAAAATAGCTACTTTAAATATATTATTCTAGATAAACCTTCTCACTTGCATGAAGAAACTAGAACAAACAGACATTATTTTTAGCCTGGTCTTCCGATTATAGGACCAAAGGTCAAGTGTACCATCATGATCGACCAACATGAGGCAAGTTTGTCCTTTGTCCATGGCCCAATGATCTGGGCCCAAGAGTTTGTCCGTGACCCAAGAAACTTGAGTTTGCAACACTGACCTCCCCCTCCGCAGCCCTCGTCTTCCAGGTCATGTCCGCTGTCGTAGCGCATCTTCTTCTTGGGGTCGGAGAGCACTGTGAAGGCCTCACCCACCTCCTTGAACTTCTTCTCCTCTTCCTTCTGCACCTCAGGGGTGGCTGCACTGTGACGGTCTGAAAGGCAAACGCATGGTTCATTCAAAAAACATTTCCGTCTCAATTCTGTTTCTGTCTCATACAGAGAAATTGAATAATATATATATTTTTTTGTTTTGTTATTAATATCTTCATGGCAAAGCCTCATGAAAAACCAAACGTGAGGGTTACTTAATTATAGGGATTGTTTTTACTCAAGGCAAATTATATATTGCTGACAGTCCCCGCGTGTAGGATTACCTGGGTGATGCATGAGGGCCCGTTTTCTGTAGGCCTTCTTGATTTCATCCTCAGTTGCCTGCTTACCCACCCCCAGCACCTTGTAGTAATCTTTCCGCTTGCTCTTCTTCAGCTCTAACTGAGCGGTCTTCAGTAGGTGCTTGTGTTCTACATAGATAAGGGGTGGGGGAACAGGGTTGGAATTTGAGAAATTAGCAAACATATTAAGGAAAATACATTTTTTTTTAAGGCAACAAGATAAAGTTGGGAAGCGTAGCATTCCCTGGTAAATTTTTCATTAAATAGCCTGCCTGACTGCCTTTTGTAATTAGCGGATAGGAAGATCAAAGAGGGGGTAAGGCCTTTACAGTGCTCTCCGACCCCAAGAAGAAGATGCACAATGACTATACACTAACAGATACGACCTGGAAGACAACCGCTGCAGTGTTGAAGCATTTGCAAGAAACTTGCCTGGGATTGCTAGGATTTTAATATCAAGAGAATGTTTCAATGCCTCTCATCACCTTTACATTCTTGGGCCATGGACTAAGAACAAACTTGCCTCATGTTGGTAGATCATGATGGTATATTTGGCCTTCGGCCTTATGTCCAGGCTATTTACCTTTTGTCTTCTCTGTCTGGTAAACTTTTTCATAGTCCCGCACAGCTTCTTCATACTGTTCAGTGTCCATATAACTATGGAAAAACCACAGTTACTTGTCATGTACACCATAAAAGGACTTGTCCGCCATCCTACGAGTAACTGGGGAAAGAAAAGTCCAACGAATAGCAACACTGTGAAAATTCAGTTCATTCACAAAGCTTTTCTAAAAAGCATCATGATTATGTGCATGGCTTACCACTGGGATCGTCTCAAATAGGCCTTTATGTAAGTGTCATCCAGTTTTATTGCACTTGTGCAGTCTTCGATGGCTTGATCTGGATTCTTCAGCTGAGGGACAGCATATACAGTTCAGTCAAGACACTCACGTATTATATTTGACCATTCATTGATAACCATGACATGGAAATAGGTTTGACTTTGGCGGAGTGGATGATCTAAGGGAAGCTCTAGGGAGCAATAGAGATAACCCCCCTGATGGATAGAACATACAGACAGAAAGGGGGAGAAGGGGATGGTGGCAGTAGCACTGATCATACAACAACCGGGGTGTGTGTGTATCCGCACGGCCTTTTAATGCCGTCTTATCGGACGTGGCCCAAGGGGCTTGTGCTGACTAACACGGGTGTGGTACTGAGTGGATGACGCACGCTGCCCGAGTGCCATGCCTGAACTAGCTTAGCTCATGTGCCGAATGAGCAGATAGAACAGAGTGGGATTGAAGAGAAGTGAATTAGGTGGTTGCATTATTCAACAAAATCATCTCACAATACTGTCCCGGTACCAGCCATCCTTGCTTATCATTATCCCCATCTTTCATTCTTCCTAATGGGCCTACAGCATATGAGGGATACCTAAATTAATAAATAGCTGGATGCTTGGTTGCATCCTGATGACAATGCTGTAGTCGCAGTCTCACCTTGGCTCCCACAGTGCCTCTGTTGCAGTAGAGCTTGGCATTGGTTTTGATGTTGTTGGGGTCTATTGTCAGGGCCTCCGTGTAGAGCTTGTACGCTGCTTCGTAGCTACACTCCTTAAAAGCTTTGTTGCCCTCTTCTTTCTTGGCTTTAAGAGCTTTGGCATTCTGACGGGGTGGAGAAGACAACATAACTGAACGCACGTAATATTCACAACAATTAACTTCTTCAGACTTCATTTCATAGATGCCAGGAAAGTCTAATTATAACACGTTCAAAACGTGTACACTCACTCTGCAGGCGAGACGAGCTTTCTCGTGGTCTGGAGCCATACGAAGAGCCTGAACGAAAAACTGCACAGCTTTATCGATGCAGTCCTCGTAGTACAGACAAAGACCACGTACGTACAGTGCATCTCCATTGGTGGAGTCCATGCGCAAGATATCACTTGGAAAGAAAACAGCATTTAAGGAAACCTTAATTAGTAGCCTTTTTTACAAAAATAACATTATAGTTAATATACATCATGGTTGATGGTAATGGATTTCATTAAGGCAGCAAATTAATTCACATCCAAAGTGATATATACAGATCTCAGAAATCTTTGTATGGGAAGTTTTTACACAACAATTCTTTATATAAAGCAGTGTTTGTAAAATCCTGAGTACCTGGCCACAGACTGGGCTTCAGGGTAGCGGCCTAGAAGAGCCAGGCACTCTGCTTTGAGAATTTTGAAGCGATGACAAGCAGGGGCCAAAACCAGGGCCCTGTCCATACAATATACCACCTGCAGCATGGAAAGACAGATGTTAGGCAACCAACCACCATGAGACAAGAAGAAAAACATCAGCAGCCCTGATTGGAATGGACTGAGGAGAGCATGAAGCATCATCATTCTCATTGGTTGGATTGTATGTCAGGTGTAACATACCTTTCTAAAATCCCTCTTTTCAAATCCAAAGTCGGCCATCCGCTCATATTCCAGGACTGAAGATGCGTTTTTATGCTGAAAAGCACAACGAGGATTAACCTTTTAGGGAGCTTGTTTCTTGTAAGACGTATATATTATAACTTTTCAGACCATCTACAATTGAGATATTTCAATCAGTCAAATCAGTTGGTTACTAGCCAAAGGACTATGCCAAACTAAAACAGGTGATATTATTCGCTACTTATTGAAGCTACTTGGCTATACCTCCTGACGCGCCTGGCCGTTGCTGGGCTCGAGTTCCAGAACCTTCTGAAAGCAGCGGCTGGCTGCCATGGCGTTTCCGAGTGACAGGTGGCACTTCCCCTCTCGCAGATGGCCCTATGGTAAGATGAGTCAACACATTAATACAACAGGTCTATAAAGGACAACATGATTCAACTACTACAGGGTTCAATTGTCAATCATAACATTGGAACAGATAAGACAACCTATACATGACCAATTTCCTTTCTTGCGATGGCACAATTGCTGAACTCTGACCTTCATGAAGCAGTCATCAAGACGCACTGCCTGCTGTGAGTCCTCGAGAGCTTCTCGAAAACGGCACAACATCATGAGGGTGGCTGCCCTGTTTCCATAGTAACTCGCATTCTTGGGACATGCATCTGTGAAGGGCACAAAGTGGTTCATTTCTCAACTAGGACAGTAATGCTAGCAGGCACCAAGATTTCAAAGTGAACACATTTAGCATCTTAGTTGTCAGTCATACTTATGAGTCATGGGGCAAAGAAAAACAGCATATTTGAGGACCAGACTTGCCACTTGTTCCTTATGTTGAGTGTCATCAAGAATACTCTGTTACTCACCGATGGCCTTGGTGTAGTAGTTGAATGCCTCAGAGTAATCCTTCTTGACATAGAAAGCATTTCCCTGTTCCTTGAAGCCTTCTGCTTCACTGGGGAGGGTAAAAGATAACAGAACAACTAGGTATGAGTGTGTGTATGCTATAAGACAGGGATAAGCCTTTAAGGACAGTAGACAAGACAGACATTTGTGATCTTAAGTTTCGTTTTGATCGGCTACAGCGTCGCTTTATTTACGAGGCAATTTGATCCTCTTTATGTAATCCAAATCATGGACATGTCCATCCCGGTCCAGGGGGATACAAAATACAACTTTATCAGATGTAGTCTGTAACATGCTAATACATATGATCACCTACTGTAGCAAGCTAACGTTAGACTGGTTATGAATTTAGCTGTGCCATTTAGCTAGTACTGTAGTGGTTGCAGCACCGGCTAACTACTAGCTAGCACTAGGTTAGCTTCACTAGCGGTAGCTTGCTGTTGCAAACAAATACTAGTTACATTGTCAATCAGATGGACACTGTATTACGCTTCTGACTAAATGTTTTGATGATAAATTAGCAATCTAAGATACTGTTCTGTATTGTCGTGTATGTAGTAGCTAGATTACAGTACAGTTACTAAACACGATAAGGTCGAAACAGTTATGGAAGGTTCTCGACTTGAGCGTGATTGTCTCATGCGTCTCACTCAACTTACTGCCGGTGTTTAGCGTTACCCCTTCAATTCACCTTCATAAAGTTCGGCCTAATTTAAAGATCAGGGAGTTTACAAATTACAACAATAGCTAGTCAACTAACGGATATATGTCATGGTAATATTACAGTAGTTGCCCGTCTAAACATTAAGACTAGAGGAGGCTTCGGAGAATGTATCTTAGTAATCTTGGAAAGGTTCGGTCAGCTAGCTAGCTAGCTCTAAGTACAACACAGTTGGTTGGCTTTCTGGGAGACGTTCTTTCTTATAGCTAGCCATCGACTTAACTCATCGTCCTTACATCTACTATCTATTGTTATTTGTCTATTCAGACAAGTAATTTCATCCTAAAGCTTCAAATATTTAACTAACTACCCAACTACCTGCCAGACTAGCCATGCGGATGGCTAGGCAGCATTGTGCTGCTATTCAATTGTATGTTTTCTAGCACTAGCTAGCTTGGTTATACTCCTAGCAGGACAGTTTGGTACTACTGGTAGCTAGGCCTTAATAGAAAAATAGGTCAGTAGGCCACCTTAGAATCGTAATCAAACTTAAGACAATCAAATTAAATAATTACATAAACTCAGCAACTTTGATCAAACACAACATATTTACCGCTCCATATCCTCTTCGTTTAGGATTTCTACCTCAGTTTCCATAGGCATGTCGATGTCAACAGCTGCCATTTTCCCCCGCAGAAGAACGAGGGAACGCAATTTCCTGGGTGATCAACTTCATTGGCGTAGGACGTCCTTAATGTTCCATCAATTCCACAAACAAAGCTGCAAGTAGGCCTACTGAAAGACATCAGGGACTGATAGATCATTGTTTTTGATGGTACCATACCATTAATATACCAAACATGTTTTACGTTTCAATTTTTGGTCAGAATAGCAAGTTGAGAAAAGTATCTATATAATGGGATCTCATAAACTTAGTTTTATTGAAAGTGGTTCATACTCCCCTCTAAGGGCCAGTAATGAGACTATCATGAATCAATTGCAATGGGATTGTTCTTTTTCATTGTCAGAACAACATCTAATTGTCCTGGTGTGTGCCACACTCAGTGGATATTGGGAGTTTTCTATGGGCATATGCCTCCTCCACATGTGCACAACAAATACCTACATATTCTCTTCAGCATATAATATTCTATTTTGAGTAAAAAATAACTCAGACTCAAGACATAGCAGCAAATATTTTATTAGATTGTTGGAAAGTAAAAACTGTAACATCCGTTTTTGTATTCCTTCACATATTCATCTGGTCTCGGTTTCGCATTTCTGAAAAAAGAGTGGCAAATGAGATTGAAAAATTAGAAATGCCTCGCCACTTTAAATCTGATTAAATTTTCTTCACACTGCCATCTCTGGAAAAAAATTATTTAAAATGAAATAATACCTTCCTGCACTCTTTTGATTTCTTGACGACACTGCTCCAGTTCTTGTTGAAGGATAAGGCAATTGGCACACACTGCAGGACAATTGAAATGAAAACCTATTCAAACACCAATACCAATGTGCTGTGTAGTTTTGAACAAAGTATCACAAGAGGCATTATGAAATGATGAAACACTGGATTAACCCTCGTGCTGCCTTCGGGTCACATGACCCAAAGGTTCATAACGAACCATCGTTGTGTTTACCCAATTTTACCCAATACAAAAACAAATTAAAATAATTTTCTTTTAACCTTTGCAATGTGGGGGGTCTGAGACAGCCCAACGGTTAAAAGAAAATGCTTCACTTTGTCTTTGTATGCGGTAAATCTGTCGCAATACGACGGTGGGTCACAATGACTGATGGGTCAGAATGACCCGAAGATAACACAAGGGTTAAGTAAGCACTTTTAACATGAGAGCCTTACCATCTGGGGAGTTAGAGGTTTGGGTTGAGACTGATGGAACAGCACCCCTGGTGGTGGGAGCTAAACAAGAGACAAGTGCTAAGTAAATGAATATTTGCTGCAACAAAAAACAATAATAAACAAATAATATGTAATAATATCTATAAAAGGCAATAGTTTAAACAATTGGTGTCATTGTCTCTGTGTATTATATATATTTTTTTACATTTAGTAAAAGATGCCTTCACCATATCACCTTTAACCATGCAGTTTTTCACATCAATAAAACAAGGATCTCACCTGCTTGGTAAATCGACTTGGTGGGTTGCTTTGAAGTCAACGTACCAGATAAGTGTTTGATACCTAGTTTAGACAACATGGATAAAAACGTTAAACACAGACAGAGAACAAGTGTTTTCAATTGAAAACAAAGTACCAGTTTGAACAACATGCATGTTTAGAATCAGAATCAGAATTCGGTTTATTCGCCATGTATGTTATACAAACACAGAATTTACTGTGGCAGGGAGGTGCAAAACACTAAACAGATCTTAAATTAAGTAAAAGTACAAAAGTTTAACTATTTCTAAGAACTAAACAATCTAAGAATAAAACAATTTAAATATAAAATATATATAAAAATAAGAATAATGAGCAGCGTGAATGGTCAACATAGTGCAATCGGATACTGAGATAAAGTGGCTTATGCATACTGAATTGCCATTAGATGGACTTATAATAGTTAAATAAGTGAATGAATGTCAACATTTAGGGTTTTAGGTTATTATTAGCCCTGTTAATTGCCCTCCACTGACAAAGGACCCATTGTAATGTGTGCAGCACTTCACCAGGGTTCTGTTTCTTTGGTACAACTGCCAGGCTAGATGCAGGTCTCTTCGGGATTCTAGCTCCCCTTGCAGGCTGAGCTCCAAAGCTTGTGGATTGGCCCAGAATTTCTGCATTTATGAAACCAGACATTTCTCTTTGTATGTATCTTCCTATGGATACTAGGTTACAAAAGCAATTCTACAAAACACACAGTACCACAATTGCTGAAAATATGAAACATTGGGTTCAATATAATAGCCTTACCATCTGGAGGGTTCGCTGGTTGGGTTGAGACTGATGGGACAGCACCCTTGGAAGGGGGGACTAAAGTAGAGACAAGAGCCAAGTCAATTCATATTCGCATCAGACACACAGCACAACACACAGTACCTGCATTCCATCACTAAAAACAAAAATGATCCTACTTCTATATCTGCAGATCTACATCTCCAAAAGCAAATTTCATTAAATTCAATTAAAATTTTAAAAAAATGTATTCTATCTAGATGACTAATATTTACCTATTTTTTTCCTCTTTGCCAATGGGAAGGCCTCACTGCTGGTCAACAGATGCTTCTGGCCTTGCTTATGTGTTTGTACAGTCTTAGATTTTGACCTCAAGGCAGCTGTGGGAAGGATTTGCAAGTGAAATGTGTGTGCTACAGTGTGTGCTACAGTGTGTGCTACAGTGTACAGAGCCATTTACAAAACAAATGAGCATACCTGCAATGCCACTTGGTTTGTCATTGGAGGACACTGCGCTGGCCCTTTCTGGGAGGGGTATTGGAAGGGGCAAAGACCTCTGAATGCCTGACTGTAAGCTACAGGTTGGACGTTTCCTCAAGCCAATGGAAGGCAGCTTGGATTCTATAGAAAGATTTTAGTGTAAGATAACATGCAGTATTGTTTACATGTATATCATAGAACCAACTGATTTCAAAGATTGCCTACCTGGAATTGCAGTATGTACACCCAAGGCCGAAATTGAACCCTAAAAAATAAAATACATAATATATATTAATACATATACACACACAATCCTACAATATCTCACTAGAAATGTATTTTAATTTAATATTAAGAGGGCCAATGTACAAAATGCTGTGATCAAACGATTCCGAAAACACATGGTTGAAACTAATTTCAACTACACTGTTATGTGCATTGAAAAAGCAATTACATTTAAGTAAAAAACCTTGAGGCTAAATGTTGTTGTCAAGTCTTCTTCCCTTAGTTCCCCATTCATACCTCCTGTGAGACAGCAGCTGTAGCATTTCTGGAAGCTATGGCCCGAGTGATCCTTCTTGCATCTGGTAGAGCAAAGACTGGTAGCTCTGAGGTACCTGAGGTGGATGACTTTGTTTTTGGCAGGCTAGCCAAAGATGGAAGCTGGGATGCAGGTCTAGTAGGGGGTTTCAGTGACCTGACATTGGTGGGGGCTCCGGGTTTAAATAATGTCTTCCGATTACTGATTATGTTGGATTCGGTAGGTAACTGTGTAGTCGGTTTAAGTAGAACATCACTACAGCGCTTTTGTTGTTCATGTGAGGTTTTACCTCCTTCGCATTCAAATTTTAATTGGGCTACTCTGGAATTAGGCATGGGTGTAGAAGTGATCAGTGAGCTGGAATTTCCTAGTTCTAGAGTGCCATCCAAGCTGAATGTGGCTTTATTGGTTTCCGTTTCCACACTCTGATTACACAGACTGTCAGAGATGTCTTTCCAGGACCGATCTGGCATGGAATGCATATTCTGCTCACTGTTGTCAACATCAGTAGTAAATATCTCAACAGGCAGTGATGGTGGAGTAATGCTCAGGGGAATCATAAGGTTATTCTCTGCCTTGCCATTAGCTTCTGCCTTTGTGCCAGTCAGCGGCAATGGAATTTGAGCTTCATTTGCATTTTTCGGAAGGCCAACCATCTTCACATTATCCTCTGCCTCAGTGCCTGTACAACTGACTGTGTCTTCCGTCGTTTTGGTTGTTTTATCGAGCTTTGGAAACATTGGATCTTCAAATGTCTTGTCGTGAGGACTACCCATCTTGACACTTTCTGCTGACTCTGAAAATGTGTCTTGGAGTTTCATTGAAGATTGAACGTCAGCCGCTTGAGTATCAAAGGTGTTGTTCCTGGTGCTAATCATTTTGATGCTAGCCTCTGCCCCTGTTGTTGTAGAAAGTATTGCCATTGAAGGTTTGGCCTCTACAGCCATGTTCTGGTGGCTAATTGATTGACCATTAGTCTCTGTGGTCATGCCACTGAATTGGTTGAAAATGTTGGTTTCAAAAGTGTTGTTCTGGTGGGTAGCTGTTACCCCATCTGTATCATCCACTGTGGTTGCAACACTAAATTCCTCTGGAGGACAAGCTTTAAATGTGTTTAAGGGCTTTTCCATCTCAGTAGTGGCAACATTAAGGTTTGATGTGTGAGCTTCAAACGTGTTGTTCAAAGGGTGGACAGTTTCCAGGAAAGTGGTTGCACTATTAAGTGGAGGATGTAAAGTATTGCTGAAGGAGCTCACGGTCTTGACGTTGGTCTGTGGTAACTCAGTAGTTGAGACATGTTTGGGAAGGGTCATCGTTGAGTTTGACCCAATTTGGAGATCCTCCGTTGATTCCCCACAAAGGTTAAATGTGCCCTGCATCATTTTGCTGTTACACTCGGCTTCAGTCATTGGGAGCGGCGTTTCAGACATCTCTACAGTCCGATTCTGTATTTCACACTTCAGTGAATGTTTCATTTCTGGTTTATCCTCAAATGTAGATATATTGTGAGTGCCATCGAGACTCACTCTCGAGGAGCTTGAGCTATTGAGTGACATGGTTTGCGTTAAATTGCCCTCCGCAGCTATAGGTTTGTCAACCTCTGCCTTACTGACCACCTCTTCCTCTAATCTCATGGATACAGGAGTTTTGGGAGGAGAGCTGAAATCATTCATTGTGCTGTTTACAGTTGCATCCCCGACACTGATGTCAGTAGTGTCAGAGAAAGTCTTATTTTTCACAGAGGGTGGCAGAATATGAAGCAGTTCACCTCTTGCTTCAGTGGCGATTTCTGGGACAACAAGTTGACTTGACTCACTGCCTATGCTTGAGTTTGACAGAACTTGGACCTCACCCATCACATCGGCACAAAGCTCAAGGGAGTTCATTGTATTGTCACACTTTGCAGCAGATGTTGAAGGAGAGGATGGCTCTGTCCATGAAGCAGACCGGACCACCTCTACAGTCAGATTTTGCGCTTCACTCTGCGGTGAATAGCTCACACTATCGGTTGCTTCAAAATCTTCGTCTAGAGTTTTAGGTTTAAAACTGGCAGAATTAACTGTGCAATTTACAGATGCATCCAATAAAGTGATGTTTTCATCTGCAATCATAGAGGGATTCATTAGAGTGTCCAAGTAATTAGAAATACTTTTTGTATTAACAGCATCTGACAGGGCCTTCACTTCAGGTGGTACAATATAGCGTGGTCTAACCCGACCACCTGCTTCAGTTGAGACCTTGGGAGCAAAGGTATAAGAGGTGGCCCTGGAAGGAGGAATATTTTCATTGCAGTCATTCTCCACCCATACTTTTGGACCAGAGGTACTTAGGTTTGCTGTTTCCTCAGTTGGTTGACTGGCCATAGACCTCTCTGAACTGCTATCAGACAAGATAGGCAAGTTTTTCTGGTATTTCAAGATTTGTAATTTATCTGCAGGCAAAGATTTGGTAGAATGTGACTCCTTGACATTAGTTGTATCTTTCAAGGCCCTTTTCTGCAGACCAGAGCCATGGTTAAGATTCAGTGCTTTCTGACTCAGAGAGTTGTGTGTGAATCCCTGGAAAACATCCAGATTCTCCTTATCCGTGGTCTGTAAGAAAAAGAAATGGAGTACCACTTTAAATATGAAATGAAATAAAATGTTGCTTCCATCAGTCCTCGCATGAATGGAAACGCATGCTTGGTGTTACCATCTCACGAGCTACTGAATAGGTAATGTGAACGAAGGTTAAGAGGAAGTTACACAATAAAATACATTACAGTAATATAGCCGGAACATTTAAGTGTTTATCACACCCTTAATCAAGTTAATATACTGTACAACAATATAACATAAACTTTGTCGTTGACCTCGGCATCAGATTAAGGGAGGGATAGCGGGTATGGACTATTTGACTGCAGATCAAGAAGCCGTTATGTTCAAATCCACAACTGTAAAGTACTGTACTGTATGGCTGTGGATAAAAGCGTCGACGAAAATGTGTATCTTTTAGCTAGAAATAGCCTACCTTATGACACAATACGTTCCTGTGTTTGCTTGGCTAACAATAGCAAAAGTTTAATTTAACTTATGTCTATCAAATTATTGTCACACTGTCATTGATAATGACTGCTATTCTAGTCTGAGGCAAAACTTATCAGTACATTTAAATTATTACAGTATAGAGATAACGCTAATTGCTTCATGGTAAAATTGTAATAATATTAGCTTACCATTATTTGGGTTTCCAGTGGTAATCAGCAACAGTACTAATGCTAGCTTGCAACAGCACTGTTTGCTACTGTAGCTAGCACTATGTATTTGCTAAAAGAAACTGCGTCAACGTAGCTAACCACTGCGATTTAAGTGTAAACAATCTTCTACTGTAGCTGTTACTGCTGAAACTCACCCGAGATTCTTGATGAAAAGTGAGCCAGAAAGTATGTTTGTGGTAGTTTCAGTTGTTAAAAATACCAAATAAGTGAACACCCACAACAGGAATCCAATGCCCGCTGCGAGTTTCGAAAAATGTCAGTTCTTTACTGGATAGGACATATTCCCACCAATAGGGAAATAGAATAAGCTGACGTAAAACTGTAACCAATGAAATTGTAATTTTGGTTCTTACAGCAGACCAATCCACTGGCGTCTGCCACAACGTGGCACTTCTAATTCACCAAAAATGACTTCGCTAAAAATTAACAATAACGATTAGAAAGTGAATATAGCTTAACAACACTAACGTAGCTTAAAATAAGGTTGTCCCGTTAAAATGTTTTCTTTTTGTCTTAACTAGGCTGGTCTGTGACAATGTGTAAAATCTAAGTAGCACAGGAAACAATAAAAAAAACAAATAATTTTTCTTTATAAGGTCATATACAACTATAACAGTACATAGACATTATCGAGACCAATAATACTGTACAGTATTGCAATGGATGGACAATTAGGCTACCCATGAGATTCACCATTTGACATTTAAATACAACTTCAAAACACATAATATTGCTTAGGCTTTAAAAGTTCTGCACAGCAAAAGGAGATGATGTTACAGGGGGGTGATAGCAGCTTAAAAATACATTATCTTTATTGTTTTGTGAAAACACTCAGATTTGTGAGCCAGCCAACATGATACTCAGGCTCTATATTGCACATTTTGGACCAAAGCCAGCCATGTGTCAGTGAACTGTGGGTCTCTTTTTTTCTACTGCGGCTGATTGTATAGAGATGCACAGACAGAAAGACAGAGAGAGAAAGAGAGACCAAGCTATGGAAAGTGCAGAAGCTAGTGGGAAAACCTTTGCTCATCTTTCTGCAAGAACTTTATTTTCTGAGATGCTAACCATCAAAACTAACTATCAAAAAACATTATAAGCCTCATTCTAACACAAACCTTAACCAGTGTTGCTACCCTAAACCAGTTTTGCAGTTTAACTAAGATGTACTGTCAGTTTATTAATTGTGCCCCAAAAAATAAACATCTCTCTGTATCAGCGTATTGTGCCATTTCAGTGTTAGCCTACTGCATATCCCATTATGAATTTTCTTCTGTGTCCCCTGACGAGTCAGATGTAGGTCTGTAGTCTTCTCAAGCTTATATGTTTTTCTTAAGATATTAACACAGCTCTCTGGATTATTAAAAGAACAAACATTAAAAAACACAAGTAAAATGGTCTTTAAGTATTGTTTGGACTAATACTGGACAGGGAAATCTGAAGTTATACTCCCAGAGCACAACAATGTCAATACTCTACAGTAAAGGAACTATTGGCAATGGACCCACTAACATACAAAACATAAATATACACATTTTTTAACACAATCTAAGAATTTATCATAATAAAATCATCATAGCTTCCAAAAGCATCTAGACCTCGAGGAGAATGAGTCAATAGTCTTTGGAGAGCGTGGAGTAGAGGGGTGACACTCTGGGGCAGACCGTCGGGAGAGTCGGGAGATTTCCCGAAAGGCCGGTCAAACGGCCGCTGCATAATGCAAAAAAAATACAAATATAATAATAATAATACACGGCCGTGGGCTGGTCTGCGTTTCAAAGTCCCGTCCCGTTTTTCAGTCCCAGTCCAGACCTGCTGTGGGGGAATGACCCCAGCCATATCTTATTGTTCTCACAAGGGTATTCATTCACAAGAAGAGATTCTTTAAGTGACCTGAGCCTGTGATACTTCGCATGCTGGTATGCTGCCCTCACTGCATAGTTTTTCTTAAGTAGCCGCTTAGCTTGGCCATCAGGCTCCACCAGGTTATTTCAGTCTGGTTTAACATTAGTTAGATCAGTCCGGGAAAAACAATGCTGTTGTAGTAAGCTAAGGTAAGCTAATATGGTGAGAAGATAATAGGTGCATGCATGGCTCTCAGGGGCCCCGGGGCGGGCCTGAAGAGTGCGGGGCTGAGCAGAGGGGTCTGGATGATGGTGGAGGGGCTTGGTGACGGCCGGAGGGTTAGGGGGCTGGAGGCCATGGTGCACAAGGTGGCTGGGTTCAGATGACTGGCCAGAAAGCCTGCTGGCAGGGTCTTGGGCAGGTGTTTCTGCAGAGCTAGTTTGGTCTGGAAAGGAAAATAAATACAATAGGACTCTTCAGTTATGAGGTTTTATTCTTGTGTTCTGTAGCAGTGCTGTAAAAGAATCCTCTCTTGTTAGCTAAATACTGACTGATTGACTAGCCCATGTCTATGCCATAAAAAGAACACTAACACAACTGCATCAATGTATTAACTACTGATAAATCAAATTACATACAGTAGCTTACTTATTTTCCTTATCAAGTCCAATACAACTAACAGTAATATACAGTATATTCTGATTCTGGTATATGTTTTCTGAGCTAACTACAACATTACCGTCAAAAGCAATGTAAATCCCCATTGTAGAGTGTAAACCCAGTGTGAATTTCTGGCAACCTCAAAGACTGGCCTAAAATATCCCAGACAAGAATGTGTCTAGGGCCCGAGACAATGCCTCTTGCCCAACAGCTGAACAAATACAAACTAATTTGTGTGTGTGTGTGTTTGTGTGTGTGTGTGTGTGTGTCTGTGATAAAGTGTATGTGTACATGTATCTTTGTGCCCATGTGTAAGCAAGTGCCATATTATGTTTCCTATTTATGTGCAGACAACAGACCTCCTCTCCAGAGGGTTTGGTCTCACCATTTTGCAGAGATATTGTTGTGATGGTATTATTGGGAAGAAGACTACAGGTGCAAGTTCTTTCTCAATCAGGAATGATGCTGGATAGATTTGAGTTAATTAAGCCCACAGATGGGACATGGAAAAAATGTGTATGTGTGTGTACATTTTGTGTGTGTGTACACTACAGTATGTCTAATATTGTGTGTCTCTGTGTCGGCATCTGAGATAATCATGGTTGGCTTTTGAAATGGGCACAAAATGCATATTTTAGGTTAGGTAAGGACACAGATTGACTTTTTAACTTGGGCTTTTAAATTGTAGTACATAAACATGAAAATCGATTCTCACTAAAAAATAGCATGTCTAAAATGATTTCTTATTGCATCTGATAGAAATGCAGACATTTTCAGATTTGTGGAATCTTCATAGCTACCTGGGTGTTCACTTTTTAAATTAGGTTAATTGATCATTTATTCATTAATTATATCAATTATATTGTTTAATTGATTTAATATCGTATTGCCATGAAATACGATATCTTTTTTAGCAAATTGATACTTTGATCAAATACTGAGAGATTGTAAATTAATTGAGCTACTGAAACTGTGCAGATCTGGAACAAATGCCTGCACTGAAATGGGTTCTAAGGACCAGGAATACAGACAATCGCTTTCACGGCTGCAAACCTGAGCCTACATCTGTCCACCCAGTCCCCTGCCCTCACCTGAGGGGAGAAAATGTTGGGTAGACAGTGGTTGGCCAATTTCCCCATGGCGGGTGTAACCGCCCCAAATGGAAAACTCCATCTCAAAGTCTGTAGAGAGGAGAGAAAATGGTGGGATGGAAGTAAGAGTAAGAGTAAGAGCTCTAGCTAGATTTGGGAACATCTAATGTACACGACTGGGGTGAGGGCGTACTACGAGGCAGGAGGGGTAGTTTGTTAGTGTGCGTGTGTGTTAGGGATAGATACTCACCGCTAAAACAGGGTTAGGTTGGCTCTTGGTGTACGGACTGAACTTTGGCTTGGAAGGCTTTCCAGCCAAACGGTCTTTGTGCCTTCTGCTGCTCATGTGCTGAAGGAAGTGAAACAACGTTAATTTAGGGGGGTCAGATGTCTGAGCGGTTAGGGAATCGGGCTACCAATCAGAAGGTTGCCAGTTTGAGTCCCGGCCGTGCAAAAATGACGTTGTGCCTCTGGGCAAGGCACTTCACCCTACTTGCCTCGGGGGGAATGTCCCTGTACTTACTGTAAGTCGCTCTGGATAAGAGCGTCTGCTAAATGACTCAAATGTAAATGTAATACGTAAACATTCTTAGCTCTCTAGCATTAACACTCTCATGCTAGTTTGACTTTTGATAAGAGTAATCCTACAGCTCGTAGAATGCAAAAAAAAAGAAGAAGCAGTATGTCAAAACTCACAGTAGGTTCCTTCTATTGTGTGTATTCACATCTTGCCCAGTAGGAGGTTGCAATCAGGAGAGTAGAATCGAAGGACAACTATTTATTTCCTCACAAGCATTCATTCGACAGAACCATCTCTTGCCCACCTGTTTAAGTTGTGTCTCAGAGTTGACCGACACTTCGCAGACCTTGCAGTGAAACATCTGGTTGACCATGCCCATGCGGTTACTGCTCATTAGCTGCTTGGTTTTGATGGGCACCCGGGACAATGACATCACCTGGACCCTGCGTCGTACCTGTCCGCCAGCCTGCCCCTCCAACATCTGCTTGTGTTTGGAGCCTCGTTTATCCAACAGACACACCAAACAAAGAACATTAGCACGCTAAAACCCTCATGGTGCTTGAATAG
Organism: Osmerus eperlanus; assembly: GCF_963692335.1. NCBI lineage: Eukaryota > Metazoa > Chordata > Actinopteri > Osmeriformes > Osmeridae > Osmerus > Osmerus eperlanus. The sequence continues at coordinate 14,149,528 of NC_085029.1, forward strand.
CCCACTGGAGAATAACAATCAATAAGTTCACTACCACTAGCCTAACATAGCCTACCACTATAGTGAGCTTCCAGCTGGGACTTGGAGTTAACAGTGACTTTACACATAGGACAGTGGAGCTGTTGCTTTTCCGGGCTCTTTTTGCCCTCCTTGGATTCTTCTTCTCCCAGTATGGGGAAGTCTCCCTGGCCCGTGAGGGGATCTGGATGGTCCATGTCAACAGCTGGATCGGTGGCAGGGCCAGGACCCTCCGTTGTGCCTCGGTTGGGCGTCAGCTCAAAAAGCTGCAAGGCAGGGGAGACGTGAGCGGGGAGCGGCGAGGATGTGTTCAGAGGCGGGGGCTTGGTGGTGGACGTGGGTGTTAGCAGGGTCCCCTGGGTGTCCTCTAGCTCAAGCTGTACAGGTTTAGGAATGGACTGGAGGCCTGATGGGAGAAGAAATTATAAACGTGACCTTATATACATACTGTACACAGTCTTATACAAACTATTAGGGAGGGAGGTGACTACTGTCTTGGAGTCAGGTGGCTGAGCGGTGAGGGAATCGGGCTAGTAATCCGAAGGTTGCCAGTTCGATTCCCGGTCATGCCAACTGACGCTGTGTCCTTGGGCAAGACACTTCACCCTACTTGCCTCGGGGGAATGTCCCTGTACTTACTGTAAGTCGCTCTGGATAAGAGCGTCTGCTAAATGACTAAATGTATTATGTATTATTTGTGGGCAGCAACACTATATGGAAATGTACTTCCACCACAGTTCTAGGAATACATGCTTTGTCTTTCATGAGAACAAACAGAAATAGCAAAATATTTATGAAGACATCTGATATTGTTAATTCCTTGTTACTACCAAGATTATCTCATGATTACCCCTGCCTTCATCACAATTAATCTGTGTTGCTGACAGGTCCAAACTGGCCCCTGACAGCCACAGAAAGTCGAGTGGATCATCTTTTTGTTGAGTCCTAATACCGTGTTGTGATCAATTATCTTATATAATAGACAACACTAATTGAGGATAATTGACCAGGTTAAAGACAGTTTTCAAGTACTTTCAACTATCCAATTACCAGTAATTATTTTGAGGTAGGATGAGTCAAACATGTAACAAAAGAAAATAAAAAAGATAAAGGTGATTCAAAATTGAAAGGTGTGATACCTTCTGGCTCTGTGAGACTGGTATCAAGCAGTGCTGGTATAGTTTCCATCCCTCCTGTTTTCCCTCTCTCTCTTTCTCTGTCCCTCTCTTTCTCCCTTCCGGCCATGGAGCCTTGGCCCCTCTGTCGATTCCTCTGAACGTCCATGGCCTTCAATTTGCGAGCGTGCTTGTGACCCTTGTAGTGGGCCTCAGCCTGGTTCTGGTCATGAGAGAGAAAAGAACACAGATCCCATTTTTAGAGCAGTGGTAGTTTACAACCGGAGTGCTGTGCAGAGTGTGTAGGTCTCCAACACTCAAGGTCTCCATTATGAATTGATTGTTTAAAGCAGATGCATTTTTGTCAAATATTATCACATTTGAACGTTATTTGTTTGTTCAAATCCTCAGTGGAATGGAATCACGATGGTTACTGATCCCAGCTCATGTCATATCACACAATGGCCGAGTGACCCTAATGATATAATTCCAGTTGCTGCAAATGGTTTGGTTTGTGTCTGCAATGGCCTTGTTTTCTCATGGCTCCATAGCGTTCTGGAAAATAATGAGATATTGACTTAGAAGGGGATAATCATACAATCAGGAACACAGTTGCACAGGCAGACCAACACGCATCAGTCAACATTCAGAGGTTACCAAATCTCATCTGATAATTTTGTCCATTTCTCCTCTGACGATGTGTGTTGGCCTCCACCCATTTGTTGTTGACCACAATGCCTGCAATGCATCTTATGAATGAGCTCAAAATTCTAAAAGGGCTTCAAATCCCAATTATTATCCCAAAAGACCAACGTGACCAATTGTCCCAGACATATCTCTTTTTTTCACAATAAACCAGAGGATGCAAAAAAGACATCCTTTGAACTAAAATACAACTGAAGCCAAACATTCACAGACAAACTACACTCAAGTGTTGAAACACCTACACACACAGAGAGGCTCCATACCTTCAACATTCCAACTTTGCTTGTTATATCAAAGTTTAAATACACTTCAGTATGCAAATGTGCCAACTTCACGCAGAAAAAACATGAACATACATTTAAACAAAGAGGAAACCATATGCATAGATGGTATGCCTTCAAACAATGGACCGACACTACCTCTTTGACAAAACATATCCCCAATTGAGTGAAGCACAAAAAAGACTAGACATTAGTCAAAAGCTAAGAAAAAGTATGTGGGTTGCAAGTGTAGGCTTCTTTGCACTAGTTTGTGAAAGGAGGAACATCTGCCTTTCCATAGCAAATCAATGCATGGTGCAACTCAAAACAAGAGATTGTGGCATTGGTTAGTTGAATTTGATATAAAGATAGATATAAAGTAAAAAAATAGATGTAGTCTTGGCAAATAAGTTGACAATTTTAACAGAACAAAAATTATGAGACACAATCTTTCCAGTGTTTGCCTTTGCCATATGCATCGTTTTTGTATTTCTTAAACATTGCCTTAAACCCAGTGTCAAAAAAGATCAAAAGGTTACAACAGTGGGTCAAAGTGTGTGTTCCAGGGGTCTGGGTACATGGACCCCTGGCTACGTTGAATGTCAGCAAGCAATAACCATTCAGCGTGACTAACCAGCCTTCCAAACTGAATCTGGCCCTTCATCCCCATCCACATAACATCATACTATTTAGTATGTCAAAATAGTATGAACACTATAAACATTGAATATGTTTCACGGCACAGTGTGAATGTTACGAGTAGTGCGAACAAATTCCTGTGTCTGGATCACATACTGAAATGGCGGAACTTTACATTAACTACGGGTCTAACCTCACCACCTGTGAGTGGTGCCCCCTAGTGGGGCCTGTACATGCCTGCGATCCACGCTTCCACTTCCAGGGTCACTCAGAAGCTTTCGACTTGGCTGCAAGCACACGGAGAGGGAAGAGAGCACGTTAGCAAAACGTCTCCAGGCAACGCAAAGTTGACCTTTACAAGTGTGGCCAAATATGTCAAATTGTGTCAAAAGTGTCAAATTGCTATGGAACACTTCTAGTTGGGGGAAAGAAGTATTAGATTGGAGGTGTGATTGCAGATCATCAGTAAGAATTTTTGGGGGGAGGAGAGACAGAACAATAAACAGAGAGAGCGAGAAAAGATAAAGAATAGGGAAAGACTACAGTAGATTTAATGTCCTTGGCCCACACTAAGTCTCATTCTAATTCTAATTGCTATGGAACAAATTGCTATGGAACACTTCTAGTTGGGGGAAAGAAGTATTAGATTGGAGGTGTGATTGCAGATCATCAGTAAGAATTTTTTGGGGGAGGAGAGACAGAACAATAAACAGAGAGAGCAAGAAAAGATAAAGAATAGGGAAAGACTACAGTAGATGTAATGTCCTTGGCCCACACTAAGTCTCATTCTAATTCTGTCCATTTATTTTTCACTATATACAAACAAATATGTACCAAAAATCCCCAAAGATTCTAACACAGACACATTTTTGTACATGCACGAGTCATCCTGGAAAGTATTGGCCGAATGTAGAATGTCTAGAAATGAGTTTGGATTCATCAAAGTCAGGGTTAGGGCACAGGGCATTCACTGCATGGATCTGAAAACTCTGGCAAGTCTGTCACAAATTGTAAAGATTATACAACAATTAAACATTACACAGTTCTTAGATAATGTAGCCTCTAAGATCAGCCAATTCTTTCCCTTGGTGAGCAGAACAGTGGCAAAAATCTAATGAGTTCTTATAAATGGAGCAGCCAGCAGATGCAGTGATAATCCCCTTGATATGCCTGGGCTTCTGTGTGAGTGTTGTGTAGTGTGTATATGAGTGTGCGGGGGAAAGCATGTGTGTTTGTTGAAAAGCCTGAGAAAAGCAGTCACCAACACTGTCTTGGTATACTGCTGGTGCTTGCTGATGAGTGGACTGACTCGCTCAATCTTAGAATCCATGGACACTCCAATAATGACAAGACACACACACACACTTTCAAATTACAAAAACAAGCAAGTCTCCAGACATACTTTACAAAAGCTTAATCACATAATACTCATATTACTACATATATGTACACACACACACACACACACATATCTACTCATACACAGCGTTAAATCTAGCAGATGTAACAACTGTGGTTAGATTGACGAGGAGCTAGGAGGAGATGACTTACAGTGGAGTTAAAGCGCAGGTGACAGATGTTGCAAGAGATGATCTGTTTCTTCTTGGGCTGGGCCACACCAAATGTGTGGTTGATGACTGCCTTCTGGACTGGGTCCATCTGTCATGGGTGGAGATGGAGGTTAGCTTGGCCAACTATTAAGTCATACTATTCAGTAATGTGCAGCCTGTTTGTTGTTTCCTCCCCCTGAGTAAAACTCCTGAAACGTATTGACCATAAAATATCACTGTGGCATGATTCCTGCAGAAATACATTAATTAACAGTGTAAGATATGTCATATTTATAGCTTAAAAATTCTGGAAGAACAGACAGTGTTTGAGACAACAAACTTTCAATTACATGCACGGAAGCATCTGGTACATTTAGCACTTATGTTTCTTAGCACCCCTTGTCAAGATTTAAGGGTCACTCTGGGTCTTGGATTCTCATTCTGAGAGTATTTGTGTATTTGTTTGTGAGGATATATGAGGTGAATGTGAGGGTGTGACGTTTGTGCTTGCATTCTGTGTTTGGAGAATCTCACCGTGTTGAAGTTGGGGAACAGGCTGAGGGGGGTGGAGCCATTGACCCGTAAAGGCAGGAAGTGCTTGAGGTCTAGCTGCGGCTGTAGGGGCCGTCCTGGGAGGGATAGGGAAGCCAGGAGGGGGTTGGCCTGAGATATAGTACCTGTGAGGACAGATAGTGTTAGCCCATTATGGCATTATAGTCCAAAAGTAAGATATAAATGATACACCTGTAGCTCGACTGAGGGAGGTCAACAACAGGGGACAAATCAGTAATTTACAAGGAATAGGGTTTTTGAAAAACCATGGAAACCTGGCTGACTGAACTTTTTGGAACAAGTTTTAGAATGCCATAACTACGACAATAATTACAAGCTTATACAGAAGCCTGTCCAAAACTGAACCAAGCCAATTTCCTCTCCTCTGGAGACTACAAAAGTAGTGAAGTGTTCCATTATAAAAACCTAACCTATTGTTCAACAGGCCACTTGCATTTCTATACTCCCAGAGGTGAGTCAGTAGGGATGGAAGAAACGAGAACAAGGACAGTTATGAAATAGATAATTACATTCCCCTTGATCTTGACTGAAGTGAATGGGACATTGATTGGACCCTATGAGACATTAAAGCCAACACACATTAATAGCACTTGGAAATCATTAAATAGACTTGTCCTCCACCTTTGCGTGTGTGTTTCAAATATTCTGACTGTTCATCAGATAGAGAGGCAGAGAGTTACCGAGACAGTAATACAGTAAAGGAGAGCGGGAATGTGTGTGTCTGTGTTTATACCAGAGATGGGAAGGACTGTTACTGTACTGGATTTTTCTGATATCAGTACTTTGAAAAGTTGATAAAATAATTTAGAAAAAAATGTTTCACTTTTTTTTTTGGGGGGGGGGGGGGGGGGGGAAGGGTGATTATTTTGGGGGGGGAAAGTTTAGTATTTTACTTTTATCCCAAAATATTTTTTGAAAGGCTGGAAAAAAAAGTAAAAAAAAAAAGGTTTCGAATAAAAAGGGAAGAATGTATGAACAATTACTTTTAATGACTTTGGAAAAAAAAGAATTGTACAGAAAGAGAAAGAAAAGTACATTAGTCTACTGATTAGAGCTCACTGAGATGATGATGTCATCATATAAATACTAAAATCAGGTTGAGAATCTCTGAATAGTGAAATGTGTGGAGCCCATTTTGATTAGTAATCTGTTACAACCTTTTTAGTCGACACCACCTTGTCAAATATTCAATTTCTGTCTTTACACACACACACTTCAATTTCAAAGCAAAGATATTATCTTTATGGAAATTGTAGGGCACTTCAAGGATCACGGTCATAGAGCAAGGGATAAAGGATTATGAGTCAAAGAAATTATTGCACATGGAAATCTCAGCAAGTAGCTTAATCACTATTATTTCTAGTATTACTCATTGGTTGACTAAACATCAGTGCAATCACATAAAGTAAAAATTGACCCTTTTGAGGAGGAAAGAAGCGAGGACACTTTCATAGATAGGAATCCAAGTGACAGGGCCTCAGAAGAGCTTTTCTTTCATTCTTTCATACCTGATGCTACCATTCAGGAACATCTTCCTGGGGTTAGTCATTACCTGGTATAAAAGCATTCCTTTGACAACTCTATTCAACCTTTCTTGTGCAGACTGATGCTTGAAAAACATGATGACACAGGGACTTCTAGTTTTTAAATTTGTGTACTTTTTACAGTTTTACGACAAAGTCAGCGTCTGACTTTGTCGTTGCAGAACATGTGACTACCATGGGATCGTGCGCTGAATTTGATTATTTTGTAGGTCACAACACATAACAACACTTTATGGATCAAGAGAGTGACAAAGGTAACACAAGACATGGCACTGAGTATTTAGATCATAATCTGTATCGGTCAGATGCAATAAAAAAACTAAGATTGCCAGAAGAGATTGTAAATATATATTTACATTTACATTTATTCATTTAGCAGACGCTTTTATCCAAAGCGACTTCCAAGAGAGAGCTTTACAAAGTGCATAGGTCACTGATAAGAACAACAAGATAAATAAGTGCCAAAGGGAAGAACCACAAGAGCATGTAGTTAAACAAGTTACAATTAAACAACATAAATCGCTATAAGTGCAAGTATACCTGTAGAAAAGCAAGCAACAGTAAAAAATATTTCACAGCGAGAACAACAATTTAAATCAGTTACCACTAACCAACAAGAGCAGCAAGACTCTAAGCAAGAGTCATTGCGATCCTTGAAGAAACTAACATGAGGTCCATGTTATATGCTCTACGAAGTCAAATGTCACTTCTTGTCTTCTTTTTTTGCCACAAAATTTAGCAACCTGAGCCAGAACCAGAACCAGACGGCTAATTTAAAAGATGTGGCCCTGAATTGAAGCCAAATAGAAGATACTGCATCTTCGTCTACATCCAAATTTAGCATTTTATAGTTAAAAAATATAAAATCACAGCTTCCTCTAGCTTTGTGGAAGCGCTAGGAGCTCTAGTAGATAGACAGCTGTTCACATCACTCAGGTAGCCATCTTGCCCCAAGGCCAAACACACAATTCATGTGGGGAAAAACAAGAAGCTTCCTGTTTGTGACATCATCATCTCTTAGAAATCACTGCACAACTTAATATGTATACCTCAAGCCACAGAAAGCTATCTAAAGTCTACAGTACTTGAATAAATAGACCCCACTTGGAATCAAATAGAATAGTCTTAAACTACCTTTAACAAAGTATGCAAAATCCGACAGAAAAATGTAGTACAGTCACAGAATACACACACATACATTATATATATATATATATATATATATATAAAAAAAAATCACATTATGTTCACCAAGATATTAAGATGGTTTTCCATCAATTCTCAAAAGAGAAACTGTTAATGCACTCTGCTTATGTAATAATGATGGTGACATTAGTGAGGTGCAGCTCAACTGTAGTATCCATTAGACAAGTGGATTGACAGCAACACTAAAAGGTTGAAGGAGATCTTCAAGGGAGGCAGTTAAGTGGAATACTAATGGCTAATTTGTCTCCATGCTGTATGGTCTTGAACAGATTAACTTCAGGAAAATTTAGTCTGCAAAACTGGCAGACAATATACAAATGCTCTCTCTCATTGTCACTGTCCACACAAATGCAAGCCTTCAGGCTTAGTTAGAATGTCTACCTGTGGGGCAGCATCTAGCACATTCCTCCATCCCCATGGTAATCTGTTCTGTTTTACACAATGGCACACAGGACATTCCTTCTTGTACCCTGAAACATAGACTACATAGCCATAAATCTTTCAAGGTTAAATGCACTGCTATTATCCTTGTGTCATTGACGCAAACAGTGTGCTCTGTCAAATCCAAGTATATAAAAAATGACTTCAATCTATTCCTACATTATGACACTAATTCATGTCCCTTCCCACTAGCAGGTAAAAACGTTTTTCTCTGTTATAATACTGATATTTGCTCCAACAATCAAGAAAATGACAAAGAAATGTAAGACACTGCTTTACAGGAAACAGCCCAGTGGTGCAAATACTTGTCTGGTACATTTTATACAGCCTTGAGTCATGCTTGTTCTACTCGTTCACAGGCTATTTAGAGAGTAATGCTCAAAGCAAAAATACTTACCCAGAAGTCTACAGGAAAACCTCTCAAGAACACAACAAATAACAGAGAACAGAATGTCATGTGATTGTCTTATTTTTAGTTAAGATCATATTCAACCATGTAATTAATATGCACAAGGAGTTAACAATCATAAAACAATCGTAAAAAAATATGATGATCTCTGCAAGGAGAAGTTGCAGTTGTGAGAAGTTTCCTAATCAATTCCACACTAGGACATGAATAAGAGATTAGATGCTACAACACCCAAGTGATGAAGAAGTGATTCACTGTCAATTTAGCGGCTAAACAGTGCCGTTTTCTCCCTGCTTATTCACTCTTAATAAAAGAGTATGGAACAACACTAACGTTTTTTTGTTGTTGATTCTGTTGCAACAATTCCCTGGTGGCTGAACTTGGCACACTGAGCTGCAGGACCTCCTGAATGAGAGAACCTCTGAATACCCCTAAAAATAAACTAGCACCATCTGTACCCATTGAGATAAGGCAGGGCCAATCAGAGTGGTGAATGGCGCCTGGCTGATGCGCCACCAAACATATTTCACATCCGTCTGTTTCTTTATCCGCCTCATGTACTTCTCAATTAGAGGCATTCAGAGTATTAATGTTCATCTGTGCTTCGACAAGACTGGGTGAGAGGGAAGCCGAGAGGCTTCAAGAGTTTCTCTCAGCTGCTTCAGAGACGAGAAAAACTGATATTCATTGCAGTGGATTAGTCACCTTATTGATTATAAGCGATCGGAATGTGTTTGACATTTCTACATACAGTGTTGAAGTTAGGTGAGTTTGCCATATGCAGCCCACATCGTGCATATTTCAGCACGTAAAAAAATGTCTGCTTGGTTGTCATGGCACTTCAACACTTTCTGTGGCACCCTTTTCACTCAAATCAGCGCCAAAGCAGATTCAGTTTGTGAACCCATACTGCTGACTAAGTCAGTGTGACTGTGTGTGTGGACAGTATATTTGATTGTGCAAGTGGCAAATGTACTACCTGAGAAAGTCAAATACCTGGCCAAAACTATAAAGCTTTACCATTTCGTCACCATTTAAAAACTGGAAAGAAACACTGTTTTAAGTAGATAGAAAACCCAATACAAACGTCAAGCAACCACTGCACACATGCAGTCAGCAAGGGAGAACCGCTACAGTAATGTTACTATAAGTATAACCTAATTATGAATCTCCTATCCTGAAAAGCCTGAAGGTCAAATAGTCTAAATATGACAGCAAAACAACATAATAAAATACATCCAAATAATACTTAACTTATTATAATTATAAATAAATAAATTATAAATTATAGTTTGTCACAACAACTTGTGTCTGAAATGATTGTTTAATGAATCAAAGTGAATTCTAACCACGATCCCTGAGAGGAATGGGAATAGAGCAAAGCTCTATGGAGTCCTTACAGTGCAAGCCAGAGAAATGAGCAACCCTGACAGAACAAATGCACATGCACAATGCACCCTGACAGATTTAGACAGACTGTTTGATCTTTTGTCATTGAAACCTAAGTGTCCCCAATTCACAAAGCTTGCATAATATTAAGAAAGTCAACTGTGATATATTTCTCTGACCTCGATTGGTTGCTGTTCCTTACAAAAATACACAAAATATAACAACAACGAAACAATAACTCCATTTGTCATAAAATACATGCTTACATATTTGTTCATGGCTTATACACAGCATGTTATAGCACTATATGACAGTGCCCAATAGCATTTAATGTCGGCTGTTCTGCTAAGGGGTGACCTATGAGCATTGCAGACACAACTGCATGATGACTGGATTATAGTTTCAAGAGGTAGAAGCTCCAAATATAGGGAGGCAATCAAAGTCGAACTGGCCAATTTACCTTTTTCTATACAATGCTTGTTATTCTATGCCTGGTACACCAGCCTTGCCTCTAGACCTCTTGAAAACCGGCCCATCAGTCTACTCTTATGTGTGTCTTACATTACAACAGTTTCTGGGAGATTATGTTCTTTATGTCTATGATTAATTACTTTCATTGATGATGCACCTTTGCTCAAGCAATTATCCAAGGGATGCCAAACAAGGTGTGGTAATCGGCCTATGGCCAGTGAGGAAAAAAAAACAAAATGAAACAAAATAATTGATATAGCTAAACGAATAGACAGGCACAATACTTGCAGACACAGTAGGTTAGCAGATTTATTTTGAGATTGTGTACACATAGTTCTGATTTGGTTAGGGCACATGAGTCATTTGGAGGTAGCATGTGTGCCTCTCATTATCATACACTTAAAACTCAGTATAGAATAAACATTCAGTAATAATCAAAAACTAAAATTAGCAACCAGAATTTGCAAATCTACCTATTCAGAGATTTATATGGTTATCAAATGGCATTGCATGGATTAAAAATGTTGCACATATGCATAACTGAGTCACAGTTTGTACCCAGCTTGATATATTTAGTCTCACAATAGTGTTCCTAAAATATGCAACCGCAAATTTCACAGTAAAATGGACGCAAAGAAACATAGTATGGTAATCTTCTGCAACAGTGAGATGCCAAGTCAGCATTATTAATCTCAGTATGCTTTTGTTTACAGGATGTCATAGCTAAAGCACACTGAAATGTATTTTGTTTGGGAAATAAATAGCACAATGAGTTTGGCAGTAATGGACAACTGCAGAATACTGGTAAATGTAGGTGTATCCACTTCTGCCATTTCAGAAATTCCAATATTCTCTATACCTACAATAAATCATCAAATACTACTGCTGGCGCAGTAAACCCCCAAATCTAGCTTCATGTCAGTCTGACTTTACTATCACGCTGAGGTAAATGTTTAAGACAAATAAACAAACCACATGCTGAGTAGTTATTTACTTTACTTTTACTTACTTTTAGTCATTTAGCAGACACTCTTATCCAGAGCGACTTACAGTAAGTACAGGGACATTCTCCCCAAGGCAAGTAGGGTGAAGTGCCTTGCCCAAGGACACAACGTCATTTTCAACGTCGAACCAACAACCTTCTGATTAATAGCCCGACTCCCTAACCGCTCAGCCATCTGACCCCCCTATTATCTGTATGGGATGTGGCTAGGAACCAAACCAGCTCATGATAGGCAAACATAAATTAGGCTAACCTACTGATAAAGATACACAAACGTAAGCTATGACAAACGACAAGGAGTATCAAATTATTCTAGAATGTACAGTTCATAATCTTGTCACCAGAACACTGTCTGCCTATGTCACCCCGGTGGGTGTAACATATGCCAGTCCCAGGGGGGTAATCAGACAAGCCTGTCTGTGTGTGCCAGCTCCCAATGCCATTATCAGACAGGCTAATCAAGCCCATGCTGTCACCACTGTGTGATGACTGATGGGGACTGTCAGTGTCAGCTATGTGGCTCATGACAGAGGAGGGTGGTGGGGGCACTATGGTGAGCACAGGGAGACTTAATTGCACCCTCGATGTGCCACCACCTACCGGGGTCTAGAATCTGTTAAGGAATGATGATGAGGAAGGAATGGATTTCAACATCAGTGACAGAATTATGAGAGGGTGCAATTATCCACCACCATTTTTGCAATCAATAATGGCCTTTTATGCAGTTACAAAATGTCCTATTAACAGTAAAGGTCATTGAACTTAAATTTTTGCACTGTCAAAGGCAAACTAGCAGTATGACTGGGAAACTATAGCTCTACTGAGGAGCTCCATGTCTGGTTAAGGGAGCATAAATCCTGACTTGCGTTTAAAACCAGAATTAAATTTAAGAGACGAGTTCATTTATTCGTCCTTTTTTTGGCACACTGTCAAATGTCTCACACATTGAGATTCAGACTAGGCTAGAATGTGTACAATGTCTGCAATCATGAAATTCTAAATAAGTGGTAGTCTGGTAGACAACCAGCCATTGAAGAGAAACAGCTGCACCATCCGCAAGGCAACTACCAAGATGCTCTCCAACTGCTTTTCTTTGATCTCGCTAATGTTCTATTTAAAGTGGAAAGTGTTTGAGGTGGGAATCCTGTTATGCCACTTTGAAGTACTCTCCTTACAGCACTACATGGAGCTGGTTTATTCTATGTATATGTCTTGTGTCTTGTCTCTTGGGGCTGACTAAACTCCTTAAATACTAAACAATGCAATCAATGATTGTCCAAATGCAATCAACATCAATCATCTAGGTCTAAATAAAAATGAATAAATCCCTCAATTATTGTCTTTAATAGGCTCCAATTATGTGATATAATCAGGGCATATTTCCCAGGGGAAGGGACTACATAATTGCCAGTGATTTTCTTCTTTTCAAAGCTTTGATATCAGCTTTGACTGTCGTTTTAAAGCGACATCACACTCAGACACTATAGCCTAGACTTAAAGAATAGTCATTTTGCACCGCACAGTCTAAATGGCAACCACAGAATATTAATTTGTAAAAAATTACAGATAAGTGGTTTGACCAAGCTTGTACTTATAAGTCTGTTCATTCTTTGGATATGGGCTTACACTCTACCTGCATGACATCTATCTGACTGAGGGCAAAACATTTTAATACAAATAAATGGGTATTTTCTTAAAATAATATAAAAAATATATTCTGTCAGTAAATATGTTTCTACATGTTTGCTTTAACAATGAGTAAGCTTCTGTCTATTTTAAGACTTGGATTATGACATGAAAATAATAACAACATGAGCTTCACTTGCAAACAGAGGAAGCAGTTACTTACCAAGCAGCATGGCCACATGCGTTTAACAATGATATCGTAGTTTCTGTAATTATCTATCTCTCTTTATATTAACGTTGTCCTGCAAGCATATCGAAGTCGGGGTGAAGTATTTCGAGAGATCCAAAAAGAGCTGTCTCTTGTCCCCTCTGTTCTATTCCCCTTTGCCTTCTTCAGTCAACGGCAGTCTTTTTTCAGTCAATGACACATTTCTTATCCAATCTGCTGCAGCTCGCAAGAATGATACATATGCGCTTCAATTAAAAGCTTCATGCTCCACTGATCAGGCTACAGGCAGAGTGGGAAAGAGAGTGGGAGAGGTGGAGCAATTCAGTGAGGATACAGTTGAAAACAGGATGTCTCTCTCTCTCTCGCTCTCTCTCTCTCTCTCTCTCTCTCTCTCTCTCTCTCTCTCTCTCTCTCTCTCTCTCTCTCTCTCTCTCTCTCTCTCTCTCTCTCGCTCTCTCTCTCTACCAGTACATGTTTCCCCAAAGACACTTAATTGTAATTTCCCTCACATACATCTAACTGAAATTCTTAAAAACAACAATGCACATTCTAAGAAGTTCTTTGCATGCCTAAAAATGCATATATTTGACTATGATACAACATTATATCTGCACCCAGTCGTGTGGGAAAGGTACACATACACTAAGAAGGGCACCGAGTCCCGCTTGTTCCATATCTTCCAGCGCCAATGAAGCCAGTACAATGTGAATAACCCGATAAAACGCACCCCGAAGACGACTCAAGTATGTGGAGACCTGCCATCAGATGTCCGATTTTTTTTTTCAATTGGTGTGATTAATTTGTTTTTCAACGGGAGGAAAATTCCTTAAAAAAGGAACAATTAATCCCAGCATATACTTCCCATTGAGTACTGGGTGTGTGACCACTGTCCTCATACATCACATAGAAAGTTGAAACTCATACCCCTTTACGGTCTCTGACACAATCATGACTGTTCAAAAATAAGGAAGGAGCAGAAACAGGAGTCAATGGTGTTACACAAGCGGAGACAGAATAGCTATATGGTGTGTTTTATTGTGTCATATCTAAAGATGAGGTAAAATAAGGTCAACCCCTCTGTTACGCATGCAGTCGACTCAATTCCAAAGGAAATCTTAGAAGCCGGCAGGAGTAAATTAGAATACAGTTCACTGATATCAGAATAATGAGGTAAGCAAATGATGTCCAGAAACAGTGCAGTGCTTCATTGCACTGAGCATCAGTGGGTCGAACAATGAAAACCACAAGTTTATCACTGAAGCACTGTGTAACGGTTTTCATGCTTCAGGTCTCAAAAGTATTGTCCAATTTGAATTTTGAGTCATTACTAAGGGCATGCCTTTAAAAAACATATAATAGCAAGAAAACCTTGTTTTAATCAGCAGTTCCAAGAGGAGTTTGTTGGCCACACAAGAATATGTAGCTCAGATACAATCAACAACATTCCAAGACTCAACACAGAATGCCTTTCACAAAACTCCCAAATGTCGCTGTACCATAGATTTACATTATAATTCCAGATGCATTAATATCATTTGAATAAAGCGGAATTATTTCCATCCTGTCCTGCCCCCTCAACAGCCTCAGACACAATGTCATATGCACGCCGGGGTGGATTTGGCTTGTGCTTCACTGTTGCTCCTTGTCGACCCAAATAAGCGCAGCGAGGGAGCTCAATGCTGACGCACACTGACAGTTTTACACTTGATTTCAAGCCACTGGATTCAAATGAATCTGCAAAGATCCCCCCAAGCTGAATCACAGTCTGCGCAGAAAGCACGAACAGAGAATTAATTTGACTATTTTATGTTGTATGGTCACTAGTGTGTGTGTGTGTGTGTCTGTGTGTGTGTGCGTGCGTGCGTGCACATGTGTACTGTATGTGTATGGTTTTAATCAAGATATTTTAAAATGATAGTTCCAGATCCAGTGTAGATGTAAATGAGCACACATCATGTACAGTAAAGGTTGACTGGAGCAGACATATAGGGGAAGCTATCGCAGATGTGTTGGTGCAGCAAATATAAAGTACCAGAAGGAGAGAGATTAAAAAGTATGACTTAGAGATGCAGGATTGATATAAAGGAGAAAGCTCTACTGAAACTGTATCTGATATATATATATATGGATATGTATTTAGATAAAGACCCTTCACGCATGCACACAACCAGCTAATCGCCATTTACATCCGTGACTGTGGAGAATGGCTCTTCACGCCATCATTGTGAAATGAGGACACACAACAGACTCATGCTGATAGATGTTCTATTTAAGTACTGCAGTGTATGTGGGTATCGGTCTGCTTCCATGTGTACATATCATAGACTTCCCATCATAGTAGATCATCTTTTGTGGAAGAACAAAAATAAGCCTTGAGAGGATGTAGTAAGGAAATCTTGTTCAGGGATAAAAATCTATCAAATGTATACACATCACTTTAAAGCAAATTCATTATAAACTGTAACAATCAACAAAACACTGTTTTGACCAGAAACTTGAGGGGTTAACCACCTCACAGCCTACATTCTATTACACTCTACATTCTTCTCTTTCCCTCTATCCCTGCCTCTCTTCAAACTCTTGGGCCCAGATCCTCGCTGTCAGTTGGCATCATGGTGCCAGGGTCGGTGAACCGTCGACAGCCCTGCCAGGGAGACCGCCAGTCCAGCTGTGCCCCCTGTGCCAGCTGCCAGCACTGCCACATCCCCATACAGACCCCAGAGTGTGTGCGGTTTACAATGTAGCAACTAATAAGTGGGTATGGTACGCATCTGAAGCACAAGCAATTGAGTTCAGCAAAGTTTGGGCCACATCAGTCTTCTGAATGTGGAAGACAGCAAGAAGCAGAAACACGGAGAGAGACACAAAGCCTCCTCGTCTTCCTCTTTGAAATGACCCCCGGCGGGACCTCATCCTATTAAAACCCACTTTCAGTTGAGCACTCACTTCATTAAGACAAATAAAAAGGGCTGGTTCACCCATGGGGGAGACACAGCCAGAGACAAGGAGATTATTAGGCACAGACTCAATGCTAGAGATTAAATTAAACCAACAGTCATTTTGGAAAACTTGGCTTGCCCTCTTTTTCCTACTTGGTTGTCATAATGTGAAAGACACCGTAGGAAGGAATCTGTGTCTGTGTGTGTACATTTCCTGTATGTGTGTGTTGTAGAGGATTTGGAGTGGCATGCCACGCTATCACTCTCTCACACCCCACATGTGTCCAGGCTGAGTGAGTTTGGTCTTTTGATTCTGTGCACCATGATGCCCCAGCCTGCTGGCAAAGCTGCCAAGAGCAATTTGTCCTTGGAACTGTCCTGTCAGGCCTCCAGCATTACTGTAGGTCTGATGATTTGTTTGTTTTTTAAGTTCTGTAATATGCTTACCGTTTCATTTGGGATAACTCTCACCATATTTATAACTTGTATTTCAACTACTATATACTGCATATTGTTGATTTACATATTATATCTTATACACTATTCAACTATATTCTACAGTTGCAGGAACACATACTGTGGACACAAACACAAACACACACACACACTAAAGAGTCTAAAGAGAGATGTACACTTAAGTCAACAGCTTGCAGCTTTAGGCTCAGGTGTGGAAAGGAGGGAACATGAGGTGTTGATAGAAGCAGCCAGTCACCAGAGATGCAGACATGTATTTCCCAGGACTGCTGGAACCCTTAGGAACTCTGTGGTGTCAGGCTGGTTAACTTGGGGTTGGTTTTCTTCCTACACATGAAGATGTGATGCACCAAGTGTGATCTCTAGGATCATACACTTGACCACTACTTAAAAAGAAAAGCACAGAATCAGTCGGGGTTTCTGCAAATAATCCTGTTGCTTTTATAACCGAGCTATTACTCAAAACATTATCTTAAAAATGTTATCGTAAAAATTGTGGTAATGTAACACATACTATCCTACTAAGTGCTGTAAAGCTAACTATCAAATGTCATCATAAATGTCATACTGTCATGTGATTGTGAATACACGGTAAACTGTTTTTGACAAAAAATATTGCTACTGTGTTTCTATATGTGTTTCAAGTTACTACTGTGTAGTGATATTAACTGAAACATTGCATCCTGAAACATCATCCTACTGCATTTTGTTATTTGACAATTGATGACTGGTGACTGGCAAAAGATGCCATAACAACTAATGAAATGTGTTTACCACAAAGTAAGACAGTGTCACAGTGTTCCCCAGAACATTGAGTATGAATTATTTCGAGGAGAACAGAGAAAAGTTCATATTGAGCTTCGTCAGTGACATTTGTGTAGGGAACGTTCTGAATATCGCACCATGGTGAATAAGCCTGTCCTGTGTTCCACAGGCGTCTAAAGTAGGAGAGAAGCAGTGACCTTTCAGACGAGAGGAGAAGGGGACGGTCACATAGCTGAGCCCTGCAGGGATGCATCTCGTATGGAGGAAGGCTGGAACTAATGCAAGGTTGAAAAGTAGATTTGAGAAAAAAAACGAAATCAGAAAGGGCAGGGGAAAATTTGATTTCTTAGTTTTAGCAATGTTCTTGGTAGTGTGAGAAATGACTGGCAAGGTGCACATACAGTATACAAAATGTAAATACATTATTGTGTATATATGTTTAAAGCGTGGAAGCACACACACAGTGCACAAAGATTTAATCGGTTTAAGAAATCAGGGTAACTGTAACGCCTCTGACAAAGCAAAGCCCAAAGCACAGTCTAAAAATATCCCCAGATACAGCATGTAAAACGTTTCCCTAAAACAACCTCTTCATCATCCTCCTACCCCTAAAGGAGGCAAAGTAATTATGATCCAGTACCTGATCAATGGATGCATCATTATGATCCAGTACCTGATCAATGGATGCATCATTATGATTGAAATGGTTATGACAAAATACAAGGAGGGGTGTAGCTCTTCAAGGACATTGTTTCAGATAATCTACTTCAGCTAGTATAACTCTAAGATGATGAAGCAAGTTTGTAAGAAGACAATAGATTTAGAAAATGTGTGATGAATCAAAACTAACTAGTGCTGTCTAAAAGTCCATTGTGACGTTATATGTTTTTCTGCTTGCTGATTGGTGGGAAGAGTTAGTGAATCTAGGTGACACGGGCAGTAAAAATGGAAGTTGATAAATGACTCATTAGAGAAACAGGTGTGGGCATTTTGGAAACAGAGGGGTAATTCATGGGCCACATCATGAGCCTCCAGTCATTTGTGTGGCTGTCTTTAGTCACAAAATATGCTTTTCGGTTGCTAAATTGTACAGGGTTGAAATGTGCACATTCACACGGAACATTACTTCTCCAGCCTGAATTTTACAGTAGACATGTACTATAAGCAATTCATGCACCTCACAAAATCCCCTCGATTGTCATGAGGTCACTGAGGTCATGAAAAGTTGATCCTACAACTGGGGCATATCTAGAGAGCGTATTCCATCTGACAGACCAACCTGTGTGTGCGTTCAGGGCGGCAGCCTTGTTGTGTTGCCGGAGCCTCCTCTGGTGGGTCTTGCCTTTGTAGTGGATCTGGGCCTGGGCTGCAGAGTTGAGCTGGATGTTACACACCTTGCACAGCGTCACACTGCTCTGACGCCGCTCACGCTTAGGCCGTCTCTCCAAAGACAGAGTCCTCTCCCCTTCATCCTCCTCTTCTTCATCAGCCCACGGAGACAGGCTGTTCTCCAGCAGACCCGCAGTCTTGGGTTGTTTCATACCTGAAAGACAGGGAATCAAAAAAAAACTTTTTAAGGCCCATGTGAAATAATGATGAGAGAATGACTAAGCTAAACATTTAGCAAAAGCTCAGTTTCTAGGAGCTTTTTTTTTCAAGCTTCCACAAGGGGGTGATCATGTACCATTATCTCCAGTCCAAAGGTTTTAAGAATGGTGAACAGCCTCTCAACCTTATATCTCTGGCTCTTAACATGACAATCAGACAGGCTATCCATCCTGCCACTACACAACATTGACCTATTTGTAACACAAATACAGAGGGTACATAAGCTAAGTCATAAGTATCTCCTTGATTTTTCAATTGATAATTGATTTTTCAATTGAAGCCAGTCTGTAAACATCCCCAAAGCTTCTCAAACACATTTGAAACAAATCCTATAGGCCTATTGTTACATACTATCTTGAATAAAAGTGGGAAATCTGGTGTGTGATATGGAGATATAAGGATGACTATTTCAGGAATAAAGTACTTTTTAAAAGCACTAAGCCTAATACCTATAATATACTGTGATTATATGACTGACAGCATAAATCACACTCCATACAATAAGAAGTCTGTTGTAAATGTCAGAATGTCAGTTAAGTATACTTGAATCTTCTGCATTGTGCTTATGCTAATGAAATTATAATGATGCTGTTTGAATGAGTTCTAATCTATGCACCGCTGCAATCATGGACCATTTAAATTCAGTCATTGTAACTATTTCAGAATTGATAAAACAGCCTCAAAATACAGCTAACCAATAAGATGTGTGTGTGTGTGTGTATCTGTCCTGATCTTGGTTCTCCAGAGCCACCATTTATTCTGTAATTTACTCCAACTAATTTGTCTTCCAGGTATTCCAAGGCTTTAAAATCCATTTTCACAGCCAACACGATGGAGCCTTATTGGCGAATATATCGCTGCCATCTCACTGGCCATTTTTGCAACTAGCCGCCTACATGGAAGCAAGTGGACAACACTACACAGTGACCAGCACAATTAGTCATCATTGTGTGATTAGTTGAAATTAAATCAGGAACATAGGGGGGTCTTTGAGGACCAGCTTTGCGCAGCCAACAAAGAGAATGCCACATTAGCAAACAGGTTTTAAAAGGTTGACCAGGAACAGCTGGAGCCATTTGGGTTGTGGTTTGGCAGAGTTCCCCTTGACAATTAGTGTGGTCTCTGGCACCTGTGTGGAGACAGGAAGGGTAGTGCTTGGCCTAAATGCAGTGGGACCAGGGGTTGGCACAGGAGAGATACACCACCTGGAGCATGCTATAGACCTCCCCCCCCCCCCCCCCCCACCCCCCCTCGGGCATACACACACATTTCATTGAATGTAGAAGTGTGGGAATACTTAACTCACATACAAATCACTTTTTTCCATTTAGGCTACCTGTGAATGGTTGGTATTCATTGTGATTCACCCTGGTGATTGAGGACAAATAAAGTTGTACAGTCAGTCACACACTAAGGTAGGTGCACAGAGCCAAACCATACACATAACCTTAAGTGGCACTATAATTAAAAGGAAGATCACGTGAACAATGAATTGGATGCTTCTTTGGTGCCAGCTGTTCACAAGTATTCCCCCAGACCAACATAGTACATAACACACAGGAACGCAGAAATATGCCACAATTTCAATACACACACCGCACCTACCAAAATAGCAGGGCTGTCTAGGGTCTGATACTGTCAAAGTCTTGTTTCTCTACGATACATCCACCCCAGCAGGCTAGCATGACATATCTGCCCTCCTGTAAATACCAACACTCATCGGCCTGTCCTGGCTGGGGACAGAGAATAACCATGATGTGTCTAAGACAGGCACATAAAAAGCAGGTTGTAAAGGATGGTTTATGTCAGTGCTCTCTCCCTCTGCGCTTCGACCCCCTCGTAAAAGAAGGTGACAGAATGCTGTTCTCAGATCAGTTGACATGGATGACATGACATGAGCCATGACAGTTGATCAGTTGACATGGATGAAGGGAGCTGAGGAGGAGGAGGGGTGTGTGAGTCTGTCTGTGGCTGGGAAAGAGGCTGAGATTATAAGCGGGTGAGAGCCTTCACATTCATACCGAGAACTAGGCTTTTACCTGGAAGTGTAACTAGTGTTGCTGCTACCCTGATCTACTGTGATTCCTCGGTCGAGACGTATTGCACTCAAAAGACTTGTGTGTTGAAGGCTTTAAATCTCATCAGTTAGTACATGAAACTGATACTCGATGATAACTGACCCTACACGCCCTGCTCTGACCAATCACAGTAGGCCAAGCCATATCAAACTACAGTCATCTGTCACTGCTTCAAACAGCTGCTTGTAGCCCTGTCCACCAAACGGGACCTGTTTATAATGCTAGAAAAATACATTAAAAAGATCTGAGGACTATTACCCCCAGTCCTTCATGTGCCCCACTAGTACATGTGCCCTGCCCCTGACAACTGTATCAAAATACAGTCATCTTTTACAACCTCCAACAGCTGCATGCTGCTGCCTTGTCATCGCTACGAATCAGCCTCTTCCGCTCCTCAAAGGGCATTATGGGTGATAAGCGGCGAGCAGAGGCTGGCGGGCCACAGTGAGGAGCCTGACGGGGCTGGATCAGGAGGGAGCTGACGGGCAGTTTTGAAACTGGCACCTTGTTCTGCCCACTGCCAAGGGAAATGTACAGGCTTGCTTTCTCTCCACCTGCTCTCTCCATCTGTTTAATGGGCTGGCTGGGTCTGTGACGGCTCTGCGTGAGGGCTAACATGGTTTGACTAATGAAGGACTGTGGAGAGCATGGCGGAGGGTAAAGAGTTACACTCTGATCCTATGCTTAAACAAAAGCCTTTCCAAGATAGTTACAAAGGATTGACATTCCTGTACCTGTACCTATAGCTAATCAAAGCTTAAATGTGTAGGCCTAGTAAATGAAGCATGTGTAAAGTGTTATTCTGAGAACCTGATGTACAGTGACACTAACATTGAAGCAGTATACTTGTGTCATTACGTAGCCTCTCAAAGATACTTCAGGATATCCATCAAAACATTCCCCAAAAAGGTATTTCAGTATTATGACAGTAAAGTTTCCTCCAATTTGACAAATCTTTCTACGGAAAAATGATTACAGAGAAAAATGAGTCCAGAGCAAAATCGTCCTGTGTGTCCTCATGGTAACACTGGTGAGAAGGGACACATCAGCGTGAGTGTGTTTGTGTTGGCAGATACACTCCTACCTCCTCTCCAATATCAATCACCAGAGACAAGCTAACCCTAAGACCACAGAGATATATGAGGGGGCCATGTGTCGGCAGCATAACAGCGTGCCTCTGACTTACGGGTGGAGACACCGGGACAGTTTTGGAAGGGCTCATCCAATTTGCTTACTGTCATTAGGAGCATTACTATGCACTGCTCTGTTTTGGTGGTAGGTCATAAAAGGAGGGGAGAGAGAGAGGTGAAAGAAACAGAGACAAGGAGAGAGAAAAAAGAGAGAGAGAGAGAAAACCTGTCATCTTGACGTTAAATTAGATAATTACAATCTGATTATAGATCTATCACATCTATATTTGAGTGAGTCGTTGTTGGCTCAAACCTTTCCCACATTCTCAGATATATTTTGGAACATGACATAGAGATAGCCTTATGATGTAATGATACTCATCCACCCCAGTCAGAGCCAAGACAGGACAAGGAGACACTCTGGAAAGGGCTGCAGGATGAGTCAGGGCTGGAAAGCCATATTCAGTACCTCTTAGACAATGCACACACAGTCATGCACGCACAAACACACACACATACACGTACACAAAAACACACCAACACAGAAAACAACAAAACTGTGATTCATTAAACACCCTGATTCATTCTGTTTTGTTGTCAACCCAGTGTGGGGGTAAAGCTCTTCCCTTTCTGTGTTCACAGACTCAGTTCGGGCTGTGAGGCAGAGGGAGCGTGAATTGGTGCGTGTGTGACTCAGATATGCAAATCGTTTAGAGAACAGTGTGTTTGGGTCTGTTTAGGAATACATACGTGTTCTGTAAACGAACGTCAGCACATGTTGTTGCAAGTTAAGGAACGATCACACTAACAAGTAGCCTACTAGCTTAGTATTGCTTCCATTTTGGCAAAAATCCAAACAAATGTCTGCAGTGGTTTGGCATCCTTCACTGACACCCCACAACAACAGGGAGATAACCGACACATAGATACACACACACATACACACACACAAGCTTTGGCATCCGTGACACTAATACTCTACACAGCAGGGAGATTAAAGACACTCAGAGTCTGTTGGCTGAGCGGTGAGGGAATCGGGCTAGTAATCCGAAGGTTGCCAGTTCGATTCCCGGTCATGCCAACCGACGTTGTGTCCTTGGGCAAGGCACTTCACCCTACTTGCCTTGGTGGAATGTCCCTGTACTTACTGTAAGTCGCTCTGGATAAGAGCGTCTGCTAAATGACTAAATGTAATGTAAATGTAAAGACAGTGTTCAACAGCAGAGCAAAGAAGCAGCAGGTTCCTCACATGCCATCTATTTAATTAGAGTACTCATGTCTACATACACCCTTTCCCATAGCAACACACCAGCACACAATCCCTTAACCTCAAAAACACACGCACACTCTATACCCAAGTACTATCCACTCAGAGTCCTTTGTCTTTGCCATGGTCAACATGACAAGCTGGAGAGATAGATAGGATCTATAAGCAAGCAATCTGTTTCACGCGTCCTCTCTGGGATTGCAGTCCCAGGCTATACTTAGACAAAGAGCAGACCCCCACTGCTAACTATGACCTACTGCAGGCAAGTCAGAGGAGAATGGCTTCTCCTTTAGGATACAAGTCAAATTTATATAGCTTTTTCTATTGCTGGTGACTTGTTTATGTTTGAGCACTGTTTGAATAAATATTACGGTGTTGGCATTGTGTATCGTACTACAATAACAAAAGGCTTAGTGGCTCACTAGACCAACGGTAGAACTTTCACTCACCACCACCCCCAACACACCCAACTTCAAATATTAATAATTCCACAAGAGTTTGAAATTGGACACGCTCACTAGCAAACGCACACAACGAAAAAAAGTTTGTCCTACTGTTTGAGTTCTTGGCTATGAGTTCCGTCCCTCTAACCACAGCCATGAAAATGAGGCCCTGTCTGAGCCTCGAGGGCCTCCATAGTTGAGGAGTGATTAATGGGGTGTGGGCAGCAGTTGCTGTTTTGCTCCGCAGGCCTACACGTTCCTTCACACCTCAGCCCATGTCAGTCAGGGCCTCTCCATTCATCAGGCCTAGCCCCCAGCCCCTCCAACCAGAGGCAGGAGCAGCATCCAACATAGCCACCAAGACACAACAGATGTCACCCGCAGGACCTGTGACCTCAGCGATGTGTCCTCGGAGACGTATTTGTCCCCTACACCTCTGTGTTAACTTGTTGTTATCTTTGGACGTCTCATAAAAAGTATCTCATGTTGGTCTTCTGGCTCCGAAAGTGGTATTAGGATTGTAAACTTTATTGAAATACTGTGTACCGATGCAACATGTCTAAAAAACGGACGTGATAATGGTTTAATCTCTTAAAGAGGGAAAGTACAGACCTACCGTACAGTCTGTGATGTACCCTGTGAAGGAGAGCGCAGACCTTGCACAGACGGTTGACATGCCGAGGCAGTTTTACTGCTCTATTTAACCACATCCAGGCACAACAACTAGAAATGCAATCTCCTCTACCCAGGCACATTTTCATATTGGCTTTGTGGCCATTCAGACACATGCTGTGTTGCTTCTCATGAGGATCGCAGTAAACTCACGCAGGGTGTTTGTCATCTTGTGGCATTTGCTTCTGACATTCTCTGTGAACGATAAAACACTGCATGTCTGAAGGGCCGATGTGGAGGAAAGGGGAGAATAAAACAAGATGGCCGATGGTAGAGGTGAGGGTGTGAAGGAGAATTAGGGTGTGTTTGACTGGGTTCACCATAGACATTGAATCCTTGATGGCAGATCAATGCAACATTTCCATTCCAATAGACCATCAAAACCCCACCACATAGAACGTAAGCCATTTTTTTTTATCACAGTGATTTCATATCACTGCAGAAAAGTTTTACAATGATTCTCTATATTAACATCTGTAGTGAAAACAAAAAATGCGAAGAAAACTGAGAAAAAACTGAGAAAGAAAGTGTAACCACATTTATCTAATTTTGTGTGACTCTAACAGTCTGTAATCTCAATATTGAAAGTCTATTTCAACCATACCATGACACTTATTAAACCTACAAAAAGAAAGAAAGGGTATTTCCAATGAAGACATTATCTGTACTGGTCAGAAAAACGTTTCCGATGCGTTTCTGCATGTTGTCCAGTGGGACAAATATCAAAATAACAAAAACCCACCCATGTAGACAGGCAGCTTACTGTATAAAAAGATAGAAGTTAAGAGTGTTCCACAGTCGGAGTTTGTGCTAAGGAGGTGACAAGACTTTAAGGACACCAAGCGAGCCTCTAATCATGGCCAAAGCACTTGGAAAACATCCAGCATAGGAAAGAACACTGGATCAAGTCAAGGACAAGAGCTAGGCCATACAGCTGAATGGAAAAGCGCTCGACAGGAAAGGGCGGAGAGAGAAGGACCAGCGGACTGAGAGACAGATGAGAAAGGGAAAATGTATCAGAGTGATGTTTGGGAGAAGTGGAGGACAGAAGGATGCAGGGGGGGGGGAGGGGCTAGAAAACACACAACAAGGAGAAAACACAAACAGCATTTCCACAAGTCCAGGCAGGTGACAATGTTCAAGCTCAGGCTCAAACGAGTGGGAAGATAAACTGACATGAGACTGAGGGGATTCAGAGGAACAAAAAGAGGGATATTAAGAAAATAAGAGGAACAGAGGAGAGGAACAAACAGTCAGATGGAAATGCAGACAGGGAGAACAGGCAGGGAGACAGAATAGGGTTACAGAAATGAGGTAGAAGAGTAGGAAGTAGCAGGGGTGAGAGGGAACGGGATCAGTGCCCAAACTCAAACATGGGCAGGACAGATTGGGGGTATCTGTCTCCTGACATCTGAGAGAGCACTGGCCCTAGCACTGGGACTGACTCAACATTCCCACATTACCTGTCCGCAATGATGATGTGTACAAAGATGCTGTCATCAAACATTCAATCAGTCAGCCTGATTACTAACAAGTCCATAAAGTGTCTTCATCCAACACCAGACACCTGAGCTGAAAAAGCCTCAGACGAGAAATAGGATCACAACATGGTCTACGATAATGCAAGTTGTCATCTGACACCAAACTAACGGCAAAATCCTTGTTTCACCTGCATTCGCCATTACTGTTAGCTCGGCCTCAAACACCCTGACTTTTCAATTTCATTGAAGCCGCTACACATGGCACACAGCAGTGGCTTGCTTGCGTAGTTCTCTCTTTCTTTATGAAACCCTGCCAGTCTAATCTAATGATTCATACAAAATGTAGGCCATTTGATGATCATGTGCAGGATAGGATGCTGGTTTGAATGGGAAAGATAAGGAGTGCTGCAGTGGTGAGCTGTGAAAGGGGTTCTTTTTTTATGCCTCATCCCACATAAATAGTTTGAGCATTATAATCCTCCTCCTTCTTTGGGGAACCCAAGAGCCTTCATCCTCTAATCAGCTACAGAACGAGAGACAGGCTTTTTCTGAGGCACCGAAGTAATCCATAGAGTTCACAATATATTGAAAAATGTAAAGACTTACATTCAGAATGCCCTAAATGTGTTGAGATATTATAATATAGAATATAAACTGAGACTCTTGGTAAACTGATCATTTAACAAGAGAAGGCAGTATCTAAATCATTTTTAGACTATTTGTAGTGTACATAGGTGTTTTCCTTGACACTTTGTTGGCTGTTACTCCTGCAAGGTGACTTTTGGGAAACATGAATCATTTGTGATCTAAGAATGGATAAGAATAAATCTTGCTAGTTTGTCACTGACATTTGAAATGAACTGTTAAGGGGGATGGGTGTTTGTAAGAGTGTTCCTCCTCCTTAATGTTTTTTTTCTAAACAGCACTTCCATTAGCCAGAGGCTTTAGAGGATTTAGTGTAAGCTTTCCCAGACATGTTCACTTTTAGACCCTCAAATAATAGAGTGTAACACTAACATCACACTCAACCATGGTCTTATTGTGATGTTAGTGTGCATTCCACATTCCTTCACACCAAATCCTATGCCGTCTTTCAAGTCTGCATCCCATTAGATCAATGACAGAGCTGTGCAGACCAGACCAGGCCACCCATCCACTTCCTCAAATGCTGTCTGCCAAAGCAGACAGCATTTGCCCTTGAATGATACTGATTAAGTGATCTAAGTGTTTGGATCTCAATAGTGAGTTGCACGGATGACATCTTAATCCAAGTGTCATGTACAGAACTCCCTCCTCTCATGTCAACACACACCCCACCCTCATCTGACTACAAAAGCAACATGCAGACCAGCAGTGGAATACAGTTACAACAGACATATAGGCCTTGAGACCAGCTGTGGAGGGTGACACAAGCGAGCCGTAGAGAGAAGGATGACTAAGAGGATGACTACAGTTAGGTGTCATTTAAATGGTTTTCCATCCCATTTAAACTCCCTAGAGTTCTAATCCCCCTTGATTAACATGGCTGTCAGTTTAGGCACACCTGCTCAGCACTGTGGCCTTTCAGTCTGCACTGGGCCCAGGAAACATGGCTCTTGTCAAGGTTTCTGAAACTACACCCGCATCATAGTTATACACTTACATTTAAAATCTGAAAATCTTCTCATTACTCTGCTTTATCACAACTTATCACAATGCCCTTTGGAACATAAACTGGCATTGTAAATACCCCATAACTGGCAATTAAATTATACACATCTGATCAGTGTTTTTTCAGTCACACATCCCTCTAATTAACATATTTAGCATTCAGGCCAGCTCTATATATAGGATACAATGTTTCACAATGATCATAATTGATTTTGTGTAGACATATCTGTTAAAGTAATGCACCATGGTACCTTTTTTTACCTTATGCCATTTTCACATCATGTCTGGATCAGTGCAGATCCAGCCAACCTTGACTTAGCTAAAACAACATCTCTCCTCTGCTCACCCAATTATTCCCAATAACAGTAATTATCAGTGATGACTCATCTGGAAACCTAACCTGAAAAATGTAATTGCATTTCAGTTATCTGAATTCCCTGTTGAAAACACCTGTCACTCCAATCGGTAGAATTTCCAGCTACATGGTGTGTTAAGTCCTACAGAAGCACTGCCTAACCTAGCCAAGATGCTTAAAAAGTAGGGGTGGGGGAAAGAATCGATTCACATTTGAATCGCAATTAAGTCTTCTAGCGATTCACTTAAATTTTTTATTTAATATGTTTTTTTATTTTTTTATTTTTCGTTATTTTAAAAATCGCAAAAAGGTTTTTAATCGATTCGTGACCCCAAGAATCGATTCTAATCGAATCGTGAGGTACCACAAGATTCCCACCCCTATTAAAAAGATGAAAGGGGGGGGGGAAGAGTCGGGTAAATCCTTGCTTGTTTAGGGTACAATGAAAGTAGCTTACAGTACATGGACAATGTCAAATATATTTATGTATATATTTATTCATTTAGCAGATATATATATATATGACGCAAAAGGATCTAGAAAACTCAAAATACAACAGGAAAGTCAGAAAAGTTGAACTTCTCAGGGCCTTAAAAACAAATATGACGTGGAACCCTATAGCGAGAATTGTCTGATAGCACTGAGGTGCAGTATGTCCCACAGCTAATTAGCCATCACACACACACACACACACACACACAGAGGTGTTCAAAACGGTGACTTTTGCAATGTGTGTTGCTAAAAGTGAGAAAATTCCCTGAAAAATAGGACAAGGTGAAAGCAGGCAAAGTCTATTTTTGGCCTTGACAATGATATTCTTCCAGCCAACTTTCACTCCTCTCCCCTACCTGTAACACTATACAGACAAATGACCTAGGTGAATGGCCATTCCAAATATAGCCTCACTACAGCATCCTGTATTCAGTTGACAAAGACACAATTCATGTTATGAAAGTTTTGAGGGAAGTCTAAAACGCATGACTAAAGAATAACAAACACAGGAACGTGCACACGCACACTCGGCTGTCCATCTCTTTCCCCCATTAGAGTTATGACGTTTGTTCCTCTACTACCCAGACCTGAAAGCAGCACCCTGCGTGGGATGCAGTGCTTGACAGAATGAGACTGAGTGAGTGGGCAGTGGAGTCTATCCCTCCTCAACAGTCTTTCATTATTTAACCACAATCACAAGAACTAAAGGCACTGCATTACATTTACATTACATTTAGTCATTTAGCAGACGCTCTTATCCAGAGCGACTTACAGTAAGTACAGGGACATGCCCCCCAAGGCAAGTAGGGTGAAGTGCCTTGCCCAAGGACACAACGTCATTTGGCACGGCCGGGAATCGAACTGGCAACCTTCAGATTACTAGCCCGCTTCCCTCACCGCTCAGCCACCTGACGCCCTTAGGCACGCATTAGCCATGCTAATGACTGTCAAGTGTAATTTTCTCTGATTGCAGAGCTCTTGTGAACATCAATGCCAGAGATATTACAATTACAAAAGTAAAATGACTACAGTGTAGCAAACGGATTGATACATCAAATAAGCACAATTATTATCCCCAAGACAAATTCAGGAGCAAAGCAAGTTGGTTGAGATAGTCAAGTAGCCGAGCAGGACCAAAATTAAATGAAACATGAATTGACAACAAGTCTTTTGTTACATGAACCTAAAACTTTTCTGGAACCACAGCTGCTTGATTTTACATTTTACAGTTTTACTGAGGGCTGCCATGTCATATTTCAAAACAGAGTGCAATGGGAATCAGAATCAGAATGGGATTTATTCGCCATGAAAGTTTGCACAGACAAGGAATTTACTTTGGCAGGAAGGTGCATACAATAAACATATAGGGACCTAAAATTTAAATATGTGGACTATCTATACTAATGGTACATAAACTAGCAGTACTAAGTGGAATTAGAATCAAATAAAATATACAATAAAATAAAGAAAGAAAAAGAAAGCTGATGCAATGAGGAGTTTATAAGAACAGAATTTGAGTGGAAGAGGAAGTACTCTCTAACAATGTCCAAAGGTACTGTGCACATGACTGCTAGTGCCAATAGATACACTCAGATGAAGAAGTTCAACAAAACCATCTTGTTTCATAAGAGAACTTTTGTCGTGCTGTGGCCTTGGTGCTTAGCTTTGGCTGTGTGCTGTTTTCACCTACTGTGAACCATCCATTATTGTCCTCTGACGATGATCTCCCCTAGACTCTAGACTGCACAAATGCATAAATGGCGGTTGACTCAGCTGGGGATACAGTTTTATAAAAAAAATACATCCTCCCCTCTGGACAAAATGATACGGTAAGAGTAGGCGAGAGATTGGGAAAGAGGGAGAAAAACATCTCTTTGGATCTGAGACACAGTCTGCCAACCGCCCCCTCCTGTCCTCATTCAGGTTTGCTGCTGAGGCTGGTATAGACTTACCTCTGTTGGAGAGGAGGACGTACGAGGAAGAGGAGTGATTGTGAGGTCATAGAGGGTTTTGTCACTCAAGCTGTATGGATTTAATGAGGAACATACAGTTTGAAATATAATTTAGTTTGGGTATATGAATTGAAATTGTGAGTAAATCTGTAATAAACAAGTGCAAATTCGCAATAGCTATGACCACGCACGCAATTTTAGCGGACCGACTGACCCACCGATCGACCAAGTCACGACCAACCTGACCGCTAGAGTGAGCTATGGAGCTGCTAGTCACAGCTACAAAGCGTATAAGTTAGCAATTTCCACTTAACTAACCCCTACATTTCTAGCCATTACATACTGCTGCAAAGGACATTCCTCCTGGGGGTAGGTCAAAGTCGCACCCCTCGATTGCAGACACATCTGCCTGCTGTGTTGAACCTATGCCCAGCCCACCATACACCCCTAGGGGATGTGTAAGTAATGAACCATATCACACCCTCCCACTGCCAGCATCTCCCTCAAGGTTTATCCTTTTACAGCGACATGAGCGTAGAACAGACTTCCAACCAGCTCCATACATTTTAAGTCCCAGTAAAGCATATGTTTTTTAATTCAGTTCAGTCCATTGAATCTGTAATTTAGCAATATAAAGGGTTTTGCTGCACTAAACGTAAGCACACCACATTGTTATCCTGATTGGTAGAGTTAAATCTAGTTTAACGTTTTTACATCTCTTTCACTTCGTCTCCAATGGCCTATTTGAGAGGTGACTTTAAAGAATGTTCCTAAGATCACAGAATACAGAGCCTTTCTGTACCATATTTACACACTGAGAGGTTCATGTGGACTTATGGGGAAAGCCAGGAACGTTAAAGGCCTGTGTGTGTGTGTGTGGGGGGGGCTGTGTGTTTGTGTGTGTCTTGTACAATATTTTAGACAGGTTGGTCTTTGTGATGCATACAGTAGTCTTTAATAATCACCCTTCATGTGTTACTGCAGATGTGCCCAAGGATATTAGTAATACTGGAACAATAAGGTTATTTTTGATTAAAGTTAGTTTCGATCAAGTATTTTGATGTGACGAGGCATTCCATGAACATATTTAACAGCACAGGGAATTTTAACTAAACTTATCAATCTGCTTCCATTAACAACCGTTTGTCACTAGTGGACAGGAAAATGTTTACGTGTTGCTTGGCAACAGTCCAATCCCAGTCCAGTGGCAGAATTATTTTGTGTTAGCAGAGCCAAATAAATGATTGAATAAACAAACAAATCATAATCTGATGTCATTTTGTTAACTAATGGAGCTTGTAGAATTGTTGTATGAAATCAATATCATACTCAAGGTTGTGCATAATTGCTGAATATCAGCATGGCTGTAGGTCATAGGTCATAATCACAGCCCTGCTAATATATTCAGCAATAACGTACTCCCTCTCATGTATTGCTTAAATGTCAAATAGATTTAATTATGTTTAGCCTAAAGTCTTAATCTTGACAGCTTAAGTGAAACACTGCATTTACACAGAAATAGTTTGCAGATGGCGGGTCTAGACTATATCAAATACCAAAGACAACCTGAAAGATTTACTGTAGCTTACTTAACAGCAGAGGTGCAATTGATGAAGCAAAAATTGGGAAAATGGTCCACTCAGGGACTGAATGGTACAAATGAAGAAGCCAGTTGTTTCAGGCAGTTGTTACTCTTTGGAGAGCACTTTACAGCTCGGCATCGACTGACTTGTTCAATTATTTTACTTGACTATTGATCCTTTTTAGGCAATTTTCACATTTCAAGTGTCCCAAAAGATTTTATTTCTATCCTAAGATCCATATACTGTTTCTTTCAGAGAATTTACAGAGATGATGGAAACTGCACTCTCTTCCCTCCAGTGCCACCAGGCAAAGGTCCTAGGAAGCTCTGAAGAGAGGATTAAACTGGGAATATGTGGTGAGAGACAAGCAACTGACTCATAATCACAGCCAAAATCACTCTTTGCTCTATCCCTTCAAGGATGGAAGACTATTTGACAGAGATGGAACAGAGATGGGGTGACAGAGTGATTTGTGGAAAAGCAATCTGTTCAGGAGTCTTTTATAACAATCAGGTGATTGCAAAGTGATAAGAATACCCTTAAAGTAGCCTGACGCATTTTCGTCTGCAAGGGCAAAACATGACAGATTATGGTTGTAGGCTCCCAAGTGTCATTGGACAGGGGGTGACCCCATCATAGCCTGCCCCCAGTCCCCTTAACCCTCGTGCTGCCTTCGGGTCACATGACCCAAAGGTTCATAACGAACCATCGTTGTGTTTACCCAATTTTACCCAATACAAAAACAAATAAAAATAATTTTCTTTTAACCATTCCAATGTGGGGGGTCTGAGACAGCCCGACAGTTAAAAGAAAATGCTTCACTTTGTTTTTGTATGAGGTAAATTTGTCGCAATACGACGGTGGGTCACAATGACTGATGGGTCAGAATGACCCGAAGATAACACAAGGGTTAACATATTCCACTATGATGCCGTGCCCCCCAGTGATTTAACTAGGAAACGTAATGCATGATGGGCTAACTGGAGCACATGAAAAGCAGACACCTTTCCTGTACAAAGTTTGTTAGTAGAAAGGGGTTAGTAGCAAGCGAACTGTAACATAAAACCAAATTTTCAGACAAAACATTAAAAAACTAAAAATGTAATTAAAGAAGCAAACGAAATACATCAAATTACCCATTTTCAATATGCCTAGTCAAGTACGACACATAAAAGATAAAAAATAAAAATAATCTTGATTTAGATTGAAAATCTAAATAAACATATATATTTTTTAAATGATAGGAAATGAGCTTGGATGGTTGAGGATGTCCTTTAGGGAGTAGGGGAGACTTTATCAGCTGCACCATGAATCCTATGGCAGAGAAGGTTTGAGCCCACGCTGCTCTCTCTCCAATCTTGTTCCACATGATTATTCTCAATTTCACAGCTGACGGTTTTCACTGAGACAGACGACAGCGATGAAATGCTGTGGCATTGAGCTCGTCCAGAGCTGAGAGTGCATGCTCTGTCTGAGGTGAAAGAGAGGGGAGGGGACCGAGAGAGTGCATTCGCTTGGAACCTCCTGGCTCATGCCCAGGAGAAAAGAGTGTTATCTGCAGCGAGCACGGTCATGTGTTAGATGAGGGAGCTGGAGGAGGAATGCTGAGGAAGAGCGAGAGAAACAGAAGGCCACAGAGGACAGGTATCAAAAAGAGTTAATACACCTATCCAGCCATCCAATCAGATACACACGGTGGCGATGTATAAACGACCACTGCCCCAGTCTGTGTCTTTGTAGGGTCATAGCCACACGGCTAAGATAGATGATCGCTGGCTCAGATGAGCTGCCTTCTCACCTACGAAGCACAGTGGACAGTGGCACACGCTGGAGCAGAGTGACCACACTATCTTGCGGAATCATGCTGAAAACGGGAGTCAGGTGGCTGAGCAGTTGGGGAATCAGGCTAGTAATCAGAAGGTTGCCGGTTCGATTCCCCATCGTGCAAAATAATGTTGTGTCCTTGGGCAAGGCACTTAACCCTACTTGCCTCGGGGGACTGACCCTGCACTTACTGTAAGTCGCTCTGGATAAGTGTCTGCTAAATGACTAAATGTAAATGAAAACAACTGTGTCGACCAAGTGAGTGGGCAGTGGGGAAAACAGGGGCTTTATTAAAGACAGCAAGACTCCTTTTCTATTCTGAGAATAATAGCATGGACATGTCGTTGGAATGGGCCAGGTGTCCACACATTACGGATCATTTGATGACATTTACATTTGTAGGCGGTGCAGTGAAGAGCCTTAAGAAGCAGAGGTCGTCTGTAGGGGACAGATAAGATGACGATCCTGCTTTCTCTCGGTAGATGACTGGAGATGCCCTGCCCACTCAGCTTGAGTGGAAATGGAGCAATCCATGGCAACACTCACAGGATGAGAAACATGCCTTTAAATGAGAAGTCAAAAGATAGAGTAGAGATGCTACTGTATTTGTGAGAGATATGTTGTGCCTGTGTGTCACAGTTGGACTCCCCATGAACTGTTGATCATTTGTAGACTGCTGCCCAGGACTTCAATCTCCTGGAGGCCTCAGGAAGTCTAGTTGTCAATTAAAATGTTTTTGGATCATTTGTTGTGTCGTGTCATTATCAGTGCACCATAATGTGATGCAATGATACAATCAAGGATCTTAATGAGCGGTTACTGTTTCTGTAAAGCTACCACTACCAAAAGTGAGGGGCAATGTTTGTACAAGTTAATAGAAAACTCTCAAATGAATCACTTTCTGTAATATAAATGGTCTATTCAACCACCAGAACAATTGGGAAAGCTGTCACTGACACGAACATTTACTGTATCAAAGACAGAGAGGCCATTTAAAGGAATTCAACAGCACCACTCGCTCAGCACTTTCCGCCTTCGACAGCCAGGGGAGAACGCTGGCATCCGCTGAGACAGTACAGCAGGACAGTGAGCTTTTTGTCAAATGGAACCCCAATGAAATATTCAGCATGATGTTTGTTGTGTCTATGATTAGCAACAGTCTCTTTGCTCACTGCCCCATCTTTTTCTAGCTCTCCAGCACAGCCTATTTTAGATGGACAAGTGGCGTGCACGCACACACAGATAGCTACGGACAATAGAGACGTCTTCTCTCCATCTTCTGTTATGAATAGGCCTAAGCCCTGTGAAGTTGTACTCAAACTCTCTATAAATGTGTAAACTGAACAGCCAGACCTGTGCTTCGGAAATTTGGCGGCGCTACTTGATTTCAAAAGGTAGCCTAAATAACATTATTTACTAACTTTTTCAAAAACACTTGAGAGTAAATCACAAACCCATCCTCTGCACTGCAGTGAATCAATTGTAATATTTGCAACTGCTATTATTAAATTAGGCTTCAATACAGTTACATAGGTAAGTCCATAGCCTATAATTGCGCATGACACATTTCAAACTTATTTAAAGACCTTAACTTAAGACGAAGAGACCAATTTAAGACAAACAATGTAGCCTACGGTCGAATCAAGAGGTTTTGTTCTAAAAATCGGTCTTGTTTGTAGCCTTTCTCTACAGTTATACTGTCTACTACATGTCACTGTAAGCTCCCACATCAAAAAACACAGACGCGCCATGTCGTGGCACCTGGCACAAAATAGACTGGTTGCTTCTTTCACTTCAATCGATATATTCTGCGGTAAAATTGAACATATTACACTTATTTAGACTCTGGGTTGGTATACGAATGTTATCTTACCTGTTCTCGACCTTTTCAGAGTACCTCCTTTTGCGCTGCCGCTGAACATTTCGGTGTCTGTCAGCTGTTGCGGCGCGAATTGCAGGTGCAGTGGAAGCGTTGGAAGTGTCACGAGCGCGCCAAGACAGCCACGCTTGTTATGCCCCCGCTAGATGCAGTGTGTGCTCAGTAGTTGTCTCGAATGATTATAACATGAGAAAAACGGGTCAACGTCATCTGTCTTCAGACTCAACAGATCCCGATAGAGTTCAAATCAATCTAGGGTGTTAAAATATTGCATTAAAAAACAATTATAGATTTTTGATGATGTGATGCAGAAGGATAAATGGGTGGGACAATAATACACAGACCAAGTCCAATCTATAGTCAAATATAGCCTAGTAAAAGAACACACTGTGATTGTGGGATCCAATTATCTGAGTGGCACATTGACCTTGGGCCAAACAGTTTCGAGTATTTTAGACAATATACATTTTCTAAATTATATTTGGTTATGGATATCTATGTCCACCTAAGAACCACATAATATATATATATATATATATTGGTTTACTGAATGTGAGAATATTCTTCTCTCAAAAATGTTTGTTGCCAGCTTACAGAATGTAGAAGCTAAAGTATCTGTAAAATTAGATTTGGGATTGAGGTGGTCATTTTATTTCCATCCTTTAGGGTCTTTCATATAAATCTTATCGCATGATTCAGAATTTATTTTTAATAGACACTAATAAGTATTCATTTCCATTATTAATATCTCACTCACAAATGACTTCAAGGGTCAAGGTAAATACAGACCACATGTCATCTTCACCATGTAAAAAAAATCTCTCTCTACCTTTAGGCCTTGTTTTGCCATGCAGGCCTTATCGCCCCTCCTCATTAACATTTTTGGGCTGCGTTCAAAAGCGGATGCCTGTGGGTGACTTTGGAAGCATACCACTACGGGCACATGCTTGTGTGAGCTCTACCCAGCGTCGCTCTCTGTGCGTGGGACAGCTGTCAGCTAGACAGTGATGTATGTGCTGTGGAAACATACTTGGAGTTTGAGCTATGTCCTTGCACTGGAAGTCCTCTGGCAACCCTGCTTGACCAGCGAGAAGGCTCCCCTAAAAATAAAGTGTGTGTTCATACACACACAAAAGAAAGAAAGAAAGAGAGAGAGAGAGAGAGAGAGAGAGAGAGAGAGAGAGAGGGAGAGAGGGAGAGAGAGAGAGAGAGAGAGAGAGAGAGAGAGAGAGAGAGAGAGAGAGAGAGAGAGAGAGAGAGAGAGAGAGAGAGAGAGAGAGAGAGAGAGAGAGAGAGAGAGAGAGAGAGAGAGAGAGAGAAAAGTAAAAATCAATATGAAGTTAATGAAGAGTCTAGCCTTTAAGAACTGATGAGTAGTGAATTAAAGTATTGCTCCCATAACTTTGATCCACAGGCTTTGTGAGCTCCCATATAATGGAAGTATAAATCTTATCTAATGTGTATAAAGAAGCAATAATCTTGTGCTAATAGATTATCCATCTGAAGAAATGATTGAGAGGGGACTGAAAATATATCCCATGGGTGACAAGTTATACAGTTTTATAGGATGAATAGTTGCAAAAGTTCAAGATGCTGGCAGGTGGAAACACATAACCTTTATAAACTTTTTGTTCTGAGTATCTCAAGGTTTGAACAGAGTCTCTAGCATGTAGTGCTTTAAAATAGGGTTGAGTTAAAAGGCAAGGAGATGTTAAAGTGCATAAAAATACAATACTTGTACATGTGCATTATCTTGAATGGTTTAATTTGGAGCCATTTTAAGTCTGCCCTCAATACTTCTCCTACGGCTTATCTCAATCACAACCTTGCCACCCCACAGACCCTTACGTCCCAATTTACCTGGTTGTCACAGTAACAGGCTTTGAAGTGCATACATGCCGATCTATCTTTCCCTTCAAAGTTAGACGAAAAATGTTAAATTGTGAGTGGTATCAAAGACTTTGGAGGAAGAGCTAGAGAGCAAAAGACAAGCAAATATTGACCCTCTCGCAGCTCTGAAAGATCTTATTACAGTTTGCTTGATGAAACAAGGTCACTTAATGGTATGACCCCAGATCATGGGTGGCAATTGAGATGGGATTAAAACTGATTGATGATTAAAAAATGGTCTGAATAAGGTCAATACATTAAATATTGTGTAAAAAAATAGATATACATTTGAACATGTGGAATGGCCAAATGGGCCTTATATCTGGTAAAAAAACAACAACATGATAATCAACACTAACATAAGTACACACACAAGTACACAATCAGAATTATAAAAAATAAAAAAATTGTATGTTTTTGAATGTGTTTGTAGCAAAACAAACACATTTAGGTTGATGAGAACATTACTATAAATGAGCCACACGTTGTCTTAATGCTTAGAGCTTGGGTAAACACAAAATGATGAAAAAGAGAAACATAAATAAGAATGCTATTTTTAACAAACTATTCCAGCCGACTGGGATATTTTAAGTGAACATAGTAGAGACTTGTCTTGTTACTGCAGGATAAGAATATGGTACATCATCATTGCCAAAGCTGAAGATAACACATTCCTCATTCTCTGAATGCCCTTGGCATTTGCCCAGTGTGTGTTTACCTAAGAAAATGGAAGAATCATATCAGGAACAGCTCAGGCTATCTCAGATGTGTTGCTCACTGCAATGGCAAGATAATTTACAAATCTGGTAGAGCTGTGGATTTCATTGGCATATCTGGATTTGGTGGTGAGGTTTTCACTTACTCCGTTTTTTTCTCAAACAGGAGGGACATGCTTTTTATTGAATAAAAGGGGACATTCTCAAGGTCATTTCTTTGCACGTTTTTAACACATTATTGATGTACTGTAAGTCTGGGGTTCAAACCCATTTCCCTTAGACAAGTGATTGATGGATCTCCCACTTTTGTTATAGGTATCACCTCAGTTAAGCTCGTACGTGCTGATGGTGTCCTGGCCACGGCCATGCCCCAGTTATTCTTTTGTTATCTTAGTTCTCCCTGCCCTAGTGTTTTCTGTCTGTCTCCCTGGGTGTGTGTGTCCGGTCCAGGTCCGCAATTTTCTAGCTCCATGCACTCCTGCCTCTCGTTCCAATCACCCAGCTGTTATCCATTGTGTGATCACCCTGCCCTGTATATGTGTTGACTCCCTTTGTCAATCCTTGTCGCTTTGTTGTTGTCGTACCTGTGCGTATACCCTCCTGTTCCTGAGTTTTTGACAAAAATAAATATATTTTGTGTTGTCATCCTTACTTGCTTGCCTCACCCTGCATTTTGGGTCCACCCCCTGCACTCACACCTGACAGATGGGGGGGAACAGAAATGGTTCATTGGGTCCACCATAGCACAGAATGTGCCGGGAGGTTAATTCAAAAATCCCTGTTGTTATGACAACCAATGTTCATGGTAGTTATGGGCCAAACTACCAATTTAAGCCATTTTGATGGGCTGAAAATGGAAAATAAAGAGAATATTATTTAGGATCAAATCTATAGGGCAAGCATTTATTTTCATTTTCCATGTCTTGCACTCTTTCTCTATCTACATCTACACATTTAAATTCATACTAGTGCTTGCCTTTGTGATTCACAACAGCAGTGTAGTATGAAATTAATTTATTTTTTCACAAAATGAAAGATTGACAGTACTGCCAAATCAGAAATCATTTACTCGGGGAACAGTGTCTGCATGCATGTGGCAGGCCAACCAAAAAGTATGTTTGTACGTGTTGTAAAAAAGGTGCTTTATTTGAGCTGCAATCTCAACCATAAAGTGATCTGACAGGATACAGTATATACGCCCATTCCAATTTAAAATCTTGACAGTGCCAGTTTGTTGCACCTTCTCAAAAATTGAAACTTTAAAGTAATGCTTTGGATGCCAGTCAAACCACAATTTTTTAACCTTTTATGTTTAGGTGTCATGATTTTCTCTATCCACAGTTTTCAGTGGCATTTGATATCTGACTTGAAAGACTTTACTCTGTAGTCTATTTCAGAATCCATCCAACATATATACCACTATACAAGAAATTAAGTATGCAAGAAGGATTTTTCAAACAGATTAACCACTTATGGTATTAGAAAACAATAGCACAATTAGCACAATTGCAAATTGGATATTGAATTACTAGGCGAGCACACATTGTCATTAGTTCACTACATTATAACCAATGCCATTCACAGTACCATTGTACAAAAAAAAACAAGGCCAAGCATAAAAGCACAGTTCATCTAAAGAGTGAGTCACTGCATTAACCTGGAGAAACAAAAAAGGCAGTTTAGAGGATTATAGCTACAGCTGTGAATTGGCAGGTCTCCTGCAAGACACTAGATAAGTTTTTTGCTACACACAAAGCCTTTTCTCACAAAGCAACACACACTCACAGGTAAACCACACACTAATATATTCAATGTTGTTTCACGGTAACAAAAGTACACTATAGATTCTCTCTCTCACACACACACACACAAACATATATTCTCTTCAGCCAAATGATAGCCTAAAAGGACACATTTTTGTACTAAATTCCGGATCACGTTTTTTATTTAGTAAAGAAAGTGAATAGGCTCTCATTATTCAATCAACCTATCTACCATTGGAGTTATTTTATTTGGTGATTCAATTAAAATAATTCTACACAAAACATTACGTAACATACCAGAGCATTGCAGACATTATGGTATATTCTATGAAAAATGTGTTCTATGGAAAATGCATTTCAGGGGAATTATTTGGCAAACTAAGAAATTACAAGCAAAGTTAGTGCTGTCCTGCCATCTACTGGTCAAATGCAATAAGCACAACTATTTAGACAACAAAATTATCCTTTTTTTTTTTGTTGCAGGACCTGATTTTTTTTTTTTTGCAGCAGGCAAAATTACTATTGATGCCACAGCATAAAACCTTTTGTTATTATACATCACATTTATATTTAGTCATTTAGCAGACACTCAAGAGCGACTTACAGTAAGTACAGGGACATTCCCCTGACATGTATACTTTAACAAAGAGATGACGTGCAGTCTTGGGGAAGTCCAAAGGCCATTTAGAGACAATGTCAGATATGGTAAAATAATTTCAACCTGCAGAACTATTTAAGCAAAACACAAATAAACAGAAGATTGAGGATTGTCATGTGACGCGAGGTGACCCTTATTTTTCTGTGTATACTATCCCTTTGTAGATTGGTTGGTAGAGTTCCTTTAAGGACCACGGTAGGGGTTCTTCACAAAGCAGAAACAGCAAGCCAATGAAAGTTAAAAATATTTTTCAGAGGATTTTTCTTTTTGGGATACTTTAAATTGAATGTCACTGGAATGTAATTCTTTGGAAACGTAAAACGTATGTAGTACTATTATAATAGCTGCACTTCTTACTAAAATGACATTTTTATCATTGGTATGCCCTATTCTGCTAATTATTCATGAAAAGTATTTATATATAGTCCAATCTGAACTCATAAAGATGTAGAAGTCATCTACATTCTAGACAATTATTTTCACCACATACAAACTTTTTCTTCTGGCCTTAGAATTTATTTTCACATTTACTTTACAGATTCAAAAAAACACAAGATGCTAAAAATGACTGATGTCATAGGTGTTAATGCACATTGGGTACATAATTAAATTTGATGCACAGATCAGAGATATCACATTAGGTGTATCCAATGAAATTATACACTACTGCGCCACAACAGTGGCTTTACCAGGCCCATGTGGTTTTCCTGACCATCTCTCCTGACCAGGAACAAACTGAGGGTCTTTGCAATGAAGGCTGTTGTTAATTTACAAAAATGGAGAGAGAGAACTGGGAGGTGTTAAGACACATTTTCCCCTTTGAGGATCTTTTGGGGGTTTCCAGATGAGGAAGATCAACACGGAAGGAAAAGATCGGAGTGGGGTAGAAAATAAAGAAAATGTAGCATGCACCCATCAGCTGGACACGAAGAAGGTTACAGCAATGGCCATGATAACACTCCTCAAGAGCATTAAGACATAATCCAGGTAATATTTGAATTAAATAACACAAATAGGTTGCTTATGGGAGAAGAAGATTCAAAGAAGTGAGGGGAAGAGAGAGTGATATAAAAAGAGAGAGAGATCGAGATATATAGAGAGAGATATAGGGAGACATAGAGAGAGATATATAGAGAGAACAACATGGAAAAGAAATAAGAGAGGGCTGTGGTAGCTTATGATTTTTTTTAAACACTCCTTTCAATCAAAGGGGAAGAGAAAATCTCATCTGTAATCTCAGTTTAAGTGCGGAGGGCTAAGTGGTTCCGGTCTCCGGCCCTCGCTGGGCTCTAATTGGTTGTCATCCTGACAACATTGTTGTTCAGGGCTCGCTTGGTAAGTTCATTTCCATTGGCTAGTTGCTCCCACCACAGCATTGGCCACTGCGACCCTGGGGGGCAGGTTCTTGTAGGTCCACACCAGGTCTGGTCCGGCCCCCTGTTCCAGCTCCACCTTGTGGCTCGTTCTTGGGCAGCTTCTTGGCTGCAGCGAAA
Organism: Osmerus eperlanus; assembly: GCF_963692335.1. Classification (NCBI taxonomy): domain Eukaryota; kingdom Metazoa; phylum Chordata; class Actinopteri; order Osmeriformes; family Osmeridae; genus Osmerus; species Osmerus eperlanus. The sequence continues at coordinate 14,191,818 of NC_085029.1, forward strand.
AAAACAACAACTTCTTAGCCACAGCAAAAGACAACTTAGAACTAAGAATGAGAATTAATTAACAAGATTCCGAGTAACGAACCCCCTTTGCTTTTCATACTTCTCAATGGTTTTTCTTTCATTTAGACAAGCTGTCTAACTGTCATGTTATTCTTACCTATGGCCATGAAGATTTCGTTCACGTTCATGGCAGTCTTGGCTGAGGTCTCCATGAAGAGTAAGCTGTTATCATCAGCGTACGCTTGTGCTTCCTAAAAAAAACAACAACGCTATTACACTTTTTGTTGTTACCGGAGTGGCCCATTAACCTCGAGTATACATATCACGGCATACATGTTCCCTTTTTTAGTTTATTTTTTCAGTCTATGGTAAACATCAACCTCCATGTAGTATACCATTTCATACTGACTAATACACACATAGTTGATATCACATTTGATATATCATACTGACTAATACACACATAGTTGATATCACACTTACCTGTTGGTCAATGGCTCTTTTGTTAGCTATGTCTGCCTTATTGCCAGCCAGAGCGATCACTATGTTGGGACTGGCTTGTCTCTGCAGCTCCTTCACCCAGTTCTTTGCTCGTGTGAAAGTATCCTGCCATAACATGACCAACAACAATCAGTTTGTATTCAGTCTATTTTCATTAACTGGAAAAAACATGACAATCTATTCATTCATGCTATTCAACTGTATATTTAGTCAGAAAATTGTCATACAATTGACCAAATAAGGTTGTTTTCTGATATTTAATAGAATGTGACTTTTTTTAGGATGAGAGGATTTTTATTTATTCGTATCTTGCATGTTCATTTTAGATTTGTTTCAATACTTTTCATCTCACAATTTAACTAATTCTGGGCTACAAATTGTGACCAACAATCAAACACACTGTGTTAGTGATGTCATAGACCACAATGGCCGCCTGGGCTCCTCTGTAGTACATGGGAGCCAGACTGTGGTAGCGCTCTTGTCCGGCCGTGTCCCAAATCTCAAACTTGACTGTCGTGTCGTCCAAGCAGACCGTCTGTGTGAGAAAGGCAGCTGGAAAGAAGGAAGAAAAAGAGAACCGCACAGAAAATGACAAGAATGTTTTCTGGAATAAAAAAATAAAAAAGGTTTATCAGTTGAGATTAGCTTATACCAATACTGTCGTAGCTTGCATTGTCTCCCAGCCACTGACAAACTTTGATTTTTTTAATTTTGTTTTTTTAACGTCTGACTCGATCAATGATGCCATTGTCAACCTTACTTTTGTAACTTGATACTAAAGCCTAGCCATCAATGAAGGGCCTTTGTGCGGAGACATGCTTTCAGTTGCAGTTCCTCACATCAGGACAGTGGACCATGGAAATGAGGCTATTATTTTGCTTTGAGTCAGCCAACAAGCAAAATAGGTTAGGTACACATACATTAAATGAATTTAGAAGCACACACACAAGTAGAGTCAACATTAGCAAACTTCAAAGGCCTTGATGAGGAACAATGAACTGTATTCCAATCCCAACCATGGTATTTAATAACATCTGATATTCTGACAAAACACATTGATACAATGGGCTTTATGTTACATAACTTCAATTGTGTAAGGCGACGAAGATAACGAATATTGGACAGTATAAAAGAGGAAAAAAGCTACTGACAAGTGGATTCATCAGGAACAGGAATTACTAAGCCCCACAGTTTCACAAACAGTATGAACATTAGAAAAGCAAACATTTTCAGGGTACTGAATCTTACCACGTTACCCAAGCCTGTCAGACAGGTCTTGAGTTGTCACAATGAACTCACTAGACTGGCCCTGCGACTTCAGAGTTAAAGATCCAACACAGAATCTACTGGATGTAAGCTTTTAACACTTCACTCGGCTAGCAAAAAATTCTTCAATCACCTGACGCCATTGGCAGTAAAACAGCCCAATAACGCAAGTTGTATCCTTTGACCCCTCACATACTTTATACATAGGATACATTTTTTTATGCACATTGTGTTGTGGGTCAGTGATGGTTATCGTGTGCGTTTATGCAGCAAAAGATACATAGTTTGATGTTTTTGTTGCAGTCTTACTGCATAATGAAGCTGCATCAATTGTGTTGTCTAAACAGACCAGAGGACGCTTGACGCAATTTACCCTGCTTTTGTCATCGGACATATTATCAATGAAGACGAGTGAGCAAAGCCCTGGTATCTATTTGGAACCATGACCATCTGTACCATGTTTCATTCTGTAAATGCTAGGATCATGAGCTGATCATTTGTTTCAGAAATAGCACCAAAGTTTTAAAAACACTTTAACCACCACCAGATTGTTTTGACAGAGGTTGATAAGACAAATGGTTTAACCACCCAAATGCAATGCCTTACCTCCAATAGTGCTCTCCTGATATTCGTGAAACTGGCCCTTGACAAAGCGCAGAACCAGACTGGATTTCCCCACAGCTGATTCCCCTAGAAGCACCAACTTGAACTGGCAGATTTTATTTCCAGCTGCTGGACCGTTGGGTCTCGCTGGTCCTCCACGACCCGCCATGGAGCTGAGAGGAGGCTACCCTTGGTGAGAGGTGCCTGGACTGGGCCACAAAAAGTTAGGCAGCACGGGTGGAGGTTGTTGAAGTCTTTTGAAAAGTTGTTGGTAGGTTTTGGAGGCCACGGCAAGGGTAGTAGAATCAGAGATATCTGGAACCTGGAATCTGGTAAAAATGTAAAGAGGTTAGTTTAGAGTCTGACAAAGCCCTAAAATGTGGTTGAAAATTACCTTTAGGACATCTAGTCTAAAAATAGCTGCCTGTCTAACTGACTAATGCACTCTCTGTTCGGTGGTCAGTTCCTGGTGTAGGCTGGCTGGAAAGTCCCTCAAGGTGTAGGTGTAAGTGGAACTAATAGAGGGCCACTAACGTTAGACCTGGCTCACTTTGCATGTATCCAGCCAGCTTTAATACTTGTAGTCTGCGAAATAAATGTGGCTTTAAATGACTTAGTAATGTTGTGGCTAAGGTAAGGACGGTTTGACAGTTATTTGAACATTAACTTTCCTTTTCTGTCCATATTCTATTGGCTAGGTAACACTTCAACGCACGCAAAGGTGTACACAGGAAGATCAGATGTAATCAGATCACCTATTGGCTAGTTAACTTTCTAGTTTTCATATTAGTTTCGGTTATTTTGGCATATCTCGTGACACATTACTAGTCGGAATCGCTCATACTATCTGGCTAGCTTTTTCGCTTGAGAGCTAACATTAGCCACATTAGCTATTTAGCTTAGCACAACTGGAAAATACAAATATGTCGCAGGATACATAAACATGTCGGAATGGTGTAGAGATGCACGAGATTTTCTTACCAAAATCAGAAAACAGACATAAATCGTAGAAGTAGGATTCCCAATGGTATATGTTTCTTGTGTTTTCTATTTCGGACACTTTTCAGTTTAGCAAATAACCCAGTCCTTACTTCCGCCTTGCATAACCGAGATTCCGGGATTCGCCCATCACCTGATACGAGCTCTTGACCAATCCCATGCTAGACTTTCGTTTAATAGTTAACATCAAGGAGATTATGATATTCAATGCGATTCCTGGAAACAAAATGACATAGAGATACACTGGAATTATGTTTATTGGCATGCCAGTCAAAGAGAGCTGTATGTGTGTGGGTACAAAATACATCACACTGCTTTGTGTTAAATTGGACTGTACTCATTCTGTACATGTTCCCTTAACTATACAAGCCTGTTGGAGGATGGGAACCTTACTGACCGTGTTTCACCACAGGATGGCACTACTTGTTTAAAAACTTTAAGAAGCGTCTATGCATGCCTACCCGATGGAAACGCTGCTCGACGAACATTGGAGGCTGTCTCAACGACCTTTTTTTTTCTTTCACTCTCGCATTTAATGTTATTTTCCAAGTGTAGGCCTGTGTGTCCAACTGGTGACAGGTTTTTTGCTGATTTTTTTCTTAGTACCAAATGTGGTCAGGTAATTTATTGTACACTATTCGAACCAGTAGGATAGTATACATGCAAATTCGCTGAATAGCCCCTGCGTCAGAATAGCCACTGAAATGTGTAATTCATACTTTTTTTGCCATGACAGTTTTCAAGGGCTGATCTAAGATTCCTTAACCCTAAGGGATGAATTATCCTTGTTGACTAAGCGTAGGGGCTAGGCTAATTCAGGGCTTTAACCGTACACAATTAGATTTGATATGACGTGACCTACTACTGTAAGTTCACGCACCTTTGACCACCTGGCAGATACGATACAGGACTTAACGGCCCCTGCCTGTGGCTGTCCTCAACGCTACCCCCTCGCCAACTACCCCACTCAAGTGCATAAAGCACTTTCATTAACAAACCATTAGCATGGTTAGCCAACCCAATTCTCAAGTTGTGGATGTTGAGCAGGTAAGTGTATCTAATAACCTCGAACACCATGTGGTCTGTTGGTTACAGACAAACTATAAATGAACCATTACAACCTACCAGGTTGAGGGCTTTGGGCACTGAAACCGTTGCCACTGTGCCACCCAAAAGAGCTAGTAGAAGTGGCAGTTGCTGAGGGCACTGCGAACACGATACACGGAAAGACATTAGATATCTGCAGCGGTGAGGGGGACAGCTACGATCATAAGCGACAGCAGATGAGTGACAAGCAGGTGAAAAAGTGACGGGCCATTATGCGCCATCACTTGCTGCTGTGGCTCCGTGAGTGACAGGTGAGAGCGCGATAAACAGGAGGCAATCCACTGGGATTTGTTTAGTTTGAGAACGTGCAAATAAAATACAATCCTAGTTGCAATGCAACGTTGCCTATAGTCAAAGGGGAATATACCGACTCTCCTAATTTGGTCATTAATTGCCTGTAACACGAATCAATGGTCTAATTAACGGTGGAGGTGTACCGAGATCTGGTGTCTTGCAGTCAGATAAATGCGATTATTATTCTAATGCAGGTACACCAGTGTCTATTTTTATCTTTTTGTTCCATACAGAGACAAACGTTTCCCTACGAGTACAAATTGTTCTGAAGCAGAAACACAATAATAAAACACTTTGAATGTTATAGATTAAAGCTGCATTGTACTGCATAGCCTACTAATGTAATTAAAAATACATTCCATTATATCCCTTTACCACAAAAAAAGCAAGGTAGGCTACAATTCGTATAGACCAGGTATTATTTTTTCATGTATAATATATCTTAGAGTTTCAGAAAAGTATTAGGATATACATTGTACAGACACTTGTTGCTGCAAGTAAGAAGTTGTCTGTTACAAAACGACTATCCCATTGTGCCCTGCAAGTGCAACTGCCTTTGAACTGTCACTAATTCCGACTTGATGAAAGCCGGCCATTGTTGAAAAGCTGACAACTTTTAAATCATTCACGTAATAGGTACTACAAGGCCTTTGAAACTATGTAAGCTGTTAATTACTGGACATTTAGTGGCATCAATTGCTAACAATACATCTCTGATGACACATGTTAAACAGTAAGGAATAAGCCCGGGGTTTAGGTAAACAGACACAAATGATATGTCACCAGTGGCTTGACTGAAAACCTTTGTTGTGTGGTTTTTTGGGAATTGCTTGACATTGGTCTTGAGCATAACTCTTATTATTACTCTATAATTATTTTATGATCCTGGATGTTGATGTTATTTAAGATTTTCTCCTAAATACAGATGTGAATATGTTTTGAAGCAGGATTATACTTGTATCCATAGCATTATTTTTGGTTAGAAAAAAGACAAACAAATGTCAAACAACAAATATGTATATTTTGTATTATGCAAATTTACATTCCCAGTATGTATATTGATGTTGTTACATTTTTGCTACATTGGTACACTGTAGGTAACAACGTCCAACCATATTAATCAGTCTGTCTCAATCAGTCATGCAAATACCAGATACCTTTTCCTTAGGAAAAAGAGTGAGCTAATTTACCATGCAAGAAGGTAACGGGTATAATATCAACAGCAAACTCCTCAAGTTTATGTACAATTATTTCACTTCAGAGTTTAAAAAAAATGCAATACACAGTTCTTAACAGAACACATTGCTAGACTGTTGATGCGAAGGTAGACAATTTATTTGTCTACTTTTTCCACTTATTTACATTTCAAAAAATCTCACATAATGTATGTTGTGCATTATGCCATGCTAAGGTGGAACAGGGTAAACATATTGTATACTTACCTCAAATTTGGGTAAATATAGATAACTATAATTTATTGTATTCATAAGGGATCAAACCTCATGATATCCAACCACTTCCACTTAAACATTACACTAAGTTGTAATAACTTAATATTTTAGTTACAGTAATGCCTCTGGTAGTCTTTGATAAATAAATATTAGGCAAATACATAAATAAATCTTGCATCATTAACAATTTTATGACAATAAGTGTATAACAGGATCTGGCTTCTTAATGATGCCTTATAATGCCTTGACAGATTTCTCTCTTTTATAAAAGATTCACTAAATAGATAAGAAAATAACATTTTCTTAACTTGAATACATTTTGGTTGCACAATGTACATTATGTAGACATGGCTTCAAATCTGTTACTAATTTACAAAATGTTATACCTGTGTGACATAGTGTGTTTATGAGAACTGCTTACTACTGCTGTTAGTTGTGGGGGTTTCAGTCAATAAGGTTATGTAAGAACTACTCTCCAACTTAGCATCAAAACATTCCTGTTTCCAGCTATTCATAAAAAATACTTCTAACTTGAAATGTTTTCTCAACATTGATATTAAAAACTATCCTGACTGGCCTCATGAAAGACAAAATAGTATTTGAAATGAGAAAAATTCAAAGCACACTTTAACAAAGCCAAAGTAATGCACAAATGACATGCTGTTGCATAGTATTGCAGTAATTGCACAGATTTTGTCAGATATTATATCCCCCAAAACGGGGCAAAACACACCATACATAAGAATACAGTGCAGTCACTTCAAACTGAACTAAATTGTTCAGTGAACTGAATTGAAACTCCCTATAGACAGACAATGTAATTGTGGTGACCAGCATATAACCATACAATCTAGTCTGTCAGGTCCAGACACCAAGACTGCTCTGTGCTTTGAGTCTGAACACCAATGCTCGATCTCCGAGATGATGGACTCGCACTGTCCCGGCTCTCGGTGGACCCCCCATTACCCAAAAGGCACTCCAGACTGGTATGTCCCACAGATGTTGATTCCCCCAGGGGAAGGTTGGCATCACAGCCGTCAGACCCTAAGTCCTGGAAGCAGACTGAGGACGGCCCCAGGAAGGAGGGGGGAGATGCAGGGACGGGGTGAATGGAGAGGTGGGTGTCCTCCAGCATGAGACTGGTTGTATCCTGGTGAGTGAGGTCATGACCTAGACAGTCCGAGCTAACGGTGGAAATATCCATCCGGTGCGTGGGCCTGGGGGGTTGCAGGTGTGTTTTAGAAGGCAGGTAAAGGTAGGGGCTGGAGCTGGGCGAGGACTCCAGGAGACTATGGGCAGACGTGGGAGGGAAAGGCAAGTAATCGCCACTGCCACTGGGGGGCTGGAGACACAAGTTATGATGGGACTGGCTAATGCCAACTGGAGTAGCACCCAAAGCCATATCTTCTGGGTCTTCAAGCCCAGTCAGAGGATCTGGACCAGGGCTGCAATCCTGGAAATCTGGGCTATGTGAGGAGGGGCTTGTCCAATGGTGTGGCGTAAAGCAACCGGAGCTTTGGCAGGGGCCTTCTCTGGGTGTGGAGTCTATGACATGGGGCTGGTAGAAGAGCCTTGGGCTGGAAGATTGGGGCTGGTAGTGTCCCTCTGGCTGGGTACTACCGGAGTCGGCACCCCCTGGTGTTCCACTGTAGATCCACTGCTCTCCAGGGTGATGGCTGTGGTGGCTTTGTCCCTCCAGGCTTCCGGCGTCATGGTGAAGGTGCAGGCTTGGTGCCAAGTTATAGGCCATGCCGCTGCTGGCTGAGGTGGGATTGGAGACCATGTGGACACCGTAGGGGTAGGAGGACAGGGAGGCAGTGTAGTGGTTCACAGCCACATGGGCCTGGAGAAGGTGCATCATGTGATGGAGGTCCTTGGTCAGCTGTGACACTTCCTGGTTCAAATTGCCCATCTGTGGTGAGTGGTACAGTGAAATGTTAGTTCAAATAGGATCCCAATGCTAAATTCAAATGAGAGAAGGAAAGGCGATACCTGTCCTAAATAGAAAGGAAAGTGGACAGAAACATGGAAGGATGCGGTGAGGGGGGTTGGGGTGGGAGGGTGAGTAAGGCTGGCTTCTCATCTGTTTTATTCCAAGTATTGTTGAGTCAGCGACTCCTTACTTTTCCTCTGCATTGCAGAAGAACCCCTGCTGATTAATTAATACCTCCATACCTCCTTCAGACAGTACCTACCCAAGCCCATCTGTATCCCCACACCTGCCTAGTACTGGCCCATAAGGACGCAGAGATGCACTGCGCTACCTAAGATAGATATCAGAGACTATTTATTATCTTGGAATTAATTTATCACTGTCGGTTTATAATTGGGGGTTAAGATTTGATCTGCAGACTAATTACTACTTAGTACACTAAGTAGGCTGTTTTCTTTCTTCAATAAGTGCCTGTAATACAGAGATTAGATACCTACTATAAATGATCTACACATTTTTGTGTTTGAGATTCTGATATTATTTATTTAAAGTAACACAATTTGTATCTTCAAATATTGTTTCAATGTGGAGAGTTTTGAAATGGCAAGGCATGGTGATTTCCGCACATATGGGAGGATAACGTGTTCTGAAATACATTAAGGCTTTAATATTGGATGTGTTCCCTTTAAAGTTATCAGAACCTTTCGATGTTTAGACAACTGTAAAGGAGACCCGGGCTCGTGGCCTCTTTAGGACTACAGATAGATGAGTCATTTGGTTCAGCCGGTGGTCTATCTGGGCTGAGGTTAACTGTACCTTTTGGTTGAGTTGATTGATGCTCTGTCGGACTTCCTCTGTCTCCAGGAGCAGGGTGGCATTCACCTGCCTGGAGTCTGTTCAGGTGAGACAGAAATGACAGAAATGAGGAGAGTCATACAGTACACAGCATGAAATGTGTGTGTTGAACATATTTCATGCTTGTCAATGCACTTCCCTTGCAAATGGGTGAATGAATCTTATACTTGTACTGTACAGTAAGCACTTTTTCAATGGGACAGTTACAATAACAACGCTACAGTCTGTTACCATATCATGAAACATGATGGGCAGGGAGGGACAGTGGACCCTGCCTATAAGCCTAAAAGCCTAATCCCCCATCTTAATGTTCAGGATCCAGAAACCAAGAATTGTCACCAAATAAAGCAAAGGCTGACTGCATTCATTTCCACTTTGCAGCATTTGGGATGAATGTGGATTTGTTTTACAACAAATGACTGTTTTCATTTAAGTAAAAATCCCTAATGTTGTTTTGTACCCTGTTGTCCTCAAGTGCACTGGGTCCCTTCATTTCAACACTTCAGCTGCCAGCTGATCTTTCCTAACCTACCATGTTCCAGAGGGCACCACATTATGGTGGCCTCGGTTTGAACCCTATCTTCACCTTCAGCCAGCTGGTGTCCAAATGAGATTCCCTGTTGGTGCGGTCAAGGCAGTCAGTGTGTGGTTGAAGGAGGTTTGAGTTACCTTGAGCAAGACCGCCCTCTGTGCTTGCCTTGGGCTCGCTCTGCTCTACGTTGAAGAGGAAAGTCTGTCCATTGTCTTCGATACCATCAACAACCCTGTCGGGGAGAAAGAGAGAGCAAGAGAAAGAGAGAGAAAGAGAGAGAGAGAGAGAGAGAGAGAGAAGGGACAGAATGGAGGGTAGGGTGAAGTAACAGAAGAGCCTTTTCAATTATCGTCCATTGCCAAACGACCCAAGCAGCAGGCGCCGATGATGAAAACCTGCACTGGCAGGCACCCATCTGGGGTTAACCGGAGGCGAGTCCCCTGCTACCTGTCTGGGACTGCAGGACACCGGACTCCACTGGGCCACTTTACTGTATTACCCACATGTACATGTGAGGCTTACTGGGTAACCTACCGATACTTTATAAATATGTAAGGACGGCTGGTGGAGGTGGATAAGGTGCATGGTTGATAAAGTAACCGTAGAGTTCTGATGGCTGAAAGATGATGAAAGATGCTCTGTGAATGTAATCCATTAGCATTAGCTATGCATCGCTGCTGACACTTTTGCTGCAGGTACAGTACACCATGAGGTTGTTATGAACGACAGTACCGGCATTATATATTGGAACATATTTGGGAACCGTGTTTGCCATCCATTATTTGTGCTGCTTAATTAATGTTTTTATCTTGATAAAACACCTTTATGGGGAGTTTGTCAACTGGAACATAAGTTATGTTATTCTCTACCTGGGACTGAGGTCCGGGGGCCCGAAGCAGCTGAATTTGGGGATCAGAAGCTTGGTGGGCTTCTTCCCACTCCCAGACTCCCCTGATGGAGCTGGGGGACTGGCAGAGGAGACCGCAGTGGGGGTGCAGTGCTCCTTCTTGGGGGCTGACTGGGGGGACAGACTCTGGCCCCGGAGGCCACGGCTCAGGTTGGGGGAGCGGCAGCGTCGCAGGGCATTGAACTGGCGAAGCTCGTCGCCCAGCAGGTTACCCAGTGAGGTGCGGCGAACGGGACTGCTCAGACTGGGCAGGAGGAGGTTGCGTCGAGAGCGAGACCCTGGGGAGGGGTGGAAGTAGTCGTCTGGATCGTCTCCTTTGGTCTCTATTATGGAGGGCAGCTTGTGTTCGGTTGAAGCTCTGGTGGTCTGGGAGAGAAAGGCAGTTTTACGGGTAGTCACAGAAAAACGTGTATTGATTTATAGTTAGGTATAGTTTTTTCACTGCCACTGAATTCCTGCAAATTATATTTGGGAAAATGTCTTAATAAAAAATGTAAAAACATATGGACAAGTTCATGGTATGAACAACCTAGTCTATAGCCTGAAGTAGCTCATAAGGTTCCCCATTAGAACAGCTATCGACCTAGTTTGTGGGTCGACCCCTGGGACCAAACCATCCTCTCTGCTCCAAATGAGTTTCAACCTGTAGGGGAGGTCCTAGCACTGGTGCTAACCCCAATAGCTCTCTCACTAGCAACATGCCCCAGAAAATGAGGGCTTTTACCTTGAAAACCGAGACACACACCCTTGAAAATTTACAATTACAATAATGTATGCAATTCTCCTTACAATTGTGTTGAGGCTAGAGCAGTGCATTTGAAATATATTGCAAGTGGCAGGCAGGTTTATGATGGATAAACAATGGGGAAGTAATGGTCACGACTGAGTGGTCAGAGATAGAAAACTGAAGGTTATGCAACTCACGTGTGGAAGTCTGGGTGACTTTGAGAACCTAGTGAGGCCCTGTAAAAGCAACAATAGACTTGATATTACACATTTACTCTTTATAGAGAAAACTGGACATTTTATGTAGCCTATTCTATTTATCTTAAATCCCTCTCGTTTGTCAGACCATTTAGAGAATGGAAATGTTTAAACTACGCAGCACAGGATTTTGTGTTCATCCAGCTAATCTTTTCAATTTTTCTTTAAAAAGTATGACCTGCAACTCTCTTATAATTGTGCTTTAAAACACTAGATTTGTCTACCATGCAACGCCTTGTTAGTGTCTTATCCCTTGTTTCCAGAAATGAGATCATTGCCATGCACCCTTGAATCACATAATTGGTCCTTTTTTGCACTTGATGGCAGCAGGAGCTCAGAGAACATTCCTCTTTCCGCTACCATGGTGGGAAATTGTTAGCAATTTACGGCAATTACTAGCTGAAAGGATGACAAACATGAAGCTGCATTGGTGTGAGGCGGCTTGTCTTCCCATGTGAGAGACTCCTTCCTGTACATGACAGTACAAACAAAACTGTCTTTTCATCCTAGTGAGTGAGATCAGTGCTGATCAAACTATTTTATAAATAGGTTACTAGTTGGATGTGGACATTCAGCTATATGAGTCAGAGAACATTGTTTTAAACATTATGTTCAGCAGCAAGGGGAAAAACCCTTAATAACCTTTTTACTTCTGCCAATTGATCTCCTGTACTTCAGTCTTTTTCTCAGGACTGTGAAAAATACTCCCAGGAAGATTAAAACCTTTCCTGATACAAACAGGACTGATTTATTAGCCATTGTCTAATATCACTGCAGCAAAGACATGAAGGCACATCAATATTAATCAGTGGGACACTAATGCCACCACTGACCCACATACTGTCGACAATATATTTTGAGAAAGATTTATGTAAAATGTCCAATATTTATCCATAAAGACACACTGGATTAGTGTATGTTGAATATGTATGCATGTGTGTGCATGCCTTGGCATTATATAAAATAATGGGTAATGTAAAGAATTTGAAATATAGACAAGAGTGTACCGTATTTACGGAAAATAAGCCGCGGCTTGTACTGCCATTTTACAGTTTTCTTGTGCTTGTGCGGCTTATATTTCGAAGCGGCTTATAGTCTGGTTTTAGAACAAAAAAGTGGCTTAGTCTCAAGATCTCTACAGACCGTGCAGCTAATTTAATTCTCAACACTTGAACGTGGGCTTATTACTTGAAAGAGGAATGATTCGTAATGAAAGTGAAAGTGCAGCTTATATTCCAGTGCGGCTTGTACTCCAATTTACAAACTCAAAGTCCTCATTCTGGGAGGGTGCGGCTTATACACGATGCGGCTTATTTTCCGTAAAATACGGTAGTATGAAAGAAGACCACATGACAGGTTTGAGATGAGAGAGGTGGGAAAGATACAGGCTAAAACATGCTTGGGGGCTGTGGAATCAGCATGCATAAGTGGTAGGGGTTGTACGTGGGACTTGCTGTCAAGACAGTAGTTACAGGAACAGGGCTAAGGAAGACACTGCCACTGCAAATACAAACCTGGCTATTGTGTGGAAATTGCAGCACTGTGTGTACGTCACAGCAGGTCCCCAGTACTTAGCGCTCCTTCATTCTGTCAGGGGTTGAGCCTGTGCCTCTGGCCTAAAGCCAGAGACCCCACTCCTAGCAGATGGTGGAAGAGAACTAGAGCACTGCTCATGTGCTGCAGCACACCACCATGTACAACCCTCTCTTTCCAACCAACCCTGTCCTCAACACCAACTCTCTCCTGTCTCCACATACTACCCGGACCATTCATACAACCACTGCAATAACAACAGAATATTATAATTTTATTTCGGAGGAATTTCTTTTATAGCCTGGCTTTGAAATTGCTTTCAGAGCACACAGGGGAAACTCAGATCTATGAATGGAATGCAAGCACAATTTCATTATCCTTGAGGTTGAAAATCTTCTTCCAGGAAGTCAGTAACATAAAATAAAATTAAGCAAAAGACTGTTTAGGCGACTGGAAATATGGTCTTAATAACTGTACAGGCTTGTAGGAAAATGAATAAAAGCTTATGCAGGAAGATGAATGAAATCTGTCATTTAAGTCTGTATTTTTTTGTTGTATTGTCAAACCTAAAGGGATTATATCCTTCATTTGACTCCATTGTCTGGCAGAGACAATTTCTCCTAATATTTTGTCTGGCCTGTCAGTCATATTTCCCAGATAGTAGCGGTTATTTGTTTTTAATGCATGAATAGTCCTAATAAAACACATGGAAATGAAAAAAGTGTGTTTATTTAGAATACCTGGTAGAAATGCTCAAAATATCTGGTATGTTTACTGAAGTGTGTGTTTACTATAACAACAAAATCACACATAGTCAGCCTCTTTTTCCCAAATCCCAACAATCAGAACATACATTGGATCATCCATCCTGTTCATCGAGCTGTTAGCAGTTGTGTGAGACTACTCATGTCACTGGCACTGATGCATAGTAATCGTTGTGACAATGTGCCCACTGCCAGCCCCATTGGCAGGATCAAAAGTGGGAGTCAAGGATAGTGACAAACGCAGACACAACATTTGCGTGAAAACAGTTACTGTTAAATCACCCTTCCAACTTTTGAGGGGCAATATTAAATATTTGTTATTAAATAGTGTATGTGTGTGTGTGTGTCTCACCTCAGCCTCGCTGCCCTCCCTCAGGTTGTAGGTGAGGTTCTGGTGAATGTCTGCGGTGAACAGGCTGGCGTATTCAGGGTACAGCTCCAGAACCTCCCTCAGAGCCCTGACACTGATGTACTGCAGGTCACAGTAGGTCAACGCTTTCACGTCTGCGTTTGTTTTGATCACTTGATCTGTGTCTGGTAAATCTGAACCAATCAGATCTCCCTTCCCTAATTCCAACATTAAGAACAATGTATCACATAACCTTTCTTCATGACAACGAAGCCAAACATTCTGAATGAACTGGTATCTTAAAACATAACAATAGTTACATCAGTGCAAGAAGACTAAATTTCAGAAATGGCTATTCTATGGCATTCTAATCTATTCTATAACATCTTTGGATAAAAGCGTCTACTAAATGACTAAATGTAACATCTGCTTTGCACATCTTCAACCCTATAATCATGACCCCTGACCTTGAACCTTCACCACTGACCCCCCCCCCCCCACCACCACCACCACCACTACCACACACACACTGACCCAGTATGGCCAACACCATGCTGTCCTTCAGCACCTCCAGGGAGCCAGAGCAGACAAAGTAGTTGGCGTGGAGCGCGTCCCCCTGGCGGATGAGGTACTCCCCCGGCGCGCAGAAGGAGGTCTTGATGTGCAGGGAGAGGGAGCGCAGGCACCCACGGCTGGCCCCCTCAAACACGGGCAGCTGGAGGATGTCCTTGTTTAGGTGCATGGCGATGTCCGCCCGCAGCTCGTCTGGGAAGTCGTGGAGGAGCTAAACAGCGAAGAGGAGAGAATAGGAGGTTGGTGTCTAAGACTGATTGTGGTGCATGTTGGCTTACACTGTCAGCTGACTCATTTATTACTGCTGATGGAGTGACAGTATAGAATGGGGACAGCGTGATTGTAGAACCCAGATACCAATTGGATTAAAGGTAAATTCTGTCTTATTTTATGCTTATATAGTTAATACATCCCTGAAAAATCCCATGATGCATTCAGTACAGTTCATCTCTGCTGGGATCATGAATCCTTCCCATCTTACTGTACCTCATTTGCATCAATGCCATTGTTGACGGACCAGGTGGTCTGAAAGTACTCCAGCATACGTTGTTTTAGTTGCTGGGGAAGGCGGTGCACACGTATGAAGTCCTTCAGGTCCTTCATGCGTGTGTGGTAGAGTGAACGGCGAGAATACATGCGTTGGATAATTGCTGTCACGTTTCCAAAAACCACCGCATGCATCAATGCTGAGGGGAGAAGGAGAGTGGGTTGTAAGTTTATAAAAGGACAGTAAACCCAAATTAACTTGTTAAATTCACAGTTGATATATTTTACAGATATATCTTTACAACCTCTTCTTCGAGTTGTCTCGAAGAAGAGGTACTATTTCACACAGTTCCCTAGTAATTGCAACAAACAGTAAAAAAAAGTAATCACCATGAAGTCTAGTTTCAAGCTGTTAGACTGCATGTCATCTTCCCCCCTACTGCGTTAGTGCCCCTAGCATGGCCTCACTTAGAAACCATGCCAGGGGCCCCTGGGGGTGTCCCCCGGTGGGCAGTAGCCAGACAGACTCACCCCCAATCAGCATGGTGCAGATGGAAAATATCTTTTCGGCGTCTGTGTTGGCGCAGACGTTGCCGAAGCCCACACTGGTGAGGCTGCTGAGGGTGAAGTAGAGGGCGGCGATGTAGGAGCTGCGCACCGAGGGCCCGCCCACCGTGCTGTTGGCGTACGGAGTCTCCAGACGCTTCCCCAGCTCATGGAGCCACCCTGCAGAGGTGGAGCGATGTCGAGGGGCAAAAGAACGCAAACTGAGTGAGAAGGTCAAGGTCTGTGGGCTCCTCACTTCTGTTGTACTTGATGTACATTTTTCAATCCATCGACACGTTTTTCCCCCAAGCCGGGTAGTAGACTGGGTAAGGATGATTGCACATCTTCCTTTGGATTGGATGTCTAGTAGCCTTCCTGAGGGAGCCTGTCCCTGGACTCTCCTAGTGTTGGATTTTCTCATGGGGGCCTAAAAGAATCCTTGCTTACGGCCAGACAGCCCCTGGGGGAAAGTGAAGAGGATAGTAACTGAATGAAATTAAAATTTTAAGCTACTTAATATAGATGGGACACAGATGCTAAAAACAGTAGTGGCCATAGGGGTGGGTCTGTTTTTAGTCTATTTCCAAAATCTTTTTATAGAGATTCATTTAAAAAATGCATTGTCAAGCCCAGAAATACCACACAGATCAGAGCCCTATGGAACACAGAACAAAATGTTTTCAAGCATAGTTTTAGTCAGCTTTGTCTTGAATTGATTCTGTAAAATATAAATTATAATCTGGTTTATAACCAGA
Source organism: Osmerus eperlanus (assembly GCF_963692335.1). Classification (NCBI taxonomy): domain Eukaryota; kingdom Metazoa; phylum Chordata; class Actinopteri; order Osmeriformes; family Osmeridae; genus Osmerus; species Osmerus eperlanus. Next base: position 14,208,256 of record NC_085029.1, read on the forward strand.
TTTTCAGTGTTGCAGGCTTATCATAAGTGTTTTAGATGGAGGGTTGCTTAAATAGATTGACTTCCATCATGTTGTTAAAGTGATGTGTTTTGCACAGATAACTGTCCAGTGTGAGTCTGGCTTAAGTACTACGCAATTAAAGAGAGAGTGTAAAAAGTTATTTGGCCATGGACAGCTGTTGGTTCAATTTATTCAATGTTTAGGTATAATGAGTGGGATATTGGTTGGCTCTTTGCTAGCTGGCATGACAACCATGATCCACAGAATGTAACGGCTGGCAGGGGAGAGAGCTGAATTAGGTTTGGTCCTCCAGGGGCTAATAGGGCCTGGAGTTAATTGGTTGGTGTACCCTAATGTAACACTGTCCTTGGAGACAGAGAAATGCAGATAGACACACATCCACTGCATACATTGGAAACCACAGCATACAAAATGACTAAAGCATCAGTCCTTCAGAATGCATAAGCATGCACAGATGTACAGTCCCACAAGCACAGATAAATACAGACACATATATTTACACCACTCAACAGCTGGGACATGGATACACAATACACACACAACAATCCCTTTCCCCCCAACACGGACATGCACATTATACATACTTCACCTTCTCTCCCATGGCCTCTTGCCCTCACTGTGGTGTGTCCCTAATTACAAGCAGTAATTCAGCCCCAACTTTGTTCTCCAATTAATAACCCTAGGACCCCAGAAAGGAGGGACTGTGGCCCTGTAGGACTCTTCATGCAGCCCCACAGCAAAATAATGGGAAAATGTTCGTGTCTGTGAAAAGGAAGGTGGAGACATACAGTAATACTGTATGTCCTTGTAAGTTCACCTTCTATGCAGTTATGTGTGTTACTGTGTATTGCGTTAGTCAGAGGGAGGTATGTTTTGTGGGTGGGTAATGGTGATCCTCTAGATAGACTTATTTCACATTTATGTGGAGGACAGTATGTAACTCAAATACATAGTACACACCTCTGCCATGTCCCTTCAACCCAGCTGTTTCCTAAATATATAGTAGGCCATGTCCTTGCCACCAATTAAAAATATCATACTAGTTTAAGTCGGTTTCGTTTCGTTTAGTTTAATTTGCCTCTGAGGTACTGGTCCAGTCTGTCTGAGTCACATCACCCTCACCCACCAATGTCCCAGGTGTCAGGGTCGTTGTTTTCCATCTCCTTCCGTCCGATGATGTACCAGATGCAGGCCATCCAGTGGGCCAGGAGAGCAAACATGGACATGAGCAGGGTGAGCACCATGGCGCTGTACTGGGAGTAGCGGTCCAGCTTCTGGAGCAGGCGCAGCAGGCGCAGCAGACGCACTGTCTTCAGCAGATGGACCAGGGAGGTCTAGGGAGCAGGGGAGAGAGGGGCGGGAGAGAGAGAGGCAGAAAAGGAGAAGGAGGGTGAGAGAAAGAGACACAATCAAAGTGGCCCAGTTTCCCCTTCTGTTGATAATGGCTTTAAAGTCCACCATTAACTGGATGATTCCTGACACACGTGGACTGTACCCACCACAGTGATGTTGAAGGCGTAGAGGAGGTCAAAGGGCAATGCTGCCACCAGGTCAACAAAAAACCAGGTGGTGGCGTAGTGGAGGCAGATGGAGCGTGATTCATACTCCACCTGACCCGACTGGCTGACGAAGGAGGTGCGGAAGTTAAGGATGATGTCTGGGAAAAGGAGATTTGGTTTCAGTTTCCTTTTCCAAGCCAAATAAGTAGTTCTGCACATCAAAATCCCATACTTTAAATACAAATAATCAAAAGACAATGTGGCACAATGCAGTTATTAGGTCATTGATATTGGTCATTTGAAACATTTGTATAGTACTTTGAGGAGACTGAAAATCATTATAATAAATTATGTATGTAGGCTACTAATTGCTATCTAATTCTTTGGTGTTGATTGCTTCAAACAGGAGGATGGATGTCATCCCCACCCCAACAAATAAGGATATACTGTATGTTCCTAATCAAAAGCCAAGACTGACTGAAAAGGGAACAGGAAGTGAATCATCAATATAGGTCATCAAATCTTCTACCTCATCCTCTTTCTTTTTCCAACATGATTCTGCCTCTTCCAACACTTTTTGAACAACATGCAGTCACTGGAGGAACGACACAGTGCGCTTGGATGACGATGACTCATCATTGTCTGAGTACCCCTCTACAGGCGTATTTACCAAGGATATAATCTAATACTGATCACACATGGTGTTGTGCCACATAAGAATACAGCAAACAGACCCAAGGCTGATCTTATTTTGAAAACGCATGTAAATTGTAGAAATGAAAAACCATCCACATCACTAGGTGTAAATTCGTTTTTTCTTTTTGAAATGTATTTGTGGCTGACTGCTATGTACTGTGCTCTACTATGAATAGTGTATTTTCACACCAACTGTAGGCATCAATACAATTTTTCCCTTTGAAGTGAAACCATAGACCCACTCAAACCCAGCTCTGAAAACTCAATCTTATACCCCTTTACTCCCATGATCTTGTACCCTCCTTCCTACCTCCGGTCCTTTAATATAATATGTTAAAGTTGACATCTCCCATATTACCCAGGATGAAGAGCATCTCCACAGCAATGTCACTGACGATGGTGGAGCGTGCCGCATTGTCCAGCTCGTCATAAGGCGTGAAGCAGACATTATAGGGCACTGTAACAGCCACGTAGAAGGTGGCCAGTAGGATCATCCAATCCCACAAAGCCTTGGAGACACTATAGTGGAGCAGGATGAAGCGAGACTTCTTCACTGCTGCTACCTTGTACTCTGGGAGAGAAGGCTTCTCAAACATGTTCTAGATGGGGACGAAAAGAGTGGGAGAGGGGGGTGGGAGAGGGGTTACGGTTAGGCTGTCTGATCACACCCCACTTTTGGCACATTTTGAACATGGAAACTGCTAAAGAAAGCGCCAGCTAATGTTTAACATACAACCAACGCAACCTTTTTTCTGCATATAGACATGCTGCTGTGAGGCTTTATTTATTTGTATTATCGATATGGAGTGACTGAGTGGATAATAATAGTCAAATAACTTGTCAAGTAAATTCATCCAGTTATAAATAAACATGGACACATCAGGAATATAGGCAGTGAAGGGAGATTTGCTACGGTTGTCAAAAATATATTGTAATGTGATGATAATACACTGTAATGTTTTTCCAAAATAGATGACTCAAATGTCAAGATATGCACTTGGGGAGTTCACAGGAAGCTGATATTTCAATATGGAAAACAGCTCAGCTGTTAAGGTGAAAAGGACAGCCATTGCCAGTCAGTGTGGGCTCTGGTTCTCTGTGGGGGCTGTGGAGGATGAGGCATTTTCATGACATACAAAAATTTTGAATGAATGGTTTCACCAACAGTAAGTTCAGCAGTTGATCAACTTGATCTGCTTGTTGACACTACTGCTGAACCGCATCTGCAGAAGAGCTCTACACGCGGTGATAAAGTCACACTCTGTGAAATATATCCAGTTCTTGTGTGGTTTTATGGAATAAGGGATTCATATATGAGGATGCAAGTAATGGAGGGGAAAACTGTACCCATAAAAAGATATCATTTGATTAGCACTTTTCTTTCCAGCTTCCCTGTCATCTAAATGCCATCAGAAATTCTATATCTAGTCTCATTAAAGGAAATGAGGAAAACGCCATACTGACCGAGCACTACAATTAACTTCAAAAAATGATGCTGATATTCATAAGCCCTCATTAGAATTTTTGATTACAAAATCTAATAGCCGTTATTGTCGATGAGTTGGCAAATGTGAGAGTGTGCAGCTGGCGTAATGACACCACAGATCTGCCAATGGTACCACATACTTGGCACACAATGGACATAACAATATTTAGAGGAGATTGAGCAAAGCCATTACTTTTGACAGGGAAGGGGTGGGGGCGAAACAGAGAATACACCAAATGGCTGGTAATTCATCGAAGAACAATGTTGCCTTGGTTGAAAGTAGTGGGAGGCGCGCCCCAGGAGTCTGGGTAATGAAGTATTAAATTGAATTTCTCTGGTATGCTTCCAGGAGCTGCCAAGAGGTGTCCAGCCTGTATAATCTACTAAATGATACTCCAGGGTGGATGGTTAGCCTTTCCTCACGAAGATAATTGGGCCGATGGACACACACAGCTAGAAGAATGGGGGACAATAGCCCATTTATCTCCTCTTCGAAAGGGTAAAGAGGAATATGGCGAATTGTCTCAGGACTAATGACCCTTGATATGCTGACACGGTCTGCTTTTTGGAATCAAAGTGTGCAAACTAAAAAGGGAGGGAGAGAGGGGCATTTCAGAGTCACAGTTTTACATTATGTCTCAGTTATATATATTTAATCTCTGATGTTTCCCTGATTTCTGTGAAGATCAGAGCCAAAGCAGCCTAATCACCATCCACTGCTACTGTTATTTTAACGATGTCATTTCAGAGAAGTCAGCAATAGCTGATTATACTTTATTTAATTATTTATTTGATCTTAAATCATCAGTCAGGTCACCCCTTTGTCTTTTTGGCCCCTTAAGCATCTGACCAAGTACGTCGGATGAATGGATGAGGAAAACAGTACAGCTGAGGGGGTCACATGTCGCCAAATCTCACACGGCTACATCTGATCTTTGCACTTCATTAAGCCTAACACCGTCAATCCCTTTCGACTACAACCCCCAGCACGCTCTGAGCTCTGAGAAGCCAGCTGTGTGACAAATAGACATGCCGTCCTTGGTGTTGTGGACAGCATGTGCCCACGACACGTCCCTCAAGTGCAGATAGTTAAAATGAAGGGTCTCCAAAATACATTTAGTTAGTTTAGTTTCATTACCATAATTAATGTTTTTATTACTTACTTAACTGTATTATGGAATTGGTATACTATACATTTAATCATAGACCTATAAAGAAGCTAGTCAGAGGACATATTAAATTTGAGTCTGGGTTTTCAGATAAACAGTGCAAGAAACCTTGTAAAGAAACCTTGTTTATAGAGATGTAAAGCTTTACTCAAAGCAAGGTTTTGTGTAACATCTGCTTGTGCTTAGAAATACGTTAATATCACAAAATTAAATGTACCTTCTGTGAAAACTCCACATACTTGCTTTATCATGTTCAACTTCATCTTAAGCAATCCTATACGTCTCGTTCCACAGAACACACGCTCACATGAAGAAACAGGTCAAGACTGGTGTACTCATTTGAAAATGGGTTACAGGAGATTATATAAAAACAGGAGGAGACTAGAGTAGCATGTTCTTAACCCCACAGAGACGAGAAAGAGAGAGATAGACAAAGTAAAGAGAGGACAGAGATAGTGAAAGAGAGAGAGTGGAAGAAAGAGAGAGGGAGAGAGAAAGAGAAAAGGAGAAACCAGGGCAAAACACTGATTAACTGTCTTGTATTGTGTATTGCACATACTCATACAAAGGCTGTCACAGAACTTGGTTGAATGCTGTTCAGTAAACCGAATGCCAGTCAAGCTCAAGTAATATAAATAATAGTAGCATGATAAATTTTTATTGTAAGTTTTGTTGTATCGTTTTTGAAAGAATGCAGCCCACTCTTAGCAAAATTGCACCAATGGTTCGTTACCTACTTATTACATTACATTTAGTCATTTAGCAGACGCTCTTATCCAGGGTGACTCACAGTAAGTACAGGGACATTCCCCCCGAGGCAAGTAGGGTGAAGTGCCTTTCCCAAGGACACAACGTAATTTGACAAGGCCGGAATCGAACCGGCAACCTTCTGATTAATAGCCCGGTTCTTCTGCTGCACAGGTGTTCTCATGCTTGCCTCTCTACCTTTCCCGCACGGAACGATGTGCTACAATTAGAGAGCTATTCCAAGCATGGCTGACGTGGGTATGGGGACATTCACTGCCAACAGTTACTGCACAATCAGGGGGATGTCATGGAAAAGATGGATAATGGTGGGTACGATGAAAGAATGGAAAGAAGAAAGAACTTGCTCAGCTCAATGCTCTGTGATCCCATGAATAAAGGAACAAGATTTTCATGAATCTAAGTATGCAACTCTGTTAACTCCAAGGGCAGAACCAGGAACGCCGACCCATGTGATCAGCATTTTCTTAGCTCTTTATATGATGAAGATTAATTCCTTTTGACAACAAACACTTTGACAAACATTTCGAAATCCTTTAAACACGAGGAGAGAGAGAAAGATGACAGAGAAAGCGAGAGAAAGCGAGCAAGGAAGGTACAATCAAGATCAGTAACCACTGTAGTATTTGTTGCAAGGCATTGTCATAGTTCTCTAAAAACTGTTTGTTCTAAAACAATAGGCTGCTTTGTTCAAAACATCAAAAAAATATCAAACATAAACATCATAATAATCTAATTATTTAACATACAGTACAGTGTGTACTGTCTGCACTGTGTGTACCATACTAATTAGTGGTACCGCAACGGCAAGGCCCAAGATAAGAATTACTTTGAAAATGACCGTATCTGAATGTGTGTGTGTTTGTCTGGAGGTATGTGTGTCTGTGTGTGTCTAGGTGTGATTGTTTGTATTGAATGTACTGTATGTAGCCTATCCATCTCTACATGGGCTTGTACATGGGCATTCAGGTAGAACAGAGAACAGATGCAGCCATGGCAAAAATGTCAATCTTTGACCACAGTATATCCAAACGTTTACATAAACAGATGATATAGACATGTATTTTTTAATAAACAGTTCTAGAAGAGAGTTAAACTGTTGGCTCTTTAAAAAATAGCATCTTGTTACCATTCTCTGTTGGTATCTAATAATGTAGATGATACAGATTGTAGGGACAGAATAGCCTGGGAAGACGTAGCTTTGGGGAGCGGTTATAATAGCTGAATGTATCTGACGTAAAAGGGGCCTTTGGGATGTTTTGACCAAAAGTGATAGTGACTAAGTTTTTGTTTGAATGTGTTTGTGCGTGTGTGTGAGAAAAAAATATAAAAATAAATATACGAAGATAAATTCAGAAAGAAAAAGAATGTGTACAGTGTGTGCAGAATTGTACAGACAGAATTGCTTGCTGTACTGAGACGCACACTGAAACTCACACACACACGCACACACACACACACACACACACACACACACACACACACACACACACACACACACACACACACAAACTCCTTATGTTATCTTTGGTGCATTCCTGTATAATTGGAGCTTTGTGTAAATCGTTGGTGCCGACATTTTGTCATATTGAGTTAGCCCCAGTGACATTTTCACAAGAAGTTTAAAAAGTAATGTTTAAAGGGAACTAAGAAGACTCGGTTGAATGAGCTGTCAAGATACGTGGCACTAGAGAAACCAACAACTAATTTGAATAGTTTTCATTGTTGGCTGTGTAGTTGTTGTCATTATCTTACCGCAAATAATAATAATAGCAAGAAATAATAATAATAATAAAGAGGTGTGGGGTTTTTCTTTGCTGAGGGTGGCATTACAGTATTTGAGTAAAAATACATTAATATTGTCAGTGTATTGCATTCTTTAATATACGTTTGCCAAGTAATGACCAGTAAGTGTTTTTGAAGGTGGTGTTTCTCTGTATTTATATTTGCTTGAGTGCGTTTGTCTAGTGAGCTGTTTCTCAGCATGTGGTTGTGTCTGTTTATATATAGGTGTCTGTTTTCAAAGCAGGTGTGTGCATGTCTGAATCTGTTGGGTAAACAGTGCCATCTGTGAGAAGGTGGGATCGGAAGCATAGCACCAGGATGTTGGCAGACGAGGGGGAGGCATAGCACACTGTTGCCCAGGAAAGGGCTAGGTGTGCTTGCCTGAAATAAACCACACATCCCCCTCAGGCTGAAGGTGTGGAGGATCCCTTTGGGGGAGGAGTGGAGTGCGACACATGACTTGAGTCATACAGTGACAATCCTCCTTCATCTCAGTTTGTAGTAAGATGTGTGAGGTGTCTGTACGGTTGAAAAAAACCTAACTGTTAATTTTAGATGATTATCATTTATCTTGTTATAATTGTAAATTCTCATGACTTAAAACACGCTACTGTCTGTTGTATCCCTTTCTTTTAATACATATTTAAGTTTTTGCATTCATGTTACATTTCTCACACCTTTCTTCGAACTTCCCGTGAGGATCTGACACTACTGCACATGGGGGGGGGGGGGGGTTCATACACCACCCTGTAGGAGACAGACCCCCCCGCCGTGGGAAAAGCTCAACGTGCTCTGCCACAATGGCTTTCATTCAGAAATTACATTTACATTTAGTCATTTAGCAGACGCTCTTAACCAGAGCGACTTACAGTAAGTACAGGGACATTCCCCCGAGGCAAGTAGGGTGAAGTGCCTTGCCCAAGGACACAACGTAATTTTTCACGGCCGAGAATCAAACCGGCAACCTTCTGATTACTAGCCCGACTCCTTAACCGCTCAGCCATCTGACCCCCGGAAGTTAAAGGGAAAGTGGAAAATATTTGCATAAAAAATAATAGTACTTTTGACATGATGGCTAAACCTCTCTAACAGAATGTACTGTTGGTAACACTGCAACACATGGGGACAGGAGACTATTGCATGTATTTGTGTGGAAATTATTCAGTTTAGATACTGATTGCATTCTTAATTTCAAAAACATCTGAATGCACTGTGTGGTAAGCAGGCTTGCAGACATATTAATTACCCATGAGGTAAGGCGTTCACCAGGGATCTATTATCGCATGGATATACTGCTCTATAGCAGAGATGCATGATGTAATGAACTCACCCTACTGCACGCACTTAGTGCAAGCAATTAGTGAATGGGGAAAGAGAAATCATTCCAAATTATGTATACTGTTTTTAATTATAACAAAAAATTCCAATAGCTCCATTGAGTCAAAAAGGGTAGCTTGTTAATATATATGCTATATTTGCATAACTAATCATTCAAGTTTCCCTAGAAAAAAATAAAAAATATTCAAAACAATCAAAACAAGTAATCAAGCACATAGCCAATTGCCAATCGATCAATTAACCAATTATAATGCATGAGGGCGGGGTTTGGGTACTTACACTTCCCAGGTTGACTTCTCTCTTGCCTCCCCTAGAGAACTGACTGGTAAGATGGTACAGCACAGTCCGGCCACGCTTCCTTGCTTCACTGAAATGAGAGCTGCCACTCTTTCTTCTCTGCCTCTTGTCCTCAGAAACTGTTCGAAAAGATCAAGGAGGCAATGATTAAAACCTGTATGATATTATTCATTAGGTCTCTTGCTACCTAACCATAAGGTCCTCTACATTTGACCATTCATCTCGTATGTGGTCTTAGACAGTAGGCAAGCATGACGTGGTGCCAATGTATTCATATGTGAAAATGAAATAACTTGATTAAAATTCATGCAATGATATTAATGCCAATAGTATTTGTAGAATCAAGATGAGATGACAACAACATTTATTCACCCAATGAATGTAAATACAAAGTGCTGACAATGCACTGAAATGCCACTGAAACATCGCATCTTCTTCACACACTCATAAATTGCTTCACCTGTACCTTTTACCATCCCAATTCAAATGCATATTTACAGTAGGTGTCACAAACATGTGAAACTACCTCCTGCTTCTGCCTTTGTTTATTGCCTGGGTGAAAACATGTGAGCATGTGCAGGCTCATCTCCAACAGTTGAATACCAAGCCAAGAAACAATTGCAGTAGAATGTGACAATGACAAACAATGGAACTCTGTCCAAATGAAAGCCTGGGGCCAAAGGAGGGTTTGGGTCATAAATCATGCCCAGACCAAAGAACTAAACATTTTTTGGTTAAAAACAATTGGAGGTTTTGTAGCCTACCTTCTTTTTTGCTGCTGTGGTGACCTTTGCCGTGTGTGTCAGTGATGTCCTTGAATGAGAATAGGAAAAGCACCATCTCCCCCTTCTCATTCTTAATGGGCACAATGTCAAGCAGGCACCAGAAGGCCATCCCTGGAACAAACATTTATAACAAAATATTACAAACATGCACAGCATTCATTTTGTTTGCAAAGATGCTGACAGTGACAGACGTAAAAAAATAACAAACGTTTGAAGCATTACAAATATCTTGTAATTACACATTTTCTGTGTTAGATTCACTCATCAGAACTGTAAAGACTGACAAGACAAAACCGAAATCGAAAATGTGCTGCAATAAAACCAATACACCATTAATGTTCAAGCAAGCTTAGAGAAGGATTTAATCTCTATTTCAGACAAGGCGAGCCAATCAGATTGGAGAAGGAAGGGGCATCTATCCAGACCCTCTCTTGGACCTAGCTAGCTCATTAGCAACTAGAGAAGAGATGAGCTCTGCCTCCAAACAGATGTTGGACATCTCCCAGGGAGCAAGAATGTGTATGTATGTGTGTCTGACAGGGAGACGAGAGAAACAGAGAGAGGGAAAGAGGAAGGGAGGTAGACAGGATGTGTGAGAGAGAATGTTAAAGTACTACACTAGTATGTTAAAGAAAGAGTGTGTGTGCATACATGTTTGTGTTTGTGCACGCGTGTTAGAATGTACAAGTATCTTGTTTAATGGGGTCTATGGTCGAGTTTCACAGCGCTTATCACCTCCTGCACAGCTCTGGTGATATCTTTCAGTAATAAGTGACAGAGAGTTTCACACCATTTCCTCCTGAAAGTTTAAGTTTCTGTGGGAATATAAACCGGTGTAACCGTAGTCTCTCTGCATGCATGGCATTCTACTATAACAAGGTTCTTGTATAGGGTTTGAAATGATACTTTAGATTCAAATCTAAATGAAACCATTTCAAGCTAATAAGTGTTTGCTACGGTGTGATTGCTTGTTTCTGAACTACTGTAAATCTTTGCCATAGTTAATGGCACTGGCTAAAAGGGACAGTACACTTGACTCTCTTCATATTTAAAAAGTACAAAACTTAAATTGGTGTGTACTTTTTACTGAAAATAAATTTGTGTCCTACATTCAGAATTTTTTTATGAAACATTTTTGTGCAAAATCTTGAAACTAGACATTTTACTAATTAAAACTGCCATTGTTACAATTAAAGTGAAACAGTGCTCCTAATCCTTGTTTGAACTTCCATGCTTAACTCAAGCTTGAGTTTGATGGACAGTGGTTTCACTGAATAAGCCAAAGAGGAAAGCCCGCCTTGCCGAAGGCAATTGGCTGGGACAGAACTGCTGGACCATAATTGGCTGGAAAGTAGCGGGCTACTCCAAAATAAATACATTGACATTCCACTTTCACAGTGCTGTCTGTGTTACTAAACAACTCTCAGAGGGCCTCATCAGCTTACACAGTATGTTTCGTGACAAAACATATTTTTTGTACAGATCATTTTTTTCCTGATGGACCTTTACATTTCCAAAAACAATATGTGTTCTCATAGTATTATGAGATGTGAAATTCCACCCACCATTTTTCTTGTAGAAGCGGATCTCGGACTGATACTCCTCCTTGCCCTCCAGAGCCTTCTCCATCTGCTGGGCCACATGCTCGCTGGTGTCAGCCCCGTATAAGAAACGGCAGCTGCAGTTCTTCTGCATCACCTCGGTGCGCACGAAGCCCGTCAATTCGCAGAAGCCATCCGAGCAGTAGACAATGGGGTAGCCACGGTGACCCTGTGCATTGCCCAGCAGGAAGTTGCTGTCTGTGTGTTAGCAACGAACAAAAAAAACCCAAGACATATTGTTTATGTAAGCGTAAAAGAGGTGGTTTATCGTGACTAACACAACATAATATCTTTATGCATATTTATGAAGGGGGACAGTGTGAGGTTGGGCATGGCTGGAGGCTGGATGGAGAGGAGTGGGAATGGCTGTCCCTTCAGACTCACATGGTCTCTCCCCAGTTAATGTATTTTTCTTCTCAGGACCTTGGACAGCGGGGAACCATAGACAGCCACATTATAATACAATATACTGTATATTTATCTAGGATTCCATCTCCATTCATTTAGCTGTGCCTTCAGGCTCTGACACTACAGAGGACTAAACAGCAGTCCGCTCTGGGGACTACATCAGTGTAAGGTATCCATGGCTTGGTCTGTCTGATACCTACAGGCTGTATGTCTGTCCTAAGACTTGCATGCTGCACAGTAGCTGTTGTACCTCAGAAAATCCATTATAAAGAGCAATCGAATGCATAAAGTATTTGTTGGAGGAGTTGGTAAAAGACTCTACAGTATACATTTAAAAAGTAATACCCTAAAATCACTGGAGAATAGAAATATCAATTAGCCTACTACCAGTACATTGGGGACTTAATTGTAGACCCCCATTTTGACATTGGAAAAATACTAATGGTTACACTTGGATTTATTTAACACACTAAGCCACATTTAAATACTAAAGAGAGAAACAATGCATCAGACCAGGCCACTTCATATTCTTCAGACATGTCAAAAGGCTTGAGCCTAAGTGAAAGGCACAGGAGCATGAATGAGCTGAGTAGCTGCAGCAGCTCTTTCCACATACTAGTTCTTTAATTGCCCGTCCTTGACAGGAAGTCGTCGACAGGGGATTTTTCTGAGCGATGACAGCTTTCACAGGCGTGCAGCAAGCAGTAACAAACGCGCCACAGAGGAATTACACAAGGAGACGCAACAACCGGATCCTGAACTTCGACAGCAGCCTTCAATTGATGTTTTTTGCTTGGCCTCTAGCAAGCTGTCTGTGATCGTTACACAAGCGTTTAACGCTAAACTGGATCTCATAAAGCTTTTCTTGCTTTTTATAGGAATCTGCTCTGCTCAATTAATTGGCCCAAGCATGATCATTTTATGCTTGAAATAGCTAGATGGACAACCACCAAAAGTGTCTCATTCTGAAAGAATAATGGGCCAAACAAAACCAACATAGGCCTTGTGATCGACAATGACAGGCAGAGACAAAAACCCTTCTCACAAATAAATCACACACATCCCGACAGCTTCCATGTAAACTGTGAACTTCTGTAGAATACAATTCAGGGTAGCATTAATCTCTTTGGCTAATTCAAATTTGTCTAAAGATATCTTAAACAATCTCTAGTCAGCATTGCTATATCTGTCTCCTAAATGGGTCAAAGGATAGGACAGTAGTTTATCATTGTGTAGCCCATATGTATATGCTTTGCAGCACCACAGTGTAAACAAAGAATAGCATTCATCATCCTTTCTGGATGATGAATGCTTATTATTCTGAGTGAAAAGTTCATTTTAGCACACCCATACTATTTCCTGTCCACTTGCAAGATTCTTCACAAAGTTGTCTTAAAAAGGAAGAAAACATCCAAAGATGAGAGGTATAGGTTTACATCAGGTCTCCTACAATGTGCCTTGTTGGAAAACAAGTGTTGGTGTCCAATTTTATTTCTCAATAAGAATGCAATGGAATTTCTGAATGACTTTTTATGCAACCAAGCCAGGTTCGTGTGGTTGTGAATGTGTTCTTCACCCTAATCTAATCCTCTTACAGATTCTGCATTGAATGGATGTGCTGTAGCCTTTCTTTTTAATTACACATCTGCACAGCGGATAGAAGAATTGTAATCTGGGAAGCTAGATGCTAAAAACAAACAACAACAGTAGCATTGCCCTCACACGCTCTCTATTGAATGGGTCGATCAATTGAAAATATTGTGAAAGAGTGTGGTATTCAAAGCACATGACATTGTCTACCGGTTAATAGCACCTTTAACATAATGAGTAGGCTGAGACAGCATGGGAGATTACTGTGTTAACATGGAATTAGGTCAAATGGATGTTTGTCTCCTGTCACTGGTGATTTAGACCAGAATGTTGTCTTTGTTTGCGATCAGGTGAATCTGTAGTAGGCCTATAGTAGCTTAATCTATAATAGCATAAAGTCTTGAGTTTTACATTGTTAAATCAAAGCGTTGATTAAAACAAATATATCAATTAAAACCGAAGTTACTTAAATCCTTCAAAGGTTTTAGCATGCTTTGCAATTAATATAACTACCACGTTGTTTCAAGTGCTATGCTCGATTTAGATACTGTAAACCAGTTGATCAAACTTAATCTCAAATCTTTGAAGCTAAATGCCAGAGAAGGCTCTTGTGTTACTTTACCCTTTCCCAATCCCACTGCTTAACAAAATGCAACACTGAGAGACAGAAGCAACCAACCCAATCACTTCAACTGTCCGCCTGCTGTCTGCTGTTTTCCTATTCAAGCCTTAGTGGCGGACCACGTAGACCCATTCATCACCCTGCTAACAATGAACACCACCGGGTTCAATCTTCTGACACTGGCCCATTCCCTTTGGTTTATCAGTCGCCTGACAAGGAAAAGTGTGAGAGGAGCAAATGAGCCCTACTCTTATCTCTGCAAACAGCTGCCCTATAGCCTGGTTGTCCATGTTTGCCTGCTGCTACTGGCGAGGCCGCACTGTGGAGCTATGCGCCTGTGGGACGGGGACCGCAAGCATGTGTGCCAACATGTTACACACATATATGAGTGTGTGCACATTCTATATACACTCATTTATAAGTAGTAGCCTGATATACACTCGTACTCGCACATTGTACTATTGAGACTTTGGTTAAATATGCTAATGTATTAAAGGCAAACTAACCAATGTATAGACAGACCATTTCATATGTGAGTTCCAGTTGAACAGTATATTAGGCCTACTACTGTGTAGACCTACTGTAGCCATGTGCTTACAAAGATTAGTCTCTAGACTACAACCATGACAAACTGAAGACTGTATTTTCCAAATGACGACTTTCTTAAACAATTGCCTACTTTACTTTGATGAAACCATGTGTGGGGTTTAATAACTAATTTTACTCTATCAAACAAACTAAATCTCTCTTCAAACGTCTCATCAGTCACACATAGACTAACCCAAAATGCTTGAGCACCCTCAACAACCGCCGCTGCACCCAGTCTCCCGGGCAACCGCGGGAAGCTATTTTCAGCCACGGGCAAGCTGCCACCCAGAAGAACCCTGTTGTGGAAGAAGCTTGCTGAGTCTTTGAAACGCAGGTTTGGTGTCTAGCAAACACGATCAAAAGCGTGTGTCCGTCAGCCCGCAATTTCCATTTATTCTAGCCTTATTATTTCCTTGATGCACTTCATGCAAGCTTGGGTTGTCCTCATTAGAGGTCGCAATTTAATTTAAGGAAGTAAACAAAGTTCTGAACAGTAGCCACTAGTACGAAATTGAAAGGTATATGATGAGGAAATTGCCGATTGAGGATAATTGTAAAGCCTGATGGCGTTTCGATTGGTCTTCTGTGGAAAGTTGCCTTGCAGACTGTAGGAACGCAAGCGCAATTCAATACTCAAAAAGGCTTCCGCACACGTAACTTATAAAGATTCTAAAGTCTGACAAATGTCTAAGTACCATAACATGAGTTGAGCACATTGAATCAACAACAATTTCCGCAACTGTGGCTATAGAACCTACCAATTGATAGAGCTTGACCAGCTCAGTAAAATGAGCCTATTTTCAATCAATTTAAATTATATGTTTATATGTTTTGCATTTTGGCTTTTGGCTTAGGTTGTTGTGAACTTGAAGTTTGGGTCATGACCTCACTTCTAGAGCACAGAAAGGAAATTGCCTCCCTTCCTTTTGGCAGCCTAACAGAGATCAGTTCTAAGATAATCATGGCTTCATTCACTGCTGGATAGTGATCACACATCAAAAGTACGTGATAAACCAATAGGGAAGTTACAGCACAGTCCATACTTACAAAAGAGGTGTGTTGATTTTGTACCTCGTCCTCAGTTTCGTTAATATCTGAACGGATTGGATAGATTGGGTACAGGTTTGTTTTGGTTTTCTCCACAAACAGCTATTTCGTGAATTGTTTTATGCCCTCTTATATCAAACTGTGCTTACAGATCAATCTTTCAACACATATAATATTGGGCATATTGGGTTGATAAATTGTTGATACAGCAGTGTTGATAAATTTACTTATCTATAACCTAGAAAGACATTAAATAGCTAGAGTAAACACTCATCTTGTATAGTGTTAGGAGATTAATCAATTTGGGTAGCACTGAACAAATTGTTCTTCGAAATTACCAACAGTAATTGCAAGTGAAAAAACCTTAATATCAACAACTGTTGCCCTCATTACAGTGGCTGATTTATTAAGAAGGAAACTGCAATTATGTATCACAATCACCGACCATGTCAATTAATACAGTACTAAAGCAATAATAGTTGTATCATCCCTTTATGCTTACATACATCCAAGCAACGAAAAACTAGTTAAAATATTCAAATGTTGCTGTCTGACTGTCCAATATGCTCCAAAGTGGTTAGTGTTGTTAGGAAACAAAACATGTAGCATTTGAGAGGGTTATATGCAGAACTAGGGGTAAGGCGACAGCAAGTAAACACTAGCCTCCCTTGGTGTTTGTTTACAAAGAGATACAGCCTCCCATGAGTCTTCCCACCAGGTACAAAACAAGAGACACAAGCCATGCAGACATCATACTGATGTGTGGCTGCACAGTAGCAGAGCAGTGTCTGTATGATAAAAAAAAAAATGCTGTAAGGAGTAAACTTCTAATTCATAACCGTTACCACAGACAATACTGTTGTGCAACATATGTAGAGAGATATTGGTCTTGTATGTGATATAATACTACAATTACAAAATGTTCACTGAGGCCTGAAATAAAAATGTCCCTTTATGTTTATGACAATCTACAATATTATAGAGACATGTTAACATTACTGGCACTACTATACTGCAACTTCAACTTCTACTGCCAGAATCACAAGACTACTGTAGTACTGTTGTTTTACCAAAACATTATTAATTTCATTTTCATATACAGAACAGTTTAAAATACTGATGGCATCCATGGAGATTCTAGAAGACTGGGGACCTATCCATCACTACTACAACTAATAAAAGTATTACTACAGCAACACAATGATAGGATTACTTAATACTTACGGGTGCCGTCGAAGCGGGTGGCAATGGTGTCCAGAAAGGTATTCTGGGGGGCCAGAAGCCCCTTCATCACTGGCATCTTGACCCTGTTCTAGAGTCAGCAACTGCCCTGCCAGTCACACCATTTCAGAACCGCACGGTGGTCTGTCAAGGTTGGGCGCAGGGGTGGTCCGGTACCTTGGGGGGATAGGCACATTTAAAAGAGATGATGCTTCTCCATGCAGACTGAATGTGGAAGTGGGGGGTCATTCGCCATCAGATTCAAAGAGAAATCAGATTAATTGCAGAGTAGTAGAGATCCGGCAGAGATTTGCTGAGGTGTGCCCATTCAGGTAATATTGGTCTTGTTCTTCCTGTTGATGTAAACAGTCCTAGCAGCAAGTGTTCTTCTTGGTCCAATGCGCTTCACTCTGATGAATCCAAAATCTAGCTTTCTTTCATATTCTGTCTTTGTGTGTGCTTGTGCCCCCCCTTACTCCATTCTTCCCTTTTACCAAAATGCTGTGGCAGTTATAACAGTTACATCTTCTTATGCTCTCTCACGCCGCTTCTCTCTCTCTCTCTTCTCTCTTCTCTCCGCTCTTTCATCCACTCCTGCGAAGGCTCAGCCAATGAGAATCGTTGCTGACACTATAGAAACCTGTGTTCTTCTGGGAGATGGAGAGAAGCAGTGGGACAGGAGGGAGGGAGGGAGGGAGGGAGGGAGGGAGGGAGGGAGGGAGGGAGGGAGGGAGGGAGAGAGAGAGAGAGAGAGAGAGAGAGAGAGAGAGAGAGAGAGAGAGAATAATATTCTTCTGCACTGGCTACACTCCATACTTCTACTATCAATTCAAAATACTATTGGTATCCCAAAGTATAATATACAGATTATTGCATGTATTACATGGTAATTACATTTTTTAAATCAACAATTTGCATTGTTAATTTACAGTTTACATACTGTAAATGGTTTTTAAAAAACTGTCTAAATGACTCATAAAGGGTTCCCACACTCACACTAAAAAAGTTAAAGACAAAAAAAATTACTTGTCTACAAGTCAATTTGCACAACCGAATACAAAGCAATATCCTGGCAAATAAACGTTTCCTCGATTATAAGTTTTGAGGGATTCTTTCTTGAACTTGCCTGCAGAGATGATTGGTTTTCTGATGCCCCTAGCTTCATATCTTTGTCAGAGAATTAAGGGTCCAGAATGAAAGCTGCTAAGAACGGATTAAAAGGATAGATGAGGAGATGTTTTAGTGAAGACTTTAGCAAAACTGACCCCAGATCTTAATTCACACTGACGCACAGACTGAACAGCTTAGTATCAGTGAGAGTATTGTTACTGATACACATCAGAAGAATCTGATGCGTTTTTTTAAGAACCAACTTCATTAAACGTAATATTAGAAAATATTTTCAACATATTTTCATTAATTTATTATATGAAGTATTTTTTACTATAATAATAAATACAATAAATTATGATGTGATAAAATTGGGCAAAAGCCAAAACAGTCTGCTCTTGGCACTTACATTTACATTTAGTCATTTAGCACTTCAGATATCACAGAATAATACATCTGAACTAATACTTCTGAGGGAAAATGTATTATCTTATCTTAATCTTTTATTCTAATTCTCATAATAACCAATTTTAATAATAATAATCAAGAACAGTTAGAATTGAAAAATAATGTATATCGATTCTTAATCAGTTTCTCTCTGGTTTCAGGGCTAAGAATAAGGCAGACACTGGAGACCATGGGTCCACTACTTACTCATGTCAGACAGATGGGCAGATCTGTGCAAGGGCACTGGGAAAGACTGTCAAGAGAGAGAGAGATGGGGGGAGAGAGAGATGAAGGCTGAGAGATATAGCAGTAAAGAGAGAGAGAGTGAAAAGGAGACACGGAGGGAGGGCGGGAAGGGATACAGGCTGTGGGCATATCGGCGGCCGATGGATCAGACAGCACCCAACGTCGCAGTGAGGCGGAACGCTGGAATGAGACAGTGAAAAGATGACCGACAGTATAAATACAGACAGGGAGAGAGAGAGTAAAGAGGAGGGATAGACCTAGAAAACGTCCAAGCTACAGACATGGACTGAAAGAGCAATTGAGATGTGATTGATACAAAGGGGTAAATAACAAAAAAAAAAAGAGACAGACACAACAGCAAAAAACGTGACAGGAAAGGAAAAAGAACATGGTAATTTGGAAGGAGATAGCATGTAAAGGGTAGACTGACAGAGACAAACAGAAAGCAGGAGAGACAAAGAGAGTAAAAGAGTAATGTTCGTCTTCTCAGATACTATTTAATCCCTGGCAGCTATTCAGTTAAATCAATTTTTAATGGAGACTCATTGTCCTCCCTTCTTGTAGTTAATCCATCTCCCCTTGTCACAAATAAAGAGTGTAATCTATTATAGATTCCCCTCTTCCCCTTTCCACCCCCAGGTTAATGCCACATGCTGAAATAATTGTTATACAGTATGTGTAATTATTAGCGCAGATTAACTGCATTTCCCAAGGGTTCTTGGTGCCAACAATATCTAGGTTAGTTGAATATTGCCCAACATGTATGGCAAAAGGATAAAATATTTGAACATTTAGATGCTCATCACTTGTTTATACCTAAACAACCAGTGGTGAAGTCAAAAGTGTGTTCATGTTCATGATGAGGATTCATTAATTCATTCAGAAGTTTCCGTCTCATAGTCGCCAGCTTCACTTGCTCCGACACGTTGGTTTGTTATTTCATAAGATAAAGCTTCTAATCAATAATCTTTGAACCTAGCCTAGACATCGACAGGTCACAGATACTTTACATGAAACATGTTGAAAAAGAGCTAACATGACGTAACATTCATGTTGTAATTAGTTGTAATTAATGTATATTAGTGTTTCTCAAGGGTTGTAAAAATAGGAAGGTCACCATGACAAACATACAGTACATGTCATGACTAACAACACAACAGAGGGGATAGAGATAAAAGGTATTGGTGAGGTACATTTAGGTTGTCATCTGTTCATATTTTTTGTAATCACATGAGAAAGTGAGAATAGAGCAAGAGCTGTGTTCTTAGCAGAAATGGGACATTGCTAAAAATATGGGCCCATTTGGAACACAGGACTGCAGGCGAGTGGGATGTAACACACCAAAGCCTATAGACGTTAACAAAATTGTACACTAACTGTTTTGGACAGCTTTGCCTCTAATGACAATTTCCAGCATACTCAGATTAATATTAAATAATTGGCACTTGGCAGGCTCTCGGGATGAAATTTAAAGGGAACCTAGGACTGACTGGTTATTTACACCAATGCAAACCAGCTTGTATTGAGTGTTGTCAGAGATACATACATAGGCCTTCTCACCATGTTACTCCATAGAATTACATTGGAAAATGTATTTTCAATCAAGGGATGGAATGTGACAGATGAATCCAGATGATTGAATCAGAAGACTAATAATCATTAAGGCACTGGCGCCCTCTACTGTTAGGCAAGACTAGTTTTAAAGCATTGAAATAATAAATACAATTAAATATAATATTGCACTTTTATTGTGACATGGCATAGTTATACATACTTAGTTTATATTTGACCGAGGTTCAATAAAATTAATCTGTTGCAAAAGCATCAACTCGCTCTCCAATGTTAAACCATAAGAATGTGCAAGCAAAAGCAATTTCCTAGTCTGAAGCCCATGTATAATTTTGTCTTCTTTATTGTCATGGAAATTAAATTCCTGAAGAAAGACTGCAGTGCAATGAACCTTTCTCTGCATTAAAACAGGGAAATACTGTTAAAATGAAAAGAAAAGGTTGATAAATTAAATCAGTTTTGATCACACTGAGTATTATAAATGACAGGCCTGTTCCATTACCACAAGCAATGTCTACGTTGCCTGGTGGACAAAGTCTTCAGTCCAATCAAATTCCCTCACAGCCTTTTAACAAACATTCAGGAAACGGTTTTCCCCAACAAGAAGTCAGCATACTCTTTCCTGCGCAGCAGACGATGCATTTTGAAGGTGTTTGGTGAGGTGTTGGAGAAGGACATCATCTGTTTGCGTAGCTCATTGAAAGCCCCCCCAGCCACCAGGTGTACCCTCATTGGACCGATGCTACCCTTGAGGCGGAACGACTTGTAGACAGCAGAGTCCTCCTGCAGACACTGGTCCAACTGACGGAGAGGAGGGAGGACAAAGGTATGCGTTCAAGAAAGATGGTGGAATCAACTCCCCACCCCCATCAGGGACACTGACTGTCTCCCCACCTTCAAGAAAAGGCTCAAGACGCACTTGTTCCGGGAGTACAACGGCACTTAGGAATGATTGGCTGGACCTGATGTTAGTTTCCCCCAGGATCACAATAACTCTTATTGAGAGACTTGTTGCTCTTGTTGGTTCGTTGTAACTGTCTTAAAATTATTGTACTCGCTGTGAAATATATTATTGTTGCTTGCTTTTTCCACAGGTACACTCTTGCACTTTTGAGGTTCTTGCTGTTTAATTGTAACTTGTTTAACCACATGCTCTTATTGTTCTTCCCTTTGGGACTTATTTGGTTTCACAATGTATGCTTCATGTTTGGCTACCCGCAATGTTTGGGGATATCTCGTTGTCATGATCAGTGACCTATGCACTTTTGCAAACTCTCTCTTGGAAGTTGCTTTGGATAAAAGCGTCTGCTAAATGCATAAATGTAAAATGTAATGTAAAGAGAAAGATTATACCATTGCTTATAACATTGTGGTCATCATTAACTCACAGTACAATTGAATAAAAGTTGGTACTAATTTGAATTGTAGCCCATTTTATCTTATCCCTCTACTGTTCTGCAACGAGCCTCCTAAACAATCCTCACTGTGGTTCTGTACCTTGTAACGCTGCTCCTCTGAAATGTTCCTGACTCCCTTCAGCTCTACAAAGACCTGATAGTGAGGGTCTGAGCCTCCGGATGAGTCACCTGGAACAAAACACCACAAATTCAATTTGTGGTGTTCACAAATAGTATTTTTAGTTGCATTTGTTGTCGCAACGAGCAATTTCTCTTCGGGGATCAATAAAGTGTTACTCCACTCTCAAAATGTACATACAGTACATGCAACGTGACTACTTTTGAAACATAAGTAGAGCCATGAGAAGGGAGTGTTACCCAGAAGGCCGCTCTCAGCACAGCTGTAGTCGAGCAGCTTCGCTCCGGGCCACTGTTCCACGGCTTTCTTTAGAGCGCCCAAAAACACGGCCTCCGATATCTTCTCCCCTCGTACGCTCAGCATCTGACCGCGTCTGTGAAGAAGGGAACACGCAAACATACGTTATAAAGGCCCTAACATATACACGTTTAAATACACACCACATTGGACTTGTGTGAGAATGTGTATTGCACTAAATGTTTTTAAGTTTGTTGTACACCTGTATTGAAATTCCACAACAGGACACTGGTTGTGGAACCCAACCACTTTCACAATGTCTCCGATACGATATCTGAAAAACAGAGAAAGACAATGTTCTTACTCCCTTCAACCTGCCAGAGGAAGCATGTAGTTCTTGTACACCACACATTTAAACTGCATGCTTTTCTTTTTACCTAAAGAGACCCGAAGCATTGGTGATGACCAACTCATAGTTGTGTCCCTCCTCCACCTGGTCCATAAGGAGTGTTTTGGGCTGTTCCTGGTCCAGGTTGGCTTCAGGCAAGAACTCACAGAACATTGAGCGAGGACACAGCAGATAACGCCTGTGCTGTTCCTCAGGCCACAGGTTCACCCCGATGAGACCTGCAGAGGCGGACATACAGGAAATGAGATTATTCTCCATTAATACTCTGTGTGTAATCTGTACAAACACAAATACACCTTACCCTCAGTGGCAGCATAGAAGGGTGAGTAGAATGGCACTCCCTGACAGTAGTGATCTCTCAGCATCTCTCCATAGATCTGGTTGGAGCCTGAGTCCACAGTCAAGACCAGGTTAAGCTGGGGCCAGAGGCGCTTGGCAATGCCCAGAAACCCTTGATGGAACTGGGCCCGGAGCTCGGACGCCCTCCCTGGGTCTGGTTTCATCAGACTCTCCAGGCTGGTTCGCACAGCAGATTCCAGGGCCAACTTCTGGCTGATATGACCCAGCTCAATGTCCTCCACCAACTCCTGCCAGCAATCCTAGAAGGAACAGCCATTGATATAGTCATGGATTGTAGGTGGGTTTCCTAACATATTACTCGAGAGTACTTGGATACAGAAATAATTATGAATATGAAGAACCTAACACACACTGGTTCTCACTGTCACACCTACCTGCAGGGCACTGAAGGCGTAGAAGACTGTAGAGGCAAAGTTTGACTCAAGAGTGCCCACACTTGGGTCTTTGAGGGCAAACAGAAGATGCAAGTAAAGGGTGTCTTTCTCACTGGGCACCTGGAAAAAAGATTGGCAGGACAGCTACATCAATATCAATGTCAACTTGGGGACCTGGATCCACTTGGCATTTCTTTAGAAAACAATACAGATTCTTTTAATTTGTTTTCAACGAAGCACATTTTTAAGTGCCTCAAAAAACACAGAAGAGTGCTCTGCAAGCGCTCTGGCAAGGTGCTTGCTGTTTTTTCCCCACTTTGGAGCAGCCAGACAAATTTCTGGAACCATGAAACATAAAAGAGGTCTGAAAAAGTGGAAGTTAGTATATATCTTTTTACTATTGTCACTAACCCAGGCATAGCAGGCAGGGTAAAACAAAAAGGGACATCAGGTTATTGTATTAATCCTACTTGAAAGGCAGGTGCTGGGGTGGTGTAGAGGTTGAGCATGTGACGTGAGGAGGCTGGGGTGGAGGAGTTAGGTCCGATGGGTATCCCTGCCTCTGACTGACGAAACGTTGGTGTGTAAAAGAGCTTTGTGGTGCGCTGGAGGCTCTCGCTGGCAGGGAAGGCCCCCCGCACGGCATCCAGACAGACTGCCACACCCTAGCCCAGGGACATGAGGGACAAATACAAACCTGCACACAGCCACAGTAGAAATAGCAAATGGCAAGGACTGTTTTTTGTATAAATCAGAGATATTATTCAATTGTACACTGACCTGTAAGAAGAACTCAGTGTTGGTGTCCTTCGTGCTCAGTAGCATGGCACTGGCTCCTGATGTACCGGAGGTCAAGGCAAGAATCAGAGGTTTATCAGCAATGATGACCTTGTCCTCACCCAGGGCGATGCGTTTTATCAGCTCTCTGTAGTGCTCGTAGGTCGTTACAGGATGCCGCAAGCAAAACGTTTCACAATCTAAGAAAGAATAAATGCAAAAAACATTTTGACAAATCCTGATACTAATATGTGTCACAGCTGTGAATTCTGGTAAAAGTTTTTCTGGAAATGTGTAGGCTACTATTTGACTCCCTTGCAAAGTATATTTTCACCTCAACAAGATTTATATAGGTACGGTATTGTACTGGCTTACACCTACGTACTCATTCATTAGCAACCTTTTCAAAGCTAAGAGATATTATAAATAGCTCATAAATATGTGTGTGTCATAGTGTTCAGTGCATAGTGTTCATGCATGTTTTTGCAGGTAAACAGTTACAATGTTCAAGAGGTCCTTTTACCTTTGATTGAACTGAAATCATACTGCTTTCCATAATATGTCTGCGCGTTCTTACGCAAGCGCTTCAGTAGAGTTTCCTCTTGGACTTGCCGTACATTCAGTGTGTCGGCTTCTAGTTTACTTCTTTGCCGCTTTCCAAGCCAACCAACGAACTTCACTGCAAAATACTGGCTGAGAAAACTACTTAATGTTCGGTTTTGTCCTTTAATTTTGGAGCTGATGTCTCGCCAAAGGAGCGTCATTCCACCAATAGAAAGGATTCCAAGCGTACTCGCTAAAGGACTCGGCATGCTCAGGAGCTCTGTTACACAAGGATGTAAACATTTGAATCGGTCAGTTGAGGCCACTGTTGAGCAAAACAACTTGGACAAACCTGTTAAACATAACATCAAATATTTTATTAAATAATGAAACGTATTTGCCAAATGTTTTTACTCTAATTATGGACTTGGATTAGCGATATTATTCACCATAATTTAAGGAATAGTGTCACGAACACTGAAACAGGTTGTAGCCAAACAGGCTATGATGTGATGTTCGTCATTGTCGCCTACCCTGAGTTTTTCCAATAGCAATAACAATGGAGACAATTACAAAGACGAGTGCGGAGAGAATGCTTTTTTGGCGTTGAGTAACCATTGTCTAACTTCTCTCCCGTTTTATGTGTCTATCTTGTTGGAAAAAATAAGCGTCGAACTGAGTGCATCATTTCCGTAATTATGTCTGATGCTACAGTATCACGCCCATAGATATATATATCTATGATCACGCCCATACAACGTGCAATGCGATTGGACCAGCACGAGATGACGTACTAATTTGACTTCGCATCAGAAATCAAGCATTTTCTCACTAAGCAACTAAATGTACATCACAAGTGAGCAACAACATATGAGGGGCCGTTTAGGAAATAATTCAGTCCTTACAGAAACACATAAGAAACGTTCACACATTCATACTACTGAAAACTCACATCCACATATGTGAAATGCTCGCATATGAAACTTGAATGTGAAATGTTTATGCACGCATTCATACTACTAAAAACTCACATCCACATTATGTGAAATGCTCGCATCGACACATATGAAAAGCATTCACGTGAAATGTTTACACACATTCATACTACTGAACATTTACATACATATTCATATGAAATGCTGGCACAGACGCATATGAAACACATTCACACTCGTGTATGAAACGCTCAAGTCTCATAAAGATGAGTAAGAATGTAAGTGTGAGAAAATGTTCACTATATCCGGAAGGCATTTCAGTATATCCGGTGTTTTTCATTTTCCTATTTTTCTTGCACACCCCCTGACAAGTCTGAAAATTGAGTTTTTGTTTACTGTTCTGATAAGGCAGATGTTTTCTTACACAAACCTGTTCAAGTGTATAGGTACAAATGGTGCTTTAATTACGATATGTGTATATATATATAGGTATATATATTTTCATATGCATATTGCTGTTCCTTGATTGAGATTGTACATTGATATTGTGCAATAAAAAACAATCAGTATATCCGGAAGTCAGTGCAGCATATTTGGAAGACATTTCAGTATATCCGGAGGGGAGAGGAGGAGAGGTGGGTAGGAGGAGAGTTATCAAGTTATCTTTATCAAGTTCATCAATGATGCAAACTTTTTACATTACTCAGTCATCTATAACCACTATCTAACAATTTATTCATTATCTAATATAAGAGTAAAGTACATAGTAAAGGCTGATTCATAATCATCAACTACATCCTCATACCCCCCTAGCCAGTAACTACAGTGAAAACAAGGTTTACAAATTACATAAGGAAAACTGTAATCTAGCCCATATACAGCAGTGATATCAGCCTAACTTAACTGCCACCACATAAACAAACACACCTTTAGGATCATACACAGTATTAAACTCAATTATGTGGAACCACAGGGCTTTCAGAATGTCCTGTATTATGTTCTCACGACCCAGAAAAATGGTGTTCTGTAGCTTGTAGTCCCAATCCATCTTGACTCCAACCATCACCAATGTCCCCCATGGGCGGAGTAAGGATGTCACATTATTCAAAGCTTGAAGATGCATTATTGGGTCATCACAAACAGGATCAAAACACAAGCTGGTTATTACACAGTCTGCATATCCTACTGTGATGGGTTCGAAGGGGTTCTCCAGGTGAAGGTCACTCTTCAGTACCTTCACTTTCTGTCTCAGCTGCTGTTCGACATGGGCTGGGGTCCTAGTTTAATCAACAATGGACATTTCAAAGATAAAACAATTCTTCCTGTACAAATTCATTGATCAACATTAGCCAATGTATTAGTATTTGAGCACATTATATCATGATAAATTCACGAAATCTCTGAACTTGTTACATTAGCATATACTAGGCCTACCTTGTTGCTTCCAATTTGTGCACATATTGGATTGCTGAGCTTAAGTTGAAATGTCCAGCTTCTTTGTTAATCCATTTCTCAATTGTTTGACAATTATGGTTTGTAAATTCAGTAACAATAATGTCCTCAAAGTAAGAGCTGGCACTTATCACACTGTGTAAGGTAGGTCCTGTTCCAATGTCAATCAGTGTTTCGCCACTGTATTCTCCTAGAAATAATACAGCTTTAGTCAGTGGGTCCAACTGAAAGTACATGACACATTTAAAGATAACCCTTTACAAATTGGACACTCACCAGTTGAGAAGGTTTTGCTCAGGTATTTCAACATTACATCAGAGTAGAAAGGCTCCAGCTGTTCTTGACAATCAAATGGTATGTTACACTGATTCAATTCATCAAAGGTTTCACGGAAGGCAGACTGCTGGAATGTACATAAAATCAACTCATTTAAAGATAGAAAATATAACTGTATAAGCACTAACTTTTTCATCTCTAAGCTGAGACCCAGTGTTTTGTAGATAAAGTAATTCGTCTGTCAGCAGCAGTAATATTAATATAGGTTGTTTGGACAACAGGTGAAATGAAAGTAAAAGTAAAGGCTGGTCACGTGAGCTGATCTAACATTTACAATACATTATTCATTTACTGTACTATACAAACAGATGCCAAGGCTCCCTGAGTTGTGACAAATAACACTGAAATAGTTGTTGAATAATTCTTATTAGTATTACAAGTATTGAGTGACAAACCACACTTAACATTTTTCCTTTTTTAGAAAACGTTTAATTCCATTATCCCCTCCCCAAACATTAATGAACTTTTTGTATAAGTAACATGTAACGAGATCAAACAAGGGACATTTTCTAACAGCTCTTCAGAATAAAAACAATAAGATCACACAAAATATAAGACACTAAGATTTGAGATAAGATATGTTCACAGAAGGAGAACCCCATGAAGTACCCTACCTGTGAAATATCTCAACAAGACCAATATGATAAATTGTCAATAGCAATGAATAAACCAGTTGTGCATTTCTTAGTAAACATTTTGTTCTGTTTCCATGTAAAATACAAATTAAAATATTGGTAATAACTGTAATTCACTACCTTGTTGGTAGTCACTAACTAGTGCTGTGCTGGGGTTAACTAAATACAGATTTTCCTGAGACACATTGGAGCCAATAATGATTGACAGGGTGGATCTGACTTGAAGGGCAAGATACTGGCTGTCTGTTTTAATCCAACAAGAGATTACTGCAGAGCATGATTTATCATCTCTAGGTTGGTATATTAGTGTTGCCCCTTGACAATCAATACTGTCTTAAGGCACAGGTTGAGAATACAATAAACTTTAAGGCTGACTAAGGTCTTCAATACAAGGTAATGGGTGCGTACCAGAATAGAGGTTGTGGATAGCTGGGTCAGTTTACCATTATTATCTCTGAGCAGTTTTTTTTTGTTGAGAATTACTTGTCTGATGACTCCTTTTTGAATTAACAAGTATAAAAAGCCAGTAACTGATGCAAGTTTAGTGTGGTAAGAAGCAGAGGTATTAACTGTAAGGACTTTTTGGTGAAGCTAGTTAAATCCACATTCAAGGCAGACTATACACGTACAAGGCATATAATGTAGAGTACACATTTCGCATAACTTTTCATATCAAGGGTCCCATTTGACAACAGAAGGGGCTCAGATGTCAATTAAAAAATATTAAATGAAATAATTAGCGGCTAAGTTTTAAAATCCCTTAATTGTATTTATACAAAAAGTGGGCGATTACATTGTTAATACTGACCCAATAGTAGAATTGGATATTGCTATTTTGTCCTGTTACAAAGTAAGCCACCTTTTGTCAAGGCCAAAATATTACCCAAGAATTGTTATAGCAAGCAAATAAATGAATGCTGGTTTGACATACCAATTAAGCCATCATCAAGATACAAGCCTGAGTAGCAAGTATTGCAGTAACAATATGACATTCTATACATCTATATTTCTTTCTCAGTACTGCATCCCCTTACCTTTACCGTTCTATTAATTTATTTGCTGTATATTCTTTATCAGGTACAACAGAATATTTCAATAATTGTATTAGTATCTATTAGTCACATTGACAGAGAATACTTCACAAAAACAATATAAATCAAGGGGCCATGGAGTTGCTGGAGGTTGCAACATCTTTATTTAAGGTATTTACTACTTTTGTTTAGCTAATTATAATCTTTCTCTGTTTTGTAAAAAATCAGGCCGAACCTAATAAGTTTGTGCTTTAAAAAGAACGTTTTGATATTTGCACATCCAGCCCACAACTAACCAGGAGCAGCTGTCTTGATGCCAGGCCAGCACAACACACTAAGTATACACAATAGGTGATCTCACTTACCTTTTGTGTGATAAATGCTAGTGTTAGCTGTACATTAAAATACACAACGCTGTTGGCTACTTTTTATAAGCTGATAAAGATATAAGGTAAGACAGAAATAGCTAACTTCAATTATAACTTAATTTGGATTGGCTATGCATTCTAAATATATTATTGGAAAACCAAACCATGTTTACATTTAGAGCAAAACCTGGTTTAGTAAAATGCTGGTATTACTTAACTTAGGTTGGTGAGAATAAGGTCTGAGCATGATTTTCCTTTGGTTTTAAAAACTGTTATTTACGGGTGCTTGGCTCTTATTAGGGTGCAGGTTTAGAGGGTTAAAAGGTCAGGGGTTTAAAGGTCACGACTGCTGGCTGCTCCACTGATCAGCCATTGGTCGTCTCAGGAGTTCCTCTACATGTCGAGCCACGTCCATGCTGTCCTCCAGGTCAAACTCACCATCAGCATCCAGCATCGGGTCATTTCTGTAGCCATGAGATGGAAATAATTTTACGGAACAGCAGGCATGTGTCTTCTCTACAAAATGCAAAGAAAATGACTTATTTAAACACACCTTTTGCAACTTCAGGATGCTTCACTTACTGTACATGAGTATGTATGACATGTCATGTCTGGCACTCACATGGAAGGGTAGATGCCAAAGTTGCTGGGAGGTCCCACAGAAGGGGAAGCTGCCTGGTCCATGTATGTTGGGTTTCCACCAGGTGGCTCGGGGTTAGGTGTGGTGAACCTATATAGTACAGTACAATTATATATACAATTGTGTGAACATTATTGAACATTTCACACCATTCAGAGATATCAAGAGGGGAGTTTTACAAGTGAGTGAGTTACTTACTCTGGCACAACTTGCTTGATCTGTGGTTTAACATAGCCGTCCACTGCTTTTGCTGTGAGAGACAAGCAAATATACTTGAAATTGAAATTTGGCAAGGTGTTTTACTCCAAAGTGATATTTTACTTCTGCCTGTGTAATGTTAGGTATGACAGCAGTTGCCATAAAAAGCTGCCAGAGAACTGAGGAGAGTAGGTTTGCGTACAGAGGGGAGGGGTGTAGTACTTCGAGAAGACCTCATCCTTGGCCCTATCAGGGTAGAGGTACAGAAGGTGGTTGAGGTCACTGATGCGGTCGGCGAGTGAGCGTATGGAGAAGTCCTTGGTGGTGTAAGGCATAAGGTTCCACACTAACCGCTCCCCTTGTAAATGGATGGATAATGGAAAAACAATTAAACAGCGTATTGAAGGGAAAAGGCTCAACTGAAAATGTACAAAATGTATCTACAGTTGAAAGAAGCTTTAGCATTTCTACTTCAAACATAATTTGTTTTGATTGAGGTAATTATTATTTTCGATGCCCTTTATGTTTCTGGTTGTCATTTCAGAGCCATTGCAGTACCTGCTTTGTTGGGGTTTTCTGCCACCCAGGCAATTGTGATACCTCCGATCTCAGAATCACTGAAGCGCAGTAGGAAGGTGCCGTTCGGTTTGGACATCAGCATATCCTGGGCTTGCTGCTTGTTCACAAAGCCCAGGATTGCCCTGTCAAACACAAAAACACACACATTTAAATATTCATTTATTGTCCATTACATACTGATATCATTGTTTTAGATAAGGGCTCACAAACAGCATACACCCATGAAATACATTATATCACATTAAAACACAAACAAGCCATAAAATAACTAAGAAATCCATAAAATAAAGTGCTCCATCAGGGAAAGACAGTTGTATTCTGTTTTAAAAGGATATTGCAAAGGGTAGTTTTTTCTGTTCTCATTTTGTCCATAGGTGCAAAATTAACCAATGAAACGTCCAGGTTTTCAGCTTGATTTTTTGCTTACCCGTCATTCCAATGAGGCTTCAGATGTTTCTTCATGAGCTCCATGACTCCATCAAACCACTGCCAGAAGGTGAAGTTTCGTCCAGGCAAACTCTCCTGTGAAGCAGCTCATTTCTTAATTTGACAGCAGTGTTACTGTGTATACTGTGCTGTGACATGCATGCATCTGTGATCATCCCATTGAATTACACCAGGATATTGTCACAAGTAAAAGAAAAAAACATTAAATTAATGTTACTGAATGGTCAATTCATTAGTCTGCTTGTACCGGCCCCAGGGACATGGTCACATCACTGGGAAGCTATCAAACCATTTAACCCTCGTGCTGCCTTCGGGTCACATGACCCAAAGGTTCATAACGAACCATCGTTGTGTTTACCCAATTTTACCCAATACAAAAACAAATAAAAATAATTTTCTTTTAACCTTCGCAATGTGGGGGGTCTGAGACAGCCCAACGGTTAAAAGAAAATGCTTCACTTTGTTTTTGTATGCGGTAAAGTTGTCGCAATACGACGGTGGGTCACAATGACTGATGGGTCAGAACGACCCGAAGATAACACAAGGGTTAAGGTGGAATCATCCCTTACCCGGTTGAACTGCGCCCAGGACATGGTCATGCTGCGGTAGTCGTCAGGGTTGTTGCTGGTGCTACTGAAGGCCTTCTGTCCCAGGAACACCAGGTTGTCCTCTGACAGACCGCGTCCGCTGTGCATTTCCGCCTTATATTTCATGTCTAGTGCTTCACACAGCTGGGGCCACAGCACCTTGTCAGGTACTATGAAGGGGACCCTGCCCTGAGGGAGAAGGGGAAAAACAAGGGACATTTATAGGATGGGTGAGTGGAGATCATTTAAGATTGGCAGTGGGAATTAAAAGAGGAAGGTGGATAAGAGAGAGAAAGTGAAAGTTTAGTCTGTGAAAATTATTAAAAGAATAACAGAAATTATTTGGACTGCAATGGAGGTCATTTAAAACAGACAAATTGTTCCAGGCCTAGACATTGGATTAAACAAGCATTGTAAGTTTAAATAGATCAGATAACAAACCAAAAAAATCTTATCAGGCACTGAAATGTGATACCAGTCAAATATGCAAACATTTATGCAAAGGAACTTCTAGCACCCAATAACTCACTGGTTCGGCAAACGCATTGTCCCAGAGGACTGTTGCTGTGGCGTTGTTGTCTTGACTACCGTGAACAATAACCACCACGGGGAGCGATAATGTCTAGATCAGAAGAAAAAAAATGACATTTTAAAGATATATCATAAGGAATTCATGTACTACGACAGACAACTCACTGAAGAATACTTAAGTAAAAAGTCCACATAAAAAATTAAATGTAAATTTAATCTTTGCCTTTTACCTTTACATGAAAAACAAGCTCATTGCCCCCAACGCTGAATTGTGACTCAAACAGGACTGTGAACTTCTCCTCTGTGACTGACTCTGTACCACGACGGTCAGACCGCTTGATCCTCTTCAGGGACTGCAGCGCATCACAGCAAGTAAAGGTTAGCTGTACATTGCTAAGTTTTAACAGTGACCTTAAGGTCAAACACAACATTATTTACCGAATAACCACAACTTAAAACAACATTGTTGTGGTTTTTAAGGCTCTTATGGTTCTCTTATTTGGGTCAAATACAGTACATCATTATGTCAAAAGCCCTACAGGGTACCAGAGGGGTGCCCTTACTGGTGTGTCTAAACCACCTACCATGTTCCTGAAGTGTGCACTGAGGGTTCCAGTGGTCTGGTGGTACTCCATTACACAGTTGTTGTTGAGGATTTCTCCACTGCTATCGCTGTACAGAGAGAAAGAGGGATTGCCCAACAACTCAGCAATGTTGAACCAAACACAACCTCAACTTGGCCCACCCACTGGGACTCTAGGTCACTAAACGTCTGTGTGGTGTACCCTAGGGTAGAAGTAATAGCCATCCGCACATGTACATCTACGAGTAACTCGGCAGCGAAACGGTTTGTTCCGTTTTTTAGCGCACGTTTATTTCTCGTGTACGTCTCAGAGTATGTGCACACCTTTGTGAGCAGGTGAATGTATTAGAGTGTAGAGTATTCATGCACGTATGTGCGCATGCAGATCCTTACTTCCTGGTGCTCTCATTCTTGAGAAGAGCTTTGGCCTGCTGCTCGCTGACGATAACAGCCTTGACCTGGGGAGGGTTCATGTGGACATTGAGTTTTCCGCCCACCAGCAGACGCACCGTGGCAGCAAACTTCGTCTGAGTCTTCAGCACCTGAGGAGGCTGCTTCTCAATGATGAATGTGCTGGAGGGAGGGAGAGAAAGAGAGGGGGGGGAGGGGTGGAGGGAGGGAGGGAGGGAGGGGGGGAGAGAGGACAAGGTGAGGAGCAGGAGGACATGAAGGAACAGATGGAACGAGCGGGGAGTGAGAGGATAAAGGAAGGAGGGGGTAAACGTAGGGAAATAGACATGGAGATAGACAAGAGATAGATAGACATGAATAGTCAAGTGGTTGAGAATGCGAGAAATCCAGAGAGACAGGATGTACAACGTAGAGCTCATATATAAAAGCTTGTGACCTATAGATAAGAGATGACAGTATGAGAGGGTTATTTACAATTTACAGTACAGCAGCAAGACAAAGAAATGATTGTGCTCCTAACCTGGTGACCAGAGCAGAGATGATGTCTGTGATGTCACCATTGAGCTTGGTGAGGAGCTCTTCGATGGGGCCTGGCAGAGGAAGCTGCTGAGTCAGATGCTCAGCCCTCCTGAGCTGCTGGCGGTTCTGCCATATCAGGTCGGCCAGCTTCTCACACCTCGGGGGAGAAAGTCAGCCATTTAAGTAAGACCTTTAACCGTGAGACAATTTACTGCTTTCATTATCACCCAAGTGAAACAAAACGTTGACAAGATGATCTACACACATAAATGCAGATGCCAACGGGACCAGGACAATGTTGAGGTCTGAGGATATCTGTGAACGTTTGTGTGCGTGTGTGCGTGTGCCTGCGTGCGTCTGTGTGTGTGCATGCGCGCGTGCGTGTGCATGCGCGCGTGTGCATGCGTGCGTGTGCATGCGCGCGTGTGCATGCGCGCGTGTGCTGACCAGGACTGCAGGACATCCAAGCCTCCTTCAGGTGGCCCCCCGTTGCCTGCCAGCTGCTGGCGTCTTTTCCACTGGATCAACTCCTCGTCCAGGATCAACGTCTGCTGTTTCCTGAGCAGGGTCAGGCTCTGCTGGTGTTTCTCTGCTAGGTCCTGCAGGCCACATAAACACACACACTGTTATCTCATTGTTATGTGTACACACACACAAAGAATATATACACAAAATATTAAGCTACCTGCACTATCAGAACCAAAATATCAGTTGTATTGAATAATAAGGATATCTTTGTTAGAAATCTACTTGTATGTGGGTCTTTAACAGACAACATCTTACAGTGTGTGATACTAGTGTGTTTTACTACAGTTTACGTCTCTTTTTATGCCCACTACGTGCTGTCTGTAGTTTGAGACGTGTACGTGTGTGCCCGTCTGTAGACTATCCTACGTGCTACACACCAGTCTGTATTTCTGCAGAGTGTTGGCCTCTCGGGTAAGCCAGGCTTCCACAGTGGCTCTCTTGCTCTGAAGGGTCGTCTCTCTCTGGGTCCTCTCAGCTGGAGGCAGGGACGCCAGGCTGCTTATTTGGGCTAATGGGGGATGGGGAAGACCATGGAAGAGTTTCATGAGTTACACACACTCATCAAGCTTGTTTTATAGTACATGCGGTGAACACAGAGAGTTGTCGATGCAGAGATGCTTGGAAATGCATTTGTGCACCAGGTCGAGTCTGTCAATTGAAAAATCATTTACATATCAGATCAAAAATATGCGAGTACCCGGTCCTTCGTGTTGCATCATTCAAAGTGTTTTGTCAATGTTTGTTTTTTTTCAGATCAGCCGTTTTCGAATTAAGAAAAGCATTAAAGAGCTGCAACATGGTTCTCACCCTGGATGCGCAGGTTCTCCTGGTACTGTATTATGAAGTACTCCTGGTTGTTCTGCAGCTTGCGCAGCTCGTTCTCCGTCTCCTGCGAGGACACCCGCAGCACTTCAAACGCCTGGTTGATTTGCTGGTGACGCTGTGATAGGCTGTCCATGGCCCCGCCTCCTGCGCAGTTTGCCTGTAAATGAGAAGGCGTGAAAGCAGGCAAAACCAGAACTTTGAGGGGTCATAACTGCAAACAGTCGTGCAAACATTGTTTTAGTCATTCTTCTCTTAAAATTTATTGTAAAACAGTGCTTACATATGAAGAATGGAAAAAAAAATCGGTTAACAAACCCATTTGCCAACATTGGTATTTAGAAAAAATAAAACGTTGGAAACTCATTACAGCCTCTTCAGTCAAGATGGCTTTCCAGTCTCTTACTTACATTAGTAGCTTCTTGCACCAGTCTTTGCTCCGAGCGGAGGATGTGCTTGATACAGCGCACCAGTTCCAAAGGACAGCGGTCGTATGTGCTCTGTAGAGATAGGATGAGACAAACACCACACACATCACCCCATGTGTGCGCATGCGTGCGGCTGGAACACACCACTGATCCCATGAGGATGCGTATAAGGTTGAGCACTTGCCCTAACAGGCACCCCTGTAACTCAATCAGATTAATCAGCTCTTCCAAATCAGTTACATGGACCGGCTTCTGTACTGGCGCCATGCTGAGGAGTGACAATGCCAGAGTCTGTTTTAACTATTCCCTACAGTGTGTTCCCTCACTATCCTGACTTGGCACTGCTCTCGTGGTCTGGGTATGTAAACCCCTATAGCATGGTGATGGAAGATATGAGGGCTTGCAGAGTTTTGAATCGCAAGTCATTAATCACAATTGGCAAATCACAATGCTACTCTACCAGATGAACCAGTTCACTTCATCACTAGTTTGAACCATTACTAACCACATCATTTCTGTTGGTAACAGGCCAACACAATTCCCTTTATTACCCTAAAGGAAAACCACATGTTCATGTAACTTTAGGAGCAGTTATAGAATAAGTCATAAAATAAGAAATAAAAACAAACACAACACACCTAGAATATATATAAAACACCATAAACGAATATCAAAACAAATCAATCCAACCCAGTTCTGATTTGTGCAGAGTACGTGTTCTCATACCTTGAACTGGTTTGCGTAGTGTCCCAGTTTGATCTTGAGCAGGAAGCCGTCCTCTCCTACCTGGTGCTCGGCCTTCCTCTGCAGCTCCTGGACCAGGCTGTCTAACAGACGCTTAGCCTTGAGCTCTTCCTGAGGGTTCTCCAGCTCCACAGAGTCCCTGGGGAAAAGGCGAGTGAGAGTTTAAAAAAGAGAAGGAGAGAGAGAGAGAGAGAGATAGATAGAGAGAGAGAGAGATAGATAGATAGATAGATAGATAGATAGAGATAGATAGATAGATAGAGAGAGAGAGAGAGAGAGAGAGAGAGAGAGAGAGAGAGAGAGAGAGAGAGAGAGAGAGAGAGAGAGAGAGAGAGAGAGAGAGAGAGAAAGAGGGCTTTCATTCACAAACACAATAAAGACACCCCCAAGCAGCAGCAATGAACAGAATGGAATTGAAACTACAGGATGCAGTGTTCAGGAGTCAGGTGGCTGAGCGGTTAGGGAATCGGGCTAGTAATCCGAAGGTTGCCAGTTCGATTCCTGGTCATGCCAACTGACGTTGTGTCCTTGGGCAAGGCACTTCACCCTACTTGCCTCGGGGGAATGTCCCTGTACTTACTGTAAGTCGCTCTGGATAAGAGCGTCTGCTAAATGACTAAATGTAATGTAAATGTTTTTATTCGGGCATTTTGGAAGTAACTAACTTAAGTATGCATTTCTTATCTCTCCAGGTATACGACGTCCTGCAGGTACATTACATTTACATTTATTCATTTAGAAGACGCTTTTATCCAAAGCGACTTCCAAGAGAGAGCTTTACAAAATAGCATAGGTCACTGATCATAACAACGAAATAGCCCCAAAACATTGCGAGTAGCCAAACATGAAGCACATTGTGAAAAGCAAATAAATGCCAATGGGGAAAACCATAAGAGCATGCAGTTAAACAAGTTACAAATGAAACAACATGAAACATCACGTGTTTAGAAGCCTGTACACACCAGAGTTGGCTTTCAATCCACTGGGCAAGGTAGTGGCGGACTTCTATGGGGAAATGCTGGCCGTAGAGAGACTGCATCTGGTGCAAGGCCTCCCCTTGCAGCTGCTGGGCCTGGATCCACACCGCCATCCTAAGGCCCCTGTGTGTGAGAGAGAACCAAAACGCAAAAATAAACAAAAGTGTGTAAAGACGACAATAATGTGTTGGAAAGACACAGGAAGAACAGAAGGTAGCTACTGGTATGTCCAGCAAAAACAAACTGTTGGAAAGCTTCATGTTGAATGAACTTCTGCTGACTGGCAAATCCTTCATCAAGACATATCCATAACTCCAAGCCTTTGTTAACATGTCTCGGAAAAACTCTGCCCCAATTTCAAATACATTTCTTACATGTGTGCAAACCCTTTATGTTTATGAACCTTATGGTTATGTTTATAATCATTTTTAGATAAAAAATGGGGGCCCTGTACACTATTTCCAGACTATTTTTCTGTAGGCTATAGTAATAGTTCAAATAATTAGCAAGCTGTGATATACAGTGATTTTTTTATACTGGTAGTTAAACTTAAAAAACTAAATCATTTTATATCTACAATTTTATTTCAGCCTGAACGAAAAATAGGGTAAACAAATTAAAAGGTTGCCGTTAGTCGCTAGTTTTGTGTAATAATTTGTGTTTCACTACCAACTTGTAATGCTATAAATACAATACCAAACACACCTGTTTATCAAGTCTCTTAGTAAAACAGTTACCTACATACAATTAGTGTGTCAGAAGCCAGGTGACATGATCGGCCATAACTTCTCTGTGCTGTGGTTCTCGAAGAATGTGCATACTTCTCTGATGTCACCATGCTAGCGATAGCCATTGCCACCTGGCTAACACTATAGCTAATGACAAGCTATTTAAAATTGCATACAAAAGCGACGAGTTCATAAAACAAGAAGTACACCAAGCTGGTCTAATACGACAGTCTTAAAAAACGAATGTCAATATTAGTTCAAAGTAAATTATCCAAAAGATTTAACGTTGTTTTAGCTAAGTTTACTAGCTAGCTAGCTTGCGTATTAGCTAGTTAGCTGGCAAGCTAGCTCGAGTGAGAAAACAAGAAATATAGGCTTCGCTGTGCGTTGACTGTAATGCGCTGTTTAAATTAGTTTTTCAAAGTGCAACTACTAGATGCGTACATGAAAGCGGAAACCAATGTAGGTGTTAATTTTAACATATCACATACCGTTTCAAGACAGCAAACCGATCGTGGACGTACAGAGAAAATGCACGTCCAACAGTCAATGTTGTTTTACTGTCATAGCTCGCTATATCGCCCCAACTGTTGACAGGTTTTCCTTGCACTGTCGGTGTAGTAAACAGACCAGCTGTTGCTGCTAGCAAGACATGCAACCACCTACTTCCGGGCTACCTCGGCTACCTTCTGTGGAATTCTCCCTCTTCCCCACCCTGACACACACGTCAATGGCCGGGTTTCCCAGATTCGTTAAGAAGCTCTTAACGCTAAGAGCTTCTTAAGAGCGTTAGAACGCTCTCTTAGCGTTAAGAGCTTCTTAACAAATCTGGGAAACCCAGCCAATGTCTAGAAAGAGGCATGTGTCTAAAGGCATATACTATTGAGAAAGATACTGACAGTCATAAATGAAAGGAAATTCTTCAAATCCGTTCTCTGCTTTCAAGGAAAACAAGGTAATTGTGAATCAAATAGCTTTTATTAAAATATTAGTGGTTAGGCTCACACCAGCTCTGCATAGTCCTCACCTACATGAGAGGTGGGATCATCATTACATTGTAAAATACACCCAAATACCCCAAGCTGAATGAAAACTATCAATGCCACCCAAAGGTCTTGATATGTAACTAAATGAACACAGCCCTTTTCATGAATAAATACATCTAAGAACCTGTGATACATTGGCTGAATATTTACCATGGCTGGTGTTGGTGTTTACAGGGGGTCGCCTTAAATGAAGTGTGAGGTTATGCCAATATGGCAGTGTCTAACTTGAAGCATTTTGGTGCAACATACAAAAGGCAATTTATGATATCTGAGCGTATACTTAGGTGCATAAGGCAGGAAATTACTGAAGTTACTTTCACAAAAGGTTTGAAGATAGGCGCAAAGGTTCACTGGTACAGATATAAAGCAGCGGCGTTGATATTACTGTATGTGCAATGGCAGTGATTCACATTAAATACAACATAAACAATGAAAGGTACTGAATAACAGGTCTGGATGGTTCAACTGGTCCTGTTTACTTAGATGCATACAAAACAAGGCTTAATTACTTAAGCACAGTTGGCCCTCAAACTCTTTTGGATACAATAATTGATCCAACCAGTTGGACCTGAAAAGTGAGGTTAGACTTTCATGATTTGGAAAAAATATGAAAGTAACTATTTCATGTGCTCTTAATAATATATGATCACTGTTCCTAATTATAGGTCTTATTCTTAATGTATATTACATTCTTTGAATAATCAGTGGCTGTGGGCATGCTATTAACTTTAAAATTAACAGGTGAACAAATGTAACAAAATATTGTAACATTTAAAAGTGATATCATGTTAAGCTATTCCAAGAAAATCCAGTCAGTTGTTCAAAACAGACCTGCCACAGCAACGTTAAATGGATTAGCACTGTAATCACATCATAACACAAGATTTGATCAGCTTGCAAAGTGGAACGCTATTCAGTGCTCCACAATTAATTAATCCAGTAATGCATAAATTTGCCACTAGGTGCTACTACAATACTGCAGAGAAGACTCTTAACCCTTGTGTTATCTTCGGGTCATTCTGACCCATCAGTCATTGTGACCCACCGTCGTATTGCGACAGATTTACCGCATACAAAGACAAAGTGAAGCCTTTTCTTTTAACCGTTGGGCTGTCTCAGACCCCCCACATTGCGAAGGTTAAAAGAAAATTATTTTAATTTGTTTTTGTATTGGGTAAAATTGGGTAAACACAACGATGGTTTGTTATGAACCTTTGGGTCATGTGACCCGAAGGCAGCACGAGGGTTAATACAATTTGTAAATGACAGATAAATGACAAAATCTGATCAGTTGCACACACAATTTTTGTTAAAATTAATAAAGTTTTTGTTCTAATTCATTTTCATTGACAAAATGTTTATCATCATCATTATCATTATTGTATCCAAAACGGGTTGAAACAATGTGGACTACTGTCATTAACAATGCCTGTAGTCCGCATTGATTCTACCAAAGCTGTAATGAGAGAAATCATTTCTATGAAATTATAACTTTTTATAGCTTTCGGTTCCCAAGACAAAACATTTAGTGTCTACAGAAACTGTACAGCACAACAGACTATCCGAATAATATTTCTGTTTAAAGAAGCCTTCATTTGAAGAACGATAAAGACATTATTTCTCATACATTACATTCCTGGTGACATATTCTCACATTCTTTCATTGCTCACAACCTAAAAGTGATGTCATGCGCTCTCATAAACAATTCACACCACAAATGACAGTGTGAGTAACATTAACAGTTCACAATAGATTCTCCGTGACTCTACATAAAATGATAGTAAAGAAGAATAAAGACATACTGTGTGTAACACTTATCAGTGTCAGTTAATGGGTCTCAAATAAGAAAGGAACACTGCAGTATTCCCCTGCTATTGTAATACGTATACGGTGTGTTTCACTTAGTACTGTAATCATTT
Source organism: Osmerus eperlanus (assembly GCF_963692335.1). Lineage (NCBI taxonomy): Eukaryota > Metazoa > Chordata > Actinopteri > Osmeriformes > Osmeridae > Osmerus > Osmerus eperlanus. Next base: position 14,249,227 of record NC_085029.1, read on the forward strand.
ATTGACATATGTATTAACTGTACTTTATGTAGACTTATTGAGTTAGTATACAGCACCTATGAATAAATTCAGATGCAGTCCTTATTCATATGTCCAGTACAAAGGTGTTTCAGTAATACACAGACGTGGACATTGTGTTATAATCAACCTGCCACACATTCATCTCTTTTTTGAGCGACATTGGAGTTCAGATTCCCCCCCCCCCCCCCCCCACACACACACACACAAAAAAATAGATCTTACTCAGCCCTCATACAATTCTACTCCTCCTTTCTGCACCCCTTGAAAGTCCTCCTCAATCAACCTCTCTTTAGGGCCTTCCAACTAAGCAGCCAATCCCAAATCTTTTCTTTGCCCCATCCCAAAGCCCGAGGCAAGTATAAGCAATATAGAAATACTATAGGTTTTTAACTTCTGAATTTCAATATTAATCTACATTGGTAGGAGTAAAGAAATGATTTGGGATTGGTCTGTGTTCACTCTTTCAGCCTTCCTTTTCTCTTCTAGATCCTCCCTCTAGTCACTGTCCCGCTCCCGCTCTCGCTCCAGTGCCAACTCCAACTCCAAATCTTCGTTGTCCAGCAGTTTCTCCTCATTATCCTCTTCTTCATCTTCCATTTCTTCCTCCTCCTCCTCCCCACCTCCATTCATCATCTCCATCTCCATACCTGCTTCCTCGACCTCCCCCTCCAGCCCGTTGAAGGCCTCCTGGGAGACCTCAACCATCTCAGTCCCCTGGATCTCCACCGCGCCCTCTCTGATCTTCTTGACGTGGAAGGTAAATGGGGGCACCTTGTAGACGGCGGTGTTGGCTCGAGCGTAGACGGTGTGGTCGGGCGTGAATGACTTCTTCATCTTCTCCCGGGAGGTCTTCATCTTCTCTTTGCGCTCAGGGTTTACGCTCATACGCGTTCCCAACTTTCCCATCTTCTTTTCAATGTTATGACGTGTCTTCTCCAAGTTCTCCTTGGTCCTTTGCTTGGTTTTCTCCAAGTTCTCCTTGGTCTTTTGCTTGGTTTTCTCTAGGTTCTCCTTTGTTTTCTGTTTGGTTTTCTCTAGGTTCTCCTTTGTTTTCTGTTTGGTTTTCTCCAAGCTGTCTTTTGTCTTTTGCTTGGTCTTGTCCATCTTGTCTTTGGAGAAGACCGTCTTGAGCGTCTGCACGCGCTGGAGGCTGCTCCGCTTGATACGCTCAGTACGTGACTCTTCTATGGTCTCCTCGATTTCCACCTCTTCCTCATCAGAGGAGAGGTCCACATGGGCTTTCTCTTCTTCTCCTCCTTCCTCTCCTGGTTCCTCCACCACTTCCTTCAGCTCTAGCTGGCTGCCTTTGCTGCCCCCTATAGACTCGGGCACCTTCATGGATTTGGACACACTGACTTTGGAGGGCACCTTCACTTCATCCTGAAGACAAGAGCAGAAACATATAAACATTTAGTCAAACCACCTGAAAATGCTTTCAGAAATACCCACAGCTATTCTGTATATCATCTGCAGAAAGTCTTGAGAAACAGAATTCAATGTTGCATCTTGAGAGCATCGCCAGAAACAATAACTTAAAATTTGAAGCATGTGTGACATCATGTACTTGTGAAAAAACAGTAGCTGTGTCTATGGGTACATGTTTGTGTACTTGTTAGTGCATAACAGCCAGGATCATGTTTGTGTGCTTTTCTATGTGCTAATGTGTTTGTGAGGAAACCCCTATCAGTTCTGCAGTGAGTGTGTGACACACCTAAACCCTGAGATCTAACACACCTCCCCACTCCCAGATCCCCGCCTCAAAACAGCCCCCAGCCGACCTCCTCCTTCTCCTGTTTCCATATTTCCATTCCTCAATCTCCAAGACCATTACATTTTCCACTGTCGTGTCTCCCTCTGGCATGAGAAAAATGAACAACCTTCAGTATCCAAGCTTTGTAACAGATCCCATCTCGCCCTTGCTATTGCCAAAAGCAATCAGAGTACCTTTGTTTTAGTCCTTAATGACTATATTGTTCAGAGCTGCTCCTCATGGTGATGAGTAATGTTCCTCACTTCCATTGTCCTGAACACACAGACACACACACACACGTACGTACGTGCGTGTGCACACACACACACAGACACACACACACACAGACACACACACGCACGTACGTGCGTGTGCACACACACACACAGACACACACACACACAGACACACACACACACAGACACACACACACACACACATGCACACACACTGGCTAACATTGAAGGGGAGGAGAGACCTTCAGGCTTTTCCTGACAGGAACAAGGTGAGCCCACGGTTCTGCAGGCCAACACACGCCCTCAGATCTCACTCTTTACCCAATTCTGTATCAGTTGGAATACTTAATGAATGAACAGAGGTAATTGGGATACATTTACCTTCATTTTCATTACAGGTCGAGGCAACACCTTCCATTAATGTAACATTACCTACCATGTAACTTAACTCCACTTCCACCATTTTAGTTACATACATAGGAACTTTTATGTAGTTACAAAAATCACTCAGCTCCAGGTTGAGTTTTCTCATGTTTGACTCACACAAGGTGTCCCTGTCCATTCTTGATTAACAAAGTGACATGTATTTGCCCTCCAAAAAGCACCTCAAACTGCCTGACACGGGACCAGGCCAGACGAGTGCTCCAGGACCATATAAACACATGCTTTTGGTCCCCTTTTGTTGTCATTTCCTCCATTCCAGCCCTTCCTTTTCCCCTCCCTCCCGCCCCCCTGTACTCTTCTCTTCAGGCCCGCTCCCTCTCCTCACATTCCTGCCTCGGAAGCCCCTCTTCCCGTGTGTGTGTGTTCCGCTGGAGTGTACAATGCACCGGCTTGTTAATGGAAAACTAACTTTTTGGGGTTTCCATCACGGCAGTATTGTAAGCCACAGCAGTGCTAGGTCATGTGGGTCTCCAGCCAATAGATAAATATAAAAATACAGCACACATGCATTATGCTGTGAATGTGTATTGTTTCTCTCAACTCTCCACAGCAGATGCAGACCAGCCATTTATTAACAATGACGTCAAACTCCTCCATTAAACTATACTCAAACTCCAGAATGTATTGTGTTCATTCATCAGATGGTATTATCGAACACAATGTACAGTGGGGGGATTTGAACCTGAGACTTTGTGATCTACAGTCAAACACTCTAACCACTGAGCGACAGTATGCCTTCCCTATATTTTCTCAACTCATTTGAAATTGTGACTCCTTGTTCTCCTTGTCTTCTGTCTAACCAGCTGTCTTCTGCTGTACCATTCCTATCTGCCTGGGAGACCACTTCAAAGACAAGGAACTCAAAGGTTATTGCACTCACATTATGGCCTTCTTTGGGACTTGGCGTAATGGAGAAAAGTGTGTGTCTATGGAAAAGAGTTTGACAGGAAGAAAGGCATTCACCTTGGGTTGAATGATATCCTGACCCCCTCCTACTTTAATGGGACATTGTTCTCCAAGAGGCTACCGACTGAAAGACAGGAAGGTAAACTTGAACATACCCGGCCATGGAAAGCTTAGATTGTAGATTTTAGTTACGCTCAGGACTGGAGACTGGAGGTGAGTGAATAGTAAGTGTCTTAACAGTTAAATGTTTTTTGCTCAAGCTTTGGGACAATTTGCTCAAGCCTTATATTTGCAAGCATTTGAAATTGCAAATGAGACACTCTATTGCAAAACGCTTTTGTACCAAAGTTATGTGCGCTGGAGTGTTGGGAGTAGTCCATGATTTATGCTTCATTATGAAATGGGGCCTTAATCGCATAATGCTCCTACTTGGTGTTGATTAGATATGTGGGAGTGTGTGTGTGTGTGTGTGTGCCTGAAGGTCTATCCTCCCCTTTACAGCCAGCAAATGAGTGAGTGAGTGTGTTTGTGTGTGTGTATATCTTAGTAGGGGTCTGTGCATAGTTATTTCAGACCTCCCCTCCTGTGCTGCAGATTCCACTGGTCAATGCTGCGTTCCAGTCACACTGACACACACAATTACACACTCACACACACAACACACACAGAGGCAACCCAAACACCCCTCTGTTGTCTATAGCAACACAACCACTGAGAAACTCCCTTTTATGTATTCTGAGATGTTCTGGCTGGAGGGCAGTTTGTTTTACTTCATTTGTTTTTCTCCCTTTCTGTACTTCATTCTGTTTTTTATTTGCATCCTTAGTTTTCATTTTGTTTCTCTTTGCTTAGACTTAACATCGTTTTGGGTCTTAAGGACCCCTTGAAAAGTAGACAATTCATAAATAAATACAGATGATATCAAGTAATATATTGTCTTTCTTTCTTTCCTTCCGCCCCTGTTAGATCCTCACTTAGTCCCTTCCTCTTTCTCTCTCTGTTCCTTCTCTTAGTCATGGAGAGAGTGCTTCACTAGTTCTCTGAGTCATGGCTGGTGGAAAAGTCATCTGTCTGAGAGGTGTTTACAGTGTGGTGCTAGACTCCCCTCTCAGAGTGCCTACACCACCCACTACGATTCTGTGTGTGCCCACTATACCTACACCATATCCAGTTATCTGCACTACAGTACCATGCGAAATTAAACATTCCCTTTAAGTTGTCCTATTTCAAGTTAGCTTTATAGTATGAGATTTGACTTCACTGACACTGGCAAGCAAATATAGTTTCTGTGTTACATTTTGCTCTCCTGTTTTGTCATTTTCGTTGTCATGTTGCTCTGGGCTAGTGGGTTTGGGGGTAGGCAAAAAGGCTCACATGCTGAGATCAGCTGGCTGGTGACCCATGCAGTCAGCACAAATCAGACTATCCTCTCTCCAGCTTCTAACAGATTTTTTGGCCTTGTATTTGCAGTGCGCTTGTCCTGCAGTTGTCATTCGTAGTAGCGGTAGTAGTTTTGGTAGATTGGTAGCCATAGTGGTGATTATAGAGATAATCTACACAATCCTAATTAAAGTACAGCATTCTGTTTAGGTTCATCATCAGAAAACAGAAATCCATACATTACAATTACTGTTACGGTTATCGGCACCCTTCTCACTGTGTTGCATCTATTAGGACCACCGTACTAACAGCCTTTTACTGTCCATGAGTCTTCACTTCAGATTTTCCACTCCTAAAGGGAAAAAGTCATTTCACATTTACAAACAGGCATGTGTCAAAGGGACCTCATTTGACCGTGGCGGGGGCCTCAAGTTGGAGGCTGAGGAGCAGCGCACCATGGAAGCTTTCCGCCCCTGCCCACAGTACAGCCACTCATCATGGTCATGTGTACAGCTCTTTCACATCTGTCTCCACTAGGTCAGAGAGGAATCCCTCTCTCTCCTACCACCAACACTTTCCTCTCTGTTTTCCTGTTCGAGACCCACCCTGTGAACTCCTGCTGGAGGCGTAGACACACACACACACACATACACACACTAAGGGGATTTTCCAGTATATACTGCAGAGAGGAAACCCGGGGAATCCTCATGACATAACATCGGATGCCAAGACAACATGGAGAAGAAGTAATTTGTAACAAATGGGTTTGTTTTTGCAGCTTTGAAGTAAGCCATTTATTACAGTCACTAAGGAATACATTTGTATTCTTCAAAGGCTTTGAAGGATTGTAGTTAACATGCATTTTACATAACTGCCTTCTTTAGCATTATTTTCAGGCCTTCTATTTTTATACAAAAAAAAGCAAATAGATAGGACTTGAAAAATGAATCCTCCAGCGACTGGACATGTCAGAATGAATTGCACCACACACACCACAGAAACTCCCTGACTGTACAACTCAAAAAGCTAGATGGCCTTGAGTTAATGTAATCCCCAAAACCCTGTAATGGAACACACCACAATGCAAGTTATATTAACTTCTACATTCTGATCTTGGGTCCGCTTTGTATTTACTCTATAACAGTTCAGGGTTCAGCTGTGAAATCAGTTTGCAAAGTAACTTTTACAAAGAGGGCACTGAGTGATAGTGTGATAGATTTGTAGGTATCTGCTGCCATGCCCAGTCAAGGGTGGAAAGGGGCCAGTGTGTGTGTGACTCATGTGAGAGACATGGGAAAGACTGTGATGGGCAAATACAGATGGACTCTTGGGAAAACGGCTGCTCCTTTTTTCCATTTTGTATTTTCCTAGCCCTTTAATCATGAATCTAGGACACATGGAGAGAAAGAAGGAGAGAGGGAGAGAGAGATAGAAAGAGAGACAGAGAGAGAGAGAAAGAAAGAGAGAGAGAGCGATTAACGGACAGAGAGCGAGAGAGAGAAATCTTGCTATATAAAGTTATGGCATGCCGCAGGTCCCTTTGGGGAGAACAGAGAGTGATGAATCACCAGGCCTGCTGCTGTTGCTGTTCAAACACTGGAACAGAGAGCAGACCCAGAGATCCCATCTCTTCTCTTCACTCTCTCATTACTGAGGGTGGTCACCAGGAAGAACTTCAACTGCAGGAAGCTTCCACGGAGATGGAGTGCACTTGCACTGCTCCTTGCTCCTTTCATGATGAGAGAAGTTTTCTTTTTTTACTTGTTTCCTTTGGGAGGAGTTCATACTCACTCCCACTCCTCTTTGGGATGGGTGCCCTTTCACAGCCCCGCACGGACACTCCCTGACTGCACTCCCCTTGTATCGGGAGCACACTTGTAGAAAGAGAGCTGCATCGGTGCACTTTCACTGACCTTCCCAAGACTCGTACTGGTATGTCCTGATGATGTTTACGCAGTAAACTCCATTGTCACTTGCCATGGCATTAGAGCAACCCAGTCTATACATGCCATTGGAGCAACCAGGGCTTCCTAAAGAGTTACCTTGGATACCAGCAGCTCTGTGTCAAGCACCCTGTCTTGGTTTCTAACCTGTTTTCACATACTCCAGCTGACACTGCAAGATACAGCATGCTATTGTAATGAAGACTAACTGGAGGTTGTTTTCCTGCATACTTTTGTCCATGCTCCTATCAAACACATGTACATTCATGCATAAACACACACACACACACACACACGTGAAGAGGAGCACACACACACTCACAAAAACAAGTACACACATACGCCTCTGTGATGAGTAAATGCAGAAACCTATCATTAATTATTCTCTGTAATCCCTCTGACATCTGTGAGGTTTCCATTAGATTCCCATTTCTTTCTGCTAATAGAGAGACCAAGCCAGCCATTCAGTTCTATGGGTACAGAATAATATTCAATTGGTATGTAGTCCATTTAAAGCTGTGATATAAGTACTCTGTAATTTCATGTTCTATTCTCAAAACAGTCCAAATTCAAACCTTTGCCAGTCTTTGGCAGAGTAACTGCACACATTATTATGGGATACCCAGAGCTTGGCACTACTGGCTCCATTCTCTCTCCCCAGCCACAGTTTATGTACAATTCCGCACGCTTGGCTAATAGGGACTCAGAGTGGGATGACAGTGGCCGTTGCCATGGCTGCCCTGTGTTACTCTTTCCAATAACAACTGAGGGAGATTTGTGTTTATAGGGAGATTTATGATCCTTGTAGAGAAGTGGCTTCTTCCTCTAACACAGCACCTTTCTTCCTTTGTGTAGCTAAGACACAGCATCTAAGTTTAAATTGGTATATCAGAGTTTAGTAAAAGGTAGTACAGGCATAAATAATTTTTTGCATAAATAGAAGTTTCAGTTTAGATTTTATTGCAGTTAAATATTTGGATCCTGCAACTCTATATCCAAAAACCTTACCAGGAGAACAGTAGATATTCTACAGACATACACAATAAAGTGTCAGTTTATAATAAAACTGCACTTTATCTTACTATGTCCTTAATTACATTATGAAGTGCTCAAACTTATGATGAGTCACCATGGCATGTCCAATGCATGGCATTAAGTTAAATTACAGCTTATTTGAGCTTTCACAAAGAACTTGTGTTCTTAAAAAACAACATCCAAAAGAACATCAAATATAAAATCATATGATGTTGTTACTATCTTTTGTGGCCAAGGCGAGGAGTCCTTGGGCTGTGACTCACAGAAGGGTTGTGCTGGGTCCGTGTTTGTCCTGCAGCTACTGGGGCTGTAGTTACCAATCTCACTTGCTAACAATCTGTCCTCTGATAACAGTGTCCTCAATTAACATTGTACATAAAGTATCCCGATTTAAAATTTAAGAAATATACTTTATACAGCATTAATGGTGATAACTGTAGAACAGTCTGTAAGTAAGGTACTGTACTGCCCTAACTACTATATTCAGCTAACTTGGCCATCTTGCTGTTTAAGCCTAGTAAACCACCCAACATCTCACAGTTACAACAGAATCACATACTGTTTGTTGTTCGTTCTTACATTGAACTAAAGTAGGTGTTGTTTTTTTCAACTCAAACAAAACACAACTATAATGTTATGGGCGTCAAGCCACAAAGCTTTGGATTTCCTTGGACAACAAGACCATCATGGACACTATGATCCAAACCAAACAGGAACCAAACAGGAACATGGTCTTCTAAAGGGCTTTTCCTTCTCACAATCAAACAAGTATGCAATACTTCCTATTTTTAGAACTTGGCCCCTCTCTCTCTCTTCTCTCTTTCTTTTTTCTTTCTGTCTTTCTATGGAAAGGGTAGTTGCCTCTAGACCAGAAGTCTCCTATACTTGCCTTTGATTATGTTATGTTACCCGCCAATTTGAATATTTTTTAGGCCAATGCTTTTAAGGAGAAGTAAGCAACTTTGAGTCAGCAAAATATTTATTTACAAATGCTTCATGACATGGCTGTCAGAGTAGCGTACCTGGTTTTAGTGCTGTTTATCTTTCCCATGTGTCTGTTTGCTATTTATTGTAACATACTGATGAACATGAGCATATATGAAGCCCTCTGTGACATTGCTTGTAAAAAAAGGCTATACAAATTCATTGTATCTGTATATTTGTATAGTGTTTTTTGCATTGAATGATAGGCCCCTGTTTAACTGAGACCTTGGCCTTCCTAAAATAAAATGAAGGAAACATGTAACTGATAGGATAGGCTTGCTATTCACTGTCTCCAAATTTCTATGAAGAAACTAGTAGCTTACTAAATGTTCAACAGTCTGGCTTCTTAGTGAGATGGAGGAACCAGAGCATTCCTCCTAGTTTGCCCATATAAGGTCCTCTAGACCTCAGAGTCTTGAATTAATTTAGCTCTTCATACAGTTTACTGTCAACATTGTGGGTTTTAGATTTGTGCTGTTCTCAGGCAGAATGCCCAATACAAATCAATCATTTGGGTTGTCTATATCAAGATAAAATCACATTATGAATTGAGAAATGTTCTAGTTTAGTAATGAAAGGAACGCAAAACCCAACTACATATGACTCATTTGGTGTGTATGCAAGCGTAGGTAAGGATACAATTAAATAGCTGCTTGAAAGTCCTTGTCAAGAAACATTTATAAAACATTTTGAGTGAGAATGTGTTGGTGTGCACATTCATACACAGTGTGTGCCTGATGTTCATTTGTGTGACAGGGTGTCAGAGAGATGGAGGAGGTAAGATATTGGATAGGCAGAGGCCCTGTGGCTTGGGGCAGGGAGAGAAGGGGCCAGATGTTTCAGGGAGGATGGAGCATCAGGTACTATAGTAATTCCATTAAAGGGAGTCTGACGAGAGGAACATATTAGGTGGTACAGTACCAGAAGGAGGTAGAAGAGTGGTACCAGAGGTAGGAGTATAATGGGTGGGGGTGGAGAGGTACAGCAAAGCAGGAGAAATGCCGATGGTATGAATCAGCTGTCTAAATATGTGCAACCAAACCCCACACCCTCATACCCTGCCTGTACAAAGAGGATAGACCTCTTCTTCAGTCCTCCCCCCCCCCCCCCATGTCTATCTGGCACACTGGTCTGCACTATCACATTCTGTCGCTCTTTGTTTCCTCCCTCTCTCTCTCTCTCTCTCTCTCTCTCTCTCTCTCTCTCTCTCTCTCTCTCCATCTCTCTCTCGCTTACTCTCTTACTCTCTCTCTCTCTCTCTCTCTCTCTCTCTCTCTCTCTCTCTCTCTCTCTCTCTCTCTCTCTCTCTCTCTCTCTCTCTCTCTCTCTCTCTCTCTCTCTCTCCATCTCTCTCTCGCTTACTCTCTCTCTCTCTCTCTCTCTCTCTCTCTCTCTCTCTCTCTCTCTCTCTCTCTCTCTCTCTCTCTCTCTCTCTCTCTCTCTCTCTCTCTCTCTCTCTCTCTCTCTCTCTCTCTCTCTCTCCATCTCTCTCTCGCTTACTCTCTCTCTCTCTGTCCCTCACATGGTGCTGCCACATTCCAGTTCCAGGTCTCTAAGTGCTACAAGCCCAATTCCTGGCCTCCTTCAGAGGGGCCAACAGTCCCACAGACATACTGTCAGCTGTCCATGACTATCCTGACATCAGAGGGACTAAGAAGTGTCATACAGGACATGGCGAAATACACACACAGAGACACACCCATGGGAGGACAGCTGTTGCTGTTAACAAAGTGAGGGAGATGTTACTCTCACTTAATTTACTGACAGAGCTTAAAGTATGTTCATCCTCCCAATGGTCTGCAACATATTTTAGCCAACCCTTGATTAGCTTATCTCAGCAGCACACCACTGACTTTTCCTCAACGTTTTTGATTAATTGTAACGCCAGCATTCCGCTCCCTCCAGCACATTCAGAGGCTGTAGGGCCTTCAGGGGTACCACACCTGGGGAGAACTAAGGCCTCCTGAAGAGATGGGGCGGTGACTGCCGGGTCAACAGTCACTTGTTCAGTGAAGATAAACACCCTACAGCCTGCTGACTACAAAGCTCTCCAGCTGTATATTCTCCATGCAACAGTGGATGTCAGTGAGTTGCTATGTGTTTTTTCTAACAGCGGAGGGCTGAGGAAAGGTGTTTTCTATTAACATGGATAGGAGTCCGATTATCTTTTCAGAATACAGATCATTCAGAAAGAGTTGAGTCATTCTAAAGGAGACGGAAATTCAGACAGAATGTTGGAACAAAGACAAAAACCAGAAAATACTTTCATTCACTTTCGTCTGATGGGAATTTACACCGGCTTCACACCTGATGTTGTGTATGAGGTTGTGTTTCCCTATAACATTCTCTGTGTCACTTTGACCCAAGAAGCACACAAACAGTGGTACCACTGGTACGCATAGTGCCATCCACTGGCTAGAATGCATAAACAAACTCCAAGAACCACGCCCGCAACACCATCTGACTAATTTGACAACCTGACGACAACTACCATGGATTTTAGATTTGAAAGTTCCCCTTCTTGACTGTGTTTGTTAATAAGGTACGATTTCCACCAACAGCTGGTACTGTCTGGTAACTGGGAAGCAATAAATACTTCACCAGTGCTGTACTCCCTTCCATGCAAGTGGCATTCTTGAAAAGGAAGGTATTTATGTGTCCAAAATTTGCCCAATGTAGCAAAAACAGTGTGACAGTTTATAGGGGGTCTGCCAGTGGAATTTTCTACAGTTGAGATGTTGAAAGAATTTGACCTTGGTGCCTACAAACAGTGCCCTCACTTAACAGATAACATTGTGCTTGTGTTTTTAATTAAGATGAATAAGATGGTACGTCATCACTAGCAGATTTAAACAAAGCTGATGTTTTGAGTTAGAGAGATAGGCATTTCATAGGGAATTTCTCCTCTTGCCTCAGGGCCTGAAATGTTGGCTCATTGGGAATTTGACTCGGAATACATGGAACTTTGGCTTTTCAATCTAATCTGTTTTTAATTAAACTACTGATTTATGATGTTTCAGATCGAGAGATACTACAATCAACAAATTATCACACTCCCTTAAAAGTGATGACTGACTGCCACCAATTAGAACTCAGTGTTCCACGCAGACTGACAGGTTCATCTGTGGAGAATTGTATGTGCTAATTCGCCAGTATAACTCTCGAGTTTTTGTTTATGGTGTGTGTGTGTGGGTGTGAACATGGAGGTAAGGTGGGAGGGACAATAATATGTATTCTGAATATACTATATTGTTTTTGAGTGAGTGAGCAATGTGTGGTAGGTAGCTGTTGTATTTATACTTGTATGTGTAAGTGTATGTGTGTGTGTGTGTGTGTGTGTGTGTGTGTGTGTGTGTGTGTGTGTGTGTGTGTGTGTGTGTGTGTGCTTGCGTGCATGTTTACTGGATACATATAATGTGTGACCATTTGTTACTAGTGTCTGAAAAGTGAATTACTTTAGGTGAGAGAGAGAGAGAGAGAGAGAGAGAGAGAGAGAGAGAGAGAGAGAGAGAGAGAGAGAGAGAGAGAGAGAGAGAGAGAGAGAGAGAGAGAGGGAGGGAGGGAGGGAGAGAGCGAGAGAGAGGGAGGGAGGGAGGGAGGGAGAGGGAGAGAGAGAGAGAGAGAGAGAGAGAGAGAGAGAGAGAGAGAGAGAGAGAGAGAGAGAGAGAGAGAGAGAGAGAGAGAGAGAGAGAGAGAGAGAGAGAGAGAGAGAGAGAGAGAGAGAGAGAGAGAGAGAGAGAGAGAGAGAGAGAGAGAGAGAGAGAGAGAGAGAGAGAATGAAAGAGAGGAAAAGAGAGAATGGGGGCTGCATTAGTAAGCAATGCTTAAGTCAGGGGTGGAAACTCTGAATGTTCCCGCGCCACTGTGCAAAGCTGCAAGCTATTACACATTACGCCACAGCAAGGCTAAAAAAAGATCCGCGCAGGGCTCCCCAACTCCCTAAAACTACAGACTGTCTTTTGAAATGAAACATCTGCCATTCAAACTCTCCTTTACACTGTCTTTCCCTCCTCTTTCCCTTCCACGTCCCCATATGAACAGCCACCCCTACATCTTAAAGCACACTTTTAAGGCTGCTCAGGGTATTTTCCATCCTTTTTTTTTTTTAAGGAAAACTTAGATGACCTTTTTATGGATTCCTTATGCCTATAGAAGTTAGCTGAGTCCACATGTGGACTTATGTATTTTTAACTCAGCATGGAGTACTATAGGATCAAAGGTATGACTAAGTTCCCTGCAGTGGACACGGGACTGGCTACAGTTCAACTAGGTGTGGCACAAGGGGCTGGTGTGGTGCCTGCATTGATTTACAGTGTACTTAAACACTCCTGTATTCTAACAGTAATAGCTTCTAAATAAGTACAGTATATAAATGCTGTATATATTGTGTGAATTTAAGAAGTATATTTATACTGTTTGTACAAATTATTATAGATCTACAAGTTATACAAAATAAGTTAAATTATACCATGAAGACAAACAGAAGTTAAAAACATCAAAGTGTTAAGTGTCAGTTTAAGTGGCATGTATTTTTCCTGGACCAGTTTGATAGCACAGGCTGTCAGTTGGGTAAGAGCCAAGCAATACCTTGAGGGGAGCCACTCCCCAAACTCCTCTGTTTTCACTGAGAGCCAAGAGGTGTTTGTGTCTACATTTTGAACAATGAATAATATTAGCATCTTCAATAAGACCACTTTCTTTCCTGTGCCCCACCGCACCCCACCCCCCAGCACCATGATAGTGTTTTGTCATTGTCAAATGGGCATGCTTATATTCCCCAATACACACCTGTATGCATGTGTGCACTCAGACACACATCCACACACTAACCCCACCACCACAACCACCTCCACTACTTCCGCAAACCCTCACCTGATAAATCATGACTTTGAAGTTGCGTCTCTTCAGCAGCTCGTTCTCGTTGCTCTCCAGCTTCTTGATCTGACCTCCCTGCTTCTCCAGGTTGGCTCGAACCGTCTTGACGTTGACGCTCACTTTGCGCACCTTTTCCAACATCTTGTTGACACTGTTGGAAGTCGTGCTGTGGCTCTTGGCCAGCTTGGTGAGCTCGCCCTGGATGCCCGTGACAGAGCGTTCCATTTCTTGCTGTCTCGCCTCAAGCCCACTCTGGGTCTGCTGGATCTGGTCCACCGCCCCAATGATCTTGTCCAAAAGGGCCAGAACCATCACCCCGTTCACCTGGGAGTCCATTTTGTCGTCTTTCTCTTCTTCAGCATCCCCCTCAGTGCCGAGGGTCAACTGCTCCTTTCTGACAGCGGCTTCGTCTTCGTCATCAGAAGGTGGCAGGTTGACCTCGTCGTCGGAGATCTCAGTGAGGGTTTGCTGCTCCAGGTGAACACTTGAGCTTTCAATGACTTCCATGGTTCCTTCTCAGTTACTTTTAAGAATTAGAGTTGTAATATTCACAAACACACACAGATGACGTTTGCCAAAAAATTATATTTGTTTTCTCTGTCTTTTGAAAGTTCTTAACACCTGATATCACCCTCTCTTCACGTCTAACCTTCTCTGGTCGTCTTCACTTTTCTCTGCTCCTCAAGCTTTCTCTTTCAAACAAACATTCACTCTGCGTTTCTTTCCTTATTTCTCTCTCTCTCCCCCTCTTGTTCTATCCCTGGGTGTGGGCCAGTGTTCAGGGAAAGCAGAGCAGGTCTGGAAGTTACCACATGAGCGCCGGGACACGAATGCCACACTTCCCAGAGAAACCCTCCAGTCAAAACTAGAGCCAGCAGCTTTTTTCCTCTCCAGCCCTCTTTTGCCATGGACCCTCCCTTTCCCCTCCCTGTTCCCTCCCACTATCAGTGCAAGCCTGCCCACCCACAGGGTAACACCCCCCCCCCCCCCTCTCCACAAATCCAGAGAGCCCACTTTTCTACGCAACATGTTTGGAAAAGTTACAGCGAATGTGTAGAGAGCAACAGTGCCTGTCAAATACAAGCTCAAGCGCAACAAGCGGTGGACTGTCTAAGAAGAGCTAGAGAAGTATTTTTTTTCCATTCACTTTTCCTTATCCCTAGAATGCAAATGCATTGTAAAACAAATCTCATAAAATACTGAGATGAGGTGGGGAAAAAAGTTTTCAGTAAACTATGTTTCATTTATGTCAATATTTGGGTCTTGAATAAAGCTCTCAGCTAGGGTTTATGACTCCAACAAGAACAAGGTCCAGGGAATTTGATCACCTGTCTCCACTGACCCCATTTCTCAAATTATTCTTCTTTGCATATTATAAATCCAGTAAAAGCATTGATCAATTCGTCTAATAATATCATAACATCTTTATGAAAACATTCTTAACATTTTCATTAATAGGCCTGTACGGTATTTTGCTTTTGAAGACCCACTGCAAGTAAGACAGGTCAAAAGCGACTTTCTGAAAGACTAGGATTTGCAATGTTTTGACCATTAGAAAATGAATTTTGATTATATTTATTGCAATAATAACATCCCAACATATACTATCAGCATTCAATAAATCTGACATAAGACGAGTAACGTGAGACTTTTATGCTGTAGGTTATGTTTTTTCAGTTATTCCTAAAAACATTTACAGATATAGGCTACGTACGCTTTGCTCTGTGATAAGCAGAGAGCCATGGTTAAGCTGGTACTCACTACTCCCCATCACGCAGCATCCTCCTCCTCCCCACGAACACTACAGATTTGCGTGACATCACATTCATTCGTGGGAAGAACGAGAGGAAGGCTTCGACCGACGTGGGGAGATATAGAAGGCCTTCCAACGGTAAGACACAAAACACTCAATTGAAAATGTCTAATTTAATTTAGAATCTAACATTGTGTCAAATCATTATCTGCATTTTTTTAATCAAATGTGTTAGGCTACCTAGGTCTATATCTTGCGAATATTCCTCCAATTGCCGAATATACGACAATAAGGTTTAGCTGTCTTTTCTATAGGCTATTTCTTTTCATTGGAAATAAAAACATACTACAATATATATCAGTGCAATTATGCATAGCCTATCTGTTAACACCTACAGTTGCATACGACCGAAGAAATGTCATTTATCATGATATTTCAAAAGCATTTTATTCTCCCGCAGTCATATTCACGATCATTTTACATTTAGCCTACTCAATGTTCACTCACATTTAAATATTGATGTAGTACAAAATAAATATAGGCTCGTGAGGACTGGAAATATGGGTCTACAGTATGTATTATTAGCAGGCAGGCTCTGTATTAGAGAGCGCTGAGAGATGCTCTGCACCGCCCACTCAGCCATTCCAGATGGTACAGCTACACCAGCATCGTCATGGCGTCCTTGAGAAACGAAGGACATTGCAGCAACAGGCCATGCACGTTAGCCTGAACGATTCTGCGAAACAGCGCGTGTTATTGGTTACAGTCCCAAATAACGTATTACAGTCATTGGGGACTATCAAACTGAATATGCCAATATTATGTGAATATAGGAATGGTTTTATTTATCCTATAGGCCTACTTAATTCCTAATACCGTATAGGTCATAGTCTATGTTTCATATTAATAGGCTGTAGTGTAGACAACGTTTGGCACCACATTTTTTGTTAAACTATTTAAACATGATTGCTGTAATGAGCCTTGCTGTTTTCTCTTATTTCCTTGTTTAGACCATCATACAGCCACACATACTCCTCTCGAATGACATTATCAGTTTAAACTAAGCCAACTGTACTGGTACATAATATTTTTTTAAAAATTATGATTTGTTGATGATAATGTAACTATTTTGTTTCCTAATAGGTGTTGGTGAGAGTTTTAACCATTCACTGGATCTAATAGTGTGAGGTCACAATGGGGGAACTGTTCAGGAGTGAGGAGATGACCCTGGCCCAGCTCTTCCTCCAGTCTGAGGCAGCATATTGCTGTGTCAGTGAGCTGGGGGAACTGGGAATGGTTCAGTTCAGGGATGTAAGTACAGCATAGATGGAAATGCTAATCTGTTAAAATTCCTCCATCCTTACTCTGATACAGTATATTTGTGATAATGCTTATTTTTTTAATTATTATTCAGCTCAATCCAGATGTAAATGTGTTTCAACGGAAGTTTGTGAATGAAGTTCGGAGGTGTGAAGAGATGGACAGGAAGCTGAGTAAGTAATTAAAGTTCACTTATGATAAGATATAGATTCAGCATTGCGTAGTACATACTGTCCTACTTGTTACACATATCACAATGTATTATACAGCTAAAATATACGTATATGAATATAAAGATACAATTACACAACAAAAGACAGCACACGGCTTCAGCAGCATGGGTTTTTCCAAACACAACTGTCACTACTTAATGATGTTATGTCTGCAGGGTTTGTTGAGAAGGAGATCAAAAAGGCCAGCATTCCAACTGTGGACACTGGAGAAAACCCTGAGGTCCCTTTCCCGCGGGACATGATTGACTTGGAGGTACCAGCAACATACTCAGAGTTGGGACTTTAGTCTGTGCTTGGCCATAAGTTACAGTTCACAAAATAGTTTAAATGTCTATATTTACGTAGCAGTCACACAGGGATTTCTCACCCTTGCTAAACCAGTGCATGCACATTAAAGGGTGAAGGTAAGGGTAAATGATAGGAGTCTTCCTCTTACCAATACAGAGTTATCAGTGGACATTCCCTTTTGTTTGACAGGCCACGTTTGAGAAGCTGGAGAACGAGCTGAAGGAGATCAACACCAACCAGGAAGCTCTAAAGAAGAACTTCCTGGAGCTGACGGAGCTAAAACACATCCTGCGGCGAACCCAGCAGTTCTTTGATGAGGTAAAACACCACCTCTGTTCCCAAACACCACACCTGCCCCAAAATCTCTTATTTCACTCTTCCTGTAATTATTCCTCCATCTCTAACTGTCATCCCTGCCTCCCTGTTTAGATCAATCTTTCCCCATCCCATTAACCATTATCTGCCCCTCCGATCCCACAGTTATTTTCGTTACCATTACGGTTTTGAGTTTCACCATGTATACTCATCAAACTGAAACGATAATCAATCTTAACAGATGGAGGATCCCAATCTGTTGGAGGAGTCGTCCTCCCTGATGGAGGGCAGTGAGGGGGGGCGGGGGGCTCCTCTCAGACTGGGGTGAGTCACTCGACGCCATGCACTGTTCACCACATACGAACATACTGTAGATAGGTAGGAACTCAATTAATTCCTGAGGAGAAATGGTTCCCTAACAACACGCTATAGAACTAGGTACATACTGAACTTGTGTCGTCAATGCCCTTTTCACCTCATTGATCTACAATGGAATTTTGATTGAGTTCATAGTGTCTGACAGAGAACTGTATTGATCGCTTACAATGGTGTTCGTGGGAACACACATTGGCTTCCATGACCCGGCATGTTAGATCGCAAGCTGTAGAGGATGTAATATAACAGCATTGAAAAAATAGACCACTCAATAGGAATCTTTCCTTCTTAACTTCATGCCTGGAAATTGTCAATGATTGGCATGATGGCATCTGTATTGTCTTTTTTGAATAACTGTTCATCGAACTGGGACACATACAAACACACACACAGAGACAGACTACATACATTGTCGATTGTGCCCGAAATAAAATGTGGGGAAATTCAACAGACAAAATGTGCTGATTATGGACAGGAACATTGATAAGTGGTCTTGGCTTTTCAGGTTTGTTGCCGGGGTGATCAGCCGTGAGAGGATCCCCACCTTTGAGAGGATGCTGTGGAGGGTGTGTCGGGGAAATGTCTTTTTACGTCAGGCAGAAATTGAAGACCCCCTCGAGGATCCCGCTACGGTCTGTGAAAGTCCAGATGATACGTTATTTTAGTCTAATGGCAATCAGGTTCAAGTGTCCCTGTGTTGTCCATATTGCAGTTTCTCATTTAACTTTCATGTCTCACAGGGTGATCAGGTGCACAAGTCTGTCTTCATCATCTTCTTCCAAGGTGACCAGTTGAAGAACAGGGTCAAGAAGATCTGTGAAGGGTATTTGACCTTGTACCTCCTTTACTTTTATATTAAATTGATCATACACTACTGAATATGATTGTGTGCAATTGATACCGTTACAGGGAGTTGTTTTGTGAGAAAAAGGGCAAGCTTGATTACTAAATTAGTAATGGTTTGGATAGATTATATTTTTGTTGGGACTATTTGTTATTTTATTAATTAGAAAGGGTGTGGAATATGTCTTTTATAATTATATTTTTGAGTCCATATTAACAATCAAGGCCAATGAGAATGCAGTACATGGACGATAAGTCATTTGTTTGCTCCAGGTTCCGTGCCTCTCTCTACCCCTGCCCTGAGACGCCCCAGGAGAGAAAGGAGATGTTAGCTGGTGTAAACACTCGTATCGATGATCTCCAAATGGTGTGTACTGTACCTCTTCATTGCATTCACCCTAACCTATCTTCATTGATGAAAGAGGGACCATCATTTTTTACTAATCTGAAGTATGTATTGTTGTTGCCAGTTAGGGAGGTGGTGCTCTTGGAACTGAGCCGATTGTTCCCGTCATACTGCCTTGCTTAATACAGTTCTCTGCCTTCACACATCATTATTTTAAAAGGGGGTGCTTTGTGTGGTTGGAAATACCGTTGATACAAACAGTATTTAATGCTTATGAACAAAAACATATAAAATTGATTTTTGTTGATGATAGACAGTTACAAAATGCATGTTCACAGCATACATCACTTTACAACCCTTCTCCAGCCCACTGAGCCATCATGCTGCCTCACCCTCTCTGCAGGTGCTGAACCAAACAGAGGACCACAGGCAGAGGGTCCTGCAGGCAGCCTCCAAAACCATGAGGGTGTGGTTCATCAAGGTCAGGAAGATGAAGGCCATCTACCACACCCTTAACCTCTGCAACATTGACGTCACCCAGAAGTGTCTGATTGCTGAGGTGTGGTGCCCTGTCTCCGACCTGGATTCCATTCAGTTTGCTCTACGCAGAGGCACGGTAAGTCTTCCTGAACACAGGAAGGAAAGAATAACCTCAGACAGCACTTCCTGTTATTGTTTGTGTTATTTTGGTGAAGCGATTGGCCCATAACTAAATAAAATAACTTTGTTATGGCAGTAGCATTATATTCTTCTTAATGAATATTACATTCTCTTGATGCTTTTTGGACATACAGTATACCCAGGTATCCCAGCTCAAGATAAATCTAATCTCAACTTCTGTCCCATGTCAGTTCCCATGAATCTCTTCATCCCCTGCCAATTTAAAAGAATGACTGAAACTGGCCAACAGCCTATCAGGCACACTCAGCACTCCTTCACATAATGTTCCCATGCCTAAACAGTTATACCAATCTGGCAATCTGCTGCAATCCAAGCTATGACGCAGGGATGTTGATTTACGCCATTTTATGTACAAGCGTCTGACGCTAGCTTAAGGCTTGCAGAAATAATAGGAATAGGTAAACACTGAAGTAATGCTAGTACATAGCCAAAAACAAGGATATGTTCAGTGTTAGTTTGAAAAGCTGGCCCTGAATCTATTTCTGTTATTTTCACAACTCAGACTTTCAGGAAAGTTTTCACCAACCAATTTTGCCCATCATCCCTTTGGACTTTCCTTTACTACACAATAAGAAACATGATAGTCTATAAATGACATTTCAATACGGGCTCTATAGGGTTATATTTTTATCGATGTGTGAGTGAAGTGAAGGATTACTTGTTTGTCAGTCATCACCATACAAGTGGATGCACATCAATAGAAATACATTGAGGATAACACAAAGCAGTTTTACTCACGTTAAGGGTTGGGTCTGTTTCACAGGAGAGGAGTGGTTCTACAGTGCCCTCCATCCTCAACAGGATGCAGACCAAGCAGACCCCGCCCACCTTCAACAAGACCAACAAGTTCACCTCAGGCTTTCAGAACATCGTAGATGCCTACGGAATTGGAAACTACCGGGAGATTAACCCAGGTGATATATGAAAGTAAACAGTGTAACCATAATGACAGTCGACCAGCCTCACAGAGGAGCGAGGCCTCGTGACAGAGGAGCGAGGCCTTGTGACAGAGGAGCGAGGCCTCGTGACAGAGGAGCGAGGCCTCGTGACAGAGGAGCGAGGCCTCGTTACAGAGGAGCGAGGCCTCGTGACAGAGGAGCGAGGCCTTGTTACAGAGGTAGAGCCGGACTAGGTTGCGTCATCTGAGTAGCCTATTGACTGGGCGTGGGTGGAGTAAGGCTCCCAGCTAGATCCTTTACTTTAGTTTGAAAAGTGTTTCTTTCTTGTTGATGAAAAGCATGTCAGTGCTTGTCACCCTCCTTTGGTGTCGAGTCTCCTGAATCGTGTGCGTCTCAGCCTTGGGCCTCTGTGGTTTGCCACAACACGTAACCATGGTTTCTTTCCTCCAGCCCCGTACACCATCATCACCTTCCCTTTCTTGTTTGCGGTCATGTTTGGTGACATGGGCCACGGAGCCCTGATGACTTGTGCTGCCCTTTACTTGGTCATCAGAGAGAGCCGTATCCTCTCTCAGAAAATTGACAACGAGGTAACCTACCACCCCCATAGCACCCTTATCCAGTGCATTCAGAATTGTTGACTTGGAACAGATGGAATTGGATTCTGCTGTTTTATTTAATATAAAATAATTTTAAATTTAAGATCAGAACCTCTGTTCCAACAAAACCTATGAATTTCAGTTTTTTACTGAACTTGGATGGATCAAATGTTGAATTGTGGCTATTGAATTATTTTAACAGATTTAATGATTATTCTGATCAATTTGGCGGAAGTACATATTACAATTTGTGCCATCTTATTCCTGCAGATGTTCAACATGGTGTTTGCTGGTCGCTATATCATCCTTCTGATGGGCCTCTTCTCCATCTACACTGGAGTCATCTACAACGACTGCTTTTCCAAATCCCTCAACATGTTTGGCTCTGGCTGGAGTGTCAGGCCCATGTTCGGGAACAAGGGAGGAAACTGGACGTAAGTCATTCATTCTTCAAGTCAAAGCCAAAGGCCATTTACCATTTTTCGCAATGTCAACTTTATAGCAGCACTGTTTCACACTTTCTAACCCAGCATTCTACTCTAAATATGAATAACAACATGCCAACGCTCTCTGTTTAATAGTTATATTAATTTCACTTAACAGATGTGATGCTTATGATTCATAAGGTATACTGTATCTGTCTTTATCCTGTCTAGATTTGAAACCCTTGAGGGCAACGCAGTGTTACAGTTGAATCCAACTGTTCCAGGTGTCTTTAATGGTCCCTATCCTCTTGGTATTGACCCAGTAAGTCATACTAAAACGTACCACTCCCTTACAACCTTGGCATAAGCAATATACAAATGTGTGTTGGGGAGTCAGATGGCTGAGCGGTGAGGGAGTCGGGCTAGTAATCTGAAGGTTGCCAGTTTGATTCCCAGCCGTGCCAAATGACGTTGTGTCCTTGGGCAAGGCACTTCACCCTACTTGCTTCGGGGGGAATGTCCCTGTACTTACTGTAAGTCGCTCTGGATAAGAGCGTCTGCTAAATGACTAAATGTATATGTGTCTTGACAGTTTCACGAGGGTGTATTTTGGGATAATTATAATGATTTGGAGTAGTTGAATTTTAAAGTTGCTGTTTTTCTCCTCAGATTTGGAACATTGCCACCAACAAGCTGACCTTCCTGAACTCATTCAAGATGAAGATGTCAGTGATCCTGGGAGTAATACACATGCTGTTCGGAGTCTCTCTTAGTCTGTTCAACCACCTGTAAGTTCCACACACTTTGGATTTTCCAATACTTACATGCTATCAAAGACAAAAGGAGATTCGTTCGGTAGTTTAGTCACTTGTCCTTTTGATTTTCTCAAGGTACTTCAAGAAACCCCTTAACATCTTCCTTGGCTTCATCCCTGAGATTGTCTTCATGGCCAGCCTCTTTGGCTACCTCATTCTCCTGGTCTTATACAAGTGGGCTGCCTATGACGCCTTTACCTCCAAAGACGCTCCCAGTCTGCTCATCGCTTTCATCAACATGTGCCTCTTCAACTACGGTGATACAACCAACAAACCTCTTTATAGAGGACAGGTGTGGCTCCTTCCCTTCTGTCTTTCCTCTCGGTCCTTCTGTCCACAGCTCTTTAGTGTTGAGTGGCTAAAGGTTTGGCCTCTCGCTAATGTAAAAACCAGGAAAGGCAATCTGGTCGTGGTGAGCAGCGTAGTGTTTATTGGAACACATGACTATATAGTTAAATACCTTTATTTACTGGAAAGTTATTCTAAACTGTTGAAGACTATAGGTGCCCAACTCAGTTCTCTTTCCCCCGTGTAATTTTCGTCCGCTATTGTTTAATAATAATAATAATACATTTTATTTCTAACGCATTTTTCATTTGAAAACAAATCTCAAGTGCTACAGTTAAGATTATAAAACAAGGTAAAACATCAATATAAAATACAATTAGATTATTGTTTCTCCGTGGACACCAAGGAAATTAAACAAGGAAAGGAGTTCATAAGGCAGGATGACGAATATGTGGTTAATGCTACACATTGCAATGCACTCTTAACCTCTTTTTGTTTGAATCTGTAGATGGGGATCCAGATTTTGTTGGTGCTGATTGCCCTTGCATGTGTTCCCTGTATGCTGATTGTGAAAACTTTGGTGCTACGGCGCCAGCACCTGTGGAAAACGCATCTGGTATGTCAGTCTGATCCAACCTGACCTTTAAAGACTTATTATGATCTTGGTATAACCTATAACCTTTTTTCTTTCATTATTCTGCCACTCATTTCAGTGTACATTGTATTCTGTAATGTGATTGGTTGTGTTGTCATCTAATTATGCTTAAAGTATGCCTTGGAAAACCTTTTTGACCCAATTTCAATCATATTTTACTACTTGCAAGTAAACAACTATTCTAAACACATGCAATATTTATTTGGCTAACTTTGGCTTGGCATAGTGGAAGGCACCTAACAAGTACCTCTTAAACCTCCAAATCCTACTTCCTTTACTTATTGGGTGCCATAAACATGAACACTGTATACCCCAAGGCGTGCTTTAAGCTAGACACAGCTCTTGTGGCTTTTGTATCTAGTCACAGAAGAGGGAAGAAACCCCTGCTGAGAATCTAGAGCAATCTTTAGAGCAAACAGGCGTGTCCTCATCATCCACTGGACTCACCCAACAGGGCACGCAAAAATTTGGAGGGGTGCGGGTGGGCAACGGGCCCACGGAGGACGAGGCTGGTATCATTGACAACGATGCACTCTCCCAGCATTCGGAGGAAGGCGATGAGGTGAGCCGAGAATTGTTGTAGGGATCATCCAATTGTTTGTGTTTTTTGTGCAGTTTTGCCTCTGAAGTATGTTGTTTCAATTTAAAAAGATCGTCCTTCCTGCTCTAAGTTCTCCTGTTTCGATTCAGATTTAGATTTTTGTTGTTGTTTTTTTCTCATTCAGAAAATACCCCATGCAACTCTCAAAACAAAAATGATCTTGACGATATCTTTCACACTCACCCTTAACATCTTACTCTATCATTCTGAATACCCATCATCCCATCAGACTACAACTTCAGTTGTAGTCTGCAGTTAAAACATTTCAGTTTTACTGTGTTCGACTGTAAAAACTTTACACATAATGATCACAAACACATTGATTTGTTCATGACCCATTCAAAAACCTGTTTTGCTTTATTAGTTAAGACACTTAAGTTTCGTATTTTTGGGGGGTTAGACCGGTTTCATAAAAAGTTTTTTTCTTCTGGGTGTAACTCAGGGATGGGGAGAATGTGGGCACAGTAGAGGGGAGGCGGGGAGTGGAGTAGATAAGAGACAGATTTTCCATTTCCCTGACTTCAGAAACGTAAACAGTGAGGTGATGTTGCCTGAGAACCATCAGTCCTTACAGCAGGGAATGGAATTCAGAAACATGTTTTGCATCAGCGGACTGTGGTCTCTCACATAATATTACATGAATAATCCTAGCTATACAGGTTATTGTGCTAACTTTAATATTTGCCCTGAAAGTTTAGATACTAAATCAAAGATGTGATAATATACTTTTTTGACTTTGAGAGATATGTAGTGGTTGTCACGACATGACTTCTGCATAACGTCCTAAACCTCGCCACTAACATTTAACATTTCATTACTTTCAAGCATTCTGATGAGGAACCGGTAAGACAGGGGAATGTGATCCCAGCATGCTTTGTGGCTGTCCACTCTGTCTCTCCGTTTGTGATGTGGTCCTCTTCTGTGCTTCTCTGTGTTTACTTTTCAAAATGGATCTGTGTATATCTAAAGTAGACTTTTTGTAACAGCTCGTTACTTTGTTAGTAACAACAGCTGTCCTGCCATGGGTATGCATGTGTGTGTGTCTAAACATGCATGTGGTTACCCCTCATGTCAATTACCTTATTTATTGTTATCAGAATCCTGTCAAGAACTAGGCTTATTCAAATCCAGTGCAATGAGACAGTATCTGAGACAATCAAAACTGTCAGCCATTATACTGATATAATTGGTTGTTCCATTTTGGGGGGGAATTGCCCACTCACTACATCAACTGAAATCCAAACATCCTGGTATGAAAGTTTCAAATTGGCTTATAACTTTGCTGTATGCAATACTACATGGCCCATGGATGTCGGAATGTTGGATGCAATGTATCATCAGACCAATTCAACCCCCTCACATTTGCCATTACAGCATGTGCACTACCGTTGTTTTCATGTTTCATGTTTAAGGTATTGTCATAGGGAAACAATGAGTGTTAGCACCGGCTTTTCCGTGTACTGTACATGGGCCGAAGGACAAACGAGAACGGTGGAAAGAGGAAACAGGGCCCCTGCCAAGTTAAACTGCACAAGCGCGACACAGAGCATTTGATTCCTGTGTTCTTTATCTCGTTTGCTACAGAAGCCTACCGTACTCAAGGGGTAGTAGAGAGTTGTGGAATTAAAGAACCATTTAACGCACGAACAAGGCCTCGTGTTGTGACCTTGCATAGAAAGGAAAACACTTGTTGTTTTGACGGATTATCGCTAAGGTCGAGTGAAAGTCAAAAGAGAGACGAGTGGTTTGTTATTAGGAATATCCATTAAGATGAGACATAATCAATCTCTAACGACACACTTTGACTTCTGTTGAATGTTATGATGAACCACTTTGTAGGGAAACCCTTATTTTAGACAACCTCCATAAATTAGGCTTTCTTTAAATCTACTAGAGTACTTTTACACAATTATCTTACTGTTCAGTCAATCAACACAGATTGGATGTTGAATACACATAGCTTACTCTTGCTGTATCTCTGACGTTGTGATAATGAGTTGTTTTCTGCTGGATGAGAGAGTCATCTAAAGTGATGACCCGCTGTACCAGGCCTTGCTCTGTAATGCTTCTCTTCTCTCCACAGTTTGATTTCGGAGATGTTGCAGTTCACCAGGCCATTCACACCATAGAGTACTGCCTGGGCTGCATCTCAAACACGGCCTCCTACCTGCGCCTCTGGGCCCTCAGTCTGGCTCATGCACGTGAGTAGAAGCACATTAGCCTTCTCATCGCACATAGCATTTACAATTCAGCGTATATTCAAGTATATGAACCATATTTATATATACGTATACACTGCAGTCTTGGATTGACGATTAACCCTCTTTTTTCTCTCCCTGTCTCTCTTGTTCCTCCACAGAGCTGTCAGAAGTTCTATGGACCATGGTAATGCACCTCGGTCTGTCCTCCAGGAGCGGGGGTGGGTTCTTTGCCCTGTCAATCATCTTTTCAGCTTTCGCCACCCTTACCGTGTGCATCCTGCTCATCATGGAGGGCCTGTCAGCCTTCCTGCACGCACTCCGCCTGCACTGGTGAGTCACACACAAGCACATTACTTCTCCTGTGAGGAAAAAAAAAAACTTCTTGGCAGCTTGTTGATATACCTTTGACATACGGAAAATAGTTTTCTATTTCAAAACAATATTTGGTTTTGGATCCCTCCAAATACCTTCTGACTACATCTGTACCTAGTACTACCTTCTTCACTGCTGATCCCACATGATCTGCTTTGCAGTGCTTGTGTGAACTCAAAGACAACCCCATGTGGTTACTGAAGGGGTTATTTAAGTTAGGCTCTATGGAATGTGATGGGCAAGGCTCTGAGGGGACGTTACAACTGACTGATGATTCAGTTCAGAGTTTCTGTAGTCCATCTCTGTCCTATTTGTGTCTGCTCACCTCAAGTCATACTCCATTTATCATTTTCCTCTGTGCTCCTCCTCTAAAAGGTCATAGGCAGAAACATATCTGCACAATGTAAGCAAAAAGTCAGTAAAGAGGCTATCCCTTTTTTAAGATAGAGGGAATTCCCTAGTGATGTGAAACTACACAGGACAGGGTAGGAGAGGAGCATGTGTAGGGTCAGTGAGTCAGGATTTTAAATAATGCAGTAGGAGCTAGTACATGTTTAAATCAGGCTGGGTCACGGAATGGGGGGGGGGGGGGGACCACAGCAAACTGGATTGGTACAACTGAAAAGAAAGCTTGTTATTTGGTCTTCTGGCATGTCAAGTAGAATGACTTGTTTATTTTTTTCTAATCCCCCTTGTCTGGTTTTTGCTATTAAGTACTAATGACTAGCCTTACCTCATGGGTTTGACATGAGATCAGTGGAGAGAAAAAGAGAGATAAGTGAAAATAGTTTGTGTGTTGAGTCTGTGTGTGTTTGGACAGAAGTAAGAAGGTAATGGGTTATGCCCATGTGGCCCATATACAAGGTTTCTGTGATTAAACGGGAATGTCTTGAACCATAATCTCTTTCTGCCTCTCTCTTGCTTTCTCCCTCTGAGGAAAAACACTGTCTTAGAGTAAATCAGGCTGGCAATGCACAGCATATGCCAGTTTCTTGTCTTTTCTCACTTTGACTGCTGCAAACAAAAGGATTCCCATTTTTCCGCCAGCTCCTCTCCCCTTGGTTAAATGTCATCCTCTCTCAACTTGGCTTCTAAATATTTGCAGAGGAGGTGGGACATTTCTCAGCACTTCCCGTGATTCCCTGTTCTACTTGTCAAATGTCAACGAGAATCTGAGAGTTCACTCTGTGTTCTTGATAAATACATGCCTGTTTCTCAGATGTTCCCTACTTCTGCTAGACTACGTCTGTTCACGTAGTGAACAGACCAGGAGTTTGAAGGGTGTTTCAAATCATTCTGTTAGCAGTTCAAGCTGATCCCCTTTGAAATATGTTCAGCACAAAGTACATGAAAAGTACATCCATGGATTGGTTTCCCTTTTGTACATTCTAAGATGAATAGAATGGTACAAATGTCCATGATTCCAAGTTGAAAGAATACAAAACATATAAGTATTTTGTTACAGTAAAGTGCCATCAGTATTCTTTTAACAGTTAATTGGGTTAGACATTATTGTGGTCCCAAGTCAAAATTAAGTGTACTATAGCTCCTAATGATGTTTCTTTAATTACAATTAAGGTGAGATTAAGCAATAAGGTCGCATGTTGTTTTCAGGCTCTGTTTTTATCATTTTTCCCTTCCACGATCCTCCTTCATAGATTGTCATGACATCATTTGAATATTATGATGTGGTGCAAACCACATAAAGAGTTACAAACTCTGAAAAAGGCAATCTCTTGTAATTTCCTAACCAAAATTAAGCAACAATAAGTCCAGTAGGTATTGAGTATGTACTGGATGGTGTACTGGCTCAAGGGGGTTGAAAAGGCCAACATTTCTACAGAGGCCTATTTGGAATGGATGCTGCTGCCAAGCATCTGGGCTCATAACGGCAGAACATGCTGCTTGTTAAAAAGCCTATGATGTGCTCTAATAGGGAAAGGATTCCTACATTTGAAAATCACCTGGATTCCACCTGGATTTAACTGTCACATTTCTCTGAAAGTTATGGTCAATTTGGGTATTTGCGTATTCTTTTTGTAAATATGGGATGTATTAAATACAATTATACTTTGCAAATGATGTAAATACAATGTTTGTTTCTGGAATGCCACTTTCTTGTTTCCAGGTTGAATGATAAGCATGGGCCCATATTCATCCCTCTCTTCTTTACTTCTAGGGTGGAGTTCCAGAATAAGTTCTACTGTGGACAGGGATTTAAGTTTGTCCCGTTCTCGTTCGAGAGTATCTTCGAGGGCCGGTTCGATGAATGAAAACATAGTGCCAGTGCCATAAGAGATCCCCAAGCTTCAATGGCTCCCTGTCTCTGCATGGACCCACCCCTCCACCCACAGCCTGGTTGTGCCCTCTATGGGGCATGTTGTGAAGTGTTATTGCAAGTATTTGACTACACACTCCTGGGATTCCATAGCATCTATACATGGTAATTTGTGTCTGTATACTATGGTATCTGCATTATCTATGAGTCACTAAGTAGTATAGAGTAAGTACATCTGTGAACAGGAATGTCTCACCCTATGAGTATTGTTTTTGTGCGGTATGTTGTCGAAGTATTGGAACACTACGTAATAGTCAGTATCTAAATATCATGCTTGAATATCTTGGAGTCAGAGCGAAATTTGAATGGATGCCGTTAGGACAAATGCAATGACTTCTAAAGCAACAGGGTGAAATTCTATTTAAATATTGGTATAATCAGATTATCAACTCCATACTAAATTATAATTTACAGCTGGTGATGCTTGTGTGTCAAGTGGTCTTCTACAGCAGTTTGTAGATACATACTTTGGATTTTTTACTAGTTTGATATGCTTCTAGACATATCACGTTTTCATTTTATCCAGAAAAGGCCAGAGCGTCAGGCATGGTTTCTGTTTTAGTTAGTTTTATTCGTTGTTCAGCAATGGAACATATCAGTCCATTGCAACACTAATCCAGTGTGAATTTGTATAGATGTTGTTTTCTGTCAAATATTGTGTTTAACCCCTGTGTGTGTATCTGTCCATGCAGCGAGTGTATTCAGGCCTATAAAGGGAGTTTGTCATTCAAGTTTCTGTTGTTGTCAATGGAATTTGCTATGCAGCGTAACAAGTACTTTGTGAGTGGATTTTGTTTCATGTTAGCGGATGTGTTTTTAAAGATCACTTATAAATGAAGCTTTGGGGAAAACTGTGTCCTTGTTTTATACTGCGTGACTATCACAAACCTCCATATTTCTGAGGCAAACCCTTATGAACACCCCAATCTCTGTGCCTTATTCTGCAGGTGGTGAAGTGAAGTAAACTTGAACATTCTAAATTCTTTCCAATCTCTGACTTGTAATATACTGAACTTTTGGGGGTGACCCCTAGAATATTTCTGGCTCCTATTGTGTAAGTTGAGAGGAACACCATGACGATAAGTACACAAAGGGAAGCTCCACTGCCAAGCCAGTCCTTCCATCTCCTAATCTGGTTCATCCATATGACCCTAGAACCGACCGAAAACAACAACAACCTAATAAGACAATGCATCACTTAATGGGAACTCCAGGCAACCTCCGCTCCACACTTCCTGGTTGAGTTGGCCTGTAAGTTAAATGACTTTATTATTCCTGGGCAGAGGGACACCCAAAATCTACACTTTTTATATTGAAACTGGTCCCATTTCTCATCCAAAAGCATGACATTCCTATGCAGGTTGGTACAAGTCAAGGTCTTTAGTATGCAAAGGATTATATCAATCACAAGTTGATGATACAGTCACAAGTGAGCAGTGATTATTCATAGTCGTTTATAGTCAGCTTTATGTATTTCCATGTAAACGTATTGCCTTTCCACTAGAGAGCGACACATCCTCTGTCAAATTGTCTATCCGCTGGTTCTTTTCTGAACTGTGCAAACCCCTCATAGTAAAACAGCTTGTTGTTCCTCTAACTGCACCAAGGTGGTAAATACAGTGTACAGAGTGCATTGCATCAAGAGCCGAGGACAAAATCCGGGCAGAGTTGAGCACATATAGTTGGGTATATCGTTTTGATTCAGTGATCCCGTATGTATCGGTGATACATTTAGCTTTTTACATTTAAATTTAGTCATTTAGTAGACGCTCTTATCCAGAGCGACTTGCAGTACAGTAAGTACAGGGACATTCCCCCGAAGCACAAGCAACACAACGTCATTTGGTTTGCACAGCCTGGAATCGAACCAGCAACATTCTGATTACTAGCCCGATTCCCTAACCGCTCAGCCATCTGACTCCCCTTATCATAGATCATAGATGCATTTTTATCTTCATACCACAACTATCATGCAAATGACATTGACCAAAAGTCTGCCCATTTTTGTGGCACAGCAAACATTTAGTGGTGTGTGTGTACACAGTTCAACAGTCAGCATGACTGATATCATGAACTTCTGGTCCAATAACAAGCCCTAGCTACCATCCCTTTTTAAATGTTCACTCTCCGAACAGACCTTCCCATAAACACATTCCCATCTCTCTGGGCTCCGCTTCAATTTGGAAACATCTTACAAACAAACCCCTTTCTAGTGTGTAAACGTCTGTCAGATTTAATGATCCATTACCGGAAACTAAATATGACTTAGTGTAAATTAGCTGATTTGATCATTTACAGATCTCGAACAAAAATTAGGATTTCACAATGCTACATTTTTGAATGTGTCCAGTGTACCGAGGTTACACACGAGACTCATTTTGAGTGAAGTGTGCTTCGTTGCCCCACAGCGATTGGTTATTCTTTGAGGGACGAAACTAACCCGCTTTTTGATTGGTCCTAAACATTCGATACCTAAAACTTCCTGTTTCCTTCTGTTTGTATTTTAAACACATGATTCACGGAGGGGGAAAGGTTTGCGTTGACTAACATCAAGATGTCATCAAGGAGCAGCTATAGTCGTTTCTTACTTGTGACAGTTATGCTAATTGTTTCCGTACATTGTGAGTTTCATACTTTGGCACATTTAAAACCTCAAGCAAACGACAAGACTCAGGGAAGAGCAGTAGTCGAACTTCTCAAACGTCTTATGGGAAGCAGATCTCGAGAGTTCATTGTATTAGTCAATAGATCTCTTTCCAATGACAGTCTGGATGTGTGCGAGCTCAGATCTGCTAAAAACAATAAAATCGTTGCTACAGGCAGCACGGGTGTTGCTGTTGCTTCTGGAATCTACAACTACTTGAAATATTTTTGTAACTGTCACGTATCCTGGTCAGGTAACCAGTTAAATATTCCACATCCTCTGCCCCAGCTCACCGGCGTTCTGCGCATCAGCACTCAGCACAGGTAGGTGCACGAGATAGCGTGTGAGTCATCTGTTGTTGTGCCATTGTAATTAATGCAAAAGGAATAGTCTACAATGTTATGTCTCAAACATTGCTTGTTGCGGGCGTTCATGTTGTGCATGTGTCATGAAGTGTCTGGTTACTAAATCACAATGCAATGTTAGGTTAAAGTAAGACCGTAGTTCAGCTCTTTATCACCATAAAGTGTTTACTTTACGTTTTTATTTATTTACACATCCCTTGTGCATGCACACTGCTAAAATGTGTGTTCATGCTTCAACCGTGCATGGCAACTTTTCGAGTATGACCCATGTGTTCTGGCATGGGGGGTGTGTGTGAATTGAAATTGTACCATTGTTCCTTTAGTTCCTTGTTTATTGGAAGAGCAGTGGATACTTGCTCCGCGGTCGGCTTTTGAAAGCAGGCTTCAATTATCTGTAGTGCATTAGCCATGCCTCAGCACACCCCAGCTATGTCATGTGCACAGTAGTTAGATTGTAAACTGCATGACAAGCATGGGACCGTTTCCCCATGATTACTCTACAGTCAACTACGATATCCTGCCTTAGAGAAATTTCAGCAACATTTGATTTAGTCTAAACTTAGAAAAAGCCAAAGATATGTCATTACATCAATATTGGCATATTAGATGAAATGTTGGCCTTTGTTAATTGATTGCATTGGCTTTGGCATGGAGTCTTGCTAATTTGCTTTAGTTCTCAGAAATGTAAGTTAATTCATGATAGTGTTGACATTTTCAGTGTACCTGAAGATAATGTTTAGCCTACTTTATGTGCAGCAAATGTCATGTAATTTCTTGAACTTTCTCTCAGATTCCGGTACTACCAAAATGTATGTACTGTGAGCTACTCCACTGTGTGGTGGGACTGGCCACGATGGCAAAGGGAAATCGACTGGATGGCACTTAATGGCATCAATCTTCCATTGGCATTTACTGGACAGGAGGCCTTATGGCAAGAGGTAGACCCCACCACACTACTTCCATAAATGTTGTGGTTTACCATCCAACATTCACATAATTATTTCTTTAATAACACTTTCATTAACCAGACATGAGACTTGTCAATGGAAACATCTGGTTGCATCCTATTGCTTTTTATGGACCAGGTGTACCAATCGCTGGGTTTGAACCAGACTGAAATCGACCACTTCTTCTCTGGTCCTGCTTTCCTCGCTTGGAACCGTATGGGGAATCTGTTCCAGTGGGGTGGACCCATACCACAGTCCTGGCACGTGAAGCAGCTCTACCTCCAAGTACGAGCATTTTGATTGGTTCACATCATAGAAGCCCCACCCACAGACAAGCACACACATGCCAAAGTAAAATATCTCAAATGGGTTGTATAAATATCTGTTGTATATCTCTTTTGTACATTTTAGTTTAAAATCCTAGAGCGAATGAGGTCCTTTGGTATGATTCCTGTCCTACCTGCCTTCTCAGGGAACGTGCCTCAGGGCATCACCAGGTAGAGCTATTTAAACAGTGGAATTTCACACATTAAATGCTTCATTCTCTGTGTTATGATATAATTGTATATAATACCTAATAACATAAGCACTACCTTTTTGTTTATTAGGTTGTTTCCGACTGCAAATGTGACCAAACTAGGGCCCTGGAGTCATTTCAACTGCAGCTACTCTTGTGCCCACATCTTGGATCCCCGTGATCCCCTTTTTCTTCAAATTGGCTCTTTGTTCTTGTCGCAAGTCATGAAGCAGTTTGGGACAGATCACATATACAATACAGACACCTTCAATGAGATGACTCCACCCTCTTCTGACCCCACCTATCTGTCCGCCGTCAGCCGTTCTGTATTTGCTTCTATGACCTCAGGTAAGAACACTGAAGCGTCAGAATCAAAGTACTGTACTTAGCTGAGTACAATTGGAGGTTTCCCAAGTGAAGGAAATGTGTCTTTTTTTTTTTTTTTACCTAGGCCTAACCTAATGCACGGTGACATGCCAGCTTTGTGTTACCGCCATATGTTATGCTCAATTAGCCGTATAAGTGCAGAAAAACAATTTTAATGGGAGGATAATAACCCTGAAATATTCGAAACGGTATAACCCACTGTTGACCTGTTTATAGGTGTAACTCAGACAGCCCTCTCGACCCCTGTCTATATTTTCCAGCCATATCAAGACCTATGCCTTTCTTTTCCCTCACCCAAATCCTTTTTTGTCTGCAGTGGATCCCCAAGCCATTTGGCTCATGCAGGGCTGGCTATTCTTCAGTGACGCATCATTCTGGAAACCTTCCCAGATTCAGGCCCTTCTGAATGGGGTGCCAATTGGACGGATGATAGTACTGGACTTGTTTGCGGAATCCACGCCAATTTTTTCCTACACCAAGTCCTTCTTCGGCCAACCGTTCATTTGGTGCATGCTCAACAACTTTGGAGGCAACAGCGGGCTATTTGGCACAGTGGACCGCATAAACTTTGGGCCGTTCGAAGCCCTCAACTTCCCCAACTCCACTCTGGTTGGTCTCGGTCTGACACCTGAGGGCATTGAGCAGAACCCTGTAGTCTACGAGCTGATGAGCGAACTGGCTTGGCGCAAACAGCCCGTCAACCTGGCCAAGTGGGTGTCACTGTACGCAACCCGTCGCTATGGCAGCACTCATGAGAACCTGGCGGTTGCTTGGAAGCTCCTCTTCAGAAGCATCTACAACTGCACTGTCCCAAACTACAGGAACCATAACCACAGTCCATTGGTGCGCCGGCCTTCATTACGCATGAACACAGAAGTTTGGTATAACCGTACGGACCTCTACGAGGCCTGGAGACTGCTGTATCAGGCTGCACCCCCCCTTATGACCAAGGAGACGTTTCGATATGATCTGGTGGACATTACCAGACAGGCCTTGGAGGTCCTCACCACAGAGTTCTATATCGATATACGAAACGCCTATCAGGGTCAGAAGTTGCCGGAACTACTTACAGCTGGTGGTGTTCTGGTGTACGACCTACTCCCAGAGCTGGACCGCCTTCTATCAAGTGACAGTAACTTCTTGCTTGGAACATGGCTGGAACGAGCACGCTCCCTGGCCCTGAATGAAGCTGAAGCACAGCTTTATGACATGAATGCTAGGAACCAGATCACCCTTTGGGGTCCTGATGGCAACATACTGGACTATGCTAACAAAGAGTGGGGTGGTCTGATGGAGGACTACTATTCCCAGCGCTGGAGTCTGTTTGTCAACACCTTAGTGGAGTGCCTGGACAGGGGAAGACCCTTCAGACAAGATTCTTTTAACAAGGCTGTCTTCCAGGTTGAGAAAGGCTTTGTTTTCAATGGCAGGAAATACCCATCCAAACCTCAAGGGGATACCTATGAGATTGCTACCAGAATATTCCTCAAATATTACCCACAGGCCTTGAAAAGACTTTTGTGAGTTTACAGTCAGACTATCTCATCTAGTCACAGCAAGAAGAATGTCTCCCCTCCTCCCAATAGGTCTGCAGTGGAAATGCATCATAGAAGGACAGTCTCTTGACTTTTAAGCAGGTCGTACACATCACTATGAGGAAGTGTCACAAATCACAATAGGCCGTCACAATATTGACTAACTCGTTAGGTTGCACATTGTCCTGGAGAGTTTTTGGAAATACAGTTGCAAAAAAGAGTGGGAAACCTTTTAAATGAATCACCTTTTCTTTTTTTACTTTAAAGCCTACATTTAACACTTCTAGATTTGTTTCT
This sequence comes from Osmerus eperlanus, assembly GCF_963692335.1. NCBI lineage: Eukaryota > Metazoa > Chordata > Actinopteri > Osmeriformes > Osmeridae > Osmerus > Osmerus eperlanus. Next base: position 14,284,840 of record NC_085029.1, read on the forward strand.
TGCCCAACTACACAGAATGCACCATATTAACAAACATTTGAAAATATCTGGTATAAAAAAAGATCATTCTAAGTTAATTCAAACATTTTATTTCAGACTCACAAGAGCATAGCAACACGTGCATAAATGTGAACCTCTGAGGAAATCTACATTACAGTAGTTATGTTTGGTACTTGGCTAAACATTTATTGCATACATTGACATCTTGGCATTCTTTGATTCAATCATGACACAATTACCCCTGGTATCTAATGTTGAGCTGTCACTCTTTCAAGCTGATACTACATTGTGAAACTACACCCATGAAACATTTGAATGTATCGAGACTCTGCTCTTAATTATTCTACAGACTGTATGGGATACTTGGTTAATTAAAAAGGTGAATTATATTAAAGGTTTCTTACGTTTTTGTGTTTTCAGGACCAAATGTCAATACTTAGCCTATACTATTTCGCTGCCATCCTTTTGATATTGGTCTATGACTATGTTCATAAGAAACTCCTGAAATGTACATAGGTGTCAATATGCAATTTGATGTTGTAGTTTTTTGTTGTTTCGGCATATCGGCAAATGACTTGTAAATAAATGTTTTCCATCTCAGTTTTTTGTAACTAAAACCTTCTAATGTGTAGTTTTAAATGTGGGAAATGTTATATTGAACTACAATCTAATGTATGTTTTGTGGTAGACACTATATTTACACAATACAATATATCTGTCAATGACTTCAACACAACTAGAAAAGGTACTGTGTGCAATGGGATGTGCAAATCAGAACAATTATTTTGAATAAATGCTATTTTTGTATTTTGGTAAATTAATCAAATACGTCTGATTTCATTTAATTGTCTATGCACTAATTTTCATGTAACACTCTTCCATATGTTTCTAAATTCAAGCAATATCATCAACTTGTTTGATAATACATGTGACCTCTCACATTTGATTTGCTTAGAGTTACATTATATGTTTAAACTTTAGGGGTGGGGTAAACAGTCAATACAACCCACATTCTCCCTGGCCATTCTCACCTCTCAAATCACTTGTATGAGAGTAATGTAATCAGTAGGCTACAAAGGATTCTTCCATCAGAGCTCCAAGCTGAACAACAAGGTAGCCAATTCGCTGGCCTCGGGTGTTCTTCGCACCTTCTCGTTTATTTACATTTCTAAAGACTGTGATAGCAGGGATTCGTTCAAGTCTGTTGAACGAAAGTGGAAACTTACATTCACTCCTGGCGGCATACCTGAATCTCTGCCTTTATCGAAGTGCAGCTACACTTTTAACAGACCGGCAGGGTGCACGTTGATTTGTTGGACGGCTCTATTTTCTTTGTTACTGGAATCAAATCTTGAATCTAAACCTCGAAAAAAATATGATGAAACTTATCGTTAAAGAAGAGGATGGTCGCTATTTTCTCTTTGATTTGGGTAAGATTTTATGACTGATTTCTTTGTAAAGTCTGCTAAAAAAGAGTTGTAGGCCTACCTCGGTCCATGTTCATATAATGTTTAAAGACAATTAACCAGGCGGCCTCAGCATGGGGCCTTGATTGTACCGGTTAAATCGAATGAGAATGCGCTATAGCCTAAATCATTTGGTAAACATAATGATAAGTCATTCCTACACGTAGGACATCTGAAGCATAACGTCAGCTTTACGAATTGTATTGTATTATTTTTGTTGGGCGGGACACAAGAGGTTGAAAATGGGTATGAAGAAAGATGAGCATGGTCACGGTGAGTGGGAGGGAGGACCTCTACAGTTCTCAGATCGTGCCCTTAAGGGCCATAGGCAGGAGAGAGGAAAACAATTAATTGAGTGGATTATAATTGATGGTCTATGATTGATGGTCTATTTTAAAAACGAAATATGGTTGTTCTTCATGTAGGAAATAGCTGTGGGAAGGCCCCTTGTACGGATGGGGAACCAGACTTGAAAAAGTCCAAAGCAAGACCACCTCGCGGGAAAGGATTCGACCAATCAGGACATCTGAAAGTACACAATAGACAAGAGGGGGAGATGATAACTAATGTCTGTGTACAATGTGGTAAATGTTTTGCTCGGCCAGGTTACTTAAAACTCCACATGAACGTTCACTTACCTGAGAAACCCTTCAAATGTTCTTTATGTGGAAAGGGATATAGTAGTAAGGGCGTGTTAAAATCACATATGAAAGATCATATGTCCGTGACAGAAGAACATAGAAATGTTTGTTCTTTGTGTGGAACACAGTATTCCTCTCTTGGAAGTTTGAGAGCTCATAAAAGAGCTGTACATATGGAAATTAAGCCTCACCATTGCTCTACATGTGGGCAGGACTTCGCTCATTTTGGTAACATGCAAAAACATCAGCGGATACATACTGGAGAGAAACCTTTTAAATGCCTAGACTGTGGTCGGAGCTTTTCCAGATCACATCATTTTAAATTGCATAAGAGACTACACACGGGGGAAAGGCCGTATGCATGCTTGGTGTGTGGAAAAGATTTTTCAAGAGCAGACCAGTTGCATTTACACCAGCGACTGCATAGATTAGACAAGCAATTCTTCTGTTCTGAATGTGACAAAGCCTTTTACACATCAGGATGTCTGAAAGTACATGAGAGAACTCACACTGGAGTTAAACCGTATCCCTGTTCTGTGTGTGTAAGAAGGTTTAACACTTCAACTGCAATGAAGAATCACATGCGCACTCATACTGCAGTAAGACCTTATCATTGCTCTGAATGTGCTAAAAACTACATGACATCATCTGCCCTTCAAATACATCAGATGAAACACATATACAATTCTACAGTGGTGGTATAGGACCTTTCTCACCTTTCAATCCTTAAACAGGACACAGTCTATTTGTGGAGCTTAAGTGTCACACCAGTAACATTTTATTGTATTTTTAAATTAGATGCTATTTTCCAGTGACTGGTAGTAAATTATGTTGGATGTTTCATTTCATTCTTACTGTAGGCTAATCGTTGTTTATTTTTATTTTTTTTAACTTTGTGATGGGTGTTGCCTATTTATGTATGCGATGAAATAAACAACAATTAACAAACACAATATGATTGCGATTATATATTTTTCTACTCAAGAACAGGAGTAGCCTACATAAAGTTAAAAACGTCTTATCTGGTTGTTAATGGCAGTTGGCAAACCAGTATAGGTGCATTTTGACTGGACCGGAGTGCGACTACTGTATGCTAAAATTACAGGATTGAGTATAAAAAAATGAATTGAAAGGAATCACACACATCATATCACAATCACATGTTGAAAAGGTGATAAACTAAAATGGATTAGACTACATTTCCCAGATATCCTAAATGTTTTCCAGCCAGTGAGCAGTCTGTTTACCATGTTCGTGCAGCTTTTTCCTGCCTACTACCCAAGCTATCTATTTGACAGGTCAGATAGTATTGGCTAAATGACCGTGATTTTAACGAAATCGTAAGAATGTTGATAAGATCATTATAATGTAGTATGTATTGCGCTTGTATTTACATTTGCAACATCCTCCAAAATCCCTGGCTTGCATACGAGTAAGTTAACTATACAGAGCTAGCGTAGCTAGCTAGCAATTTGGACCTAAGCATACATGTACAAAGCTAACTAGCTAGTTACCTTGATCAGACGTAAGTTAGCTAGCAATATTCAAAGTAGATTAACGATACCCCACATCGCCAGGCAATATAATTGATATGTATGGAGCTAGCTAGCTACCAGTAATATACCTAGCTACTGTAGATGGTTGACATCGGGAGGGACCGCTGGTTAACGTTTTTAGCTACTTCGCCACTTGTTTGAGATGTTAGATAATTACATATTTTATCACTTCGAGTGATACTTTACCCCATGGCGACGATGGTCTAATACCAGTAAACTGTGATTAGACAACTGACATTGTTTTTGAATGTTTGTTAGCGAGCCTATCCTGAAATGTATAACAGACGGTACTAGTAGTAGCTAGTTTGTTTAGAGGTCAATCTCAAGTGTTCAGTCTACTAGCATTAACCGACTAGGTTGTGAACTGTTTACAATACTGATTCCCTGCTGACTCTTCTCCACTTTTAGACACTGAATCAAGTGTTCCTGTCCAGTTGCTACCATGTCCATGTTCAGCACAGGTATACTGGTGCTCACCTCACCTCTGCACACCCTCCCCCTGCGCATTGCTCCAGTTCTTAGCTCTGCTGCACAGGTAGTGGAGCGCACCCTCTATGTCCACCTTCACCCAGGCCTTAACCTGAGTAGTGGCGGCCAGCCTCGGCCTGTCTTCATCCCCCCTGTGGTGGATCTTTCCAGCCTTATTACCCGCCTCTACAGCAATGCTGCTGATATCTGTGGGCACCTAGATATCCGTGTGCTGCTCACCAATGTCCGCAGCCAGGCTGGTTCTTCAAGCCCCGGAGGTTCAAGTGGCCCCTTTCCAACTCCTCAGATCCTCTCCCAGTCCCCAGAGGTAGTACTGACAGATTTCCCCCTACAAGACCCTGGCCAGTCCTTGCTTGTATCCCAGTGTTTGCAGAAGTACGCCGGCCACTGTTACGTCTGTAACCCTGGGTTGGCCTCGGTGCTGCTTCACCCCGAGCTGCAGAAACTACAGAAGAAGGAGGAGATGGGGCAGGTGGAAGAGGAGGGACAAAAGGGCTGTGAGATGAAGTTGGAGCCCATGGAGATCTACAGTGATGTGGTGGTTGGGGGAACATTTGACCGCCTTCACGGTGCACACAAGACTCTGTTAAACATCTCGTGCCTTTTGGCGAACAGGCGATTCCTTATTGGTGTGTGTGACCAGGAGTTACTGAAAAGTAAGTGGATTAGTCGTAGCTGAAACAGTGAACTGGTTAAACTTGGGCAGCTGGGCATTATCAGTTCTTTGTATTTCTATATGTTTCTTTTTCTGGGTAAGTCTTAGCATTTTTACACAGCACAAGGTACTTGGTACTATAATTTTAGCTTGTAAATAACCCAGAGAACAATGATGTATTTATCTAAATATAGTTAAAACTACATTCTAAGCTCTTAATTGAGTTGCCTTTTCTCTGCCATTCTCCTCTCCTCCTCCTTCTGGTCGTAGAGAAGGTTCTGAAGGAGCTGATCGAACCTTACACCCTGAGGGTCCAGCGGCTCAGAGAGTTCCTGTTGGATGTCAAACCTTCGCTGCAGTATGAGATTGTACCCCTGTCGGACCCTTTTGGACCCTCCGTGGTCGACATCAAGCTGCAGTGCATCATAGTCAGCGAGGAGACCAGGAAGGGAGGCGAGGCAGTGAATAGGAAACGCCTTGAAAATGTAAGGTGGCCGATGTGTCTTGTCATTTCAGTGTAACTCATTGTGATGCCTTCAAGTTAATCATAAAGGTTTGGGGATGGTGTTCATTGTTAGCATTGCACCGTCTCTTTGAGACTATAGCAGTCGGGGCCCATTGAGGCAGCACAAGCTAAGTGATCTTTGAACTGGTGGCCAAGAAAAGTTAGCGGACGATGTCAATTATCACGGGAAACTTCCTCAGTGGTGTGCTGTAATGTTTTAGATTAGATAAAACTTTAATTATCCCCAGAGGGAAATTCATATATCACAGCAACACCAAGAAAATGTACATCAAAAAGATTAATATAATAAAGAATCCAAAATGCACAGTAATAATCCAAGTATTCACTGTAAAGATGCAAGTATACACGTAATATTACAAGTATACACAGTAATAATACAAGTTGACTTGCACTCCTACACTAACTGAGTTAGTGTGTGTAATATTTCTGTTTTGTTTAGATCTGGTTCTGTTTTAACCATGTGTAGTTTGGAGCAAACCACACAATCAGTTTATATTTGTTTGCCAAACTCCAGGGGCTTCCAGGGCTGGTATTACACGAGATCCAGCTGCTGAAGGATGCTCACCACACAGAGACCGAGGAGGAAAAGATCAGCTCATCCAGCCTTCGCTCACGCCTCTTAGGCACCCTCCTCAGAGCCCCTAAAGTATGCCCATTTCCATCTTTCATATCGACCTTTGGTACCATCCCAATTTAGCATATTTCGATGGATGCAGCTATTACGAAGCGGTCTGAATCTTTTTAAGGAGGCCATCTCATACACTCCTTTTCCGTATATCCCTGGTCCCTCTTGACTCAGGACATGCCCCATCTCCCAGCTGTACCCTATGTGATTGGCCTGACGGGGGTGAGCGGCAGTGGGAAGAGCTCCATTGCCAGGCGTATGGAGGCCCTTGGAGCGGCATGCATCGACAGCGACCAGCTTGGCCATGAAACGTACCGTCCAGGGGCGAGAGCCTACCACAGGGTGGTGGAAGAGTTCGGCACTGGTGAGGGAATGTCTCTTTGTTTGGTGCACTGTTGGAAGGTCTCCTGGGTCACTTCACACTTAGTGTGATTACAGTGTTTCCCACAGAAGGTGATTGTATTTGTGGCGGTAGGCAGGGGCGGAGCCAGACGTTGTAAAGATTTGTGGCTCAGCCCAAACTATGTCCTAGTATCGGTTAGATGTAAGTGTAGACTTCAACAAGCATTTTTTATTGCATTTTTGGGATCTGAATTTCACTGTATGAATTTAAAAAAGGCTGTGGAAGTGGGTAACTATGAATCTGTTAACATTGTTGGGGGGGGATTTTCCTCAAGTTGATATAAACCAACTGAAAATAATGCATAAAATGTTCATACAGAAGTAGCCTGTTTAAATAAAGCTTCACTTCTCATTTCAGATGTTCTAAATGAGGATAAAACTATCAATAGACGAATGCTAGGAAGAAAAGTATTTGGAAACAAGGTAACGCAGGTCATAAACTGTATTACCATTTGTATTTGTACTGAATTAGGAGATATGTTTCTGATGTTAAGGATATCACTGTATTTGTAGGACAGGCTGAAAGCACTTACTGACATTGTGTGGCCTGAGATAGCACTTCTGGTCAAGGACAGAATCCAAGAAGCTGGAGATCAAGGTATGTCATTGGAAGCTGTGGATCGATGTTTCTGTGGATAGGCCTACATTGTCATTTTACACTTAGTCATTTAGCAGGCGCTCTTATCCAGAGCAAATTACAGTAAGTACAGGTACATTCCCCCGAGGCAAGTAGGGTGAAGTGCCTTGCCCAAGGACACAGCGTCATTTTGCACGGCCAGGAATCGAACTTGCAACCTTCAGATTACTAGCCTGATTCCCTAACCGCTCAGCCATCTGACCTACATGTGCAGTACAGATTATATGTTAGCTGCTATGTTGGAGTTGACTGCCTGACATTCACACAGCTACATTGGCCGTGAATGTGTCTAAATATAAAATGTAATTTATTCATGTACAAATTATAAGTGTATCTCCATGTGACCCATGAATTCGTCCTACCCAGGTAAACGGGTGTGTGTGGTAGATGCGGCGGTTCTGCTGGAGGCTGGTTGGACAGACATTGTCCACGAGGTCTGGGTCGCTGTAATCCCTGTAGAGGAGGTAATAACCTATGTTACATCCCTGGCCCAGTCTATCCAAATTTAAAGGACATTTTCAAGGGAGGGTTCAGGAAATTCAAACATTCTTGTTTTTGTATCCAATAAGACAAAGTTTCTTTTCTGCTAACTAGTCCAAAAATGGTCTTGCCAACAGCCCTGTCTTGTGAATCTTGCTCAGGGCTTGCTGTTGATGTCAAAATATGTCCAATAGTTACACCCTCTGACACAGATGCACAATTGTTTCAATTTGTTATTGGAAGAAATGCAAGCTAATGAGAAGCATTTGCTCTTAAATTTTCTATCATAAAATATTTTACTCCATACCCTGGTTTTCCCAAGTCAGTTACCAATGTTCCCTTTCTAATTTTCCCACTTCCCTACCAGGCAGTGCTGCGAATCACAGAGCGGGACGGCTTGCCGAAGGAAGATGCAGAGCGCAGACTAGAGAGCCAGTGGTCCAATGCGCAGCAGGTGGAGCAGGCTAATGTTGTGCTGTGCACGCTGTGGGAGCCAGAGGTCACCCAGAGACAGGTGAGGGCACAGCCAGAGGCATGGCCTTGAACTGCAACTGAAGCATAAATCCCATTTACTATGGCTACTCCATGCTATGTGATTTGTGGTTGGACAAACGAGTCATTGTCAACGGAGTGTAAACACACGTTTTTTTTCTCCATTTGTAAGGTACAAAAGGCCTGGAATCTTCTCCAGGAGAGAATCCTTCAGAGACAAGAAGAGGCCAAGTCACCATCATAAATTGTGGCCAAAAATGGCCCTGAACACACACACACACCTGAGTCATGCAGCCCCAAGTGAAAGACATAAACCTGTCCCTGCCGACCAAAGGATGAAATGTCACAAATGACAGACTGAATCATAGTCATCATCATTTAGTGGCGATGGCCAAACAGTTGAAACGGCTGATGTGCCGTTCTCGTGAAACCAGGTGGATGTAACTCCGAACAAGACTCGGTGCCTAAATGACTTGTCACAGTAGTTTTTTAAATGTAGTTTGTTTATTAATTTACAATGCTGCATTTGTTAGCTGATTTTAAAAATGAAAATGGCCTGTGGATTTACATCGAAAGTGGTTAATGAGTTTGTGCCCTGTTGCTTAAAAATGGATCTGCTTTTATATATACATCATTGTTTAGGCTGATTATGAAAATCAGACAATCCTTACTATATATTCTGAAGACCAAAATGCACTGTAAATAAATAATATTTCAGACATCAAAATGAAGGAGTTTAAAACTATCCCACAACTTTCAAGTAAAATAAATGGATCATGATGAATCAGCTATACTTTAACCTTGATTCCAAGGGTTTCTCATCTTACTAGCAGACCCGCACCTTAAGAAACATTTAGTGTGGATCAACAGTTGAGACCATACCCAATCTCCCTCTCTGTTTTGTGTTATCTTCGTCAGTCATTGTGACCCACCGTCGTATTGCGACAACTTTACTGCATACAAAAACAAAGTGAAGCATTTTCTTTTAACCGTTGGGCTCTCTCAGGCAGCACAAGGGTTAAGTCTTTTCACAGCATTTGTTGTTCAGAGCTCAACAGTTAATTTGGCTGTAGACAGCGCCCTTCCTCGGTCATTGGTGGCTCTGCACTCGTAAACTCCAGAGTCGGCAGGAACCAGGCCAGTCAGGACCAACACACACAGGCCATCCTTTTCGTACTCAACAGTGACCCTGGCAGACTGCTCAACAGGGATTCCATCGTGGAGCCATTCTACCTTTGGTTCTGGGTGACCTGCCACAAGGCATGTAGGAAAGAGAAAAAAACACAGAGCATGCTACATGGAAAAGAACAATGAATCCATCCAGTGTCACATGAAGACCATGCACATGTTTGTGTTTTCTTGCTGATACCACCTTAGGTTCATGACATTTTATGTCGCAGAAGAAGCTGGCGAGGCATAATTAAGCATGAAACGTCTGATCGAAAAGACAAAGGACCTTACCCTGAATGTGGCTGGTCAGGCGGGCAGTGGCACCACTGGGTAAGGTGATGTCCTTTAGGACCTTGTCAAAGTAAGGCGCACTCTCTAGCTTCTTCTCCAAAGACTGGATTGCCAGCTTTGCTTCGGGGGCCCCAGCTAGGTTCTGTATAAGGATAGGAAAAACCATGCTTAACCAAGTGGAACACTGTAGGTTGTAATACAATCACCAACCCAGATGCAGCTGACCAGGTTCTAAATCGTATATAGGATTTTATAAAACAATTGGGTTCTATCGACTTATTTAGCTGTTTCTGATTGGACGAGAGATGTTCCATGAGTTGAAATATAAGAGTAAGTTCATGTTTCTCACCCTCCCCAGAGCTGCATGGAGGATATGGCTTGCTGGAGAGGTTGCCCATACGTTGTAGTGCCAGAACAGCTTTACCTGTTTTCTTTAGTAGGAGGTAAGCAGAATTCACTGAATGGACAATACCAAGCATCTCTGATCTCTTCTCACAAATCAGTCAGATGTAGTCTCTCTCTCTCTCTCTCTCTCTCTCTCTCTCTCTCTCTCTCTCTCTCTCTCTCTCTCTCTCTCTCTCTCTCTCTCTCTCTCTCTCTCTCTCTCTCTCTCTCTCTCTCTCTCTCTCTCTCTCTCTCTCTCTCTCTCTCTCTCTCTCTCTCTCTCTCTCTCTCTCTCTCTCTCTCTCTCTCTCTCTCTCTCTCTCTCTCTCTCTCTCTCTCTCTCTCTCTCTCTCTCTCTCTCTCTCTCTCTCTCTCTCTCTCTCTCTCTCTCTCTCTCTCTCTCTCTCTCTCTCTCTCTCTCTCTCTCTCTCTCTCTCTCTCTCTCTCGTTATTTTGGTGAGGTACCCTCCATTTGCGCCTGGCCAGGAAGTGTTTCATCTTGTCTTTTCTGAGGGACTTGGTGGGTCGGCGGATCATGGAGGTGAAGGAAACCAACCAAGGGTGGGCCAGAGCCTCATCACATGACAGCCGACATCTAGACATTAAGAGGAGGGAAAATACAAGTATGCCATTTGTAAATGTACTTTGGTCTCTTGTCAACATGCCCTTATGTATCAACACTCAAGTAGTGACACTTACCTTATGTCCTTCTTGAGAAGGGAGCCAATGAAGTCTTTAGCCTGGTCAGAGATGTCCTCAAAACTGTCTTCGTCAAACTTGTAGCAAGCAGCCGTCACTAGAGCCAAGGTCTCTGCATCACTGTTACCCTGGAATGGGGACTCACCACTCAACCTATGACAGGAGAGGCTAGATCTAGTATACTGTAAAGGCCTGTGTTCTGTACACATCCTCCCTTTGCCACAAGAGTTGGATTGTTATAAGACAGTATTAGAGCAAGTTCATACGCTTCTCTGAATAAACATGACTCACAAGACAAAGCAAATGACTCCAATGCTCCACATGTCTGTTTTCAGGCCGACTGGTTCATAATTGATGACCTCAGGGGCCACAAACTCTGGGGTTCCATGCAACAACATCAGTGGAACAGCAGGATCTATAACAGACAGGTGACAAATTCAAGATTTCAAGTTGTACAATACTATAAACTACGCCCAACATATGAAACAATAATTGGATATTGACCTTGTTCAATAAATCTTACCTTAAGATATTCACTGGTCACAATTTACAATCTTGCAAGCTTTCTCCAAACCTCCATACTACCAGTGCATTATGACAATTGAATTCATGATAATATACAAACTAGAAAAAGTTATCTTTCTGTACCACACACACAGAAACACCGACCAACCTAGTCTATGGGCCAAGCCAAAATCAATGATCTTGATACGGGTTCCAGTGGTGTCCACACACACGATGTTCTCAGGCTTAAGGTCCAGATGGATGATATTCTGCTTGTGAACATACTGGATACCCTCCAGGAGCTGCTGCATGTAGCGAGCACATGTGGGCTCATTGTGTTCGTAGTTTTCGTCCACAATGCGTTCAAACAGCTCCCCGCCGGCGATGCTGGGGAGACAGACACACAGAGCCTATTCCTGAGTTCCCATGACACAGCTGAAAACAACTGGTATGTTCACAGTAGTAGATTTTTCTTATGGGGCCTGAAGGTAAAGAAAGGTTCAAGTAAAAGGACAGACCATTATCCTTTTACATTTCATCTTTGAAGAGATGGGTATTAGAATCACCACCTCGAACAGAAACTCAAGGCACAAAGTTAATCATACTCACTACTCCAACACCATGACAATCTCAGAATGGGTATGGTAAGCCCCCAGGCTCTGGACCAGTTTGGGGTGGTGGAGACAGTTCATAAGCTCAATTTCTCGGAGTGCTGCAGCTTTTTCCTTGGAACTGCGTCCTTTGTAAAATTTCCCAGCATGCACCTGACCTGTCTCCTTGTGAACCAGACGGAACACCTGTCCATACTTGCCCCTGTTTGAAACCATGAAACCATGTTTTGCATAAGACTTAATAGGGTAAACACATGACAAACTAGCAAAGTGTGCAGAAAATGTCTGTTTCATTATGTTAAAGAGACCGACTATGTTGAAAACATGTTGAAAGAATAGAATTAACCAATACTTACACCCCCAGCTTCTCATGTATGTTGTAATGGTCTTTTACTTTGTTTTTGGTGTCAATGGTAAAAGTGACGTAAGATTCATGTTCTTCTTTCTTTTCTCCTTCAAATGTAAAACACAGCATCATAATGCACATGGAGTCACTGTGTAAAGTCCAGGCAACATACAGTGAAAGCTACCAGTAAAATACATCACGTATCTAACCTTTAGTGTCCATCTTGACGCAGTCGGACATGTTACTCGGCTCACTGGTCCCCACAGAGTTGGAGGCCCTCACCCTGAAGCGATACTGCCCCAGAGGCTCCAGGCCTGAGCGTACCCGATACGAGGTGTTCATACAGTGGGTGGTCAGTTCAGTCCAGTCCCCAGGCTTGTCAGGAACCTCTTGTCTGACTTCTACTATGTAACCAGTGATGGCGCTTCCGCCGTCATAGCTAGGCCCAGTCCAGGAGAGGACCAAAGACTTGGAGGAGAGTTGGGAGATGACGGGGCTGGAGGCTGGGCGATGGGGGCGGTCTGAGGAGGTACATAATCATGCATAAGGAGAGGTGACCTAACCATGACAAATATTATGTTTGGGTTGTTACTTGTTTGAAGGGGAACTAGATTTTCTCTTCGGCCTTACCTATGACACTGAGAACGACTGTGTGATAAGCACAGCCCCTTCGGTTCCTCACCACTAGGGTGTAGGAGCCGGCATCATCTGAACAAGTCTGGGATATCTCCACACAGCTCTCCGTCTCACGACTCTTTACATTGGTCCGTGGTCCATTTACAAGCACCTGTTGAGAGAGACGTTTTAGCAGTACTTAGCTAGGCCAGGTATACAGACTTTTTGCATCATACCTGAATAAAGGAAGTATTATTCCTAGTATTTCCTGGAAGTAATCATTTGAACAGACGCAAATGCTGTGTTTTTTTTCCAATAGCTAATTTAACAGACAACAAACACATACCTTTTCTCTGTTGTGGACCCAGCAGGACACCACAGGAAGACAGAGACTGCTAAAGACACAGTGGAGTCTGGCAGGCTTCCCAACCCTAACCTCCATCTGCTCTTGGGAGCCCTGGAACTCCACTGGAGGACCTGTGTGAGAGGAATTCAGATTTTTCAGCTCGGCAGTAAACATACCTCTGTATGCCTGCGCCTCGTCCATTAATTGTATATGTAGCAGGGGACAAGTACCTTTCTTCTCAGCGTGAGAAATACATGGTGTTGCGTGGGAGGGTGTGAAATGGTTGAAATGGGTGAGTCTCACAGCGAATGCGTGAGACTTTACAGCCCTGGTGGAACTAGTATGCATTTGGACTTCATGTACACAAATAACTTCGCAGTTTTGTGTGTCCTAACCAAGAGCACTCCATAATGGATAGAGCAGTGTACACAACATCTCATCGCATTTTTCACCAGACAGGATGAAGCGGTATTTTGTCACACAGGAAGTAGTTGTTTCTCTCACCGTTATGTAACAAGGAAACACTGAGAGGCTGACTTCCTGCGATAATGCCATTATTTGTGTCATCACTTCCGGCTTCAACTTTGCAATTCCTCAGAGGTTCTTTAACATGAGAATCCTTAAGAGGATGCGTAGGGGTCTGTTTGTTTCCTAAGACGTCATGGAGAGACAAACGGAGCAAAGTGAGTTCAATTGAATAAGTAATATCAATAAAATATCCATGACAAAATTGATGTGTATCTGTGTCTGTTCATACATGCATTCTTATGTTTTCACGTTGATAGATAAACACTTCAAATCTCCATTACCAAGACCTTCAGCTAACATCAGCAAGGAGACATGCACCATTAATTTAATCTGATCTAAATCTTAGCTGAGTGGAATTCTAGTTCTTATGTGAGGGTTGTCTTTTATTGAAATATTTTTACTGTTGATTGTTTTTTCTACAGGTACACTCTTGCACTCTTGTGGGGAGTTTCATGTTGTTCAATTGTAACTTGTTTAACTGCATGCTCTAATGGTTCTTCCCTTTGGCACTTATTTGGTTTTCCACATATATGCTTCATGTTTGGCTGCTCGCAATGTTTGGGGCTATCTCGTTGTTATGATCAGTGACCTACGCTCTTTTGTAAAGCTCTCTCTTGGAAGTCGCTTTGGATAAAAGCGTCTGCTAAATGCATAAATGTAAATGTAAATTGAAGTTACAAGTTAGTTGAGAGCAGCGGCCAGACACTTTAAAAAGAAAGGTAATTTTTGCGTGTATGATGAGTAGCCCTGCCTGTGATTGGAATGCCCAAGTATGACTTCAGGGTCTCAAGGAATGTCTTTGTGGTTTATGGTGACATTAGTAACCATACCAACGGTGTAATTGTCTGTTTACCAATAGCTTGTTCCCACTCATGATACTTTTGATAACTACTTCGGCACCATTGCAATAACAATCCTATATTGTATCCAAGTCTGAGACAGCCAAATACTTAAGATATATTATTTACATCTTTCATCATTATGTATATGAGAAAAGTCTTACCTTTAGATGCGTTTTCCAGCTTGCTGTTCCCCGGAACATCAAGCTGTGCTCCCCTTTCTACAAACTTGGGGGCAGATGGCTTAAGCACCAGATGAAAAGTTGACACAAAGGTCTTCCGAGGGCTCGGACCACCTTCCATCCTCAGGGTGGAGAGATAGACAAACCTGGCTAAAGCAACACCAACAAGTTCATCAATTACATCCTAAATAGTGTTCCTAAGATGCGTACGATTTTTGTACACATCCACCTGTTTATATCTGTGAGTAAAATCCATGGACGGCTGCAGCACACTACTGAGACCACGACTGATACTCATGCCCACCACAGGAAACTGCTAACTTTATCAGACCCAATTAGGAGGCGAGCCTTCCCCTCTCTCACTACAGAGAGAGCAAGAAAGAGAAAGAGAGAGCGAGTGTGGTAATGCAGGCAAGGAGTCAACGTCTTTGGGACGAAAGTGCACGAGGTCTTTACTTGGGAATAAACAAGGGTCAACAAAAACAAAGGTCAGGAAACAAAGGTCAGACGCCACACGGCCATAACATGAAATAATAAGACTCCACAACGAAGTGGAAAACATCTCGGTTTATATAGCCGTCCTAATTAGTCCCAACATAAAACAGGTGCGCACTAGAACTCCGGTGACGCAGACTGGCGCACCGTCGCCGTGCGCTCCGTGACAGTGAGAGAGTGCGAGACACAAAAAAGAAAGTGAAATGGGAAAGGGTGGATAAGAAATGTACAATGTGCTCACCTGAAGAGGTTGTTATAAAAAATTAGAGATACTGCACACTCGTGTCTTCCATTTAACGAGAATACTTTGACAGGACATTACATCAAGACTACAGAGAAAAACAGACTTACCTAATGCTTTGTGGTTGCAGTTGAGCAAACCTTTAGTGACACGGAATCTTGGAGAACAAGTAGGGCAGCTTTTAAAGAAGAAATTATAAAGAAAAAAAAGAAAAAACAAAGTGCTTCCATTTTTTTTAAAATATATATATATATGAATGACACAGTAATTCTTTGGTTATAATGTATTTGGTTATATGTGATAAATATGAGTGTGGCCATATGTCAGTATGACCCATTCAAGTGTTAGATCATTGGGTACAAGCCCAGACAGAAAGCACATTGTTTTTCCTTGACAGCTTCACTAAGGTGTGTCATTGTGTTGTGGCACGCCTTCCGCTTGTGATATGACAGTAAAAGACGTCACTCTCTCATGGACATTCATTTTGTAGTGTCACTTAAGTTGGTGCTCCTCCAATTCTTTTCCCCTTTAAAACCCAGTTAAAATACGTTGGCAAATCACTTAACATGGTGGTGGTAGCTGTACTCAAAGCTCAGACTCAACAATTTCACAAGAGCTATGAAAACAGAAATAAATGACCATAGATTTCCATTAATGCACATGTATGTGCATTACATGTGTTGAACAATAAAACTATGTGAATAGCTTCTCAGTTGTTTTTTTCTCTGAAGTATCAAGTCAATCCAGGGAAAACCATAATGAATGACTATATTTATCACTTTAGTCAACAAACATTCTCATTAGGTCTGAAGGGGAAAACAGGCATGGGACATTTAAGTAATCCCATATGCCATGTGCATCCCAGTAATCCCATATGCCAAAGTGCATGCCAGTCATGCACTTTGTGTTAAGTCTTTATTGTGAAGACTGTGTACTTACAAAGTGAGATACAAAGTGTCTTTAACCATAGATTGTAATCTAATCTATATCGTTAATTGTGAATAAATAATCTGATAATCATCATAATGCATTGTTTTATGTGTCCGACATGCTAGATGTATCCGTCATAGAGCTGGAAACACCACATAAATGGAAATTGAGCTTTAAAGAAATTGGTTTTGTCCACGGTTCTCAGACAATATTACATAGCATATCATGGAAACACAACAATCGTTAATTTACACATTCCATTCCACTTCGGCACACTAATTTTCAATCAGAAAGAACTTTTGCTAATTTATTGGAATTCAAAACAGGAAAGCAAAGAGTGGGACGGGCAATGTTTTCGTTGTACGACTTGGTATTTCAACTATGTAATTGTTTTGCATCCTGTTTCCCACAAACCCCTTCACTACTTATATGGTCCTCGGTCCACCAGTCAAGATTCTCCTAACATTCCAGCCATCATGTTGAGAAACATGATTTAACTGGGAAATAGTGCCCCCCAATGTATAAACATTTCACTCATTATTAAGAGAAGATAAAAGTCAAACAAAATCACTATAGAAGGCTTTTATCTCGTCCCTTTTTCCTGACAGCATTAATTTGGCAACCAAATTATAAGAGAGATATGTTTAATGAAAGGGCAACTCAGGCAAATGCACAGGCACAAATACTTTTGCACTACACATTTAACATGGACTATGAATCTAATGGACCGTTTTATTCACACCGGCTATGAAAAGCACATTTGGCAACCACACATCTGTCAATAGATTAACAAGATGCTGACATTCATTGACATTATGATTTATTGACATTGAAATACTGAATTATTTTAATAGGAAACATGAATTCAGTTGTCAGCCTGAGGGCACGAGTGTGGCCAGGGGAAGGGGCAAGTTCCACCTGTCCTGCAGGTCTTGAGGCTGGAGCATATTTCTGCAGCCACTCCAGCTCCAGGTGTAGGTTGAGAAGGTGTCAGGGAAGGCCTTGAAGCCCAGCGCTCGATGGTAGACCTGAAGGGAGCCCCAGGACTTCCAAGCATCACGTTGTTTGTAATGGGTCAGTGTGTCCAGGAAGCTGTTCAGACCCTTTTTGCACTGGGTTCATGGGAGGTGGGGGGGGAGTAAGACAAACACATAGAAATAGAGAGAGGAAAAATGAATAAATGGACAACTAGAGGACAAATGGGAAAGACAGTGAAAGGCATAGCATTTATTTTATGTTATATACAGATATTCTTTTTATATAAATAGTAACTTGTAGAAAAAAATAACCTTAAATCAAGACATAACACTACCTTGTATTGTATCTGGTTGATGTCATTATAGGTGAGACACTTCCGGTTTTTCATTTGCAATTTTATCTTGACCTTTACTGGAGTGATCAGATCCTTTGTCTCTGTCCCTGGGTGCTGAAAAGACAGCTGAGGAGGAATGATGAGGAGAGGATGGAGGATGGAGAGACAGAGAGTGAGATATTCTACAAAAACAATCATATCTATAGCCTATTCCCAAACAAAGCAATCAGTATGACACAAACTGTGTGCATTTGAAGTGTATTTTTTAATCCATATTGGTTAATCATTAAAATGTGGGTGTACCTGTCTTATGTGCTCTTCTATCTCCACATCATTCCTGGTTTTGGCTGACAGACTCTCTGTTGCAGCTGGAGTGGGTTTCTTGATTACCCTCTTGCCCACGACAGTGTTTGACAGTGACACGTTCAGACTGGGCCGCTTGGAGTATGGGCTTGTTGATGGGGCTTGGGGATCAAGGGTCAAAGTTAAATTCAACAGCAAACTACTATTAAGTTCAGCTTGATTTACCAGACTACTACACTCATGACCCACACTCGTGCTAATGTAAAACACATGTATACACACACAAAATACAAACACAGAATATATTTCTGTTTCTCATACCATAAGGTAGGATATACTTCATCAACTGTTTAGGCTGTAAACCTATGAGATGAGCTCCCTTGGCGTAGTACGTGAGCACATGGCCCCGGTCTTCAAACACCTGTGGTGCCGCACACCAAATGTGATGTAGCGATTTCTTGTGGTAGTACCTGCATGAGAAAATGAAATTATTTTTATTTGACTGATTTCAAAGTCATTTTGGTCGCTTAGGAAGTAGCCTAAGTCTTTAAAGAACAATTCCAATCAAACAATAAGGTAGTTTATGAAATTGGACCAGACCATCAGTCACTCACTACCCAACTGTTAAGCTCACACATTCTATTCATGCCGTATTTAATGTAATCATAACATTACCTAATTATCTCTCCAGTGGCAATACTGGGAATTAAGCCGGCATTCAGCATCTTATCCAGGGCATTGTAGAATACAGTGTCAATCACCACCACTACCTGAGAAGGGTCTGGTGGAGGCTCCACTTTTGAGAAAAGGAAGAAAGAGAATGAGACAATATTATCAGTCACAGGAGCAACAAAGTACATGCAGTACAGTAAAATAATCTCAGTCCTTAAGAAAGTAACAGACCTTTCATACATGTGGTAAATTTCTGACTGTCTGTCATTAGAGACAGGAAGTCCTGAAACCCCACCTCACCGTCCCCTAAAACAAAAGCACACCAATTAGTACTTGTATCATTATGTTACATCATAGCTACACCGTTTTACACCATTTTAATGTGCTATGTTATATTTCTCAGTCAACATACCATCATAATCAGCTCTGTGTAGACAAGTCTCTGTTTCTGAAGGGCTAAGTTTCATATCCACTGTTTCTAGTAAGGAGGAGAGCCCCTCTGCATTGATGATGCCCCTAGAGCTGGTGGCAAACAGGTCAAACGCTGCTCGGAATGCTTTGAAACAGAAGACATACACAATTTGTTTCGCAAATGTTTTTTTAATCAAGTTTGAGGTAGACACTGCAGGGACAATATTACAATGTAGAGATAGCTCAGTATAGGGTGCATTTCAAGCAGATGTCAGTTCACTGAGCAGTGTCCACATACTATTGGCCATTTAATGTAGATGAATACACAATGCCATGAATGCTATAGTGTGACTCACCTTCAACCTGAGCATCAGACAGAGTTTCATCTGGTGCCATAGTGGCCAAGTCCTTCATTTGGCCAATACACCTTAGGTCAAACAGTGGTCAAGGGTCAATGACTTAAATCATAAACTGACTCAAACTGACTTAATTACTCTCAATTTCATTACAGGAAACTACAGGAAAACATACATACTTACTCATCCTCCTATTTACTGATATAGATAAAAACATAAAAATAACAACATAAACTGATGTGTACGTTTAGTGCGTAATTTCTGCGTCTCCCCACATTCTGCCACAGTAACTCACAACGAATGCAGAACATCACTGAAGTCTTGTGCGTTGTCAAATTCATGCTGTTTTCCAGAATCTCGGTGCTTAATCCGAGTCTTGGGGTCCGTTTTTTGGCTGCTAGCCTGTCTTTTAGAGTTATTGGCACCCTACAAAGAAAGAATTGGGCTACATTTAATGTGATTCCATGGAATAACGATACATCTAGTCAGCATGATGATTTATGACAGTCAACACATTTGGTAGTTATTCCCCTGTAGGGTTGTCCCATATGTATGTATCTGTGTGGATGGAAATGGTAGCAAAAGCCGACATTGATCCTGTAACTTATTTTTGGATGTTATGCTACTAACCATCATCGTGTCTGAAGGAGTTCTTTGATGATCTGTCTGATGCAGCAACACTTCTCCCAAGCATTCACATAGCTGGATAATTTACATTTAAGACAGAAAACATACAATTCCCATGCTCGCATGTCATTTCTGGCGATAGATAATTAATGATAATTAATTATAATTAATTAAGCTACTGAAACGATGAAGAAGCTCTAAATTATAGACTAAACTAAAACTGACCAATGGAGGATACTACACATACAATGTTGTATGCAGACAGAGAGTAAGAGAGAGTAAGAGAGAGAGCAAAGAACAAATTGGAGACTGCGCCCCCTCTATGTTCGCAGCAACAATACCTAATCAGGGACGTAGGCTAATGCATACACCCTCACCAAAGAGTATAGAAGCACTATACAAAATAAGTTATTTGCCCTCACTTCTGACATAAGCGTCACTCAGCAATGCAACTGTGACATCATCACCCATATGATCACCGGTTTTCAGATTAACTTTTTATGTTTTATATAAACAAAATCTTGCTTGGTTTCTTTTTCTACTGGATTAAATGATAGAAAGTTAGTTTCCTGCATACGCTATGAAAGTAAAATGTAGCCTTCTGTAAAATGTATGGTACATCACTAAGTTCTCCTTTAACCTGAAATACTCTTCAGCAACCACGTTTCACGCCAATGAGGAAATGTAACATGATTAGAAAATAAAATGTTATTATATTTGTGAATACTTTCCTCGCCGACAACTTCGCCGGTTAAAATACAACTCCCAGAAACCCTAAGCGGAAAATGACATTGGCGCGAAGATGACATCACAGCAACAACGCGAGGCATGGGATTTGTTATAGTAGCGTTACTGAACGCATGGGGGGCATACTAGTACATTTACAGGTCAGTAAACAAAGATGCATGAGATTTTCATATTTAGTTTACTTTGTCTAATGTTTGTCTGCATAAACGTTTGTACAGGGGTCAGTTAACGGACACGTACTTGTTTATGAATAGTTTTTCTTCTTTCTGCTGTACTCAGATTATGGTAGGTCACAGTGCCCCTTGGCTTGCTAGCTAGCTAGCTGTCGACTATTTTAGAGTCAGCTAGCTAGAATATATTTACGTTACATTATATTTTAAATGAGTGCTCTGTCTAATCTTGCTCTGGGTAAGGAATATGTGCACACTGTCTTTATTTCTAGATATATTGCTCATTTTCTGTTGCTACTATAATTGGTATTAATTGCAGGTTCGATGTCTTGAATTGGGGACACATGTGGAGGAGGTGGTTCGTGAAAGGCACCACCTGTTTCTTGCAGGTGGCAGCTTACAGCTTTTCAAGATTTCCTCACCATGGGTGTCTCTCCTCCTCGCTTGCGAGACATCTAGCAAAGAGACACACCTCAAGGTTTGCTCTTCCCACTTCACATCCTCGGGGACAACTATGGGGGGCAACACCTACACTTGGTCTTATCCGAGGCTACAAAAAAGACGCCAAGTTCACCATAGATTTCCCTGTCAATCCCGTCACAGTCACAGATATCAAACAGTATCTGCGCTTCAAAGACGTTCCGTTCCATGATGGCTACAGTTGCTTGCATGCCCAGAGCATTTTCATGGATTTAAGTACAAGTTCCCCTGCGGGTTCAGGGAAAGACAATTGCAACATGTTCATAGACAAGACCACAGGCCAGTTCCTTTGCAAGGACACCTTGGTAGAGGGCAGCTGGGAGGACCTGCAGGACTGTTTGGAGGTGATGCAGAAGGAAGGCCAGACTTCGCTCAGCCCCCATGTTCTGCTGGGGTACCCTGAGAGCGTGGAGGAGCAGGAGGAGAGGGAGATGGAGCTGAAGGAAGTGCAGAGGATATGGTCCAGCTCCATCCCCTTCTCTGACGTCCCGGAGGAAGAGGCTCAGCTGATCAAAACCATGTTTCAGATCAGCAAGATCTCCAACGCCACGCTCAAGAGGTTTGGGGTGAGGCTTTTTAAGCCCACCAAGAGCCTGGTGTTTCCCTGGTTCTGGGGCCCAGATTCAAGCCTGAGGGGTGTGAAGTTGATGTCAGCCCAGAGCACAGAGAGTGGGATTGTGGCTTACTCCGAGGCCACAGTGCCCAAGGCGGGGTCCTACCACAATCTTTTTGGCCTTCCTCTTGTGGGACGTAAGGACACAGAGGTTGTGGTAACAGGCCATGAGGTGGACACCTTGGCTGTGAGCCAGGCCACAGGCCTCCCATGCGTTGCCCTGCCCCGGGGAGTCAGCTGCCTCCCACCTGTTCTCCTTCCCTACCTAGAGCAGTTCAAAAAGGTGACTCTTTGGCTGGGAGGGGACATGCGCTCCTGGGAGGCCTCCAAGATCTTCTCTCGTAAGCTGGGTCTGAAGCGCTGCTCACTGGTACGTCCAGGGGAGTTTCAGCCCTGTCCTGTGGAGGCTCTGGTCCAGGGGAAGAATCTGGCCCGCATCATCAAGGCCTCCATTCCCGCTGCTCACAAGTCAATTGTGTCATTCAGGCAGCTTAGAGAGGATGTCTTCGGTGAGTTGATGAACACAGAGCAGGTGGCTGGAGTGAAATGGACAAGGTTCCAAGAGCTCAATAGGATCCTGAAAGGCCATCGCAAGGGCGAGCTGACAGTCTTCACAGGTACGTTTCTAAACTGGCTCATTGACATGTGTAGTGTTGGTCTTTGTGGAAATGCATTGTGTATGTTTGTGGCTTATCTGCACTTTGTAATGTGTATTTTCCATATAAATGTCTCCCCTTCAGGGCCCACCGGTAGTGGAAAGACCACCTTTATCAGCGAGTTTGCTCTGGATCTGTGTATGCAAGGTGTCAACACGCTGTGGGGAAGCTTTGAGATTAACAATGTCCGCCTGGCCAAGATCATGCTCACTCAGTTTGCTATGCAGAGGCTGGAGGAGAACTTGGACCAGTATGACTACTGGGCTGACAAGTTTGAAGAACTGCCTCTCTACTTCATGACTTTCCATGGACAGCAGAACATCAAGTGAGTCTCAAGACTGTTCTTATACCTTCTGTTGATGGATAGGTGCTGTAAAGATTAAGTGGGTCAAATACAAAAATACAAATATTTTATGCCAATACTTTTATAAAGGGCTGTGCTGGACACAATGCAACATGCTGTCTACTTGTACGATATCAACCATGTGATCATCGACAACTTGCAGTTTATGATGGGACAGGAGAACCTCAATGTGGACAAGTGAGAACCGACATCACTGATTACATAAATATATGTAGACTACATATTTTAAAACCTGATAATATCCCCTCTATATGGCAGTATGGTCAATATGTCATATTGTCTCTTACACAGGTTTGCTGTGCAAGACCACATCATTGGAGCTTTCAGGAGGTTTGCTACCAATAGTAGCTGTCATGTGACTTTGATCATCCACCCCAGAAAAGAAGAGGATGACCGAGAACTACAGACAGCATCCATCTTTGGTACTGCTAAGGTAGGTGGAGGGGTTACATTTGCAATTTTAGTGAAAGACAGCGTCAGGGGAAAAATGCTTTAATCATTGAATGTCATATTAACGTGGTCCCAATCCCATTTCTAGGCCAGCCAGGAGGCAGACAATGTTCTCATCCTGCAGGAGAAGAAGCTGGTCACGTGTCCTGGTCGCAGGTCCCTCCAGGTGGCCAAGAACCGCTTCGACGGGGATGTGGGCATCTTCCCTCTGGAGTTCCTCAAGGGCTCGCTCACCTTCTCCGCTCCCATCAAGGGCAAGCACAAGCTGAGGAAGGTGAAGGGGGAAATGCCCGAGACACCCCAGGGTGAGGAGACCACACCCATGGAGGAACGGGTAACAGTAAAGAAGGAGGAGAAGAAGGAAGAGATGGCAGCAAAGAAGAATGAGCAGGTTGTAAAGATGGAGAAGCCAGCAAAGGCCACAAAAACACCCAAAGTTAAGAGCGCCGCTGCTGTTAGAAGCAGACCAGAGGGACTCAAGAAGACACAGAATGAGGAATAGTTTTGCGACCGATGGGATCGTGATGATATGATTTTATAAAATATAAACAGATGAATTATGCAATAATATTGAAAAAGACAGTGTTCCAGTTGACAATGCTAGTTTTCAATAATAATCCTAAATGATTTTCACTTGTATTGAGAGTAAGACATGAAAAAACTATCAAAGGGCTGTTAAAGAAAACTATTTGGACAGTGAAAATCCTTTGTTTTGAAAATGGCTCATAGAATGTTATTTTTATAATTTTACCTGTCACAGTATAGAGACCAACTGCTGCTTTTTCACTCAACTTCATTTCAAAGTCTAACTGCTTCTGTCTGTTAAAAGTTGATTGATATTGATTGAACTCATTAAACTGTGATATCAGAAACTTCTGTAATAATGTTCAGTATGAAACACTATTGTGTTTGTTTCTTCAGAGAATATAAACACTTACACGTTGCCATTTGTGCCCTCTACTGACGTTTGTACACTGTTGTTACATGAATTAAACTGTACTTTTAAAGCAAAAAGTAAAGCCCTTATTGTTCCTTTTAATTGGCTGCAATTCTCTTTGTTATCTGTAGGTGGCGCTGGTAAATCAAAATAAATGTATTCAGAACAGGAGCAGTCGAATGAACAGTAGTCCAATTCTATTTTAAATGTTTGCCCTTCTGAAGTATTGTCTAAAATATCATGTAACAGCATTGGTGTTTTCATCGGGTATGTCGCCATCAGGTGAGAAATGGAACGAGCTTCTAAAAACTCAGGTCACTGTCATAAGTTGGTTTAGTGTCATATTTTATTCAACAATCTAACATTGTTTTTGAAGGATTTAGCTAATTGAGCCCTCATTAAATCAGGTATTAGATTCTAGTGAGCATGAGCTAGAGTGATCTCTGATAAGAAAGGTATCAAATGACCGTTATACCTAGGGTTAGAGTAGGTGCTAAATAATGATGAGCCTTCCACAAGGTTTGCCTGCCTCTTCATGCTGGCTTTTGATTGGACAAGGAGAAGAAGGACCAAGTTTCCGATTTCTTGATACATTATTCAGAGGACTGACTTCCAATAACTAAAAAGTAGATTATGTAACAGGCCTCTTGTTGGATTATGGCATATTTTAATGAGGAAAAATGAAATTAATTTGCTTCCTCTGGAGGATGATGTAATATTATGAATTGAATCGCTCATCGAAACAGCAGACTTGCCAAGAGGTTTCCTGTCCAACTCCATATTTGTTTTCAGACTTCAAACAGCAGTGTAATGTCAGTGACCTTTGACCCTGGGAACATGTAACGTAGTCGTGTGTGCAATGAGATGAATCAGTGTGCATATCCCAGGGTCTGACTCTTTATTTCATATTGTTGTAACCTGCTACCCCCTTGGCTGGAGAACACAGACTGCTGCGCATCTACATCTCCCTCTGAGAGCTACCCTGGCATCAGACCCAGCTCCAACAAATGGCCCTTGAGCTCCGTGGCTAGCTGGATCTGTTAAATATTGTTTTAAGGACAAAGAATCATCCTCGTATAAACTGTGGGGTGTTTTCCTAAATCATATTCAAGGAGATTCATGCAGATCCTGGCTTGAGAGGAATGGAAAACACTGAAGGATTGCCGAGATGGAGAGGCTCTGCGTGTGAAAGGCAGTTGGGGTGAGACAGCAGGAGAGACAGATTCTGGGCAGAAGTGCTCTTGCTGGGTTTCTATTCTGTCATTTTCCCCCCCTCTCTTTTGAGGTTTTCGGTTTGTTTTACTGCTATGTAAGTACAGAGCATTCCAGAATGATTCCAGGCTTTGCTCTGGATGTGTCTGGGTGTCATCCTGACGGTGTGGGTGTGGGACACCAGCAGCGGGTGCCTGTGAAAGAGGGCCTTTGTGCACTTGGGCGTTCCTGGACCGAGACGGCGGCTCCATCACTTGCCAGCTCGTCAGAGGAAGAAAACATACACAGAGCTCGCATACATGAGTATGACACACCAGCTCCCATGCACACACAAACAAAGGTCTCATATCAAGGCTCTATCAAAAGAAGTGTTCACATTTCACTCTCGTTAAACCAGTTGTGGCAGGTTTACTATCTGTTTAGTAATGCCTTTAAATATTTACAATTACAACTAGGTTTAGGTCTGAGGACCATATTTATTTGAACAGCTTTATCAACTGAGTAAAACCTACTTATGAACATATCTTTTGAAAAGAGGAAGTTTGATTATATACTGACATCCCTGGTCCCCTGACCTTCCTGCACTGTGTTGTTTGTTCTTGTGTTTAGAGTTGGTGGCTGTGATCTGAGCTTTGTGACTGTTCAAATGGATGCCATCTGGAGAGAGAGAGGATGAAGCAACTCCAGCCCTGCAACTCCTAGTCGCGAGGGAACCAAAGCGTGAGATCTGTGAAACCAAAGGCATTTCACTTCATCAAAATGTGGATTATTTGTGGTAAAAGATGAATAAAGGAAATGTTTAAAATGCATTACATTCAAGGCTGGTGGATTAGCATTTAAATTTGTATTCCACAGATACAGGGTTCTAGGCACTAGGAGGTTATTAAAGGTAACAAACAGTATGTGCCTGCCTCCCACAACAAATATCCAGACTTAAATGGAGGTCCCCACAGAAATCACAAGAATGCCAATCTGCTCCATGGTAGGACTGGAAGTGCCTTTCTCTCCTTTCCCTAAATCTAATAGAGAAGCTGATGGGGATGGATATAGTGCAGCGCATAGTTTCAGGTCCATTAACTGCCCTTCATTTGGACATCAAGGCAACTATTTGACCAAATCTGGATGTAATTTCAGGACCTTAAGTCAAAGTCAATCAACAAGCAAGTCTGGAATCTGGGAGAGAGCTCAGTCAGGAATCCTGTAACCAGACCCCAAAGTACATCTTCATGATACCAGGGCACAATCAGTAATGTTGAAAACATGATAAGTGCCTTCACATACTGATTGGCCTTGGAGATTGGATATTATAACCATTATAGTGTGCTCTTCTCTGGCTTTTATTAGGGTTCCTTATCTTCATATTTAGAATTTCTGCTTGTGAAAAACAACAAAAACAGAAAGATTTCTTTGGAACCACTTAACAGTGGTTTCAGGAAGACAAGGGTTTTTGGTCTGGCGTCTACAAGAATCAAATGTTTTTCTCTGTCTTAGTTACTGTTTTTTTCATTTTTCCCTTCATTACATCGGATTTCTCCCCTCTGTGATTTTCATTTCTGTCTTTGTCATCTTGACATAAATATTTATAAAACTTGCTCTGGTTTCTGACTCACAGTTCAGTGAACACTGGTCTTCCTCATAGCATTGTTTTTGTCTGGTTCCTCTATAAACATTTCCTTCATGGTTATTACTCAGGACATGTTTGTCAATTGTCAATACATTATTTTACCTAGCCCATGCAAGAATAAAAACAACAGAAAAAAGTCAAGCCTTTAATTATGTTGGTGTTTTTAAAGCATATTTTGCTGAGAGCACGTGAAACATTTGTGTATGTCTGAAAATGTATGATTTAACATTCAGTTTGGACTCCATGCTGATGACTAAACTCGTTTTAAAAAAGACCACAGGCCAACTCAGAAACACAGATGATTTATCATCCCTCTTTCTTTCTGCTCTGTGCGTTGGATGGGAAGAAACATTCTGCCTCACGTGCACTCGGCACGTTTGACCCATATTACCCTCCCACAAAAACACTCTGGAGAATATGTCTGCTACGTGTATTAATAACCATCTGAAAATCCTCCCTTCCGTGTTCCCAGACCAGAAGAAGGCTCACGTTTCTACTCGTTATGTCAACTTGATGTTCCTGTTAGCTTACCGTGTATGTGATATCTGGAGAAGAAACATAAAATAGTTTTTCCAAGACATGCATTGGTATGTTTCATGTAACAGTGTCCTAAAAGGCAGATATGTCATATTACTCGTCTGTGCTGTTCTAACTAGCCAATTGATTTGCTATTGCAAAGATTTGCAGGATTTCAGATAGCCTATTATCAAAGCTAGACATATTGTACTGTCAGCAATTATGCTTGAGTTGGATGAGATTCAAACAAAGTAAAGTGCATGGATGTTAGCTGTGAGGACCTTGATGTGTCTCAGAGCATTGAAATTGAGTGAAATCAGTGTTAGCACCATCATCCCAAGGCTGGAACATGCCCACTGTGCCATCTCGACATCTATCTATGACAGGTCGTTAGGCACCCCTAGCCTAAAGGTCAACTGCTGAGTGATCCTTATGTTTGCTCCCTTCCTTCCCTCCAATGGTCACGTTAGGTTGCGTTAGGTTGCAGTCCTCGTCATGACAACATCACTCACAATAACTGATGCCAGTGACGACCCGGGGACCTCAGCTCATCTCGGTTGAATGTAGGCAACAGTATGCTGCATGTCTCAAATGCCCATCTATCGTAAGTCATTAGCCACTCGTGTTCACTTGGCACATCCACCCCTGCTGAAGGCACAGTATGCTCCTGCTGTCTCACAGCGTGCCTGACTGCCCATGTTTTGCCTTTGAACACAACAGGAGGCTTTTTTGGAGCAGGCAGAGAGTCGGTGCTTATATAACATGCTCAGGAGACCCAGGATGTGGGGGGCTTAATGCGCACACTCGCACCATCCGTGTGGATGCTAATCGACGGCCTGTGGGGGAGAGTGGCCCTGCACTCATCAGTTCCCGCTTTTCAGTGGCTTGGAAAGGCATCTGCTTTAACCCTTGTGTTAAAGCCCCACATACCCCGAAGTCTCTTAACCCTTGTGTTATCTTCGGGTCGTTCTGACCCATCAGTCATTGTGACCCACCGTCGTATTGCGACAAATTTACCTCATACAAAAACAAAGTGAAGCATTTTCTTTTAACTGTCGGGCTGTCTCAGACCCCCCACATTGCAATGGTTAAAAGAAAATTATTTGTATTTGTTTTTGTATTGGGTAAAATTGGGTAAACACAACGATGGTTCGTTATGAACCTTTGGGTCATGTGACCCGAAGGCAGCACAAGGGTTAAGAGACTTCGGGGTATGTGGGGCTGGTGGGTTGATAATAAGAGGGTAATTACATACAGTGGTGTGGTGGCCAAGGTGCTGGGGGATGGGAAGGAGGTAAAGAATTGGAAAAGTAGGGGACATTTTTGTTGTGAAGATCTTTAGAAGGAGCTGCCTCTGTAAAGGCAGATTAAATATTGTAGGAGTGGAGGCCTCATTCCCTTTAAGACGCAGGTCAGAATTAGCATCCTGCTCATTGAGTAAGTGAGACAGTCTGGTGTGGCCTCTCGTGTGTGTGTGTGTGTGTGTGTTTGTGTGTGTGTGTATGGTATAGAGAGACACAGACGAAGATGAAGAGAGAATGAAAAACAAGGAAAAAGAGACAAGAAGAAACAGAACGCAAGACACAGAATGAGACAGCAAACTATATTTTAAGGCAGCCAAGCAGACATGCTCTACTTTAGACCTCCAGTAGCCTATTCAATCTCAAATTAGCTGCCCGTGCAGCCACCTTCAAAGAGGGCCCTTCTGAACCTAATCCTCTCAAACTAAACGTGTGCACATTAACAGTCTGCATCATGAATGCATATGTGCAACAAAGCACAGCTAATGATCTCTCAGCACAGCAGTTAATTGCAGAATTATCAGCATAAGCTCTGTCCTATAAGCCGATTACCTAACAGTGCAGTATCCTCTAATCAATATAAACTCTGAATATGAGTCTGTAATCTATGAATGCCAAGGTTGGTCATTGGGTCTGTAAATACTCATTTTGTTACTATAGTAGCACTTAATGAGTTGTGGATTGAATGTTGTGGTAAGAAACGAAATTGTGTCGAGGTGGTGTTTGAAATTTTAAGTCAAACAGTGGGCTCATCTTGTGACCTAAAGTCTCAGATCATGAATATATACATTAGTTGAACACAGCAAAAGAAAAGTGCTGCATATGATAATTCTGCTGTTCGATTACAGAAGGGCAAAATCTGATTGTTATCAAAGAGAGCCCACCATTCACTAGATGGCAAAGCAATTCCTCTGGCACCCAGATTAGCTAGCTCTGAAAGCCTCTGGATCCCTGCCGGTCAAGTCTCCAGCCTGACCCAAACAATTATCATCATATCAGGTATCACATTCTGACAGTGCAATAACTTCCAATAACCACAAACTGTATAGATACCGTGTAAGTAAAGCAGCAACTCTTATGCATCAAGTAATTTATGTGAGCATGTGCGTACTTTACATGTGTGTGTGTGTGTGTGTGTACATTTGAATAATTGTTTTGTTTAGTTTCATTTAGTGGACAAATAACCTATGGCAGGTATTTTCTGTGAAGTTTAAAATTACCTTGAGCGTTTGTTAGCCTTTCAAATATGTTTTCTTTGACACATTAGACAAGCATTACAATGGCCACGCCAGTTAAATTATTCTATTTTGCAACGGTATTCAAAAACATCAATAGGGAAGTATCTAAGAGCAGTAGTCTATTGTTTAGTAAATTGTCAGAACAGTTTCAGTTGAGTTCATTCGTGTGTCATTTATGCTTGCTGTTTAATATTCTATTCCTTGCTACATCCAATGTTGTTGTCCAAACTACTACTGTTGCATTTCACATCATGAATCAAGCAAGAGGAATAATACATTTTTTAAATGCACTGCACCTCAAGAGAAAGCACAATACCTAGACTACCAGATGTTCTATATCAGTTTCAGAGACTGGGCTTTGGTAAGCAAGGCCTCGGGAAACACGGCTGCAGCCGGTAGGAAACAGTATCCCCAGTTGGGAACAACACAAAGTTAAATCCAATAGAAGACCAAGGTCGCTGTATAGAGAACAAGTTCTTAAATCACTTGGCCTGTGTTGCCAGGGTTGTGACTGGGGACAAACAATGGAGCCTGTTTCGCTGGTTGGAGAGCAGAGCAGATGATGTGTGTTTTTTTCTCCGTCCTGAGTTCCTAACATTGAGAGTGGCTGAGCAAGGTAGAAACAGAAGGCTGTGGGTTCAGGTGTCAACAGGTCACGTGAGGCACACAGAGATGAATATTAGGTAACCATCAGCGTGGAAACAAGGGAAACACGACAGCAGTATGTCTTTGTTCCAAAAGCAGTACCTAGTATGAGTCTGTGCTGTGCTATCACAAGACAAAGTAGCATTAAACCTTTTAGTTATTGTATGTGCGTATCTTGCATTGTTTAGTGAGTGCAACTAAGCAGAGTCCAACAAGTTATACCCTTATTGAAAATGTTGAGAAATTTCTATTCAGGAGTTTTTTTTTGCAAAACAGTAATGCTGATACAGTGGAAACAGAAAAAAAACACTATCACTTAGTTCAACGTAATTGCAGCTATACAAGCAGCTGTCAGCAATCATAAACATCTTGGGCAGGCACCAATGGCTAACCAAAGAGAGTAGTGGGAACCCTATGTCTCCATAATCACACAGCAGATAGCACATTCAGTCGTTCGGAGGAACCCATTACAAACAACAAACACACTGCACTCAATCCAAATAATTCTCAATTACTGTAACAAAAAGACCTCTCAAACTCTTCAGTGGTCAGATAAGTAATGGGCCAATTTCCCCTCATTTCCTATGGGTGAAATAACTATGATTTGTATTTCTGGAGCCCCACCAAGATCACAAATTTGCCCATTTGTGAATCCAATCTCAGTAAGCATGTTTTTCTCTGTTGAAATGAAGAAATACTAACTGTTTAACTACATGCTCCTATGGTTCTTACCAATGGCACTTATTTGCTTTTCACAATGTATGCTTCAGGTTTTGGCTACCCACAATGTTTTTGGGGCTATCTCGTTGTTTAAGATCACTGACCTATGCACTTTTGTAAAGCTCTCTCTTGGAAGTCGCTTTGGATAAAAGCGTCTGCTAAATGAATAAATGTAAACTCCTATATGCACTGACAAAGAAACAGTACTGCAGGGAATGCATGAGTGTGTGCGTGTGCAAAGCCATATACTGGATATGTGCACATGCGTGTGTGTACCCAAGAGGTGTGGCTACTTGCTGGTTCTGGGTATACTGTAAATCTTGGGAGGGCTCAGTCAAGAGCTTGCAAAAGCAGCATTTCATCATGCTGATGACAGTAAATATCAACAAACGACTAAATGACTAAATGTAAACAAACAGTGCATACTTACACAAATATAATTAACTAACGTACAAACAGTAGCCCTGTTATTTTATGGTATATGGTGCCTTTCAAAACAGCATACAAAGACTTGTTTACTTGTCCACAAGTAGCCTAACGTGTTCACAACCTCAGCCAGTAGGAAAGCTATCGGGGGTTGGGCTCTGTTAGTGTTAAGGCTGAAGGTTTGTTCCACCATCAGTCTGCTCTTGGACTCGCTGAGTTTGAGACCACAGTAACGAACGGGCATATAAAAGCAGGAAGAGATAAAACAGAAAGCTAGCAGAGAGAAAAAGAATGCGCATTGAAGAAGTTTTTAAAGGAGGATATTATTTGTCAGAAGCTTGATATTAAATCGACAGAAAAACGCGTCCACGCAATATTTTCGAGAAGACTCGCAGAACTGTCCTGTCAACGTGGGCTGTCCCGTGTAGAAGCTTTCATGGTAAGTTTTTTGTTACTTTGTTGCTTCATGCCAATACTTTCACGACACAACGTATGTTGTGACATGTTAAGTTGCAGTGATTTTTTAAATGTCCTACGACGACTACTATTAATAAATAAGTTCCGTTTCAATGATACAGACGAAAAACAGCGTTGAGCAGATACATCCAGCGCTCAACAAAAACACAGGTGTGCATAATGTATTAGATTAGCTACACGAAGGAGACAAGACAGGCTCTGCGATCCTCTTATGAAAACTTATGTGTTATCAAAATATAGTCGTCTTAGTTTTTGTGCCTTTTATGCAGACGGAGATGAGAAAAACGTGGGCTAAAATCTGAGAGAAATCTGCTATAAGAACCATTTAACAAGACTACGTTATGTCACCTCGGCAGAAATTCGATTAACATTTTCAAAATTGTTACCCATATCTCGTGCAACACCAGAACTGACAACATCTCCGCATGGCCATGTGGATACCTGGTGTTGTGAATGCTTAGTTGTCATCCACTGCTTCCTCGAGACGTGTCCTCTTCAGGGTACCTATTTTCCTTCTTAGTGTTACTGCCCTCAATCTCTATCTTTATCTTATCTCAACTGAATGAGGGGTGTTGTACATTAGTGGGGTTTGAGAACTCCATATTGTTTGTGATGTATGCAATGTCCCATTCTTTCTCAACTTCTGTTCTGGCTTTGTGGGTGTGTTCGTGTGTGTGTGTGTGTGTGTGTGTGTGTGTGTGTGTGTATCAATCCCACCTTAAGGTTGGGTCTTCCTTTCTGGGTCTCATCTTTTATATTTTGTATAATATGTCTGAAATGTGTGATCGCAAACAGGTGTTGCTTTTATGAGCAGTCTGGATTGATCTCTCTCTGACCCACTTCCTTCTAGCTGGCTCTTTAACAATCACAATGGGCTTGACTTAAACACATTCTGTCTTTGCTGAATTGCCAGCGAGAGTACATATTTAAAACCTTCTGTCACTCTCAAATCTATTTTCTAACTTCATTTCAGTGTCTCTAAATTCTGAAAGTGTGACTGTCTAAACACAATCTCTGGTTGAGGGGTTTTGACAGTGAGTCAGACTGAGACTGTTGGTTAAGATAAAATAACAGCAGGATCTTTTTTTGGAACAACATTCTCATGAGGGCTTGTTTATGTAATTACTTACTAAGCATGTCTACCATTTAGTGGGTGGCTGCCACTAAGATGGATCCTGTGTAAACAAAGACAGTCACTTGGGGAAATATGTTGTTGGCGTTCTAATTTCAACAAAGTCAAATGCTTACTCAGTCAAACTGGGGGTGTTTGGGGACTGTTGGAGGCCACATATTTGCATTCGTAATTTCCAGAGATCCAGGCAGGCACAGTGCTTTCCCCAAGTCTTTACTGAACTGCTGCCTAAGCTTTAGTAGGCCTACGGTGTTGGCACGTCCATAATTCTTATCAGCATGTTTAGTACAGCAACTGGGAGATAAAGTGATTTAGCTATCTGGATTTCTCTCTTTCCTCTTTCCCTCAAGTCAAACAAGTCTAGGGACAGACAACATTGCTTCTTTTTTTTCTTCTTCAAGGTTGCCCATTTCTTCCTTCGTAACTTCGTTTTACATAAACAGGCCCTCCCTTCCTCTCTTTCTTTTTTCTCTCTTATTCTCGTCCACCACCCCATCCTTACCCTTGTCTAACGTTAACCCATCAGCAGAATACTTTCATTGAAGAGTCTGCTTTGTTGTGTGAGAGCCCCCCTGGCCCTCCCTCTGCATCCCCCCTGGCCCTCCCTCTGCATCCCCCCTGGCCCTCCCTCTGCATCCCCCCTGGCCCTCCCTCTGCATCCCCCCTGCCCTCCCTCTGCATCCCCCCTGCCCTCCCTCTGCATCCCCCCTGCCCTCCCTCTGCATCCCCCCTGCCCTCCCTCTGCATCCCCCCTGGCCCTCCCTCTGCATCCCCCCTGCCCTCCCTCTGCATCCCCCCTGGCCCTCCTTCTGCATCCCCCCTGGCCCTCCCTCTGCATCCCCCCTGCCCTCCCTCTGCATCCCCCCTGCCCTCCCTCTGCATCCCCCCTGGCCCTCCCTCTGCATCCCCCCTGGCCCTCCCTCTGCATCCCCCCTGGCCCTCCCTCTGCATCCCCCCTGGCCCTCCCTCTGCATCCCCCCTGCCCTCCCTCTGCATCCCCCCTGGCCCTCCCTCTGCATCCCCCCTGGCCCTCCCTCTGCATCCCCCCTGCCCTCCTTCTGCATCCCCCCTGGCCCTCCCTCTGCATCCCCCCTGGCCCTCCCTCTGCATCCCCCCTGCCCTCCCTCTGCATCCCCCCTGCCCTCCCTCTGCATCCCCCCTGCCCTCCTTCTGCATCCCCCCTGGCCTCCCTCTGCATCCCCCCTGCCCTCCTGGGAGGTAATCATCAACCTGCGTGCCTCCTAATTAATTATACCAACAATGTATTAACTGCTCTGACTTCAAGTACCGAAGGCAATTTTTGACTTAAATTTTTAGAATTTTGAAGCTTCTGTAATACTCCATTTAGACTAAAGTTTGTTTGGGTAACCTAACCATGCTTTGTATGTATGGTTTCCTTATTAATCGCATTGTGTGTTTGTGTCTGTGTGCATACTGTATGTGTAGTGCTTTGCTTTGTCATCTTGAGGAGTTTAATTCATCCCGTGTGCCAGTAAAACTATGGGACGGGGGAAAAAATAGGGGTTTCTGTAATTTTACCAGGCCTCATATTTTAAGATGTGTGCATGGGTAAGTGATACTCAAGGTGCTCTGGGTTGTGTCTTTGAAAGACATCGAAACTGAAGGTCAAGTCCTTCTCCCATGGCATACGGAACAGGAGGCCCTGTCCTTCCAAAACAATCTATTTGAATTAACTTCATACGTCAATGCAATATCTTGAAAACGGCACGGGAGCAGTGTAAAAACAGGTAGAGTGAATGCTGTGTCATTGTATTTGTAGTGTTTTTTTTTAAAGAGACTCTTATGAGCTGATACTCCGTTCTGTGGGTTGCTTGTTTTAGTTCCCAAAATACACCCTCTGTTCCTCATTCTCCTGTAATTAGTAATGTTGTATAGCTTTCCACTCACTAAACCACAGTATGTTAAACAGCTTGAGACAACATCACTTTAGGGGAAACTGTTCATTTTGAAGTAGTCTGTGAAACGTTAGACGTTTTACAGGCAGGGAGTGGGCGGATCACAAAGGAGTTTATCATGCTGACGAGATCGGCACTTTAGGGAGGTTCTGACTAGAGAAGGATAATAAAGGTTTTTGCTGTGGCATGGCGAACTACCTCAGCGACCTGGAGGAGGCTCATTTACTGACAAAACACTGAGGACTGTGAGGTCTTCGCCTCTAAACCTCTCACCTACCTCTCATCTCACGTGTGTGTCTGTGTGTGCAGGCATTGTGTGTGTGTGTGTGTTGGTGTTTGACCCCGATGACCAACAAATGGGGCACATGAACAACAGAGTTGACATTCTCCATACTAAGCTGAGAGAACAGCTGGCCTGCACAGCTGCACAGGGGGACAGGAGGGGTTCGAGTCACCCTGGATCGCAGCCCCTGAGACGGGCTCAGCGCTCAACGTGTCACATCCTCTACTGTAGCTCTAAAAGTGGGGCCTCGTGGTTGGATGAACTGCTACTCTTGAGTGTGGACCTCGTTCAGGGTTGTTCTCAGTTGGAGAGAGAGAATGGAGGTGTGGTGACATGGCCTCCGAATGCTCTAAAGGCCTGTAGGGTACAAAGGGAGACTACTGTTGAAGGTCCTCTCACATTTGTCTTTATACCTGGCAGGTTGAAAGCAAAGGCCCATTTATCTGGTGAGAGGGACAGCTTTTACGTCCCCAACTGCCACATACTGTCAGCTCCTCCCTTGGCTGCCTGACTAATTGCCTCATTTTGATGCAAATGGACCATGGAACTCACAATACTCAGTGTCTATATTTAATATTTACCTTTCTGTCCTACTCCAGTTTTCTACCTATAACCTCTTACCTGCTCCACTGTCCCATTTAAACTGTCAACTCTGATGATGACGAACAAAACTAAAGACACTGTAGAGATGGGACATTTTTGCTGCCATTCTGCAGACATTGTCCAGACAGTCAAGTTTGAGCTGGTAGGATTACTTGGGCAGGGTTTTGTTATCTTTGGACTACCCCGGTCCCTGCCATCAGGTTCAAGCCTATCTTCTAATATTCCAGGTTATATCTCTAAATAAGGTGTAAGGAATGTTCTTTTTCAGAGAATCTCAAGATCCACCACAGACCTTTTCTATATTGGGGGAAAACGTGATTGTTTTATTCACATCTTTAGATATTACATTTCTTGAAAATAAAGCAAAATGTTCCAAATTCTTGTTGAAAAGACTGTACTGTTATTCCCCATCCACGTTGGTAGATAACTGGTGTGGTGGCATGGTGGCTGGTGTGGGCATGGTGGGTGGTGTGGGCATGGTGGGTTGTGTGGGCATGATGACTGGTGTAGGCATGGTGGGTGGTGTGGGCATGGTGGGTGGTGTGGGCATGATGACTGGTGTAGGCATGGTGGGTGGTGTGGGTGTTGTGGGCATGGTGGGTGTTGTGGGCATGGTGGGTGTTGTGGGCATGGTGGGTGGTGTGGGTGTTGTGGGCATGGTGGGTGTTGTGGGCATGGTGGGTGTTGTGGGCATGGTGGGTGGTGTGGGCATGGTGGGTGGTGTGGGTGGTGTGGGCATGGTGGGTGGTGTGGGCATGGTGGGTGGTGTGGGCATGATGACTGGTGTAGGCATGGTGGGTGGTGTGGGTGTTGTGGGCATGGTGGGTGGTGTGGGCATGGTGGGTGGTGTGGGCATGATGACTGGTGTAGGCATGGTGGGTGGTGTGGGTGTTGTGGGCATGGTGGGTGGTGTGGGCATGGTGGGTGTTGTGGGCATGGTGGGTGTTGTGGGCATGGTGGGTGGTGTGGGCATGGTGGGTGTTGTGGGCATGGTGGGTGGTGTGGGCATGATGACTGGTGTAGGCATGGTGGGTGGTGTGGGTGTTGTGGGCATGGTGGGTGGTGTGGGCATGGTGGGTGGTGTGGGCATGGTGGGTGTTGTGGGCATGGTGGGTGTTGTGGGCATGGTGGGTGGTGTGGGCATGGTGGGTGGTGTGGGCATGGTGGGTGGTGTGGGCATGGTGGGTGTTGTGGGCATGGTGGGTGGTGTGGGCATGGTGGGTGGTGTGGGCATGGTGGGTGGTGTGGGCATGGTGGGTGTTGTGGGCATGGTGGCTGGCGTGGGCATGGTGGCTGGCGTGGGCATGGTGGCTGGCGTGGGCATGGTGGCTGGCGTGGGCATGGTGGGTGGTGTGGGCATGGTGACTGTTGTGGGCCAACATCATCAGATCATCTCCATCTGCTGTTTTTCCCTTGACCTCTTGGTCTGAGGTTTTCTGCACTGTAATTGTGTACAGTGGAATGGAGGTATCAGGCTTGTGTAACTGGGACGAACCCTCCCTGAGGTTATTTGTTTGGTTATTTTTAAATACACTTCTTACTATGCAATGATTTCTGTCCTGAACAGCCCCCTGCTGAGGGAGAGAAACACACACTTACTCTCTCTCACTCTCACTCTCTCTCTCTCTCTCTCTCTCTCTCTCTCTCTCTCTCTCTCACTCTCACACACACACACACACACACACACACAAACCTCCTTC
The DNA here is from genome assembly GCF_963692335.1 of Osmerus eperlanus. Lineage (NCBI taxonomy): Eukaryota > Metazoa > Chordata > Actinopteri > Osmeriformes > Osmeridae > Osmerus > Osmerus eperlanus. The sequence goes on from NC_085029.1 coordinate 14,322,881, forward strand.
TCACATGCAGGCACACTTATCACTTATGTACCCTCAAGAACAAACACCAACCATCGGACAGACATAGCAATAGTTGCTGACCACACCAGCACGAGTTGAGTTATTGAGTGTGATAGGTGAGTGGAAATAGGAGAGTCAGAAGGAGAGGCACAGGGTCTGAGGTGGTGGCGGGCGACTTGGGGGGGCAGACGTGTCATACCATTGCATAACGGCTTATGCTGAGGTGAACTGGGTCTGAAGTAATTAGTCTGGAGAGCTGTTCTGCTTGCTCCGCTGCCTCACAGCAAGCTCCAGTGCCACGCTGGGAATGAGGGTGGGATGGAGGCAGACATGGGGGCTTTAGCTCCTGCCTACCGCCCCTGTATTCTTCTAATCTCTCTGTTCTTTCTTCCTCTCCCTCAGATGTGTAGAGGAAGGGGTGCGATGCATTCCACCGTGTTTCCTCTCTCCTCACCCACTCTCACTGGGGAGAGTGGACTAGGGTGGAAATGAATGTAATTTTGTTCAGTGTGCTTTCTGGGAGAAGGGAAATGGTTGAGGTTTGGCTTGACTCGTGGTAAATGAGGATCTCTGAAAAAATAAACAATGATTGGGAGTGTTTTTGGCAGTGTGTTGCTTGCCTCTTGTAGGCCTTCCTGTGGTATGCCTTGGGTGTCTTCACAGCAGTTGATACCTTATGGTCAAAACAACATTGTATTCAGTAAACACATACTCACCTGTAGAACAGAATGACACGTTCATTTAACATTCTAAGAGCGCTGTCTTGCCTTCGGAACACTTTTTATCATTCATGCTCATGAACTCTGTTTCATCACTTCCTCATCGCCTCTCCTTGGCCTTTGTTCAGGGTGTGGTCTCATCACTCTGTGGTCGGCTGGCTTGGCCTTGGCACGGAGCAGTAGAATAATAAACCAGTGAGTGGAGGGTGGGGGGGGCGGGGGGGGGGGGGGATGGGGGTGCAGGCAGTGTTTAGATACACAGGAAGTGGGCCACCGCCCTGCCCTGTAGTAGACCACTAGGAGAAGGCCAGCGTACTGTAGACAACCCCCCCCCCCCCCCCCCCCCACATTCATTAAATGACCTTTGCTGTATTCAGATGAATATTTTTATACTAATAGGTATTCTGACCCAGATTAAGGGATAACTGCTTTAGACCTGTGTGTGTTTGCTGTTTGAACTATATAGCTTAATTTGCTGCGTAGTTTGCAGCAGAGCCTTAGAGTTGAGGACTCACTGGGTTCAATCCTGTATTTTGGGGCGAATCTGTGTGGATATTGCTGCCCTTCCCGCCTGCAGATTATGGCACTTAATCTCTGTCCTCACTGTTTTTTTTCCTCCTCTCCTCTTCTGAACTCTAAGCTGTCAGTCAACAGTCAGTGTCTGTTTTTAGAAGATGTTAACATCTGGGTTTGGACTCTTGGTTCATCTGGAGAGAAAACATTGTGGATGTTTTCTCTCATACACATACAAATGGGAGTCAGATGGCAGGTTCGATTCCCGGCCGTGCTAATTGACGTTGTGTCCTTGGGCAAGGCACCCTTCACCCTACTTGCCTCGTGGGAATGTCCCTGTACTTACTGTAAGTCGCTCTGGATAAGAGCTTCTGCTAAATGACTAAATGTAAATGTAAATCCACAAAATATCATCATCCAGCTAGGTTTGCATCCAATCTATTTGATTGCTGGTTTGCACAAAATACATTAACTTTGAAGTAGGGGATTAGGTATCTGACCTGGACTGGAATGATTCTACATTGAGCAGTGTCCTTCCACTTCAATTAAATATGCCCCTCAGCATGGTCGCACTTCCTGGGGTGCTCCTAGGCGGGATTTAACCTGGCAACATGTGGCAGGTTCATTCAGGTCTATCTTCTGGGTTACAGCTTCCTTCTGGCATACCCCTCACTCATAATGACCAGTATGGCATGCCTCTCTCCACGAAACGTGCTTATTAGAATAAGGCCCGGTGCAGTCTCTTCATGCTTATGCAAACAGTGTCTTATCATCTGCTGTCAGTGTTGTAGAGGTTGTTCTGTATTTGATATGCATATTGATTGTGGTGCTCTGCATGGGTTTACAACTAACAACGGTCTGTGATACTCTTTGTGCGCCTCCCTCTGAGATTTCCATTTTGACTCAAATCCTCCTTTCATATAAGTCAGAATCTGAAGCTGCAAGTCATGTTTTATTTATGCTTTGTACAATGTAAGTCAGTAGGGGGTTGGAGAGAGAAGGGCCGAGACAGAGGGGGAGAGATACAGAGGGGGAGAGATACAGAGGGGGAGAGATACAGAGGGGGAGAGATACAGAGGGGGAGAGATGAAGAGGGAGAGAGATGAAGAGGGAGAGACAGAGGGGGAGAGATGAAGAGGGAGAGACAGAGGGGGAGAGATGAAGAGTGAGACAGGGGGAGAGATGAAGAGGGAGAGACAGAGGGGGAGAGATGAAGAGGGAGAGACAGAGGGAACTGTTTGTTTGTGACAAAACAAAGCCGCCCATTCACACTAAATGAAAATTTGATTCTGCGTTAAAGCAATAGCTTTGTGGTTGAACTAGTAAAACATAGTTATATCATCGTTTTATCCTTTTTAGCCACAACCAGCTGCTCATAGTTCGCTTGGTCAGTTGGTTGGTCGGTCCCAAAGCATTTCCCCACCCTTTGATGCATGTGCAGCTATTGTGAATTTGAGCTTGTTTGATCACATCCTCTTATGCCTAGTCCACCTATCTCAATAACATGATGTAATAATACATCATTGAATGTTTTATAATGTTCCCTACGTTTACCGCCTCCTTCCTTTATCCTCTCACTCCCCGCTCGTTCCATCTGTTCCTTCATGTCCTCCTGCTCCTCACCTTGTCCTCCCTCCCTCCCCCCCCCCTCTTCTCTCTGTCTCTGTCTCACACACACACACACTGTCTGCATCGTGTTTGATCCCTTTCTGGCAGCTGGCAGGGCAATTAATGAGGATTACATCCATTGATGCAGAGGTGAGAGAGTGGCCCCGCCCCCTTGCTAAGCACCTGTTTAAAATCTGTGGACCAGTCATTGTCCTAAAGAATCCAGGCATTAAATTCTTCCCATGAACCCAATGTCGTACAGCAACACATCTGCATGTCTTGAACAATTGGTTCTCCGTTTCCAACATGCTGGTGCAGCCATGTTGTCCAATAAGGTTGAGCTTAGCCACAGTGTGATGTTTATGAAGCCATGTTTGGATTGAGCTAGGTCAATGTGTGGGAAGCCACAATCCCTTTAGGCCTTCTATCTGTTATCAGAAGCTCATCTTAACGGACACTCAATAGGTACACAAACGGTTTCAGTATCCCCAGGCTTCATGTAAAAAAATGAATATTTAGCAAACAGCCCTGATCCAGGATGTGCATTAACCAGTTAGCAACTTCCAACCGTCTGTAATTATTGGTTCTGGTTCACCACAGGTCACCCTCAAGACTAGCCCACAGTCTACTGTACTGTGCCAAGCCAGCTCCAGTGCTGCCTAGACTGGGATAGGAAGCCTGGTTTGTGGGTATAATCACAGAGGGATGCAGTCTGGCTGCTTGATTGTGGCCCTAGTGGGGTAGAAATTTGACACCAGGACACATTGAAGCCAATTGAGTTACAGTGGCTCAGCTCTGTAAAATGTGTGTGTGTAATTGAGTTAGTCTGTGAAGAGGGGATGGACAGATTGTACACTGAAAATGAGCTTGGGGGAGGAGAAAGTCAAATGTGCGTGTAGAATTTGAGTGAGGTCGGGGGCATTGGTTTGGGTTCACATAGACAACACCAGAGTCCCACGTGCTTGTTTTAGTATGTGGTTATTTTTTTTATGGGTAGAACTACCAATGTGAAGAATGGATTTTGCCTCACTTTTTCTCGACTTGTGTACTGTCAAAACGTTTCGTAGATGAAAAATTATGAAAGCACCATAATGTGAGGTGAGTGGAGGTCTAGTCGTGTTTCCCTCTCCCCAGAGGATGGCGCTGTGTTTCTCACCTGTAGGGTTGCAGGGACAGTCCCAGAGGCTGCTGGGAGACAGCCTGTGGCTTGCTGGGAGTCTGACATGCTTTATTACCAGCGATGGCAACAAGAGGCTTTATTTTCCCTGAGAATTCTGTTGCTGCCCAGCTAGTCTAGAGTTTCTCCCTAATTCTGGTAATTGAAGCCAAACAAAAGATGAGGGGCCGGTTAAGAGATGACGCGTGAACATTGTCCTGGGGGTGAAAGGTGAAGTATTCAATTGTAGATGGTAAATGAATGAAATGTGCTTGGAATGTTGGGCCGAGGGAACACTTGAGTTCATGTGGATTTTCCCTTTTTTCACATTCTGTCTTTGGGAGTCCGACGTTCCTCCCTCAACAACACTGTAAAGTTATTAGGGTCACCTCTGGTTGTCCAGCTTGGAATCGTAGTAGTCACATCAGTGTAAAGTCCAGCTTTAACACATGTTCCCTTGGTTCTGTCTACAGCCCAGGAGCAGTGAGAGAGTGGAGCCCCAGCAGTGGCAGTGAGTCCCTGGGATGCACGGCCGACCAGTTCCCCCTGCTTCTCTTAGGCCTCCAGAAGCCCTAAACAGGGTGCCAGTGAAAGGTGAGCTCGGCTGGGGAAAACTATGGTTCTGATCAGAGCACTACTGTACCACTCACATGTACCTGAAATTGGGTCAGGGAGCTTTCTTGAACTTCCTTCATCCAATACTGAAGTAAGACTGTGAAAACATGATCATCAAATTACTGGCTGGATTCCCTGTCACAATGTTGTCATTTCTTTCCCAGCTGCTTTAAATTGTGTCCAATAATCAAATCCAATCCAAGCCTAACCAATGGCCCCGGACTGGATGTGTATAGTCATACTGTGATAGACAACATTCTGCCGTTACACATTCACTTCAGTGAGGTTGTTGACACATTCCTGCTGAGTGGGGTGAGTGTAAAGGGAGTTGGCTAGCCACAGATCTTAATCACAAATGGGATTTTGCATTAATGCTGAAGCTGGAGAGACCCAACTCTAATCTCCTTGGCACATTATACAGCTAGATTATGTGTGGGTGAGATAAGCCCCTGCCAAATCAATACTACCCTTTCCTGTGAATTTGTCATTATTTTACCAGGAAAAGTTATCTTCACCCCGTGAAGACTTTTGACCGATTGCTGCGGGCAGATCATTGAAAATGCCAAACGTTTAGTGTCTGTGTGGCTTTATTTGTCGCTGCGTATTTGGACTGACTGGTGCCATTGAGGATTTCGGGGGAGAGAAGGAGGGCGAGGTCTGGAGCCAGTTTTAGCTGCAGTGCTCAATGGGACTGACGTCCCCAAGCAGTGGGAGCCAGGACACTGATGGATGGCCCAGCTTTCTGTCTGCCACAGACACAAGCCCTTGTTACGAAAACATAAAATTTCCATATATATACTCTCGATATACCATATGTATGTATTTTGATATAAACTAGTGTTATGGTGTTTGGGTTTGTCCGCAATGATACCCTGAACCTCGTCTACAGAGATGTGTCCATCTGAATTGTGTTATTTGTTGAACCAGCATTTCCTCTGATTACTGGCCTCCTTGTCGAGGTTACTCTAGAGGGAGGGAACCCAAGCTAATGGCTCTATACTTTTCTACCTTGTAAATCAACGGTGGTCCTCATTCCTAAAGGGCTGAGTCATAGTATAGGTCCCCCCCTTTGGCTCATAAAGAGCCTGTGTAAATGGTGGCAACGTCACTGTGATTTGTTGCCTGCCTCTTTTCTGTGAGTGCCACTGCTGGTGGCCTTGACCGTGTGATTGATAGTGTTTGTCACAGGGACACTGTGTGTGTGTGTGTTTCATCTGGTGGTGGGAGGGTTCTCCTGCTAACCATAGAGCTTCTTCTTTTATTATAGAACCCATTCTCAGTAGTGTCACCTTGAACTTCCTCAGTTTCCCTGTTTTCTGCTTATAAACAGCACTACTATTTCCACACCTATCTGCTCTACCTGAAGGACAAACTAAACACTGGCTAGTGTGACCCAATTGTTAGACCTGAGAGGGAATAGAGAAAGAGAGGGAGAGCGTGTGTATGTGTGTTCTGTAGCCTACTTCCCTTACCCTACTTTGCTTCCCTCTATGGTGACGCTGAGCTCTGATTGAACATCTTTTTTTCATTTATTGTGGCCAGATGGTGGATTTACAGGTCAAAGCTGAGGCTGGATGCTGCGGTGGTCATTGGAGGATACTCCTCTCCTGGAGACTGACAGGCTGCGAACAGGACCTGGCTGGGAAGTAGTTGTCAGGACTTAACACATCCAGGATATCACTGTCTGCTGAGGCTTCATTAAGCAGCTGTAACACATTCAGTCGCTGATTGAAGTATGAACCCTTGCTGGGTCCTCTAGAATCTAGATCCTACTTTCTCTCCCATCCAGCCTAACGGCCTGAATGACTGGGACTTTTGGTAGAACATAATGTGCTCATTACCCTTTTTTTAATTTACTCACCTAATCACTACTATATACAGACAGCCCGTCGGCTCAAGATCTGCTCACATGCTGAATAGTCTTGAAATGTTTATGTATTTGTTGATCTTAATCTGATGGCCATTTTTTCTTCTCTCTCTCTCTCTCTCTCTCTCTCTCTCTCTCTCTCTCTCTCTCTCTCTCTCTCTCTCTCTCTCTCTCTCTCTCTCTCTCTCTCTCTCTCTCTCTCTCTCTCTCTCTCTCTCTCTGTCTCTGTCTCTGTCTCTGTCTCTGTCTCGCTCGCTCGCTCGCTGCTGCTTGACAAAGGTATTGAACTGCACTAACCTGTGGTACGTAGTCGTGTTTGTTCAAAGGAAAGAGTGGAGGAGGGAGTAAAAAGAGAGAGCAGAGTGGGAAAAGGGGAGGTGTGGGTGAGTATACTTGAGAGAGGGAGGGCTCTCCTCAACCTTGTTAGGGGGAGGAGCAAAAGAGAGGAAGGGGAGGAGAGTGGTCTCCCATTCACGTTGGCGGTATTTGGCTTGATAGCATGAGCTGTGTATGGAGAGAAGTTTCCCTGAGGAGGTTGAAGGTAGTCACTCCACCGGCTAAACGTGTGGGAGAACAGAGCACAGGGAGAATCTTTGTGACTAAACTGGGACAAGAGGACTTTCAGCTGGACAAGAGGAGGCCCAGAACACACAGCAATGCAGGGGTCATCTGAGGGTATGTGAGGAACTGTCGAATGAGGGTGGGGGTGACAGGGGTCCATGGGTGAGAGGAAAGAAACATTTTGGATGTGATTGGGATACGAGTGGCAGAGGGTCTATGAGAGCAATTCTACAAGGTTGTAAACATTTTCAAGTCTTCTTTTTACAGAATGTTGTTTTTTGTTAGTGAATGCCAGCAATCAGAGTTACTGAAAAGAAGACTGCAGCAATGTAAAGCATGTGAATCAGAAACAGCCTTCGTTCTGTCTTCTATAGCTGATTGCAGCTCTCCCTCCCTCCCTCTCTTTCCCTCCCTCCCTCTGTCTCTCTCTCTCCCTCTCTCTCTGCTCAACAAAAACAAAGACAGTGACAGGCAGAGGAAAGTTCTCCAGGAATGTTTGTGAGAGAAGCGAGGCCTTTCTCTCTTTCACTGCAACCATCATTGTCCCAGAGCTGCCTCCAATGTACCATTCACTCCCGACTCAGACTGAAAGGCGTGCATGTGTATACAGGCCTAAACATAGACAAGTTTATATGAGAAAATACACGTTTGGCTTTCTGGGGCTATTTATTTGTAGGTTTGTCGTTTTGGGATAATACAGAATGAGCACACAAGAGGAATGACAGGTTTGGCTTTGACAAGGTAACAGATTTTTGTGTCACAGCTATTTAGTATAACAAGGTCTATGCTCATTGAAAGGTAGGTTGCCCATGAAACCAAAATAGCACTGTCACACTTTTCTGTTGTGTTCTACTTTCAGTGTTGGACTCTCGCAAACGAGAGGGATAGGAAGCCGTGGAGATGGGGAGGGGGAGGAGGGAGATCGAGGGGTTTGGGGAGTGAGAGCCTGGGAGTGTGTGTGTGTGTGTGTGTGTGTGTGTGGAGGAGGGGATTTCCAGACTGTTTGTCCCCAGTCTCTCATGCATGCACGGCCTCTGCTCTGCCCCACAGGAGTCACAGGAGGTGCTGCTCCCGGCGCCTCACCATCAAACCAGACCCGGTAAAACACTGCAGTCCTGTTTACCGGCCCTGACACATCCCCTTATGTGGGTTGTATTTTTAGCCCCCAACCCCTGTGAGTGTGTATGGGTGCCAGGGCAGCAGTGGCACAAAGAGGGATTTATGGCAAGCTCCCGGTTTGTCTCAAAGCATGTTTTTGTGACGTTCAGCTACACATGCAAAAGGCCAGCGAGCTATACTGTAGGTAGGTGTGTGTGTGTGTGTGCCCAAAACATCCATATGTCATATTGCGTCTTGTCCTGCTGTGGCGCTTCATGTACAGGCTGATGAAATGGGACCATGTCAGGATGTTTCATGGCAGATTACTATTCAGACAAACAGGTTACGTAAGTGGCTCAGCCTAATGAATATGCAGTTGTGTGGCCGCTGTCTGGCAGCCTGTGATAGCTGCACCTGGCAACGGTCCAGGGCTGAAACGTAGATTTGACCATGAAACAAGATCTTCAAATAACACATCTGTTTCATAACTCTCCCTGATGTGCAGACTTCTCCTATGGACTGCATCGCTGTGTCTGCTCTGACTGGCTCCCCAGCACTGCTTCACTGCCCATTTCCTTGTCATGTGGCAAATGGCAAGGTCGGAAATAACCAGGGGCTTAGGGCAAAAATGCTCCTTAAAAAATTGTTCATACTCCAAGGTGAAACTTGAGGAACCTGGTGGCACCTGTTAAAGCATGGTGGACTGGAGCCCTTCCAACCCACCAGTGTTATTTGGTTAGACCCTCCTCTGCCCACTTAAGGCTGAGCCTTCATTATCCTGCACGGCTGCAAATTCCTCCTGATGGGGGAGTGACTGTCTGCACCACTAAAGAGCATAAGACCTACAAGAGTTTTCCCAGACAAAAACAATCTGGCTTTTCACATACCTTCACAGCCACAGTCAGCCCAGGGTGAATATCCTTTCATGTAACTCCACAATCACCCACATAGTTCAACTTTAGGCCTCAAGAGTTGACTCAATCCTTATTATTTAATTACTTTAGCACAATGACCTAAGAAAAGAAACCAGGATGTTTTCCTTTGTACCATGAAAGCCATAATGCCAAGTCGGAGTACACCAGACGTGTTCTAGGTACCACATTTGTCTTGTGTTCCCCTCTGAAACCTTAGGCTTTGAGATGCTAAGGAGGGAGGTCTCTGTTTCTGTGCTAGTTCTCTGCTCCACTCCCGCTCCGAGGCCCTTCTCTTCCTGCCCGTGCTATGGTCCCCCATCACCACGGCAACCCCGACAAACAAAAAGGGAGACATGTGGAGTCGGGAGGGGCCATTGAAGCTGTCTAAGAGACTGCACAGTCTGTCCAGGCTCAGCCCGTTCGCTAGGATTACGGTTTTAACTCTTATCAGGGAAGACAACTGGGCCCCACACTGGTATCATTGGTCTGAGGAATGCATGGAAAATACGTTTTAAACACTCCTTCAGGGGGTTTAGGTTAAGGTTTAGATAAACATAAGAGTTTAACCATGTCAAGAAAGAGGCCTTGAAATGTGTTTGGTAATATCAGTACCGTATTATAAGAAAGGTCTGTATAGTTCTCATTTGTCGGGTAGAAAGGGCAGCAGGCCTAGTCAGTCTCTACGCTCATTTAATTTTGAAATGATTAACCGGATTAAACATGGCCATGGATTCGTTGGTCTTTTCAGCATGGAGAATCCCTTTAGATGCACCCAACAGGCATGCTCAAACTGGGCCGTGGATAATTCCACTTCCTAACTGGCTTTGTGTGCACTGGGGTTAATTTGCCTATTTTAGATTTTCTACAATGCTGCCCCCCCCCCCCCAAAAAAAAAAGGTTGTATGATTGCATGTAGTTGTACATCTCTTTCATTCTTTTTACTTCAGTTATTATCCCATAAGTACAATATGGATCCTACTGCTGTCTTTGCTAATTAAAGTATCCTAATCACAGTTAAACCTTAGTAGTGGCTGTTCCTCTTGGCACCACGGTGCTTGGACAGAGCCAGGGGCAGCTGGTGCCTGACTGGCTGACGGACACACCACACACTCCCATTATTCACTGGCCTTGCCAAAACCCTCGACAGTCATTTATCTATGTGTGTGTGTGTGTAGGAGGGTGTGTGTGTGTGTGGGGGAGGATGCTTGAGTATACGTGTCTTTGACAAAAAAAAAAGGAAGTATCCTTGATGGATGTCCTCTGTGTCCAGACATTTTCAGTCCAGTTTAATCAGTGTGGTTAAGCAGGCCTTGGTGCACACGGCTTTGAGACAGAATGTGAAACAGGACACACCTGTGGCTAAAACCTCCTCACAGCTCCGTCGCTGACTGTGTTAACCACACACAGCTGGCTACCTGCTTAATGTCCTGCCAGCATCAACTAGCTGTGACCCCATCATCCTACATCCTGTCTGCCATTGTTCTTCTCTCACCACCACACAGTGTACCATGGGACAAATTGATGTCACAGCCAGTCGCTGTGGCCCACTAAAATCTGTTTGTGTGTATGTCAATGCTTGCGTACCTTGACACTGAGCTGTCTTGTTACACAAAGCATACTTCTTACCAGACCATACAGTCCAACACATTAAAACGCATTTAAGCCAAACTTTTACTTAAATATATACTGTGTTAGCTGCAGCTGTGTTTGATAAGATGTGAGGAAACAGTGCCCTTTGTTACTGTCAGGAGAGAAGCCAGCATGTCAGGGACCATTTTACATTTCCCAGATGAAAAGAGGCCCCTTTTCTTCCCCGGCTCAGGCTTTATAGGCTGGAAGCCTCAAGTTCTGTTTGTGCTGCATGAATGGGCTCTGTGAATGACTGTGAACCCAGTGTGTGTGTGGGCCCGCATGGTACCGTATCATTTGTGTATCATCTACTTGAATTATCGATGATCAAGCGTGAAAGACTTTTTGCTCTTCGTCTCTGGGTGGCCATCGTGATTTATTGTCTGTATGTGTCGATAAAGTTTGAATTTGACAGTTTTGAACCCTGCCAATGACCATGAGCCTTGTATGTCCCTGTCTCTTCCAGAGTGCGAGGCACCACTGATCAGCTGCTACTATGGCCCTGGTTCAGGCTCCGCCCGTCTCCTCTGCTGAGCACCACACCCCCAGCCGCAGCGGGGCCCGCAGTCGCCACCCCTCCGGCCCCCACTCTCCCCCCGCTGCCCACCCCTCCTCCTTGGACGCCATGGGCTCGGTCAGCAGCCTCATCGCCACCCGCCCCACCTACCAGGACCACCACAGCCGGCCTGCTGCAGAGCTGGGCGCCAGATTCCGACGACAGACCCCCGGGGTTTCCAGCCTGGACGCCGACACATGCCAGGACTCCCTGCTCCGCTGCCTGACCCCGCCCAGCAAGAAGCAGAGCACGGCCGTCTACGGGAAAGTCCTGCAGAAGGGTGGAGGGAACGGGAACTACACCTACCTGAATGTGGACTATGTCGGGGACTGGAATGACAACCACGTGGCTTCCGGTAGTCCTGGGAGTGACACAGAGGAGGCCAGGGAGGGCCAGGGTCTGAACGGGAACATGGGCGGACCCCCTCCCAAGCTGGTACCTGTGTCTGGGAAACTGGAGAGGCACATGGAGAAAACCATCATCCGGCCCACTGCCTTCAAACCCGTCGTTCCTAAAAGCCGCAACTCTATGCAGTACCTCTCCCCTCGCCATGGGCACAGCCTGTCGGAGAGCCAGAGCAATCTAAACCTGTTGAGCCCCACCCACAGGGAGTCTCCTTCCTGTTCTGACAAACGGAACTCTTACGGCGGCGCCCGCAACGGAGGAAGCAACCAATCCTGTTCCTTGTCCGACTCTGGACGCAACTCTTTGTCCAGCCTGCCCCCCTACAGCAGCACTGGGTACAGTCTGGCCCAAGGAGAGGCCCCCGGGGGGCACCTGGAGCCAATGAAGACCGCCCCTGTGAACGGACATGGACACTCCAACTCAGACAGCGGCCGCTCCTCCTCCAGTAAAAGCACGGGCTCCGGGTCGCTGAGCGGGCGAGGGCAGCCCCTCTCAGACAGTGGGTCTAGCGGGCGCTCCCCTGTCGCAGTGGAGGGCTACGAGGGCGTGGTGAGAGACCTGGAGGACAAGCTGAGGGAGAGAGAAGTGGAGCTCCAGCAACTCCGGGAAAACCTGGACGAGAACGAGGTGGCCATCTGCCAGGTTAGTGTGGGGCTCTGTTAGCGAGAGGTGGATATCTGCCAGGTTAGTGTGGGGCTCTGTTAGCGAGAGGTGGATATCTGCCAGGTTAGTGTGGGGCTATGTTAGCGAGAGGTTTGAGAGCTACAGACCAATGTTATCATTTCATGATCATATAAAAAGAAAAAAAACCCTCTTCATCCAAAATTGGGCCATGAGATTTTTGTTCTGTAACCCCCCCAGGTTTACGACGAGAAGCAGAAGCGCTTCGAGCTGGAGTTGGAGGAGCTGCGTCAGGGCTGCGCCACCCGGATGCAGACGGCCTCCCAGAAGGCCCAGCGAGCCCAGCAGGTGCTGCAACTGCAGGTCTTCCAGCTGCAACAGGAGAAGAAGAAGCTGCAGGAGGACTTTGCCCAGCTGCTGCAGGAGAGGGAACAGCTGGAGGAGCGCTGCACCTCCTACGAGCACGAGAAGATCCAGCTGGGGCCACGCCTCGAGGAGACCAAGTGGGAGGTGACAAACCGGTGGTGACACCACACCTGGACCTTTCATGGGAAATATCTGTCTCTCTCTATCTCTCTCTATCTCTCTCCGTGTTTCTCTCTCTCTGTATCTCTCTCACTCTAACTACATAGATAGGGATTGAGGTACATCAAGTGAGGATATTCTAGTCAATGACTCAATGGTGTATTGAGTTTTTTTTTTTTTTTAAGCAGTGCATAGTCAACAGCTAATAGCTGGTGTTGACTAATAGTCCCCATAAAACTGACAGGCAATTAAAAAGGCTGTTGTTTGTACAAAGGCAGGGAGGACAAGGGCCCAGTAAAGCACGTATTTTCTCTCAGCACGATTCTGCCCAGGGCATGGCACTAACTAGCAAGAGGCAGGAACTGAATGGCACATCCATCAATCACATGGAACAATGTAACGAGTTGGCTGTCTGCCTTTCACTTTAATGTTCTGACTGCAATCAATAGCAAAATGTATCTTGTTACCATTTCAGGATTCACAGCATTGTACAAACCAGGAACCTAAGAAGGTTGTAAACTGAAAGTAATACTTGTGTCTAACGCATTCCCTTGGCTTTCTGACATTCCCCTGTCCTTATGTCACTGCGGGGCGTTGCCTTGTCATACGCGATCATGTGACCTGATCCTGATTACGTATTCCCCCTCCAGGTGTGTCAGAAGTCTGGGGAGATCTCCCTGCTGAAGCAGCAGCTGAAGGACGTCCAGGGGGAGCTGGCCCAGCGTGTGGGGGAGATCGTGTCCCTGCGGGGCCAGCTGAGAGAGACCCGGGGTGAGGCCACCAACAACCAGGCCCTGCTGCAAGAGGCCACCTCCACCAGCCGCACGCGCACCCTGGAGCTGGAGGTCTGCGAGAACGAGCTGCAGCGCCGCAAGAGCGAGGCCGAGCTGCTCCGCGAGAAGCTGTGTCGTCTGGAGGAGGAGACGTCCCGCCTCCGCGACGCCCTGGCCAATCAGGGCCAAGGCCTCGCCCACCACAGCAACAGGCATTGCCAGGTCTTCCACGAGGGGGAGGAGCAGATGCTAGCCTACGAGAGCGACGAGGCCAAGGCCCAGCGTCAAGGCAACAGCGATGCCCTGCAGAACATGCGGCTGCAGCTGGAGAGGCTGAGGGGGGAGCTGGCGTTGGAGCGTCAGCGAGGGGAGGAGCAAGCGGGGAGCTTCGAGGATGAGCGCCGGGTGTGGCAAGACGAGAAGGAGAAGGTGATCCACTACCAGAAGCAGCTGCAGCAGAACTACGTGCAGATGTACCGCCGGAACCGGGAGCTGGAGCGCGCCCTTCGGGAACTGAGTCAAGAACTGGAGACCAGGGATGAGCTTGACGAGCAGGAGGAGGGCAACGAGATCAACTTTGATGAGATTGCTGCCACTGAGATCTAACCTACTATCATCCACTCCCTGTCTGTCTGTCTGCCACGCATCTCATCCCCAGGGAGACCCTACTCTATAGGAAGCCTGTGGCCTCTATAAGGCGTTAGTAGGTCACCTCAGAATCCAGTGTTTCACCATAGCACATAGAGGTTATCTATTTCACCAATCAGCTCCCTGTACCATGGTTGAGTTCTTCTAGACTCTTCTGACTGTTTTAGCTAATTGCAGTAAAGTCAGCATGTAACTTCTAAACATTGAGATCATGCTGTTGGAAAGGACTGCAGTGATGAGGAGAGAACATGTGAAGGGTGATGTACAACATTGAGGGAAATAAATCCTGAAGAGCTTTTAATAAAATGACTCATAGTAAAGTACATCATGTAAATCATCGTGTAAACACATTTACTCCCAAGGAATTTGTATTTTCGTATTCACTGTGGGTGGTCTTCAACTCTTGACAGGTCTAGCCTGACAATGTTAGTAAGTCTTTTGGCTTGTCATTCTTAAGTATACCAGGGTATTTGGCAAAGAAGGAAAATGCTTTAACGTTACCAAATTTGTCCTCCTTCCACGTGTCAGATTTGTGTACACAGCCTATGTCGTCCTATATAGACTGTATGTACAGAAAAACAAACTGTAAATTCATGGCAAGGAAAAATGTGACTAAAGCAAACCCAGGAATGCTGGCTGTCTGGATTGTTAGTATTAGATGTAATTTGAGGAATCTCATCCACCGAGAAAGAACATCCTAAAGATCAGTCTGTTGTCAGGTTTCTTTAAACGTTCTCATGCTGCCCAATGCCATGGAGAAATGTTTCTTGTGAAAAGACAGAAAGAACATGCACTGAGTGAGGATGTTTTTTTTACAAAGTTTGGGCCATTGGCCAAGTTTGGGCCACACAACTGTTACAGTAATGTTTCTCTTCATCAATTTCACATGGCATTAACAGTTCTGTGACATCTGTAAAAAGAAATTAAAAAACAGTATAAAAAAGTGCACTCATTTGCAAGAGAAAGAAGACACTTTATGTTCCCTGTTGTTGTTAATGGACTTCATTGTTGAGATATCCGATACTGAAATAAGTTTCATTATTATCTATTTCAAGAAAATCAGAGCCACTGTGAATAGACCAAAGCAATGCCACAGATTTGTTCCAGTGAAATGTTTGCGTATTGGTGTGCAAGTGTGAATGCTATTCATGGTTCTATATTATAATTTTTTAATCCACAGTATTTGTATGAAGACATTAAATGTATATTTTCATGCTGTACATTTATTGTACCAACTGACTGTTTTTAATAAAACATGAAATGTTAAAGAATCAATTGCTCTTTATTTAGTTTCATCAGATACACACTGTCTTTGCAATTTAGCATACATTTATTATGCGCTGGCTGATAACTTGAACTTGGTCATTTTAAATATCATCTTACAGAAGCTGCTTTTCTGTTCTAGAGACAGGTTTGATCCGCTCAGCAGGAGAAGATTCCTCCCTTTCAGAACGATCTTACAAGGAAGAACAAATGATAAGTAGTGGTTGAGAAGGAATAACTCTTGAATATATTGTGTTTTCTTTCACAGTATCAGGGTTCAGGTACCAAAACACAGGAAATCCTACCTAACATACCAAATAAATGCTTCCTTATGTCTGAAGCTCCACTCGTAGGCCAACTCTTCACAGGGTTTTGAGACTATGAAGTGTATGTGGGACCTTGAAAGGCACTCTAGTGTCCAGAAATCAGCCTGCATGTTAAAAATATCTAAATACAGTACAATGCATTACAGTGACTACATTTTAATGATGTAAGAAAATGTCTATAAATTGACAATTAATGTAAGAAATAGTGTACAAGGAAGGTCTCTACTCGATGGACAAGTATTGGCTCCGAGTTGTGATGCAGTTCGGCAGCACACACATGATTGGTTGATTCCAGTAGTAAGTAGTACATCCACTGTATTCATTGGCCAGATACTCTTTAGGTCACCCACTTAGACCCACCTCCTGCTGCTTGGACCCAGGTCCCACTGCTAAACAGCTTCTATCAGTGCCCGCAGGCGTCTCCCCTAAGCGCTTTTGTGTCCAAAGGGGTCAGTCTCCACTCTGAAGTTTTTTGAGGACTTTTACCATAAACACCATGGGGTCTTTGGCCTTGTTGCTGAAGGCCCTGCGGATGATTTCCACAGCATGCTGGTGGGTCACACCCTGCAGAGATATCCCATCCACGGACACCAGCTCAAATCCAGCCTGGGGATATAGAAGCAGAGCAACTGGGAATTCATATTTAGTAGTAAAATCGATCTCATTAACTTGATTGAAATGGTAAAGGTTTGTATTGACAAAGTCAATACCTTGAGGACTTCACAGGTGGAAGCTGCTCCTCCAGGAAAGATCTTCTCTATCTTCACCACCGGCTGCACCTTGGACTCCATCCCACCAGATATACTGATCCCTGGGGTGGCAAATCAGGAAAGCAGCATTAACAGTAGTCATAAAATGCAAAATGCAATATACTGTATCTACCATCGACACAGATTCAAGTCAATGGAGATTTTACTGACATCCGGTGGACATAGAGGTCATCATTAGAATCAGGTTTGTTAGATTTGGGTTTGAATTAAAACCTATAGGACTGTCCTGTATCTCTTCAGGAGTATGGTTGGAGAACGCTGATATGGACTCACCCAATGACTGCTTTGTCTTTGATATGCTGACGGTTTTTAACTCATACTCCTGAACTGGGAGGCTACCATTGAGTCCATTTTCAGTGGCGCTCCGCGCTCCGTTTACTTTTTCATGTCCCACCTTCACCTCAGGGGAGGCTGGAAAGTCTGAGTCCAGGCCCGAGCCAAAGACTTCAGACAGCAGGGGTCTGGTCCTCCGAGGGGCACTTGCCAGAGTAAACACAGTGTCATTACTCCTCTCACTTTTCTCTTTTTTACCCTTGGACTTTCCATTCCGGAACGTGGACCTTCCCCGTTCAGAGATGGTATCTCCTCCCCGGTCTGAAGCAGAGTGCATTGACACCTCATCAAAGTGGACTGAGCGGATTGTACCACTCTCTGCTCTGAGAGGGGTGCGTGCGTTGCTGCTGTGTGCCAGCAGCCAGTTAGGCAGCATGGGGCTGACCGAGGGTTGTCTGGCGAAGTCGGAGGCGTAGCCGTCCACGGGGACGTCCAGCAGTGGGGTGAAGGCTCTGGAGGTGTGGGGCTGCTCCCTGGTCAACTGCGGCCCAGACAGACGCAGTCTCTCCAGCTCGTCGATCAGGTGACTCTCCCTTTCCACCTCCTCGGCACTGTGGAGCTCAAAGCCTCCCTGGAAGTCTGGTCAGGGCAGAAGATAGATGTGGGTCTTGTGTATCACAAGTTTTGTACTGTATGGAGTGTGGAACTCTGCGGTAATGATGGAAGGTACTATACTGACCAGGGATGGGGGTGATGAGGTGTCGTTTGGGGGCACGTCCTGACTGGGGAGAACGCAGAGGAGGGGATCTGACTAAAGGAATAAAAGAAAGACAGACATTTACATTTAGCAGACGCTCTTATCCTGAGAGACTTACAGTAAGTACAGGGACATTCCCCCCGAGGCAAGTAGGGTGAAGTGCCTTGCCCAAGGACACAACATCATTTGACGCAGCCGGGAATCGAACCAACAACCTTCTGATTAATAGCCCGATTCCCTAACCGCTCAGCCATCTGACAGACACAATCAAACCTCTTAGGGCCCAGATTAGGATTAGAGTTCTACACTTCCGTGACCTTTACCGTTGGTCTGTCCCTGCTACCAGACCTTCCCCTATCTCTCCCGTAGGCCGAGACTTAAGGTTAACCGCAGCCCAACCATCAATCCCAACCCTGACCCTGTTTTTAGGGTTTGGTTTAACAAAGCTGCTGTGAAAATTCTATCCATTCCATGTCTCGTGTATAACTCTGACATTCATGTCAGTACCCACCGGAGCGATACTTCAAGATATCATAAGCCTCGACTTCAAACGGTGCCACCATGTTGTTGAAGACAACCAGGTCGATTGGAGGGATCAGCATCCTATAGCAGAGAGCAACAAGATCAGAAACATGCAAAAGCAGAGGCGTTAGCTCAGGCGTCCAACCCCTAACTCTGCCTCTTAGTTTGGTTTTGATTGTCTCGTCTTAAAAAGATATTAGGAAATGTGGCAATAATCTTTTTCCTAATCCTATAACTGGCACGTTCAAAAAGGTCTATGTTCAAAAAGGTGCTCATAGACACGTAGAAGCCGTTTGACCATTGGCTGCTCCTGTCTTGGTCCACTTCCTACCTGACCTCCCGCAGAAGCAGCAGCTTCTCAGGCCTGTCCAGGACCGCCAGCAGGTGGCGCACCAGGTTCTCCACAAGACGCTCTGTCACATACTGGAAAAAACACACACACACACACACAAGGTAATTTTCTATCATGATTTGTTTTGCCACTCATCATTTATGTGAGCCATTTCCTGACAGTTGGGCCATGTATCACACACTGAGTTATGGACATCAACAGCACAGTTTTATTTATGGATCTGTTTGAGTGTCCTCACCCTCCTGCAGGTCTTCATGACAGCGTCGACCTCCTCTTCAGTAAGCAGCCTGCGTGCCATGTCCTCCACCACGCCCAACATCTCAGGGTCTGGCTTGACGCTGGCACGGCGCCCCACACCGTCTGCATGAAACAAACAAGACCCGGAACTGAAACTGTACTCGTGATTAGTCAAATTGGAACCAGTTCTGACTAGTTTTAGTCTAGTCCAACGCTGGTTTTCTCCCATACATTTGTAGTCAGGATGATCATCCATTAACGACAATAGATCAAATGGATGAATAGGATTCTCAAAAGTAATTTGAATGAACACGAATCATACAAGTTACGTTCCGCACCGACAGCAGTGTCTGTGACTGTGGACTGGGGGAATCAACACACCTCTGCTAGCCTCTGATCTGGAGGGGGACTTAGAGCGCCCCCTGGAGGTGTCTCTCTTGCGACCCCTGAACAGCAGGCTGACGAAGGTCTTGGAACGCTGCAGGGTGCTCGTCACCTGGTCCTTCCCTTTCTGCTGCTTCTTCTGCTTCTTCTGCTTGACCTCTGCGATGCCACAAACTAGCCATGAGTCACAAGCCTGACAAACCACGACCATTTTAATTCATTCTACTGCAGTGGTGAGTCTAATCCTCAATGCCCAGCCCTGCCTCACCTGCCACGGTGACCTGGCTCTGGGAGCGACGGATGGGTCGGGTGGGCCGACTTAGAGCCATGAGAACGGCTGTCTTGGTGGACTCGCCGCTCTTGAAGCCCCCTTCCCGGATGGCCGAGTCCTCGAGCAGCAATGTGGCCCCGAGGCTGCGGCTCGTGTCTGTCCCCATCCTCAGAGAGGGGGAGTCAGTCTGCATGGCAGTCTCAGCAAGCTGGGACCCAGCCCTCTGGTCCTCAGTGGAGATGCACACGTCCACCATGTCGCAGCCGAAAGGCAGGCTGGGGGGGAACATGACCTGAGACAGGCCGCTCAGGGAGCTGATGGGGGTCCCGGAGGACAACGACGAGGCGGAGGAGTTGGACTCTGAACCCTGGGAGGAGGACTGGGCGGTCCCATTGGCTACTGAAAGGGGAACGATACGGGACGGTTGTAGAAGGTATAGACCGAGGTACGCACACACTTACGCGCACATGCTTTGAACCACACACACTGACGCATACTGACATACAAAGACATAGTTGTCACAGCAGCCACTACAGCCTGGTTTTCTAAGTAATTACAAACAGCAAAGCTGACACATGAGACAAAAGCAGATACATACACTTATTGAGCCACCTGTACTCTGCCACCATCTCTTTATAAGCAGGGTATCGTCCGGCTTCCTGCAATGATATGGCCAGAGATATGCAAATGAGCTACAGCAGAGATAATGAAACTTTGATGGGATCACTATATTTGATAAAGAGTAACTCTAGAAGTCTGTGGCCAATGGCAATAATCTCCTGATTTACTTACATGACTCTATTTACAGGGATGTAAAGATAAGTTCAACTGCTTCAACAGGACCACTCAGTCTTTCCCTTTACACTGGGGTGGGGGTGTGGTTGTGGAGGGGGGAGGCGGCAGGGCAAAGTGATGGATCGAAAGACAAAAACATACAAAACGCGTCTCTATGCTTTGATCACCACCTGATCCTCGCTGCCTGGTGAATAATGCACACCGCCTGGCTGTTTTTCACAGGACGAAACCCAAGCTCCGTCGAGTAAAGTGAGCGAAGAATATTACGACTGCATGCCAGCTGTCTGCTCCGCCACGCAACCGCACACTTGGGTGTAGCAACACAGCAACAGCGTGTGTGTGTCTGTGTGTGAGTGTATCTGTGAGTGTGTATGTGTGTGTATGTAAATGTGTGTGGAAGGGGGGTGGCTGTCTAAGGCTGGGAAAAAAATGTGTGTGTAGTATGTGTGGTGTTTGTGTATGCTTTTTGTGTGTTTGTGTCAATGCATGTGTCAGTGTGGTTTCAAACACCCCTTCAAAATTAAAGTACACTGCAAATTCCTCCTATTCTTTTCTAGGTTTCGAAAACATAATCCAACACCAATATCCTCATGTTCAAGATTCTGAACCGACTGTAGCACAAGAGGTGCTCTTTCAGCCTTTAAGCCTTTCACAAGAATTTAGTTGATCCGCTAGCTAAAGTTCATGAGGCATTATTGATGAGGGTGTTGTGTTTGATATGTGTATTTACTTAACTAACAGTAGAGGTCAGGGGTCATGTCGCCCTTACCTTGATGGTCAGCATGACGTGTGTGTGACTCTTGAGCACTTCCACAGCATTGCTGTGACTGATGTCCTCAAAGCTCACCCCATTGGCTGACAGAATCTGGTCCCCCATCTTAATGCCGTTCTGCTCAGCTAGTCCACCAGGGTCCAGTCTGTCACGAAGAACACAAGAAACAGAATGATATTACTATCTCGAAGTGAACAAAGAAGCACGTAGGGAGACCATGCAAGGAATTAATAACAGACATAAAGTAAACAACAAAAGTTTCAAAAAGTTTAGTTTTGCAGTTACAATATATTTTTTAAATAAATAAAAAACTAACATTTCTAGGATCATAACTTCATCAAAGGTGTCTGAAACAGTGAGAGGCCTACTTAGAAACGTAGATCCCCAGACCAAACTCCTTGCCCCCGCGGATGTTGAAGCCTAGACAGTAATCATCAGAGGTGGTGTAGAGGTGAACGATCCTCCGCAGCGCCCCGTCTGAGCTGGCCTCCGAGGGCGTTTTCCCACTCTCCTCCACCACCATCCTGCGGTGGATCAAATCCACCCTGCGTGCCACCGCACAGACATAGACACTCATAAACTGCTGTGTATAACACAGAAGAAGAGGAAACGTAACAAACAGCGTTCTTTGATAATAATAATAATTAGGGTATGTGGTGTGAGATAGAGTTGAGGGAAACAGGAAAAGACAAACCATTTGAAAGAAAAGTCTCAGAGATGATATGGTTTCAATTGAAAGGGTGGTGCTGCTCACCAGGTGGTCTTCTCCTTGGAGTAGCGGATGCCAGGGACTTTCCCCACACGCCTCACCACCATCCTCAGCCGGTTGTTCCCTGTCAGCACCTTGACTGCACTGCTCATGGTGATGCTCTCCAGACTCACCCCGTTCACCTCCACCAGCTTGTCCCCCACACACAGGCCTGCCTGCTCTGTGGACACACAACACATGCAATGACACACACGCACATGCACAAGCATGGAAACACACACACACACACCAGATGCACATCAGATCATGTATATACACACACACACAACTTTATAGTTTAGCTTGGTAAGGTCAAACGCCAGTGCTTTTGTGCTGATTGTGCTGATTCGGAGTGTACCTGCAGAGCTGTTATCCTCCACCTTGCTGACAAAGATGCTAAGGCCATGCTCTGAGCCTCCACGCACACTGAAACCCAGCCTGCCATCCACACTCTTATCCACTGTGACTGTGTGGATATCCTCACAGTCATCCCCACCTGCAAAAAGCATGCAGTGCTTCAGTTTGACAGATTGAAAGAGTGAAACTGACAGTGTAGTCATTAGCACTTGAAGGGAGCTGATAACATTTGTGTAAAGCAAGCAAGGGACTTGATATGAGATCACGAGAACAGGCCGACTGGCCCATGATCCCATGACCCAGACAGATTGAGCCTCAGCCTGGAGTGGAGTGGTGTGCCACGTCAGTAGGCTCCACAGAAGCTCACCGTCCACGGGTGAGTTGATGAGGATGACCCGGCCCATGGGGGAGGAGGATCGTATTCCACGCCGGCGCTGTTCCTTCTTCCGGAGGAGGTGGCGTGCAGCCGAGTGAGACCCCTGGGGCCCGGGGGTCGTTTCCCTGCGGGAGGGGTCTGAAGAGTGAGCCATGACCCGTAACCAGGTCTCCGTTCACACACTCTCCTCCTGGAGCTCAGCACTGGATGGAGGAGCCTGCGGGACACAAGCAGAACACTGAAGCTTAGTGTTTAGCCCTTTTTCAAATAGAAGTCATGAAACAAAACAGCACTTTTGGCTTCAGTTTGAACTGAGTCTAAATGGATGAAGAGGACAAGGGGAATGAGAGCTTATCTGGGTCAAATAGGATAGCTTTGCTGTTCGGTATGACATATCGGATCTTACCATGGCAGGTTGGTTTGTGACATGGTGGCTGACTTTCTGCCACCCTGGAGTCACACTGTGATTCATCCCTGCCCATAATGTTGCATCTCACTTCTCTCTCTATGGAGGACAGGCATAGACAAATAGAATAAGGTGTATATATATGGTCCAATTATACAGAGTAGGCTACATATGGGCTAATTCCTAACACTTTAGAAAATAGCCTACCTGTAGTATTACAAAACCAACGAACTTTGAAAGCCTACAGAGAAGGTTTGCGTTTTCGTGGAAGTAGACTTTCCACAACCTGACCCACTTACTGCCAGGCTGTCACGTGTTGTCAATGCCATGGATACCCTGCACTAAATTTAACCCAATGCGTGATAAGCGTGTTCCTAGTGTCGTCACCACGGATTTCCCCCACGCGCTTACGGCTTTTCAGGACCTCGGACAGCTACAGGTTCCGGTGACAGGTGTATTTACAAACTGTTGTACAAATACTGAATTGGATAAACATAATTACCAGTTTAAGCACCGACATCCACGTCAATGATTATTAACTATAGAGTAGCCTACAATACTCCGTTTGGTTGGCTAACAGTCGTTGCTGACTGAAGACAGCATGCGCAGTTAGAACCTTCATGGCAGCATTTATAGCAACAGGTTACACACTCTACTTCTGTACTGCCGCGTTTCAGTTTATTAAGGTTCATCAAACCTGATGGCACTATAAAAGTGATGTTGTAAAAAATACAGGTTTAGGCTAGAAATGGTGTAAGATCGGCTACTCGCAATATCAACGGACATGCCATGATATTCAACTCAGAAGAGACATTAAAATGAGTCGACAGCAGATCTCGTCTAACCATAATAACTTAAGCAAAATCGGTATTACCTTTGTTCATGTCCTGTTGAATGACCTACCTCACCTGGGACTGGTGACCATGAGAGTTCCACCTTCTCGATGTGGTTGGCTGTCTTCTTAATGACTGAGACACAGAGCTTCAGCATCATTGGATGTCGGACATGCTAATCAATCCTCTTTAAATATGAGAGGTGTACCTAGCAAGCGAAGAGCCACTTGTTACAGAATGATATGGAACAAAATTCTCATCAAACCAAATTTGATTTGTATAACCCAGTAATATCACAGAAGGCTTTACAGATACCCACAGAACTGCACCTGAAACCCTCAAAGATATTGATAATTGAAAAAGACTGACCTTCCAGTCAATCCAAATGTAGTTCTTAATTTCTGAGCAATAAGTGTGTATCAGACTCTGGCTGTTTTCAGTCATGCTTGTTCTTTATTTGAGTGAAAAAAGTTAACAAAGGGACTAAGTATAAAATATCAAGTCTGACCCCCTATTAAGGTTTCAGATACAGACCATCATTAGCACTCTAGCAAACCCCCTCACCACTTCAACACAGTAACACAGCCTTGACATCGTGCAGACCTATGCAACACGCTACTGCAGAACATTTAGGCCTAGTGCCTTGTTTAATGATAAAAAGGTTAAGCCATAAAAGAATAATCACAAATCAATTCCACAGGTTATCCTTGATACATCCACACAAGGCTGTATTAATTCTACAGGATGTCTCTATTAATTTTTGTAATTCATGCGAGATAGAACAGTAAACATAGCTATGGTCTTGACTTCATGGCCAGTACTTATACTAAACTACTCATCTAATATTTAAATTTAATTCCCTTTCTGGATTTCTTTTGCCGCCACCATAACAGATGTCAGATCAGCTTTGTCTCCAAACTCCTTTTCCTGGTGCTCCAGAAGCAAGCCCTGCAAAATAAGACCATCATATTTATATCTATTCTCAATCCAACAGTAATCAACAAATATACTTTTTGGGGGTCAAATGTTCTAATGCCTAGAAAACATACCTGCTTCCCTGCTCCAAGCACATACACTCCACCAAGAACAAAGCCCTCCCCCTTTTTGTTGCCCTGGTAACCCTTCTTCTGAGCACGAAGAAGGTTGCGCCACACCGTCAGACGGGACAGACCGAGACCAAGCCCCATTCTTCTGGGTTTGGAACCATAGAAACGTTGCTGAAAAGAAATTTCCTGTTATTGACGACAAAGCTATAAGCTTAGTTAAGTATATTCTGAAAATACAGTGAAAGAACCTTCTCATCCACAAAGATCTCCCCATTGAAGTAGGGCCGGAAGCTCTGGATCTCTGTGCCGATGTCCTCCTTCACTACAGCGTACAGAGGGACCCTTAGCTCATCCAGCTGGGGCTTCAGAGAGGACAGCTCAGAGGCCTCCTGAAGAAAGAGAAACAGAAGAACCCAAAGACAGTGAAAATACACACACAAATAACAGAATCACACACACACACACACTATACCTCTCTGCACAAGGATCATCCAGGGCGCCTCACAGCCATAATAATGGCCCCATCACTCTGCCATAGACTCTCGGCTTTCATCGTCTTCAAATCTGCCAAGAAAATGTCGAGACTGAGTCTCAAGTTGTGTTTCACAGGCAGAGAGCTGACCTGAAGCAGAACCTTACCGTCAAAGAGGAAGTGTCTGTACACTCAAAAACATCATGCTAAAATACAAAGAGTCTCCTGACTGAATCTGGCTGAAGCAGGTATGTGCATCTGCCAGGCTATTGTGCACTCTTAAAAATAATGAATGACATCTGAAAGGTTTTTTTGTGTCATCACCTCCAGTTGTGGTTTTGAGGACTGCACTCTCTAGGTATCCTGGAGTGGTCTTGGCAGACTTGGGGAGGAAGATGTCAGTGTTGACCAGGAAAAGAACAACCACTGCTAGACCAATAACACCAAGGCCCAGGTCCCAACAAACCCCTAGCAGCCCCCCCTCCAGGAGAGAGGACAGCACTGCAGGTACAAAGAAAACAAATATTATTTTCAGTCTAGTAGAGCAGCATTTGGGACAAGCAGAAAACTAAAATGGGAGAAAGTACATCATGAATGTCATGCTGTTAAAGTCTGCTTCATTTCTTACTCTTGATTGTTACAAATATTTCTGACATGCCAGGTTTAGTGTCATGAGCGTGCATGACTAGGTCACACTGTTTTCCACCCCTCAGCCCTCAGTGACTCAGACCCCTTGAGAAAGACAGTTGAGGCATTCTAGACAAGGTCACTGATAAGCCTACAAACAGACTCTGTAACATTTTACACTGTTTAATCTGACAATGCCATATTTTGCCCAAGAGAATTGCAGTTCATGATAGCATAGGAATTTGATAGGACAATCAGTCTGGAGGAAGGCAGATTTGAGATGGTCATGGTGGAATCAACAACCGCGTAGCACAGATCGAATAATAAAAACATTGACATGAATCTACTCTTATAGACACATGGTTTGATTAAGATGTCGGTGCACTGTAGATGAGATATTGTTGAATCGTGCATGGTTATTTTTGCACCGGATCTTCATATCCTACCTGCCTACTCAACAGCGAAATAGGCTTACAGTTGGAATTTGCACTTCTGATCCTGGCCTGGCATTTGTAGGCCTGGCCTATGACGCTTTGGATAAAAGCGTCTGCTAAATGAATAACTTCGCCTATCCTTCTATTATCTATTCTTCCCCAATAGATAGACTATCCTTCTCATAACTTGCCACGACGAAATGGCGTGGCAAGTGGCAAGTATGGCGACATAAGATGACTTTCGAAACTGTTCTGCACAGGCATATAAAGTCGATCATTTTGATAAAGTAGGGTATTTCTAAATGACAAGAAACTAAATAAACTTTTTCCTATCAAAATCCTAACAATGTCAAATCACAAAATACTTGCTTTCTTAAACGTCTCACGCCTTTTCGGAAAGGGTCTGTCTTGCGCTCTCCAACGTCTGTCTTCCTCCAGGGTATACCGCAGTCTTGTGAAATACGCTGTCATGCCCACTTATCCCACATTGTCTGTCAAAGTTAATCATTTTGATGACAGTCGAACGAGCGAATCATAGCATGAATTTCAAACATGAAACATTGTAAGAATGTCGTTGGCCATAGCAAAAAAAAATCCCTCTGAATCTCCCAAGGTCCTTGAACAGAAACAAAAGTTTTGATAAAGAGTAACTAATCCCAACCAATGGGTCAACAAACTGAAAATAGGACATTGAATACAAACAGTACACAATGATCTCTATTCAAATTATGTTTATTGGAACTTCTAAGGAGCTTGTAGATCTGCTGTGGGTTGGCAGTTTAGGACACAGAATGTAGGCATCAGGTATGCTCACTCATAAGAGTTTTGAGACAGACCATCATTAACACAATCAGAGAATCCCTCACAGTAAATACACATCCACAGAACAGACCCATAGGCGTCCCAGTAAGAACCATTCCCAATAAGTCATGAACAATAAGGTGGACAAACAGCTAAACAAACTTGAGGCTGAGTTGAGGGGCACATTATTATTTCTCCAGAGTCACAAGCTGGGTTGGTATTTTTCTGGCAGCCTTGAGCACCTCCAGAATGTTGACTTTGTCTCCAAATTCCATCTCCCTGTGCTCCAGCAGTATACCCTGAAGAAAAAGCACAGCATGTGAGCTCTGATGAGACCACCCAGCAGCTCTGTCCCCTCAGGACCCATCACTAAACCATATATGAAGACTTTGTATCCCTCAGGACATTTGTTAGTGATTCAGTTTAGTGGAGATATTGGTGCCATTCCTTTGCCTATATACCTGCTGTCCTGTTCCGATGACAAATACCCCACCCAGCACAAAGCCTTCTCCAAACACGTTCCCCAAGAATCCATTCTGAAAGGCCCGCAAGCCATTCATCCACACACCCAATCGGAGAAATGCAGAGAGACCCATTTTACGTTCACGTGGACCATAAAAACGCCTCTGTAAAAAAAAAAAAAGAAGAAAAAAAGGATTTTCTGTGTTACAAGAAAGGAAGTGGAAAAAGAGGATTTGTACTAATCGCCATTCATAATTTGAGTGCACGGTGCTAGGCCATGAAAGGTTGCATCTTACGTAGATGACAATGTCCCATGCTAGTTGAACTTATCAATTAAAACGGTTCCCAGGAACTCAACATTGATGAAATTGTCCAAACAAGACCACTCATTTCTCTATGGTTTAACCTTCTCATCCATGAAGATCTCCCCATTGAAGTAGGGTCGGAAGCTCTGGATCTCTGTGCCGATGTCCTCCTTCACTACAGCATACAGAGGGACCCTTAGCTCATCCAGCTGAGGCTTCAGAGAGGACAGCTCAGAGGCCTCCTGAAGAAAGAGAAGGCACCTTGTGAGACCCTAATACGAAAGCCTCCACAATACACCATAAAGCAGAACTGTTCCCATGGGCATTGTTGAAGGAGCAACAAAAAGGGATAATGATAGATGCAGATATGTTTTGTTGTACCTCTCTACACAAAAATCATCCAGGACGCCTTACAGCCATGATTACAGCTCCAGACTTCTCCCACAGAGCTTTGGCTTTGAAAGTCCTCTGTTCTGTGTGAAAAAAGTAGGTGAAAGGCTGTGCAATAAGGCAAGGCAGGGAAAAGTTCAACGAGTCATCGTATGACTCGTTGAACTTTTCCCTAACGCTAACACTAACGCTTCACGTTTATGAAGAAAAACTGGTAGGCCTAAATTTAATAACGTAAAACAACTTACCACCTTTAAGTGTTTTGAGGTCAGTGTCCTGTAAGTGTTTGAGAGTGGCCTTCAATGGTGGAGTTAAAAATATGTCAGTGAAAGAGCGCAATACACTGGCAACCAGCGCGCCCACCGCACCTACGCTTTGGACCAATAACTCCATCATAGCCAAAGCAGTTTCCCTTCTCCCCCAACCACCGAAATACGCTGGATAATTTACTCTTCGCTTTGAATCATTTCCAAACTAATATGAGCGAGTTAGACAAACGAGCCGCGCAGTTCACTTGAAACAGATTCGGCGAAACTGTGACTCAACAGTTTAAGTCACTGAAGAAAATCCTTTAAAAAAAGTTATCCAGGCTAAGTTATTTAGTAACTTGACACGCAGCCAATCCTTATTCAGATTACACAAGCACTTTCGAATGCAGTTTATCAGAGGTATTATGTGAATGAATAGGCCTAGCGTCACCGTGGCTTGATTGGGGTAGATGCTCCTCAGATGTGGCTCATCAGTGTGGCGCCATCATCAAGGTTATCAATCGGATGATGAGGTCTGATTGCTGGTTTTATCATATGTTTTCTAAATTGGGAAAATAGTCTACATAAAAAATAACTCAAGAGGCAAAACAGATGTAGGCCTATTCCGTTCATTTATCTTTGATTAAAAACAAAGCTATTATCATTATGCTACAGGATAATCAGTTACGATTACAAAATTACATCAGTGGTCCAATGCAGTTTACATCATATATTGAACAAATTTATGGTTGTGTACACACTATCTGTAATAAACAACTATCATGTTATGTAGGATGATATTCATTAGCACTGTTATGCCTCTTCTTCCTGAAAAAGAAAAAGGCTCAGTGAATATTTAACATTTTAACCAGTGTCATACAGCCATTCTGTTTGTGCAACACTAGATAATCTCAAAGGCACTTTCAGATACTGTCACCTGGACTTCATCAACAGGAGCCGAGTTTTCAAGTACCCCCTCTGATGTCACCGTCCCTTCTACAATTGGTGTGACATTTGATTTAAGATCACTGCTCTCCGCAGTTGCAGTGTCATCTGCTGCCCCACTAGTCTCTGCTTTGTCTGGCTCCTGCGGTGAGTTTATCAGAAAAACACTTGTTAAGTATTATAACAATCCCTGTTCTGCCCTTCTCTCTCTCTCTCTCTCTCTCTCTCTCTCTCTCTCTCTCTCTCTCTGTCGGTGGATTTCTATAACTGGACGTCTCCTTGGCTTCAGGACATTGCTGCCTCTGACTGGGAAATGCTGGTTGGTGTCTTGAATGGCTCTGTTTAACAGATCCTCACATTACCTTTGACTTTCAGACTTGATCCTGTCCTTGCTCCAGTCCTCTCTAGGCTTGCTCTCCTTTCTTCTCTTAAGTTACATTATTCTTTCTGTTCATCCCTTTCTCTTTTGAGGGTCTGTTATTGTACCTATTCTGTCTGTAGCTATTAGTCTTCAGTGGTCATTTGTTTTGAAATAAGTCTTTGTAGAACATCACCTTATCTTTGTCCAGGTGATCAGGTGAAATACTTTTCTCTTCTTTTTGTGGCTCCTCAGATAGAATTTCATCTGGTTTGACTTCACCGCTCTCTTTTCCTGAAAGTGACAAACCTTGTGTGGAATCATCAGGTTCACTGGTCTTAGGTTTATCAGTCATCTGTTGGCCATTTAGAGAGACAAAACCTTAGATGCTTGAGCAACTGATAACTGATCCATATCAACAGACACCTCATACTATGCCATTGTCTTATAAAATAGAGAACACGTCACCTTTTCTCCATCTTTGTCATTGGTGTACTCTGACTCTACTTTAGTTTTCTCCACAGGCATCTCTTCAGAGTCTTTGACCTGGGAGCTGAGGGTCTCAACAGGAACAGAGTCTCTCTCCTCTTTGACCTGGGAGCTGAGGGGCTCAACAGGACCAGAGTCTCTCTCCTCTTTGACCTGGGAGCTGAGGGGCTCAACAGGACCAGAGTCTCTCTCCTCTGGCTCTGCCAGCGTTGGATCTGTGAGGGCTGGAGCTGTTACATCATCTGCGACTTTCCCCTGGCAGATACACCACCTCATTTAATATTTTTCAAACAATATTCTCTATGCCGGACAAGAGATGATGTCATCATGCACAAATCACCAGAGGCAAAAGGTCAGAACTGTAAAATCCCATAACACATCAGATTTTTTTGAGTCACCGAGGATAGGATAGCACCACCACCAGGAGAAAATATATTAGTGTGGAACACTTGTCACCACCTCCTCTCCTGTGATATCCTCCAATACTTTGTTTTGGATTTCCTCTGTTTCCTGTTTGGTTTGCAGAGGGGTGATGATGGGTATGTCTGAATCATGAGGCTCATTCGCATCGCCACTGCCCTGAGAGATCTGATTATTGGGGTTGATCAGGTTCATCTTTGAATCCTGTTCTGAACTGTCTCAGCTGTCAGTGATTTATTGTTTTAAAGTTTTTCTAAGCTTCATATCCACAATGGGTCCTTGGTTGTGAGTATCTTGTCAAAGTGCATTGTGGGATTATTTATCAGGTCTTTTCCTTCAACTGTGCTATCTAATACAAAGTAGTACTTAACTGTACTTGTGTTATCTAAAAGTATAACAGCAAAACACAAACACAAATCTGTCTTGAATTTGTATGAAAACGTACCCCATTGTTCCCCTCCACCACAGCAGCAAGCTTAGGGCTGTTGGATGCCTTCGCCCTCTCTGGCAAAGGATCCGAGGTAGGTGTTGCAATGAGTCCCTCTGGTGGCTGCAGAAATTGCACAAATAAACCATTATGGTTGTTCAAATACAAAATAAGTTGTCTGTTTTTTCTGTTCCCCGGCTTACTTTGGATTCCTCCAGTGACTCTCTGATCTTGTCCTCCTCCTCCTTCATCTGCTTCAGGTATAAATGTTCTTTCCTGGCTTTCTCCTGCTCTTGCTCCAGTAATTTCTGGTGAGCCTTTTTCTTTAATGATCATAAACAGCACAGGGAAGCTTATAATTTGACATGAACATTTTGATATAGCCTTTGTTATATGTGACTAACGGTATTGGCAACACTGGATATAGGCTGCCCCTTATTGGCAGCCGTTGGAACAACACGTCACTTACTTTCTCCTCATAATCCATGTTTTCTTTGTACTTGTAAATCCAGTGGGCTAGAAACTCGATTGGATCCATCGGGCGCTGCTCGGACACTTCGGCTAACCCCTCCGTGAGACATTTTCCCATGCCCCTTTTCAAGTATTCAGAGTCCATATTTGGCTATAAAGGAATGAATATACTGCATTATGGTAGCTTCTTAAAATTCAACTTTGAGTTAACTACAGTATTAATGTTCATTGCTGTAACGAGGGTTATCATTTCAGCACAGTATAGGTTAATTTGACAAGAATTTTGATCATTTTAGCAAGGTCGATATTAGCTTCTAATTATAAGTTTGTAGAGTTTGTCAAATTTTAAATTGAAATACAGCTGACAAGTCGGAAAGTTTCTGGATGTATTATTCATTAAAAGCTTATAGAGAGGATTGTGTGAATCCAAAATAGCTAGAAGCTATGATAAATGAGATATGAAACAAACCAGTATTTTCCCTTCACTTCAGAATGAGTAAATGCGTCCGGAAATGTGTTGAATCCCCATGGTAACAGTGTCACTTTAAGACTGGTCCCTCTGTTTTCCCTGACGACAAAGTTCCATCTTGAATTGAAACACAATCCAAGGCGATTCAAGGTCTTCGGAGCAAACGATTAGTTTATTGGTTAAGTTATTTCGATGAGAGTTATGTCAATGTATTTGTTGTTTATCAAATTGAATTGTCTAAGCCTACTACAAACATGCATACGTCTAGAGATATAGCTAGTGTTAGCTAGCACAGTCACTCAGGGATCATTCTTCAAACTTCGAAGATTTTTTTGTGTAAATAACAAAATGATGCAGCTAGTTTTATTTTGTTTCGTCTGCGATTCATTCTTCGGGCTGCGTTCAAAGGAATCAGTGATTGCTGGTCACACTGTCTAGAGTCGGACTGCAGTCGGAATATACCGACGTGGACTGCTGTAGACACACCCAGCAGCTGCCACATTCCCTTGAACTGCTGGAGGGGAAACTGGATCTTAGCACTGATCACCCTGTTGCACTGCTCTGCCCAGCAAGGCCAAGCTCACCTCTCACCAACACCCGACCCAGATCCCAAGCATTAGAACACACACACGCACACGGTTCATAAAATGATTGTGTAAAAAGTGAAAGGTTCGTGAATAGAAGCCTCGGTTACTTATAGTGGTTATAACAGTCAGCCTACCCATAACTAGGCTAGATGCAATACTTTTTTGAGAACACCAAAAACGTGTTTGACTCAACACTTGTGTTGGAGACTTTTTAAGATATCAGCATTGTTCAAAACATTTCCATTTACTACCAAAAATGTAGGCTAGAGCCTGCAAATATTTATTTATATGTTTAAATGATGCAACTTTTGCTATTAAATCTATTCATTCAACAGCCCCAGAACTGCATAGAATTCTGCCGTGATCTCTGTACACAGTCACCTAGGTCCCGCCAGGAAACTCAGGGGTCCCCAGTTACTACAAAAGAGAACATGGGGAAACTAGAGGGCGGGAAACATCAAAAGAACATCCTGAATAAATGGAATGCTTATTTTCTATACGAGGAGGGTACACACCAGATTTATATAGAATTTGAAATATTTGGCCATATGTGTATATTATAGTTGACACTGAAGGCCAATGTTCCGCATATGATGAGTTAAATACGTTTTTCCAAGAACTTCTAATCCCACCTCTCTCTTCTCTCTTCTGAATGGTCTGACCCACTGGTTCACATGGCCCCCTCCCCCTTTCAGTGTAAGCGTGTGCGTATATGAGGGTGTATGTTGTCTTTGCTTCACAGAGTAGGAGTGTGATGGGCTCTGCACTTAGGGACTGGGTGATAATACTGCATTTCTAGAAGCATCAGAGTCTCATTCTCATTCAACTTCTGTCCTTTTTCAAAAGACGTTCGGTCATAATACCAACACAGTGTTCCCACTGTTGCACAGCACACTCTTAAATCTAGGCTAAAAGACGAAAACAGGATGAATGGGACAGTGGACTACGACTCCCAGCACTACGATGGGTCCTTCATGTTTACCTCTGAGTCTGTGGGAGAAGGACACCCTGGTAAGAAGAAGATCTTTTGGTCATCATTCTACATATTAACCATAACAGGCATGGTTCCCATCATGGAAACATGCTTAATAAGGCAGGAGAGTTTACCCACACTGGAATTCCTTTGGTTAATGTGATTCGTTCATGTGTGAAAAACTCATATTTGAGAAGACAGAACCTTCTTCTCAGGGTCTGTAAAATGCAAATAGATGTTTTCCATGTTTAATGTCGGATGCACATACGCGGCAAAGTAGTAACATGATGTTGACATTTGATTGGCAAGCACTCAACACAGAGAACATGTGCTACTGGTACTCAGTGGCGACTGTAGTCAAAATGTTGAATGTACAGTAAGGCAGGGTGAACATGTGTCAATCGAGTTAGTAAGACATGACAAGATCACTGACATGTTAACACATCAACACAGTAACATCTTATCTGTGTGTAATCATGTTGATAAGAATAATGTTGATTAGTACATTCCATGATCCTACCAGTTCTATTGTACTCAAATACCTAGCGTGACAAACTGTATACTTACCTCACACTCACTCACATACTTGGCACCATGCCAATGAACATAAGCTTTTACACCTGCTTCGCATGACCCAGTGCCTTCTCTTAATGTAATGTCAGTACAGCTTGTCAGAAACAGCTTGACCTGCTGTAAATACTGTAAACCTCTTACCACACGTTTCCCCAAATAAAGTTTAGCATGCTTTAAATGCACATCCTTTGATCTATGAGGAAACACCATATGCATGGTAATAATGTGGTGTGGACCCATGTGTACATAGTAGCAGTGCTCTGAACACATATATGGTCCCCGAAGTTGAATTGGCAACGCCAGTCATAGTCTTTGGAGTAAAGCACGAGCTATGCATTCACAGATGCAAGGGCTATTCCGAGGACTGTAGCACCTAATATGAGCCAGGAGTAGTACAGTGACGGAAGGGGGGTGAAATCCAACCTTAAGCAGCCCCTCATACCCAGCCTCACGCAAGAAAAAGGTCAAGGAAGGAAATCACTCCACCAACTGGAGGAACGACCATTGGGATCAAAGTAATGCGGTTATCTTGCTTTGCCACACAAAAACGATTTGTAACACAGTGTCTCTTAGTTACGTCAATGTTTCCCAGATAAAATATGCGACCAGATCAGCGATGCTGTGCTAGATGCTCACCTGAAGCAAGACCCTGATGCCAAGGTTGCCTGTGGTGAGTGAAAAAGCACAGCTCGCCACTGGAGGGCAGCAGAGTTGAAGCATGTGTGAACGAGAGAAAATAACCAAAATACTGTATGAAATGTGTTGTCAACAGAGACAGTGTGTAAGACTGGAATGGTTCTGCTCTGTGGAGAGATCACATCTCGGGCTAACGTAGATTATCAGAAAGTGGTGAGAGACACCATCAGATATATTGGCTATGACAACTCCGATAAAGGTAATACTTTATAGAAATTCAAATATTTGTTATTATTGTGAGATCATAACACCTGTGTGTGTGTAATGTGCACCTTAAAGTTTTTTTTCTGTCTTTCCAGGTTTTGACTATAAGACCTGCAATGTGCTTGTGGCTCTTGAGCAGCAATCCCCTGACATTGCCCAGGCTGTTCACATTGACCGCACTGAGAGTGACATCGGAGCGGGAGATCAGGTTTCCACTCTTTCCTCTGTGATAGGAGAAGGATCCAAACCAACTGACAAAAATTCAATGGATTTTGAAACTTTCTACAGCTCATATTCCTTGTTTTCAGGGTCTGATGTTTGGCTACGCAACTGATGAGACAGAGGAGTGCATGCCTCTGACGATCGTCCTCGCCCACAAACTCAACTCCAAGATGGCGGAACTGAGGCGGAACGGGACAGTCCCATGGCTGCGCCCTGATTCCAAAACCCAGGTATGATGCTGGGGGGCCTGCCCAATAGCAATCAGTGCTGAGCCCATCCCTGCTGACGTCATTCACTGACCCCCATGAATCAGACGGAGACCTTTAACAGGGTTTCAACATGAGCACCCGCACAAACTGTTCTGTTTTTACGTCTCCATTTAAAGTTTTGTTACGAGTGCCATGTTATCATCTTTCAACGGAAAGTTACATGAGACAGTCTTCATGTTTACACACAACACCAGTTGTCAATATTTACACAGATACCTTGCATTTCAAATCTTGGAATCATTCCATGGACTATTTCTGCCCTGTATGGGGAGGGTTTTGACTCAACATGCACAACTCCACTCCAATATTATTAGTCTTTAGAGGTCCCCCTTGCCCATCTGCTACGCACAGTGCATTTTGGAAAATCTCCAGCACGAAACGATTGATCCGGTGTGGAAGACGAGCCCTGAAGGAGCTATTTGGAGTTTCTGAGTGATAGTGACAGTGACCAAAGAGATGTTTGACAGATTTCATTTTCCAAGGGTCATCAGCCCCGCCCCTCAACATCTGATCTACTGTTTGAACAAATGGGTCTAAACTGAGTAACACTCATACAGTACTTAACAGAATTCAGCCTACACCAACTGGATTAAATATCCCCTCTCGGGGTTCCCCCTCTTCTCTCCAGGTCACCGTTCACTACACCCAGGAGAATGGTGCAGTCATCCCCAGGAGAGTCCACACAGTGGTCATTTCAGTGCAGCACGATGACTTTGTCAGTCTGGAGGAACAGAAGGAGATTCTCAAAGAGAAGGTCATCAAAGCTGTGGTTCCTTCCAAGTACCTGGATGTGAATACCATCTACCACCTACAGCCCAGTGGACGCTTTGTCATTGGTGGACCTCAGGTTAAAACTCCCCCTGTACCGTCTATGACCACTTCCTCTCACTTCCTGTCTTCAACCCATTTGCCAAGCTGTGTTTCCTTGACAGGCTCCAAAAATGGCTACTAAAGACCATTACTAGTCCAACTTCTGTACTGAGTAGTATCTCATATACTGTACAACGGGTTTCTCTGACAGGGTGACGCGGGTGTGACTGGTAGGAAGATCATTGTGGACACCTATGGTGGCTGGGGGGCCCACGGGGGAGGAGCCTTCTCTGGTAAAGACTACACCAAGGTGGATCGCTCCGCAGCCTATGCTGCCCGCTGGGTGGCTAAATCCCTGGTCAAGGCCAATCTCTGCAGGAGGGTCCTGGTACAGGTGAGTGGACCGAATT
This sequence comes from Osmerus eperlanus, assembly GCF_963692335.1. Lineage (NCBI taxonomy): Eukaryota > Metazoa > Chordata > Actinopteri > Osmeriformes > Osmeridae > Osmerus > Osmerus eperlanus. The sequence continues at coordinate 14,359,639 of NC_085029.1, forward strand.
AACTTTGCCAAGCTCAGAGAGGATGTTTACCATCTCAGTCTGCAATTCAAAGTGATCTGTCTCTCTCTTCCGTGTCTACACAGGTGGCCTATGCTATCGGAGTGGCCCACCCTTTATCCATATCCCTTTTCACCTACGGTTCTTCCCAGAAGAATGAGAAGGAGCTGTTACAGATTGTCAACAAGAACTTTGACCTCAGACCAGGGGTCATAGTGAGGTAAGTAGGATCTTGAATGTTCCACACATTATGGTCGTCTGGTAGCCACTGAGGCTGCTTAATGGTAATTGCAGTACGTGATTTGAATATCTTATTTGAATGTATACAGAGACTTGGATTTGAAGAGGCCCATCTACCAGAAGACAGCTTGCTACGGTCATTTTGGCAGGAAGGAGTTTCCTTGGGAGGTTGCAAAGAACCTGAACTTCTAATGTGTGTGAAGGTGTAGGGCATCAGGCAGTGGCATAGACCGCTGTCTAAAGGGCTGCTGTGATCCAGAAGGGGAGAGGCAGCTGTTAGGGAGGGAGAGGGGAGAGGATGGGGTACCTGATCCTTCTGTGGAAAATAATACCCCAAATATCTGTCTTACGGGGAGGTACAGGAAGGGGGAGTGTGTGATTTATAACCTTCTTCTCAGCGGTCATCAGATCACATGGCTTTCAGGTATTTTTAACTCATAGCTACAATCCGCACACTCTTGTTCATGCAGTATGATACACGTTTATTTATCTCTTGGTATAGCCGTAGTTTGCAAGGCTGTCCTAGAGCTGGAATGATAATATTTTGTAAGGTTGAATACACATTAGACTAGTTCTATATGTGCTGAACTACTTTTCATAAAAAGCCAATGACCAAATTACAAGGCATACTAGACAAACTTTACTCTGTGGTGATTGTTTGCTACAGAGAAACACAATGTCTTAATAATGATCAATACCAACAAATATGTGATAACTATTGTTGACACATTCAATCCACTTGATTCCCTTTGTCTAAAACCTGTTGTTTAATCAAATGGTGGTTGATTGTACACATTAATCATTGATAGGTCTGCATGTTTTAACAAGGGCTTTATTTGCAAATATTTTATGAACGGAAAAAACGGATAACCATTATGTCTCCTAAAAATGGCAGCCGGAAAATACTTTAAAGGGATGATGGCAATTAACAGTCAAATAATTCTACAACAGAGGAAGAGAAGAGAATAATGAGACAAGTGCTCTTAACACAGTATTGGTGTGCAGATCTTTTCAAACACATCCATAGCTCTTACTTGCTTATGAGGAATGCTAAAGAATGTAAATAAGCTTTTTGAAAAATAAAACATTTTAACATTAGTGTTTTCTAATATTGTATAAAGCACAATACATATTTATATTTTCTTTTAATACCTGAAATATTCTGCAGCATACATTATAAAACAAAATAAATCACAAAATGCAATAAAGAGTTTACATTAACAATGTAAATTTTCAAAAAGGCATTCAAAGAAATAAATTTAGAAATAAATCATTTTTTAAACAATCACCTAACACTTTCAAAAGGGTAAATCCTCTCAACATATCTTGATGTTTGGTTGTCTTTTTAAAGCAATCCTTTGTACTCACATGTAAAAAGGTTTACACAATATAATAATTACATGTTGAAAGAATATACATAAAATTATAATTCATCCATATCTATCTAATCCTTGAATATATCTTTTCCCATTAAGAGGCACTGAGCAGAACTTAGTGATGGAACAGATATTCCTGAGAAGAAAAAAGTTAACTGATTGAAGAGCCAACATAAAAAACACCATTACTGACCAACATCCTTTAAGACTTACAAGGCACCTCCAAGATACTGGCAAGACAGCAAGTCCTTGTGTGTGAAAGGGATTCTTTAATTACTGAAGTGAGGGAAAGCGATTTTGTGTTGTGTGTGGGTGTAGGGTGTGTGCGCGGCGCGTACCTGTAGTATGAGTTGTGTCTGTGTGTATTGTCTACTGTTTCAAAAGGCACTTGTAACACATGCTATATACACTTCCGTCTGTACAACTATCAAATATTCCTTTTTTTTGTCGTAGGTTAAAAAAGCTTTGGTGTTACAACTAAAGTCTGTGCAAATAAAGACATGACTACTTTCATGGTCCATCCTCATTCTCAACACTGGAAAATGATTGTCTCCTCAATCCTCCATCTTGTATGTATACTGTCCACCAACCCATCCTTCAGCTTATACGTGATTGGTCTGGAGCATTGCAAATTCCTCTGGATAGGCTACATCATGCTCAGAGTCTCTTGCTGGTGGTGGTTTGATCCCCCTGTTACTTCTACCTTGTGGTCGGAGCTGGATAAGACCCGGACCCCTCCACCTCTGGCCAGGACCATCAGGGTGTCCCCAGACATGCCTCTGAACTCAAAGGCAAACGTCCCATAAAAGAGCATGATGATCATGCAGAAGAGCCACTCGAATATGGCAGAGGCGTGCTGCAGAGCGTAGCTTTCCTGGACAAAAAAGACTCCACCTGAGGACAGGAGGTTAAGGAGATTGCAGTAACCGGACCAGCAAGGAATAATGTATATATAAGGAATACACACACAACCATTCACATGAAATGTACTGTGACTAACTTTCCAGCAGAGGGCTTTGTAACACTGGAAAAAAGCAGACTGGGTTACGTGACGTCACTGGTTACTGTGACAACCACAAACTTCTAAAGGGTGGAAAAAAAACGACTGTACAGCTGGAAAGATTGACTACAAGACTTCATCGCTGCGTCAGGCATTACTGAATATCACTAACTCATTCAGTAATCCATTAACGCCATCTTCACTCTCGATCCTTGAGTCAAAACAAAGGATACTGAGCACAAGTGAAACGAAAGCTAGCAGAGTCATTCCCACACGCAGGTGGCCCATGTTGTATTCTCCCTGGGTTTTTGCTAACCGGTAAGTCAGGGCGGATTGTAGGCACACAAACAGCACACTGGTGGGGAAAGCCACCCCAGCACCCACGTAGTGGAGGACTTTGGCAAAGTCAACCTGTAAGAGAGACACACGCACACTAAGATACAGGAAAATACACTCAGAGTCACTATGACCTCCCATTACTGTGTTGTCAAGGTGCAAGAACTATTCCTGGGATTTATTAGGAAGAAAAGGACAATCTGCCCCAGAAGGATGCAAAATCTTGAGATGGAGTGAATGAGGAACAATCATTCTGAAAGACAGAACTGGCAAGATAATTCACTGTAGTCTCAGCGTTCATTATCGTTCCTTCTACATAATGTCATAAAATATACCACACAAATGTTATGGGTAAATCAGAAGGGAAAGTAGAAGTTTTCTTATCATATACAATATAAAGGGTGCACACCTATTTAAAACGACACCACTTTCATGGACTGTTAAATTAAATTCAAGGCCAAATTCTACTAAATTCAATAATTTCGCATGCCATTCTTTTCGGATTATCTTTAAATAATTAAGTTAAATACTCATTTTTAACTTACAAACAGACAGTGCATATCTGTTATCACAGGATGGGAAAACTATGGGACAAGAATCTACTTTGACAAGGCTATCAAAAACGAGTCCTCAGACACTAAAACTCTTTCTTGTTTGTTGTTCTGCTTGAGTCATTGACTCCAATATGTTTGTTCTACAGTATCTACAGTAGAGACACTCATCTTGTCCACAAACAGTTAGTGAGCTGTAAAGAAGGTGCTTTTTCACGAAGGCCTTGCAAGCTCCGGTGGTTCCAGGTCATACAGTGGCAAATTGGGATCCTCATTACGTAAAGAGTATAGGGAGGTGGATTCACTCATACAGCACAGACAGAGAGGAGGGGTTCCTAGCTAATCAGAAGCTAGCAAGAAGAGGATGTATGATAGTACCATCGCTGATGAAACATAGGTGTCTGCAGAGACCTCACAGCAATCTGAACAACACACCTCACACACACACGGTTAGCGCTGTGACAGAACCTTGACCTCTGACCTCTGACCCACAGCCCTACCTGGACTCTCTATTCTTCCACCACACAACAGGCAGACTGCAAAAGTCTGTGAGCACCGCGTACACCAAGTTACAGAAGCCCAATAAAGTTTTGCAATGTTACTTTCTTATCTGCCCTTGCACATTACCCAAACAAAAATGGCCCTGTCAATTTCAAATGCTGAAAATGAACTACATTCCTGGCAGTAACCCAATGGTAACAAACCACTGCCGCCTATAACAGACTCAAACTAAGCTGTAAAAATGCTCTACATCACTTTAAAGCATGTGAGCTAAGTGTGTTCGAGTAGGTCTCTGGCTGGTGCCCCATCCAACCATCCATCACTATGTGTAATGAATACATAACATTCATTCATAACTATGACTTGTAAATCATGTTCTCTGCCCATCAATACATTCATTTCATTTAAAATGTCTAATATTATGAGGGTGAAATAAGGATCAATAAACAAAGTATGTAGTCTAAGCATTATGGAATTAGTCAATGAGTTAGACTGGATGAAGACACCTTCTGGATAGATGGTTCAGAATGTACTGGTCTACATTTACATTTATGCATTTAGCAGACGCTTTTATCCAAAGCGACTTCCAAGAGAGAGCTTTACAAAAGAGCATAGGTCACTGATCATAACAACGAGATAGCCCCAAACATTGCGAGCAGCCAAGAACATGAAACATACATGGTGGAAAACCAAATAAGTGCCAAAGGGAAGAACCATAAGAGCATGCAGTTAAACAAGTTACAATTGAACAACATGAAACTCCCCACAAGAGTGCAAGAGTGTACCTGTAGAAAAAACAATCAACAGTAAAATATTTAACAGCGAGTACAATAATTTGAAACCGTTACAACTAAGAGACCGTTACAACTGGTTTAGGAATGGAACAGGGACAGCTCACACCGTGAGAGCAAAAATCTAGAACTCTTCAAAAGTCAACCGAGGGAAAGAACGCATGAATTCCTCGGAAGCCAAAACCTCATGTTTACAAGATAATTTCACCTCAGAAGTCTGTCTGCCAGTCTCCAAAAGAACATAAAAAGATGTGTTTGGAAGCCCTACAAAGAGAATGTAGCCTGCAGGGGTAAGTGGAACAGAACTCACTGGCCACACCAGGATGAAGCATGCAAACACAAGCTGAGGCCAAGCTCACATACCTACATCCTGTGTGAATGATACTCAAAACTACTGAGGAAAAACCTTTCTTCTCCTCCTCTCTACATTCCACCGGTTTGTAAATCACAACAAGGAAAGGGGGGGGGGGGTGATTTAGTGGCGCGCATATCTTCCTAGCACCAGAAACATGGGTGCAAGGAAGTAACCGTGAGCTCAGAGCGGTTTGTGAGGGGCGATGATACTTCTGGGGCTTGAGGGGAAGGTTGTTTATATTAGAAAAGGACCAAAGAAACCTTTCACTTCTGGTTGTCATGGCATCCGCCTACTAAAAACAACTTTGTAAGGTGATATCTCAACGGCTCATTACCAACATCACTATTCTCACACAGATATTTGCCATAGCTAGAGCTCCTGACCTCATTTAGGAACAAGCCGCAATAATTTCCCTGGTCACATCAAAGCCTTAAATCTGAACAATTTACCATGTGATTGCCATTAATTGAGCTTTTGGAAAAGTCTTTCATTGAGCCCTTGGAGGAGAAAGAGAGTGGAGTTACATGGACCACACCTGAGAGACTCCTGCTGCCTGACTATCAAACGCTTCAACATGGCTTCAATAAAGTCATTGTATTTTACAATGGCCGGATGCAGTGAACTTCAGATAATGATCATGTGCTTTCTGGAAAACAAATTCTGTTTTCAACTGATGTAATAGGGGTCTTATGTCATAGGACAATCTGTTATATGAAGAAACCTGTGTTTAAACCTGTATTTATTGGTACAGTATACTCGTATACTGTATGTAAAGGACAAACAACAGACTTTAGAAGACAACCCAATGTAGACAGCTAATATTTCTAACATACCACAACAGCTTTTAAAGTTGATTTGTCTGCAGTGAAACAGACGCCTCACAGTGTGTTACCTGAAAGTTTCCCACCATGATGAGGCCTGTAGCACAGATCCAGCCAGTGGAGAGACTGGCCGTGTTGAGAAGACAGTTCTGGTGTTTCTCTATGACAAGGGCATACCTCAGCAGACCAATCATCATCACTGTAGAGAATGACAGGACGGAGAAGACAGAGAGACAATGAGACAGAGAGAGAGAGAGAGAGAGATAGAGGGGGGAGGGAGGGAGGGGGAGAGAGGGGGAGAGAGAGAGAGAGAGAGAGAGAGAGAGAGAGAGAGAGAGAGAGAGAGAGAGAGAGAGAGAGAGAGAGAGAGAGAGAGAGAGAGAGAGAGGGAGAGAGAAAGAGAGAGAGAGGGAGGGAGGGAAAGACAGACAGACAGACAGAGAAAGAGATAAGGAGACATGGTATATGTGGTGAGGCCATCCATACCAGGGTGAGTCTTGTCTAAGAACTGCGGTTTTTGGGCACTGTGAGTTGTTTACTACTTGGGATGTTCCCCTCTATGACTGACACTTCTTTTGCACAGTTGCAGTTTCTATTATTGGCTTCTAAAATAAATAAAGATTCAAAATGAAAACAAATTGATATACCATTAAAAAGATAAAAGCTGTGAATTTACACCTCAGACTGAAATTAATTCAATCTTAAATTTTTTGGTCAGTACTGTTACCTCAAGCAAAGGCGATCACATCTCTTAGTTTTTCAACATCAATCGTTGAGCCAAGTTATAACTCACACTCCCCAATGTAACTCCGCAGTTACCCTGCTTCTGCCCCACAACCCTCTCTGGGATGCTGCGCAGAATGACAGAAACCCCAGGTTAGGAATTGGCATCTGACTGGGGACTCAATGTGTAAGGATGTTGTTGTTAAGAACGGTTTACCACTCTGGCAGCACAGCGGTACCACAACACTTCCAAGAGCAGCAAACCATTCTCCCACAAAACCATCTGATGCACAGGCTTTTCACATCTGGTGTCCATCATGCAGAAAAAGCCAGAAAGGGTGTTTGGATGTGCATGTCAACACACATAGAGAGATAGAGAGAGAGAGAGATAGAGAGAGATAGAGAGAGAAAGAGTGATGCCATTTGATTGAAAAAAGACAAAAGGGTAACATGATAAAAAATCGCTGTTTGCTACTGATGTCTGGGCAGATTTGCTGGTCAGAGCACAGTAAGGGATCCACTTTGTGGTCAGTGGGGTGTAAAACAAACTTTCACATCGAGTACGTGCTCAAACACAAACTCTGCATTGTTTGTGGGGTGGAGGGCTATACAAGGGAAATCTTTGAAGAGTGGGAGTGGAAAGTTGGGGAAACCCTGATGCATGCCGTGAGTAGAAATGTAACACAAGTTCATGGTTAGAGTGTGGTCTTCTATGTCCAGCGTAGAGTAAACATGACCCCCACTTTTCCTCTCTGACCTTTGACCTCAGTCTGAGGTTAACGACACATGATGTTGTAATCTCTGCTGGACTTTGGGGTCAATAATAGTTACTAATAGTGTTACTGTTTGAAATGACTTTCGACCTACATACAATGAGGCATTTACTTTGATGAGAGCTTTTAAATGAAGAACATACAGTTTAGAATAATAGAAAAAAATTACTTTGTTCTACACTCTAACGTCATTATGTTAACGTTTCACGGTTCACTTTCAACATACTAAGTGGGTGTTAATAGCCAAGTTGTAAGATAAATAATATACACAAACGAAAAAACTGCAGACTGTGAATGGGCTTGTTGAACAAATTCCAGCGTTTTATCAGAAAACATTTTAGAAACAGGTGGTCATGGTAAACAAAGTACTGCAGTCCAAACACAGCACCATATTGAACTAATGTGGGATAACTGGACTTCATCAATACTTTTACTGATCCTCTTTGGTCTACATTTTCCCCAGTATTTTTATGTCAGTGTTTCCCCTACCATTATATTAAGGGGGTGCCCCGCCCCCCCAACGGCCCCCCCGCCCCCCCCTGGAAGTTTTTTTAAATATATATAGCACCCGATCACAAAATAAGTCATTTAAGGTTACCTTTCCTATAAAACCGGTATATAGCTTGCTCTTTTATTAAACAAACTAAATGGCCTTATGTTATTTATCTTATTTACACGACAGCATGTCATTTCTGTCTCTACATGGTCGTCGTCGTCGCCCCCCCCCCCCCCGCGCGCCGCCCTCCCGACCCCCCGCCGCCCCCCCCCCCCGCGCGCCGCCCTCCCGACCCCCCGCCGCCGCCGCCCCCCGCCGCGCGCCGCCCTCCCGACCCCCCGCCGCCGCCGCCCCCCCCCGCGCGCCGCACTCCCGACCCGAAAGGTTTTTGGAGCAAATTATTTTTGTTAGGAAAGTCAACTCGTTGCCTGTGGTCAGGGCTGTTGCTTTTGGTTCATGGACGAGCACAAAGGGGCTGTTCTAAAATACTAATTTTAGTTTAGAGAGAAAGGAAGGGGTGCTGGCATAGGTTTTGGAACCCAGACAGGGCTGGAAACACACAGTCACAGCTGGAAAAATACAGCCCTGGAGTATTAAGTGCATTGAGGTCAATTCTGGAGCACAGCAACCCACATTTGAAGCGGCTGGAGTCTGAAAACGCATTCAACGCATTGTATTTCAAACTTCCCAAGTGCACCGTCTGTTTAGCCAACCAGCCACATGATGGGGCACCCTTCATCTAATCCATTCACCTCAAACAGGAGTGTTGACATACCTATAAAGGACCCCGTGCTGCAGATCAGGCTGAAGAAGCAGCTCTCGGGAGGCAGAGTCCCACACTTACTGTCATGGAAACAAAGGAGGGGAGGGGGAAAGGGAGAGATAACAGTTAGTGTCCCAGCTTACCTTGTGGTCCTCTCAAATAGGCCCAGAATTGTCTCCTCTGGGGAAGAGTTTGGCAGAGACACAAGACCACCTCATGCAGATGGGTGATGTGGTAAGTGACTTTCATGTCCACAGAACTGCAGACTAAAGTAAAAAGTTTCCATCCCTGGATAAAGGAAAACCTGATGGCAACTAAAAGAACCTAAACATGTGAGCATATTGCATATTTCACCTCAAACTCCAGCCCATCCCACAAACCTAGCTTAAAGTATTTCAACTCCACTACATACAGTCGTGTAACAGAGGCATTGTAATGCGCACACAGATACATGAAGGCTTATGCAAAGCAATTGGTAAAAGGACACACATATTGTTTAAAAAGGCTTCTTATCTACGAGTAACATAACATTTCTTCTTGCTTACATTCTGGGACTGGGATCTGTGTGGTGATGTATCAAAGGCCCGTGAAGGATCCACTAAACTAAACAAAATCTTCTCTTCCTGACAGAGTACAGAGGCCTCAACCTCCCTGACACAGAATTCCTGAGCCCGCCGGACAAGTGTGGGCCTATCTCATAAATCTACACAGCCCAGCTGGGTGAGGAAGGTTATGAAACCTTAACAGCATTAACAGCAAATATAAGACAGTGAAATCCAGTAGTGTAACCAACTGACAGTAACCACAGACGACATACAGTAGATCTTTGCTCCTCACATGGTCTGTTCCCAAGGTCTCTGATGTGCAGTGTGTGCTGTTGTGGAAGGGGTAGAGTACAGACTTTACCTTTAACCTTTTACGATGAATTGACTATTGTGAATGCAGAAATACAAAATACTTGGGAGTTCAACACAAAACATTATTAACCTCCTGTTATTTCTCAGGTCTTCTGTGAACATAGAAAATTGTACAATGCCGTGTTAAGGTAAAGATGGCTTGTAGATCTGTGCATTGCTGTACTGCATATGGCAGAGTTTAATAGTTTGTTGTAGTATTATCATTTGTTGGTATTGCTTACCTGATGAGTGGTATGTTGTCTACTGTGCAGCACAAGACTGGGCCCCTCTGGACTGATAGCTTCTCTTCACATGATTGGTTGTAAGACCTAGGAACATTGACAGAAATGTACTTCAGGCTTCTGTTCCCATTAATGTTATTACTTTACTATGAAAGGATTAAAAAAGTCACAATATGTTTTTAAACAGGCCAAGTCAGGTGACTCCTCTGAAATGGCAGAAGTGTCACTTCTGAGATACAAGTGTAATGTGCTTATTTAAAGCCAAATGTCATTATGCTTCAACACACAGTCCAAACCACAGTGCGTCACACATCACTACTAAAGTAAGCACACATAATGACACCCTGTTAATGAGTCATCAAACCACAAATCCAAGAAATCATGGTACTCATCTTCTGCGCAAATTTGAGTTCAAAATTAACCTGAAACGCAGTATTCCAATACTGAGTATGTTCCAAACTTGAGTCTTCAAGTTCGTATTTTATTGTCAGATGCACAGACCAACACAGGGTCAGACTGGGCACTGAAATTCTAAGGACAAGACAACGCAAAGCAACCTGGCATAACATGACATATAAGTACTCAGAACAAGTTTACACCTATGACAAGTTAACATATAATATAAACCTCCAAAATATACAAAATAATAAACAATAGAGTATACTAAACCTATACTAAACTGAGTCTTGATTGTATGTGGTTTGACTGGCTTGACAGAGAATATGTAAAAAGCAGATGATTTACTGTAAGTAAACTGTATCTTCAGGGGGGGTCAGATGGCTGAGCGGTTAGGGAATTGGGATATTAATCAGAAGGTTGTCAGTTCGATTCCCGGCCGTGCCAAATGAAGTTGTGTCCTTGGGCAAGGTACTTCACCCTACTTGCCTCGGGGGAATGTCCCTGTACTTACTTACTGTAAGTCGCTCTGGATAAGAGCGTCTACTAAATGTAAATGTAATGTAATCTTCAGGTTTGTCTGGAATCTCTTTTGCACAAATCAATTTCCCCCCTTTTTTCTGTACACACGCTCAATTTTCTTTATCTAGAAAACTGTGCGGGGATGAATCATTTCTGAAAATCAGTTTGTGTTAAACCAGTGTCAGCAGTCCTGACTTGGATCATAAAATTGCTTTGATTTGGTTAAGTGGAAATCATATAAAGTCATCATCATGTAACACTGGAGAGCTGAAGGATATGGGTATTGTACCAGTTGTCCACAGAGCACACATGCTGGTTGTACAGGGCCAAGGCATATCTGAAAAGACAGCAAAAAGATTGGCTGAGCAAGCAGTCACACAGTCGATTAAACAGGAGCAGGAGGAAAACAGCTGGGAATTGAGGGAACTGTAGTACTGTATCATCATCCACATAACTTTATCTTTTAGTAACTTCTTCCTCATTAACAAAACAAAAGCTTGTATAGCCAATACATTTTATTTGATTTCCAAAACAATTACATTTCAAAATATGACTTAGAATCTTAAACAATCATGTGAGAAAAAGGTATTAGGTGTGGTGTGATGTCTGCTTACAGTTTCACTTGCTATCACGGCTATTTAAAAAACACTGCCATTGAGAGTATTTGTTTGGTGCTTAATGTAATGGATTACAGATGCAGTTTACAGTCTTGAGACAATCTTACAGTACCAGCCAGTAGGTGTACCACATGAGTAAGCACAGTGTCTCCTTCATGGTCAGTCAGCCCTGGTCCCTGTCATAAATACCCTTAGAGCGACTGCACCATCAAGGTCTGGTGGCTTCATTTGAACCTTAGCAGTGACGCCACAGGGTCTATGTTCCTGTATCCCAATGAGATATCTGTCACCCACAGGATAACCACCTCCATACAGAACTTGGCTCTAATGCTACCAGAGGTATTAATGTATGTCTGTTCAACAGTATCTGAGGTCAAACCAAATAAACCAAGAGAAGGACATCACATATTTGTGTCCAACTCTTCTACGATATGGTGACTGCAAAGTGTCATGAGGTCACCCTGAATACCATCAATAAAATGCCGAAAGTCCAGGTAGACAAGTTAAAAGTGTAAACATACAGTTAGAGAGCTTCTATTGATTGCTAGAGATGAAAACGTGGAAGCGTTAGGTCATGCCTATTGATAACCATTAACTCCACAAAAAGAGATAACAGTTGGACTTCGGGGAAAATGCTACAGATACAGTAACAGTATGAATAGCTAACTCTTATAAGGGTAGACTAATAGACCATTTTACTTATGTAACTTACATTACATTTAGTCATTTAGCAGACGCTCATATCCAGAGCAACTTACAGTAAATACAGGGACATTCCCCCGAGGCAAGTATGGTGAAGTGCCTTGCCCAAGGACACAACGTCATTTTGACGGGAACCGAACCGGCAACCTTCTGATTACTAGCCCGATTCCCTAACCGCTCAGCCACCTGGAGTCAGGTCTCTACTTGGAGAACTAACATTAGTAATTACTGATGAATTTACTTTTAATTTTCTTCCCTTCAGAAATGGTGGCCAAGCTAAACTGGAGTTTTACCAGGAGGTGTGGAGCAACAAACCCACCAGCAGACTAGGAAAGCAGCCATTGGTGGATTACTGCCACAGCCTCAGACAGGGAAGCTTTTGAGAACCGGTGTGAAAAAATGTAGCGCCCCCACTTTCCAAAGGCTCTCAGTGCTCCAAGGTACAGTGGAACAGACTGTGCCTCATCTCACACAGTGAGAGAAAAACAGTTAGGGGCAGGAAGGAAGAAAGAGAGAGTATGTGTATGGTGACAACAGTGAGAGAGCTAGTATGAGTACCTGTAGAAGCCAGTAAGTGTAAAAGTCTGTAGTCCCTACAGTAGAGATCTCACACTCTGCATTCCTGCAGCCTTAGTTTCCTCCAGGAACACAATGACTCTTATTGAGGGACTTGTTGCTCTTGTTGGTTAGTTTTAACTGATTTAACTTCTTGTACTCGTTGTGAATTATATTATTGTTGCTTGCTTTTCTACAGGTACACTCTTGCACTTTTGAGGTTCATGTTGTTTAATTGTAACTTGTTTAACTGCATGCTCTTATGGTTCATCCCATTGGCACTTATTTGGTTTTCACAATGTATGCTTCATGTTTTGGCTGCCCGCAATGTTTTGGGGGCTAACTCGTTGTTATGATCAGTGACCTATGCTCTTTTCTAAAGCTCTCTCTTGGAAGTCGCTTTGGATAAAAGCGTCTGCTAAATAAATAAATGTAAATGTAATGTAGCCTTGCAATATCCCCAGAGTACAAGATAGGGCATTATTATAGATATGAACTAGGAAGTAATTCAAGATAATTTTGCATAAAATGCATACTCAGCTGAGAGGTAGGTTACAAGGTAGATAGTGGTCATAGTGGTCATTACATGGTCATAGTAGTGGTCATTACATGGTCATAGTAAGCAAGCGATCATATTGAATACACACTTGTTACATTTCCCGCAGATCTTGGGCTTATCCAGAAGAATAGGGGATAGGTTCATGTTAGCAATGATCAGTGTTCCCCTACCATTATATTAGGGGGGCGCCCTGCCCCCCCTGGAAGGTCAAGTTAAAAAAAAGATTAGTATTTTTTTTAAATATATATATATAGCGCCCGATCACAAAATAAGTCATTTAACCCTTGAGCTGCCTTCGGGTCACATGACCCAAAGGTTCATAACGAACCATCCCATGTTTACCCAATTTTACCCAATACAAAAACAAATAAAAATAATTTTCTTTTAACCTTTGCAATGTGGGGGGTCTGAGACAGCCCAACGGTTAAAAGAAAATGCTTCTACTTTGTTTTTGTATGCGGTAAAGTTGTCGCAATACGACGGTGGGTCACAATGACTGATGGGTCAGAATGACCCGAAGATAACACAAGGGTTAAGGTTACCTTTCCTATAAAACAGGTCTATAGCTTGCTCTTTTATTAAACAAACTAAATGGCCTTATGTTATTTATCTTATTTACACGACGGCATGTCATTTCTGTCTCTACATGGTCGGACGTAGAGGTCCATGGTCCAATGTAGAGACATGGTCTCTACATTGGACCTCTAGCTGTGCATTCCTTTGCAGCAGTTATCACAGAGCAGCAAGCCATCTCCTACTCTTAACAGCAGTGACCCTCAACCGGGGCTGACACCACTTCTATATTTACCTCTCCTCCTCTTAAACACATCAGCTTCTTCCACCTTTACTTATTTGTCTCCCTCCACTTCTCTCTCTACCTCCACTTTTTTTGTTCTTTACAATATTTTGGTATTTCTTCTTCCTTTGTATTTCTCGTCCTGCCTTTTTCTAAAGCAGTGATGACCGCAGTACTCTACATTGTTTCATCACTACTAGACAGCAAAAACTGGTTTCCAGATGCCATTTACAGCAAGTATTTGGGTTATGAATGGACACTGATTTCTTAATTAAGAAATACGATAAACTCCAAATCAGTAGGAATCCTCCCACTTTCACGCACCCACAAACCATCTGACAGATGCTGTGGGGGTATAAACAGCCTGAAACAATACCTTTGTCAACCATAAAATATGCCTTTTGTGCTAGTTGTGTTGTTACAAATGGTTGCCAACGCAACTGTGGAGTGTGTGTGTGTGCAATTAGAAGTGAATGAAAGTACATGAATCAACACAACTAGAGTCTGTCTTGATGGCATCACTAAGTGTGGACCAGCATCCTCTGGGAAGTTCATTTTTTAAACACACTACCTCTTTTTATTGTTCTTTGATAGATCTTCCATGCACAATAGGTATACATTTTTTACATCTTTATGGAAGCATCTGAAAACAGCAATTCTATAATTGCATCAAAGCACATCAGATCATTAATCAGGCATTCTGGCAATTGGAATAATCAAAATCAAAAGCTGAATCATAACAAGTATTTTGATATCTCAATTGGCCGCATTTTACTTACACAACCCATATTCCAGTGATGGTGAAGACTGGTAGACTCACTGGTAAGATCATCCACATGGACATGTTGCAAGTCTCCAAGTCACAGTCTCTCCCGACAACAAGATTGATGTCCAGTTCTTCTCTCTCCCTCCTCACAGACGTCTGAGGTGAGTGGCTCATTCAGTCCATAATGATGTAGCCTATCTCTTATGTAACAAGCACAAGTATAATATATATAACTTTTTGTTTCACATAGTATTATCACAAAGCTTAGCATCCTTATTCCAACAAAGTGTGGCTAAAAACCCTCAGAATAGTCAGTATGCCTGCCGTAGAATAAACCTCGTCTCACCCAAGTTACAATGGGATGGCAAAGATAGTAGCCTATTCAACTGCTTGATCCTACTGTAGGTTTTCATCTTACCTCTTTAGGATGTCAAACTCCCCGAAACCCACCAAAAGAAACCTTCAAAACCCAATGAAAGTCCCAGATCATATTCCAGAAATCGGACGTATTGTATTTCTATTGTAAACCGTTTAGCAAAAACGTTTTTTGCATACTTGTACTACTTGCGATACCAGATTTTGAAATTGTTCCTTAGTCTCCGATTATTTACAAAAGACGATTGCCTGTTATGTACCAGTTTTATGGAACACGTTTTAAAAAGAGCCAGCTGTTGCGCTTAACTCCGCCCTCCGAAGTGAGAATTCTCCCTTTTCTTCTTCTTCACGTTCTCTGGATTTTTTCTCCCCTTGTTTTTCTTCAGTCACTTACATTTACTGTACACTTTCATCATGTATTATTTTCATCCTTAGTCTTCAATTTAATATGTTCCAGGTAGGACTTTTAACACGCGTGGGAGGGGGCATTCCTCCGTGGTGCACCGTGCCCGTGCTGGCGGTGCCCATCATGTGCTAGTCTGCACTCAACTCTGCACATGCTGGGCCACAATATTCTGTGAGAGGCAGTGGATCAAAGTACGTACATATTTGGAAACTGTTGGTAATATTGTTCAAATCAATAAAAACTCGTGAACAAGCATAGGCCTACCTAAACATACCCAATCATATTTTGCAGTTTTGATACACAGACACAATAGTTGGTTGATGTCGAATTAATTTGGAGTATGAGAGGAAATAATTCAGACTGTCCTTACACAAACACATATGAAACACATACACATTCACATATGAAATGTTAACACACTTTCATACAGCCATTTCTGGGCAGGGCTGTATTGTGTTTTGCCGGGAAATGCATCAGATCCAAAAATTCAAGGTTCAGAGATTTAGGTTGCTCAAATTCGGTAAAACAGTAAAATTCAGATCCCAAAAATGTAATTAAAAACAATGCAAGCTTTACAAATTCAAAAGTAAAAGAATTGGAGCCAGAAAAATTGACAGTAAGTGTAAACCAATAGGAGTGTAAGATTCAATAAAGCCACCAAAGGGACAGCTAGGAATACTCCCACTCAACACTGATGACACACTTTGATGTGATACTATTATAAGTGTGGAGGAATGAAATCTATACTGCTAGTTCAATGCTATGCTATTTCATATGTTCTATGTTCTGTTGAATAAAAAGACAATCAATACCTCAGATATATACAAAATGTGTAATGACAATGTTGAACATATATTCCCAATATAATCAATGCTCCAGATATAATAAGTAACGATAATGATGAACTTATATTCCAAATGTATGATTATGCACCAAGATGGGACTGTGTCTGTGAAAGTGAGAAATAGGCCTTGCTCAGGAGAGTGTATCTTTTAGTGAAGAGAGGAATGCAAGTCAGCATACTGGAAGGGAGGCAGCAGGGCTACACTAGGGGACCAGGAGAGGGTACAATTGGCCTCACAAGTCTTGAGAGTGGGAGTCATCACCAGGAGATAAGAAGAAGATTCATTAGACGGTGGAAAATGTATCCCTTTGCATCTGGACATCACTGCCCTCTCCCTCACCCCTTGGACATCACCAGACCTTTGGGTCTGATCTGCCCCCCGCCCGCCCTTGGATGATCCGCCCTTGGTATGGTATTTAACCTTGTAGTCCTCTCCACCCAAATTAGAACAACACAAGCATCAATAAATATCATCTGGGTTAATGTCATTTAATATAGTCACATGGAGTCTTTTGGGATCTGAACAAAAATGATGTACATCGCTGGAATCATGTATGAATCGTGTTATGATCAGGTGTTTCAATCAATGAACTAGACTAAACTCGACCAGCTGTACAACATACCCAGGTAGCATGAGTCTCCTGTCAGTTACCTTCACAGCAGGAACTGGTAAACCATTCTCTAATTTGATAGCAGCATGCAAAAACAGGTTGGCACTCTTAAAGATGAGTACTCTGTTCACTCCCTAGGGGGCGTCAAGATTCAAGTTATGTTTTCTATCTCCCAAGTCAGAGAAGCACCAGTCAACTGGTCTTAAAGTTTGTCTCTGTCACTGAAGGTAATACTACTTATGCTTATTGGACACTTACAGTGTTCTAGAATATCCTATTTCTAGCTTTTCTAAATAATGTCTTCCTTGCTTCCTTGTTCAGTTGTTGTTCCATTTGTCAACACATTTGCCACTTTTCAAGTTTCAAACAGGTATGATGAAGACTGAAGAATGTCTATTGTGTGCAGGGTTGTCTTCCGCATCATCAGTATTGACTACATCAGTTTCACTTTACAGTGGATCTGGAAGAGGTATTAATGGCTTTTTGATTTATTAAAACTCCAATCAACACTATCATAAAGGTGGCAGACTGCCCTGTGATTTTCACAACCACCTACGTAACCATGTATGGAAAATAAGTTGAACTGAAGTATACACTCCACCCAGCACCACCTGGGTAAATATTGCCAGATATCATAGCAACACAATATGTATGCCTTTGTGATTTACAGCAAACATCCAACAATCAAAACAAGGAATTGCAAAATCACAAATTGATTTTTATCTACTATATTTATTTACCTATTATCTATAATGGTCATTATTTATAGTTTGTGGTTCCTGCCCACACTCCACATTACCAGTTTTGCTAAGAAGACTAATTTTCAGTGCAACCACTGCTTTGTCTCCATGTTGTGTGTCTTCTATCAAACATAATTTCCCAGCAGCCAATATCTCTCTCAAACATTTACAGTAGGCTGTTTGAGAGGGTGTAAATGGGTTATAGTCGACAATGGGATATGCTGTACTATACTATTCTTTCTATTTAGTGAGTGGATTTTAGATTGCATTTGTAATGTAATTCAATCAATACAATCTTATAAAAGTTATTCATTCTACAACAGTAATTTTCCTTGTGTGCAGTATGGTGTCAAACAAAACATGGATGCATGACATTTCTACAAAGATGACTACATTTTAAAACAGAAATCTATTTATTGTTAGAACATTTTAAATGACATTTAAACATCAAAGCCCTTAACCAGTTTATTTTCCTTCCATAGTTGACACAAGACAGTAACTCACAGAGGGTGTATTCAAGAAACATCAGCTAAGATAACAAACTAATGCAAATGTGCTTACATTTACCCAACAGAGTAGAACGTTGCAGAAGCATCATTTGGCACACAAATTAATTAATTACAAGTGCTTACATTTAGTTTTCATTCAATTCTCTGCATTGTAGGATTAATAATTGTTAAAAACAAAAATCCAATAATCTGTTTCAATGTGTAGGATTGGACAAAGTGTGTCATGTCATATATTGATACATTTTTAATAGTATGTTTTATTTGCAGGTTTACACTAAGTGTTGTCTAATAATTAATTACAATTATATACATCGCTTAGCACTACAGACTACTTTTGCAATGATACATGTGTTACAAGTGTGTACAGTATTCATAAGAGCATGGTTAAACCCCTTCTTGGAAACACTGTAATAACAGGTTTATAAGCACAAGTGAAGTAACTGACAACTGTCAGTTGTAGATTGAGGCTACAGTAACAAACTGTCTTAGCACTTATGAAGGCAAGTATCACATACTGTAATGTAAAATATGGCCAGTTGGTAGTTACCCTTCAGAAAATCTGAACGCTGAATGAATCAGAAAAAGGGATTTAACCTCTATAAACATACATGTAAAGCACATGGGATAAAGACACAATGGGTAGGAAAGATAACTTCACTGCTGCTCTACAACCACACAAATAATACACACAGAAGCTGCTCAGGGGGACAACTCACTAGTTATTTGCTGATAAACAGCAAACTCTTCAACTATTCTATGTCCAGACCAAGCTTTCTTGGAACATCTTGACTTAGGCCCATATGAAAAAAAATCTTCATCAAATATGATTCAAGCTGTTTTGTTGCTTAAGGGTGTTTGCCTGTTTATAGATTGGGTACATGCCTATTTAGATAACTAGCGACAACAAATATTATTCACCTATGGGACACAACTTGGTTATTTGGGCTCAATAGAAGTGCTTTAATACAGGCGAGTCAGACAGACTCAAATACGCGTTCAACAACAATGCAAGCCTAACCACAGTCGTGGTTTAAACCCTTGTTAGTTTTCCCTTTGACAACAAGATACCAGGATTCTTACCCTTGAATTACCATGGGTAGAAATAGTCGCAAATTAACACAGTGCATTGAGATGTAAAAGAATGGACTCAATCTGCACAATGGACAACAAACAGGCCACTGCTTAGTCCCCCAACTTACTGGCACACCTAAAAGACTGACACGTTAGACTTTAAGAAAATAAATAGATTCTTAAGAAATATTATTTACAATGGACACATTGTTCTGTGTTCCACTATCCTCTAACCTTTTAAATTTACTTGCGTCTCATTTCATAGCAGCATGAGTACAGCATGAGGCAAACATCCCAATATCAACCCTATCATCTTGTTTACGTTCATCAGTTCTGTAATAGCACCTAAGGTAAAGTAAGAGTTCAGTATGTAACCAGAATTCCCTTCAGTCATCAGAAAGATGTAGAGGACTGGTTTGGGTTGGGCTAATCAAGATTACCTGCTTATCTACACATGTGGGAATGCCTGTGAATCAAGGACAAAGGTCAAAATACATACAGTATAAGCAGCATGGACGAGATACTGTACATTTTCCCAACAGGTGAGGAGGGCGGAATGGTGAACGTGATCTGAGGGTGAAAGGGGAAGAGAGGGAGCTGCAGGAGAAGTCAAGCCATTAATGTGCTTCATTTGCAAGCACGTGACTGTCAATGTCTCCAGATAGATATTCGAAAATGGACGGCTGCTGATTGAGGAATGTTTTCATCTCAGGGAGGTTCAGACAGTATGTCACTGAGATAATATCACTTCAAAAAAGTGTTAAGTGTCGGTAGTGTACATGCCACAGCACTGTAACTAAGCATGATCTTCATTGGTTTTATGCAATCTTTTACCTTAAACTACGGTCTTGTCTACAACTGTGCATTGCGACACATTAAATACGTGCATGTAGTTGACTTTTTGAGATAATACCAAACAATAGACCCTTGTGATGACCAATTATTATGCTTACTTGCAGAGTAACCCTGCATGATTTAATTTGTGGAGGAAGGATGTCTGACAGGTAGAGCTCAGGTGAAGTCTTTATCAGATTAGTGATCTGTGAGCTGCAAACCAAAGTGCATATGCATAAATCATCCTTTGTTCATGCAGTGCATTATAAATGTATTCCATAATTAATACTCCAATAATAATCCAAATTGTATAATAATTGTTTTGAGTGCTAGTCTCGACATGTGCTAGGTCTAAAACCCAGTCCTCAGGGTTGGGCTTAAGCAGCAGATCATTTGAATTGAGTCTTTCTTTATGTAAAATGTACTAGAACCAAGCCTTTCCAACATGCATACTGCATCACAGTTGTAAACTGACCTTGACAAATCTTTAGCCCACGTGGCTATTATTTTTCACAAAAGTATGACGCTGGTTAAGAGAACAATTAATGAAGCTAAGAAATCCTGTGAAGTGAGTAGGACATTAGTCATATGTAAAACCAACTCCATCTCCTTCATTCTCTCTGTGTCTACTGCACTTTCATTGGATAACATATTACAGCTGCTGACCATGCACTGGTTTCTCGGTCCGCTATCTACCACAATACTGTCTACCTTGTTCATCAATGGTACCGGATCTAGACTTTACACTAATTGATCTACAGACAGCTATATAAAGTTGGGTGAAATAAAATTGGCTCATCACAATTGACGTTGTGGACCCAGCAGCCAGCATACCCAGTTGTAGCTCACACATCCATGGCACAACGTGATCTTCTACTTTGGCACACACTCTAATATGACTGCCCAGTGTACTAAGCTAGCCTCCTTTGTCCTACTCGCCCTTGGACCCCTTGTCCCCTGAGCCCTTGAGGTATGACTTGTAGAAGAAGGAAGCGAAGAGTACCAGGTAGCTGAGGTACATAAGCGAGCCCCACACAATGTTGTCCAGGTAGGATGGGCAGCGCACCTCGTGCATCCAGTGGTAGACCAGGCCGAGGACAGCCAGGCCCATCACCATCTGCATGATCTGGGTGGCGGTGATGACCATGGCACAAGGACGGGGCACCCGCATCCTGGCAGCCCGAGCGGCATAGTAGGTGTACATGAGCGAGTGCACCACGTAGTTCATGGTCATGAACCAGCCGCCACCGGCCACCTGGTCCTTGTAGGAGTACCAGGAGTAGACCAGCACAGTGATGTGGTGGTACCAGTGGAGGAAGATGAGGCGCTGCTTACGGAGCACAATGAACACGGTGTCGCCTGAGGATGAGCACAGGGGAGATGACTCAAAATGGTGGCACTCTCTCTCTCCACCTTCATTACAGACTACTAAAACATGTTCATTCACTCTCTCTCTCACATACCAAGACATCCCACAGTATCTCCAAAATCCCACTTGAACAACTATATGACACAACATTCCAATTATTAACAATATGATACCACTTTCCAATTATTAAATGCCAACCCATGCAGTATGAGGTCTTTGATGTCCCTCCTGTCTATTGCTCAAGAGATTAGTCATTATCATTCCTTACTGGACTTATTTTACAACCTAAGAAGTCTGCCTCCAGTTATCAGGACTAATGTAAACGCTGTCTGTCTGAGGCAGGGTAGCATGTAGTGACTTGAGTCTTGAGCAGGAAGAGAGAGAGAGAATCAACATGCAGAGGCAGAGCTGTGGGGATAATAGGTATCTCCACTGACCAATGTACAGGAAGTGCTCCAGTAGAATTCGTCTCATCTTATCCCCGATTGGTCCCCTTAATTAAACAATGACAAAGTCCAATCCATGTAACCCTACCCCCGATTGGTCCCCTTAATTAAACAATGACAAAGTCCAATCCATGTAACCCTACCCCCGATTGGTCCCCTTAATTAAACAATGACAAAGTCCAATCCATGTAACCCTACCCCCGATTGGTCCCCTTAATTAAACAATGACAAAGTCCAATCCATGTAACCCTACCCCCGATTGGTCCCCTTAATTAAACAATGACAAAGTCCAATCCATGTAACCCTACCCCCGATTGGTCCCCTTAATTAAACAATGACAAAGTCCAATCCATGTAACCCTACCCCCGATTGGTCCCCTTAATTAAACAATGACAAAGTCCAATCCACGTCACCCACTTTCAGGCATTATGTTTGATGCAGTCTTACCCAGTTCGGGAGCCTTGCTGAGGACGAAGGCATAGGCCCAGAACTTGCTGACGGGGGCGCTGTAGAAGCTGATGTCACACACCGACTCTCTGAAGCCACTGGTGGTGAGGACATGTAGCATGTACCAACCAGTCCTGAGCGCTCCGATGATACTGAGGAATAAAGACCATAAGAGTATATTCACACTACCCCTTTTTTACTCATATCAATGTCCAACACTAAAACCCCCAATGTTGATAAAGAAATGCTGATGAAGATTAGAGTAGAGTTCAGGTTCAGTTTAGAGAACAAGATGTTCAGCATTATGTCACACTTAAACAGAGTGTGGGGCAGGTCCTACTATTTCTGATGCAACCAACAGGCTCTTACAGGGTGCTTTGAAAGCTCCCCTACATTAGAGAAAACAATAAAACCACAAGCCCAGTATGAAATTGATCCAGTGAAATTCCAGGAAGTCATTTCCATACAACTCATGAAACTCAACACCTCAGAGAAAAGTGGGTAGTAGCTGAAATAATCTCAGGACTACATACACCAAAACCTGCACAGTCACTGTGCCAAAAACAAGATCTATAGATTGGAATGAGACATACAGTGTGTGGTGGGCACTGGGAGAGTAATGAGCACATGGATTAAAGGGGTTTTCAGGGGTACACACGCTATCTTGTCCATTTAGCCCTGGGATTGAGAGGGCAAATCACACCCTCTTCTAAGGGATTAGGATTAGAGGCTCAGCAGGGGGAGTACTGGTGGTGCACCTCCGACCACACAGCAGGGCTCTCTACATCGACTGTCCCAGGATTGTACCTGCGACACGACAGGCTCCCCCGGGGCAAGCAAGCCCATCTGTGTTCAACACGTTAGCTTGCTGTGCATGCACGTTCAATGGACAGTGATGCCAAACAGAGGATAATGTTAGAAGGATTGGCATCTGGATTACATAAACATGCTGTGTTATGATCTGGGTTCACATGGGTGTGTTTCAATAAAAGAATACAGGGCCTACATGAAGCAGTATTAAAGTAATAGTCCACATTTCCTATTAAGATAAGTAAGCAGGATACACTGTCATCAAACTAACTACAGATACATGCTAAACTTGGGCCTTCCTGTGTGTACACATAACACTGCTAACCAATACAGAGAGGAATGGAATTCAAATTTTAGCTTGGTCTTTGCCAGAACATTCCCTCACGTAGATGAAGTTTCACAGTACATTAACCCTCGCAACAATATCTTCTACTTAGATACATATCTTTACATTTTGCAGTGATGTTTATTTATGCCTCTGTAGATCAAGATTGTCAATTAAAACATAGCAATAAAGTTACTTCCTGGAAATGTTTAAGGGAAAAACTTTTCTGCACCCTTTTGCCAACAAGACCAACTGTACACATACCACAACAACGTTCATATATTTTTTCCATACTGTGTAGTAGAACTAAACAGAACTGTTCATAACAGTATGTCCATGTGTCACTCACCTGAAGATGGCAAGACTGAATGACCAAAGCACAAGGAGCCAGCGCAGGTTAAGTTTGGGCCTCTCCCTCATGAAGTGTTGCCCTCCAAAGATGAGCGCAGCATACAGGCCACAGAACATGAACGACTTGCTCCTATCAGGAATAACAATCAACAATGTGCACATTTGACCAAACCAGTTTTACACTCATTCTGACTGAACAGTCTACAGATAAATCTTATGATGACTTAACATGGATGGATATGCTGCTGTCATTATACAGATTGTTATACAAGGTTAGCAAACAGAGACCAGGAGTGGACTGTAGCAATGGGCTCAGCAGAGTGACCCCTAGCCCATCATGACTCCTGGCAGCTTCTTTATTACAGTCTTTCTCATTCGCAATTATGGTGGGGGGTTA
Organism: Osmerus eperlanus; assembly: GCF_963692335.1. NCBI lineage: Eukaryota > Metazoa > Chordata > Actinopteri > Osmeriformes > Osmeridae > Osmerus > Osmerus eperlanus. The sequence goes on from NC_085029.1 coordinate 14,383,948, forward strand.
ACAGAGATTAGCAGTTGACACACTGACCATTCACAACCTACAGGCATCTGGCTTTTAAACATCTGTATCATAGCATTCTGAAACAACTTGGCAATGAGAGACGATTCTCACTTCCTGGACAAACATGTATGAAAGGCCCTCAAGCAAAGATAGCTGAAAAAGAAGTGAGGCGTCCATTAATCCAAATTGACTGAATGAACCATATCAAACTCATCTGACGAGATGTTGCTTGACCCAATTCAGCCAAGACCTTGAGATGGTCATTTGCAGCAGAAATTGAGACGCTTTCATTAGATGGAAGCTCTCACTAGATAACACATAAAACATGGTAAACAACGCACAAAAACGTTCATTTTCCATAAACTCTAGATATCCTAGAGAGATAGGATGAACAATGAGGATGGCAGGTAAAAAAACACAAGGAGTTGTAGGCCCAAAGACATCCCCTTGTTCTCTCCCCTCTATTCTATCTCTCCTTGTCCCCTTCTTAGATGGTGAAGCGAGACAGAGAATAAAGCTCTGAGCAGGAGGGTGGTTGAGGTATTTGAGAGTAGAATGTCCCTTGACAGCAGAAATTTGCCATTTCAGGTTGCTTCACTAATTAGCAGGGGTAATGCTGAAGCAGGTCTAGCCCATTAATCACAGAATCAGGGAGCAAGGTGTTACTTGCAAGCAAAGCATCTGTGTTCTGGAATGTGGTAGTTGCTGTGATCTTGATCTGCTATACTCTGCTACCAAACCTCCTGGGACTAAATGTAGGCAACAGAAGAACTCAATGCTAGGGTAACATTCTCAAATCAGCTTGCCTTGACACAACAATCTCAACTTCATGGAGGTGCGAAATGCACCTCTTTGCAAAAATGTAGTCTGACAAGATTTTTCATGGCCCATTTTTACAGGACAGAAAATTCCCTCCTCTTGTTCACATTTCTAATCGGACACTGGGCGAGGCTTTTGGAGCTTGTAATTTGGATGTGTGAATTCGAAGAACAGGATGTTAACTCAATAGCACATGATGTACCTAAAAGCATTTTAAACCGTTTCTAAAACAACAAAGAACGTAGAATTTCCAGACACCATTAGGCTTTCGCGACAGCCTACAGATTCTCTATAGCATATACTGAATGTAAGCAGTAAAGCCTAATCGACGTAATACAGGCACGATATAACGTAAAACAGGCCTCTGCTTTTCAAATAAGTAACGGTCATTACACTGTCATAAAATGCCGGTTAAACATATGGACAGTGAGGAGAAGTTCAGGCGGTCATATCATGCATCCTCAAGGGCATTTGAAAAGGAGCGGGAGGATAATCTTATAGATTTATAAAATTGCTACTATTAGCTAAAACTGCACGTTCACTAATGTTTCCAGCGGATAAAAAATGTAACAGTTTCGCGATCATTGTTTGAACTAATGTCCGTTCGCATGGCGTAACGACCACATCATTGTAGATCGGTCCACTCCACATTTTCGGCCAAGGTGAAAAATCACCGGAATCATACTTCATCCAGATGCTTTAAATTAAACAGAATACACACCAGTTTTCTTGCATCCATTCCAAAGCGACTCTTTCATCGAACCTTCTCTCGAAATCGTACTCTTCTAGCGGGGTATGGTGCTCAGTCGCGTTCATTATTGTATCAATTTCAGTTTTTCTGTTATACACTTACACTATATATTTTTGGTAAAAAATACACAAAATTGCCACTCGTAAGAATCATCTGCCTATTCAGATATCAGACGAATACTGTAGCCTTTAGTTTGATGCAAAGAGAGGATGCGGTAGAATATGCACTTCCCGGTCTCTCACGCACAGTAGCCGTATGCGTCTGTGCAAGCACGTCCTCTAGCTCCCACGGATTGAAAGAGCATGGAGAGGAGGCGGGGCTTCAATCGGGCGTGTATAGTTGTCATACTTTACAGATTATTTATATTTTGATCGCTTGTCTACCTTAAATGTGAAGATATTTAAATGACCCCCCCCCCCCATACACAATTACAAAGTGTTGAGTTGCCCTACATCCTCTGAATGAACTGAGTAGGCCTAATTAACTAAGCAGTCATCCACAGTCTATTGAATGGCCACAATATTAATCGACTTTCATTAAGAAACAAGTGTGCACAAATAGGCTATACAGTCGACTGAACTACTTGACGATGCAATGTTGAAAAGTTACGTCACAGGTTAGTTAGCAGTGGTAGGCAAATCTACGAAGTCTACGATTAGGCAACATCGTTTACATTGCTCTCTGATTGTGTGCTAAAGGGCAATGAGTTGCTTCTTACGTAGCAGTGATCAGCATCTGTGCGCGTGGACCTTCTGCAATCTGCATGATTTCGGCAGGTTAGGGTCAGCTACATTTCTATTCCATTTAGAGTTTTGTAGATAGCCTATGCCTATAATCTCACAAATAACACACATTTGTGCCACAATTCTGGGTATGCCGCGTTTTAACTAGACCTCAATTCCAGAATTTAACAGAATGTAAGAGGACTTTAAAGAACGCTGATTTATCTTCATGTTACATTTTAGGCACATTCAAGGGATCCAAACGTATTAAAACCACAAGCAGATTAAGTTTAATTAAATTCACCAAATATTGATAGGCATGCTCAGGCTATATTTTACCCCGTCAACATAATGCCTGTAGACCTCGTTCGCCATCATATGAGCCTATCTATAAAAGCAGCCCACAAGCCCAGCAAAATCACTCGTATGCGAATGGTACCCTCTTCTGGACAACATAATTAAGTGATTTATTAGATACCGCTACATACTATGATGAAAGTACAGTATCAGTAAAATATTGCAGCTGTTATGGATATCCAACACTGACAATGCGGGTTCCAAATGCATACGAGTTCGCTCTAAATTTGATAACAGAGTGTGTCACGTGTGTCATTCTCATTTGAATCCATCCCATAGAAGCACAGCTCACAGAGAAGTTCCCATGGAATAAAGCACAATGGTCTGTTTGACTACAAAGTGAAAAACAGGCTGTGAAAGTGAGAACAAGGCATCGTGGTGTGCCATCTTCCAGGCGTTAGGCCAGTGCCTCTGCTGCGAGCATGTGGGGAGAGTAGACACTCACTGCCCTTTGGTCTACTTACACTCACCCTCTTGGGCCAACAAGTGACGCAATGAACCACTTTACTGAGGTGAAATTAGTTTCATATGCAACATTCGTCTCATATCGGAAGAGCTACTTTGCAGCCTCGCGTTGGGACCGAGTGAAAACGAACCGTACAATTTAGAAAATGTATGTGTTTGACATTGTTAGAATACTCAGGTGTCCGTTTGAGGTTTTCTATTCATATAAATTGTATGTTTTAAACCCGGTGTATCACCCGATGCATGACTCTGGATTGGCACCCCCTCGCGGGAGCGCGAGGGAGGGGGTGCCAACAGAAGTCTCAAATTATACTTTCTTTGTTATACAATTCAAGAGACGAATGTCGGTTATCTGTGTAAATTTCAGATGCTATTTTCAACACAAAATCCTTACAATTCGTCATTCAAAACGTGTAGTAACGAACGCGAACCAACACTCTTGCTCCACGCCAACCCATTCTGAGGAAATATACCCCAGTATGATTACCAAAGGAAATGTATTTTGTGTAGCAGGTTCTAAGTATTTCACATGGCTCTTCATACTAATGTATAGGTTCAAAGGCATGCGATTTTAATGCAGTTAGCCTGCTCGTAGGGTGGGTTACTCAGACAGGTTGAAAACAACAGCCTTCTGATCCAGAATAGGCTACAGCTGTCCTGAAAAGTGACCAAAGGTTCACATGCCTATAGCCTACAAAAGACAAGTACTAAAAACGATGTATCAACTAAGTATCAACATCCAAAGAAATGTTCTCACCATCAAATCCTTTTTTTAAGATAGGAAATATTACTCTTATTGTTTGTCTATGAAATGAATGAAAAAACAAAACATAATAATCCCACACCTACCATGGACTATTCTGATTTCAGACCTGTCCACCCTATACATACACATGTATTGGTATACAATTTATGCTATTAAATGCACCCCCTACTAACTCTGATTAGGAAAGTGTCACTTGCCTGAAATGTACATAATGAGTAGAAGGGAAGAAACGTATGCGGGGGGAGAGAATTTCATGGCAGGCCTTGTTTTCCATTTGATGTAAGTGCAATGCACTCCCTGCTAACTTTGACTAGGAAAGTGTCACATGCCTGAAACTTACTGTGGTTACTCATACGAGTGCCCTCAGTGTACAGTAAGAATCATTTGATGCTGGGATATACAGCACAGACAATAGAGGGAGGTGCATTTCACGACAGGCTTAATGCACCCCCTGCTAACCCTGACTAGGAAAGTGTTACATGCCTGAAACTTACTGTGCTTACTCATACTAGTGCCCCCAGTGTACAGTAAGAATCATTTGATGCTGGGATATACAGAACAGACAATAGAGGGGAGTGCATTTCACGACGGGCTTGTTGTATTCCTTTTTGCCATGAAATGCACCCCCTGCTAACTCTAACTAGGAAAGTGTCACATGCCTGAAACTTACTGTGGTTACTCATACTAGTGCCCTCAGTGTACAGTAAGAATAATTTGATGCTGGGATATACAGAACAGACAATAGAGGGGGGTGCATTTCACGACAGGCTTGTTGTATTCCTTCTTGCCATGAAATGCACCCCCTGCTAACTCTGACTAGGAAAGTGTCACCAGCCTGAAACTTACTGTGGTTACTCATACTAGTGCCCTCAGTGTACAGTGAGAATCATTTGATGCTGGGATATACAGAACAGACAATAGAGGGGGGTGCATTTCACGACAGGCTTAATGCACCCCCTGCTAACCCTGACTAGGAAAGTGTTACATGCCTGAAACTTACTGTGCTTACTCATACTAGTGCCCTCAGTGTACAGTAAGAATCATTTGATGCTGGGATATACAGAACAGACAATAGAGGGGAGTTCATTTCACGACGGGCTTGTTGTATTCCTTCTTGCCATGAAATGCACCCCCTGCTAACTCTGACTAGGAAAGTGTCACATGCCTGAAACTTACTGTGGTTACTCATACCAGTGCCCTCAGTGTACAGTAAGAATCATTTGATGCTGGGATATACAGAACAGACAATAGAGGGGGGTGCATTTCACGACAGGCTTAATGCACCCCCTGCTAACCCTGATTAGGAAAGTGTTACATGCCTGAAACTTACTGTGCTTACTCATACTAGTGCCCTCAGTGTACAGTAAGAATCATTTGATGCTGGGATATACAGAACAGACAATAGAGGGGGGTGCATTTCACGACAGGCTTGTTGTATTCCTTCTTGCCATGAAATGCACCCCCTGCTAACTCTGACTAGGAAAGTGTCACATGCCTGAAACTCGTCCCAACGTGAGACGAATGTTGAATGTCGAATATATAACTAACTTCACCTCGGTAACCACTTTTACTTCTACTGGCCCTGGCTTGATGCTCGATTTACAGTGCCTTCAAGATTACTGATCATTCCATCGCAAAATCATCGTCAACATAAAAGCTTAAGAATATGAAAAAATGTATCGCGGTAGTTTTATTCAAGCTGAATTTGAAATCATTACAATGAAATGTCATGAATTTAGAACTACCTAGTGTTATTAATATTATTTCCTGCATGAGGCACAACAGGAGACGGTTGGCAGATACATAGTACTGGCACCCGTCTACTTTTGTCATTAGTGATTCAGCATAAAGTTGAAAGAAACACTGGCAGTGTTAAATGCCAGTCTATTACCCTACTTTGCCTGAATAACTTCTTACCTGAAATAAATAATAACTGCTAACTGCTATAGGGACGCAGTGACTGGGCATGCTCGTGCCGGTGGGGAGGGTGATAGCATGCTCTATGTTGTGATGTCTGAACGCTAAGATCGTGTTGAGGTGCAGTAAACGTCTTCTCGGCATCTCTCATAAAATAGGCTACACTGAGGGCTCAGTGGAGCTGTCTCTTTCAGAACCACAGACTCCAGTCCCTCACATCAGGTAGGAAAATGCCTGTCTACTTGACATTAACTACCAGCAGAGTCGGAGCATGAAGAAGCCGTTTATATGCGGACTGCAGTGGTAACATCAGCGTTGCCTGCAGTAGGCTACCCGCCGGTGTATCACATTTTATCATTATCCAGTAGACACATGCAGCCAAACGGATATCAGTCTACTTCTACAACGATATTATTCGGTAGGTGACACGCATGTCCTACATACAAGCTAGCACAAAACATGGTCACGTTCCTTTGCCTGTTTTACAGGAGTTACTGTTTGAGTGGTAGCCCGGACACCCGACATGTGACCAATGTGATTGAAGGGAGAAATAACTTGTCAGTTCACTGCACCACTGAAAATACATTCCCATCCACACTTATCTACCTGTGGGCTTCGCAACCTCTAAAAAGGTCATTAGGTGTGCGGTGATGTAGCTGTTTATAAACAGTCTGGTCATTTAACATCACATTGTAGCAGTGTAACATTTTATGCTTGTTTATCCGAATGGCTGTATGTTTTTGGAAAGGTTGGATAGAAATGATTAGATAAGCTTCAGAAATGTGAGCTACGTGAGGAGAATTTGATGGCTTTATCTGTCCTGTACCTATTCTGGGCCTTTCAGTCTCAATACGGAGACAAAGGGAACATATATACACTTCTGCTAAGGAAGTGCATGAATGAAGTTTATGGATGAAGAACTTACATTTTTATAATAAAGCCTTCAGGTAAATTTCTCTTTTGATTTAAAGATTGAAGATTGTCATGGTCTTTTCTACACTGTACCACATGCTCAACATATTGGCTGGGATACAGAGTATCGAGTTACATTTTATCTGATGCCATCTATTTGTCAAGACAATTTGACGTGTTCATCGTTCATGTCAAGTCAAGGAGACAGGCATTAGAACAAAAGCCCCCAAAGCCATTGTTCTATCAATTATCATCCCTTACATGGATATGACCTGCATTCCCAATGCCTTCTACTGGATGCTTGGAAATGCAGTTATAGAGTTGTGCCTAACATTAGACCGAGTGAAATTTGAGCCCAACTACTATTTGCTTTCCAAAATATTTGAGAGTGGTCAGTGTTCACTTTATCAGGTGGTGAGGACTAAGGTGAATGCACTTATGTATGATGATGCATGCTGATTATGATGCATGCTGATTATGATGCATTGCTGCTGCAGCCACTGCAGCTCCTGTAGCTAATAGGGTCCATGACCACTATAGGACTCCTGCTATGTCTCCCCAGCATGAGAGTAGACCTCTCTCCTCCAGCCAAGGGCAGCTGGAAGTATTTTGTCTTCATTTGTTACAAGTCTGTAGTATCTTTCGCTTCCCTCTGGGGTCCTTGTCTCAGCGCACCTCTGTCTGTCTGTTAGACGAGCTTAGTGACAGGATGATACAGGTAGACTGTGCTCCTGTTGCAGCGCAGACCGATCAACAACCAAACAGACAGGCTGAAACACCAACATGCACACTCACAGGTGCACACAGGTGCATGCATTTACTAACGCGTGGACACACACACATCCGCTATCACCTTTGCATTTCTGCTTACCGCTGCATTTCCCTAAAGGAATATATTGCTCCAGCAACACTACAGCAGTTCAGTTGACCACTCTCCAGTATTGAACGCAGTTGTGCAAGGAGACATCGGTGTTATCAATTCAACCAGATTATTTTCAAAAAATAAGGGCAAACTGCATCTGTATACTTACATTCTATAATTATCTTGCTTCAACCATCAGGCAAAAGTACAACAATGCTGAATCTATTACAGTCTGGTTGTCAATGAATCACACATTTTTAAGGGTTAACAGCGGGATTTGGAGGTACACCTTAGTATGTTCTCTAATCAGCTTGTCAGGTATTGAAGCTCTGATTTTCCGACAGACAACTGTGGAACAAAACAGTTTTCAAGTGAGACCACAGCAAAGGCATCATAACGTATTGTTGAAGTGGTCTGCACTAATCGTGGCCACAGGACCTGATCGATTCCTATTGTGACTGTGTTTGTGATTGCCTGCCGATCTCCCTGTCCTAAGGTTTTAGTGGAGTCGGAAAAAAACCCGATCTGACTGATTAGACTGAATAGATTATTTTGTCTTCCTCCCACGTTAAGGTTTTGAGTCTTCCCAGCTTGATCTCGGCTCTCATCACCCTCACGAAGCACTAGCCTGTGTCTTTTTCATCAGTTACTTTCAGGTTTTGTTTTCGATTTTTGTCTTTGATAGAATACCATGGGCAATTATGTTTATCCCATGACAGGTACCTTGATAAACAAGTGGAATTTGTCAAATGTGTCTGATTTTGCAAACAAATGTATGAGGATTCTATTTTGAGAAGAACAAAATGTTGGTTTCCAGGACTTTCATTACCAACCACCGAATATGGTTTTGAGGGGGTGTGTTTGGGGGTGGATGTATTTGCATGAGCCTGGTTAGTTCTACCACGTATAGAACGGTAGTGTGTGCGATGGTGGCAAACATTAGCTTTTACTATCCTGCTGTGTTCTCCCATAATGAGGGTCTGCTCGTACAATCTGCGGGTCTCTTTTGGCTCTGCTGCAGACAGAAAACCTGCCAGTGGACTGGATCCTTGGTGTTTAATGGAACTCAGACCTGTTAAAGAGCCACTGTTTTCTTGTTACTGCTGAAATGTCTCCTCTTGCTGTTTTGAATGGGCTTTGTGTTGGCCAGAGGGGGCAGATGAGTGAGGACTTTCCAGTTGCAGTCTTGGCATGTATTAGATGCTTGTCGAGTCACATTTTATTGCCAGTAATTGATTTAGCCTGCTGTTTGATAGTTCCAGTATCCTGTTTAGAGTTCTGCATAATAGCCGTAATTGATGTCCAATAGGTTTACAACTTAAATTGAGGCCTTTAGTGTAAACATTCAAGCACTGTACAATATGAATGTACTGCTTTAAATGGATGTAGTGAGAGCACTTACCAAAGAGTTGATTTCTAAAATCTGTTCAACAAAACATTGACATCGTTAGTCTTTGCACTTTTACAATTCTTACCTTACCTATTGTTGATAAGTAAAGCAGCTCATACAGGGTTCGGACTTCCAGTGTTTATATTTTAAGGCTTAAGGCCACTAGGGATTGTCAAGAGGAGGACAAAATAATCCCTTTGTACCTGTGCTTGTACTTGTTACAAATGGCTAACAGGCTTGAAGCTTGAACCTACAGTGGTGGGGACTGTGGATTGGACAAACAAAATTGCAGTGGCGCTGGATGCGATCAAGATAATCCTGTAATTTGATTGTCTTAATGTTATTTGTTTGAAATAGAACAGTATCCATGATTCGAGATGGCGGGCTTTGTTTATACGGCGTAAGGCTGTTTAAGCCTCAATGCTTTAAACCCTCGCCCGCATCTGCTTTAGGAGTGCTGACACTGCGCGAAGGTAAAAGCTGGCTTGGTGTGTTTGGTGCAGTCTGCAGAGATATGCTTGTTGTGATACTTGCTTGTCTGTTAGCTGGTCATGGACACCCACCCTCCTGAATACTTATGTCCAATATGTGGTTAAAGGTCTCTGATGAGTGCTGTGTGAAGGTGCAACCCATATGATGTTTACTGAGCTTGTCGTTTTGAAAGAGAAGCAACAGTAGCGATCTTGTTTCCGTGAGGTAAACGTTGCCTGTGTCATTCAGTTGATCATGAAGAGATGCATGGCGCCAAAATGTCTACAAATTATTTCAGCTATTATCAGTAAATATTAAGCTGCTTGACAGGAAGTAAGCGAGCCCCATTGCCTGTCGTCTTAGTGGCAAGTAATAGAAGATATTAAGCTCTCAGCAGCTCAAAACTCCCAAGAATCCACAGCATGGATTACAGTTGATGTGGCTGTGGTGACATGGGACTGTGTGACATATGTGCACCTGACAGGGACTATATTTGGAAAAATTAGCCATCCCATTGGAGGTCATAATGAGATGCCCTGCAGCTCTGTCCTATTGAGAAGAGTAATAGTTTTCCCTAACTGCAGAAAAAATACTTTCCTGGCAAGTTGTCTTCTCACTTACAGTCATTTTTGCAGGGTCTATATGTTGACCAAGAAGGGCATGTTTGTGAGTTGTTGAAGGCCAATTAGAGAAGGGAGAAGTTATGACTCAACAACTTTTATCAGTCCTGGTTGTAAATCCCCAGAGCTCTCATGTTATCATTCTATGTCTTCTGGTCACACACACACACACACACACACACACACACACACACACACACACACACACACACACACACACACACACACACACACACACACACACATATAGAAACCTTACACAGTACTTGGTGTAAGCCTATCAGTCTCTGTAACGCTTCACCTCTTGATCATGTCTATCTGTCTCTGACCAGACAGTGTCCGGGCGCTCTCTCTCTCCCTCCTCTTACCTTTGGCCCACACTCAGGCCCACAATGTGCAATCGGGCAAATTGAAGTCTGCTGGAACAAGTCAGTAATCAGAGTCAATTTCACTGTTCCTTGTTCTGTTGAGTGTGTGTGATGTTTAATGGACATTGTTGTGTATTACAACATTTATCGAATTAAAAGGCTTTACTGTATGCACAGCATGTGTGTAAAAACATTTCTCAGAAACAGAGGTTTCCACTGCACTTTTACTCAGCTCTCAGTCGTAGTCTTCGATATTTCGAAACAGTAGATGGTGTGTCTGTTTTCCTTCTGCATACTGTGATGTAAGCAGATCAGATAGCTTTTAGACATCTCAGCAGGACTTCAACATTGTCACTGCAGTGTCTTCACTGTTCCTCTTTATAGCATTACAGTATATTGCACTAGGCTCTTAATACATTGTATGAGCTTAAAGTCTTGTCACAGTATGACGGTGTGGGACACCATTTTGGAACTAATCTTAATTTAAATGAGCAGTTTCATAAAGCCTAACAAATCTTTTGCATTTTTTAATGTATCCTCCATAATAACGCACCACATGCACTTATAGTCATAAAATATGGTGCATTTGCATATGGTGCAATATATACAGCATATACAACATTTACTGGATGGTACTGTATTCGCATTATGTATAGTGTCATAAACAATATATACACTAACACCTATAAAGTTTTCTCCATCAAAATCAACACATTTGCAGGCTTTCGCTGCTCATTCAGTTCCTATATAGTTTCACTACATGTTCATACAACAGAGGCGCAAGTCTAAACTCAGTTTTTCCCTTTCTGTTCCCTCTGTGCCTACAAACAAAGCTTCAAACTCCTACCCCACACGACACCACATTTCACACAGAGTGGGAGGGCCAGGCAGTCCTGCTGCACTGATTGGTTGGGGATGCGTTCAGGGGGCGGAGCCTGGTGCAGCGTTGCCGGCGGGGGAGGCTGGGCAGGGGAGGCAGCCAGTAGTAGTTAGTCAGCTCCACACTCTTGCTGCTGCAGGGGTGAGGAAGGAAGGAGACCAGGAAAGAAGATACAGGCTATGTCATGTGGGAGGCAGACGTGCAGTATGGACGAGCCAGCTCATATCAGAGGAGAGGTGAGTGTTAGATGACGGAGGGGAAGAGACGAGATAGCGAGGAGGAGAGGATGAGGAAGGACACAGGTTTGTCTCTGTGTGTGGTTTCAGCTGCTGCCTCTGTCCGCCGTCTGTTGGCTTCTGTGTGGTCGATGAGGATAAAGCATTGCTGAGGTAACAGAAAGATAGATAAAGATGTCCATGTCATTCTTCTACAACTAAAGTGTGTGTGTGTGTATGTAAACTTGCATGTGTGTGTGTGTTTGTGTAACTGTCAGTTTGTAAGGGCATAAAGGTGTATGCTTGGTTCGCATCACGGGTCTGTATATGATGACATGTCAAAGCATGCACTGCCACACATTTCCATGTCATTCCCTATGTGACTGACAATGGCCGGGTTTCCCAGATTCGTTAAGAAGCTCTTAACGCTAAGAGCTTCTTAGGAGCATTCTAAGAGCGTTCTAACGCTCTTAGAACGCTCCTAAGAAGCTCTTAGCGTTAAGAGCTTCTTAACGAATCTGGGAAACCCAGCCAATGCTGTTAATTCCACGACCTGTTCCACACATTTTAACCTGGCAGGAGACTTGACGAAGCTGTTTGTCAAGTCTTCAGTGTCTAATGTGCATTTTACCAGTCAGAAAAGAATATCCGGTATTATTGACCGTGCGTAAGTTCTGTCCTACCACTGCTCAAACACAATATTTAAATGAGACATGTCTCACAAGTTTTCTCTTCGTTTTTCTATGAAGAGGTTGTTTACTGACCATGTACTTGACTTATCTAAGGTGTCTCAGTGTGTTTTTCATCGGTTGGAGTCCAGATAACCATAGTTACTCTATATCAGAGCCAGTAGCTTGTGTCCTTTCATCTGTGAAGCACAGACAGCCTCCACAAATCAGTCATACTTAGCAGGGTTGAGATATCTGGCCTAAGAAAATCACTCCCCAGGAAACAGCTGTCCTGACGTACTGATAACAACTGTCATGGGGGTCAGATGGCTGAGCGGTTAGGGAGTCGGGCTATTAATCAGAAGGTTGTAGGTTCGATTCCTGGCCGTGCCAAATATGGATAAGAGTGTCTGCTAAATGACTAAATGTAAATGTCATATCTCCCCTTTTTGACTAAGAAAAGCGGTTTTGTTTTGTTTTGTTATGTACACTTAGATCCTAGAAGACCTGGGTCTCCCTCCTGGCCTCTTCAACCCTCCAGAGACCAGGCTGTTTTTTATCACACTCTGGAGTGGTACACGGACAGAAAGAACAAACAACAGAACATGATGAAAGATCTAGTGAAGTAGATGGTAGTCAACGTCTTTAACTCAAAGGAAGGTCGCCAATTACTCACCTTCACCACTGAGAGTTTGCCACAGCTTTGAAATCTGATCTCCCTGTCAATAGTGGTGCTTCTGGTAGAATCAATGGGAGAAGTATATAGTACTACCTCTGTAGTTATAAGTTGAACATGGTAGGACTAATCATCAAACACCTTTGTAGTAATTCAGAGTCATGGGGACTTTTTTTTTACCCATAATGCTGCAGTTCTGGAATGGGGCTTAAACACTGTCATTCTGAGTGCTGGGTCCTTCCTTAGTTACCACAAGGTCATAAGCACTTTTTCATATGGTTTTGGATGAAAGTTCTGATGGAAAGCAACCACTCCTCCTTGCTGTTTCTTTCTTAGAAGACACACACATACTCACAAGCAAACACACACTCATCTTTGTGTGGTTATACTGCATGAGTCAGAGGCCCAAAGTCTTTGTCTGGGGATGTCTTCAAAGACTGTTGAATGTATGCGAGTAAAATGTCCTTGTATCTACTCCCTACAAAGTCATACGTATTAATGTGAAGGATAGTTTTGCTTGGCTGTCATGCAACGCTGTCCTTTTTAGGAAGATCTTCCATAATTATAACTAAAAGAGTATTTTGACATTCATTGATTTGACAGGGTACTTTGCGTTCAACAGCGAGCTCTGGCTAAGTAGTGCCTTCCTCAGAATGTGCCTGTAATAAATACTACGGAACATTATGAATGTTCTTTTAATTCTGAATGAATACATTACTATGTAATAAAAAGAGACTGGAAATAGCGTGCAGCCTAAAATGCCTAAAATATGTGCAAGAAACAAACTGTCGGCCACATTCTTAAAATCTCCTGCAATACTGGCTCTCCACTGGATTTTAACTGGCACTGCACATGTAACACTTGCCATGCTGCTGAAATCATAGCTGGCTAAGACCAGCAACCCAGCCGGGAGCTAATATTAGCATGCCCACCATCTTATTCCAAGAACTAATATTCGTGTCGTTCTGCATGGGCTCGGGCTTAATTATCTGTGTGATTTGACTCATAAACACACAACCTGAGGCCATGTGGGCTGATTGACTGGATGGGTGTCACATCCACCTGCTGTCCTGGTCCTCTACCCCGTTCCCTCTTAGACAAGGCTTACTTTAGCGTGCTTGAAAAGGCTTGCTCTGTTGTCATGGAGAACCAAAATGGAGGGGAAATCCATAAAGACCAAAAGACAAACCACACTTATCTAATCACTTCCGTATACCTCAAATAGAGTTTGCTTCCTGACTTTTAGAATTTCCCCATGGTCTAAAAGTCTCCTTTTCAAAAAAACAAACAATTTCTTATTCGTTTTTCTCTTAAATACATTTGAAATGTTACGTACATGCAAGCATATTTACAGCACTGAAGTCAGTAGCAACATGGCCGGGGGGGGGGGGGGGGGGGGAGAGCAGTAATGACCTGCTTCTGTTGTGCCTCCTGGCGCCCCAGCTGAGCGTGTGTTACTGGAGAGCGCTCGTAGAAACGCCAATGCGGGTGCCAAGTTGGCCAACTCTCAGGGGACGGGGCGTCCGAGGGAGGGACTGCAGCACGTACACTAGCAGTAGAGCGGGAGGACGACAGTCGGAGCCCGACTCGCTGTCTGACTTGTGTTGTAAGCGTACAGTAATCCTGTTACTGTTCCCTACGGCAAGCCTTCCTGTAAATCTCCTCTCTGATCACTCTGGAGGCCCGCCACCCTTTCCCTCACACACACATATTTCCTGTGCTCTATTTCTCCATATCTTCTTCTTATTTCTTCTCTCTCTTCCGCCCGTCTCAAATGATGTAGGGATGGATAACGGTGCATGAATGCAGTTCAGGCTCATCAGCTCTTTCCAGGATCAGCACGGGAGGCTGGAGGCTTTTAGCCTGTGTCTCTGGGGAGCTGAAAACACGACAGATAGCTTCACTAATCAGACAGTGGCTTTCTTAAATCATCTATGACAGGAGTGGTCACATTCATGCCACTAGTCCAAAGAGGCAATCTTTCCCATAATTGGGCCCATGGGGATAGAACCTATGAGCTAAATACATAATTTGAATGTTTCAATGATTGTATGACATTAAGTCTGGAGAATAACAAACATTTCACAGAATCCTTGGTTTCCTTCCTGTCTGCATCAATGTCAATCTGGTTCCCTTCAAATAATATCAAACAATCATTAAAAAAAAACTGAATCTCTATGGCACCCCTTGTCAGATGGGTGCTGTGCTTTGCTATGATTGGTTGCATTCAGTGTTTAAACAACTCAGAGCATGAGTGTCTAAGATCCTTTGGTGCTGTTCGCAAGCACCAAAGTGAACAGCACCAATCAGTATGTCTGCAAGTATAAAGATTCAGAAGAGGAAGTGAGGGGTAACTTCCTGCTTCACACCTTTACTGGGATGTTCGAAATATCACTCTTATTGTAATTAAATCCATACGCCTCATTAAACATATCCCACGAGTAAAAGTGTATATTTAATACTGAGTCACAGGTAATTAATTATGGAGGTTACATCATATGTTGATTATAAAACTTAATAAATAATGCATCGCATTTCTGAATGTTCTTGTTGAAATGTTTTGTTGGTGACCCTATGCCCCACATTAAGTATAGACATTACAGATGGTCGTCTTCAGTACCATTAGCTGATCAGGATCTGTGTCTCTTCCATTCAAAAGGATAGAGTGCACGCCTGATGGGCTGTGGACAGGGGCTGTGCGCTGCGGTGGACTAACTCAGTGTGGCATTTAGTCATCATAGAAAGCAGCTTCTACTTTCTTTGATTTAGAATATTACCTCACTGCTTCAATGGTGAAACGTAAAGAATCTTCTCGCTAGGGTAGTGAAGGCATTCACGAAGACATTGTATTGTGCTTGTTTGAAGATGTAGGTAATAATATGTCTGTTCTGTAGAAATATGTTTATATTGGGGTGTGTGCTTTGTTTGCAGTTTGTGAGTGTTAATGTGCTTGTGTGTACATGTTTGTGTGTGTGTGCGTGTGCATATGTGTGTGTGTGTGTGTGTGAGAGTGTGTGTGTTCAGAGCAGTACATTACAGAAAACATTTGCAGAATGCTCATAGCGACAAGCTGCAAGGATTATGGATGGGATCAGATTACCTTTCTAGGTCATCTGAGACAAAGATATTTACTACCTGTTGTAGTACTGCTTCTACCTCCGTGTTGCACTCTCACTAATTCCTTAACTATATAAGTCCTTATTGCTTGTGAAATGTATACCGTAAACAATACCTGGGAATGATCTGGAACATGGATTACATAAATGACTTTCTCCTTCTTCTCTCTCACAGGTATGAATAGGCAGCTGTTGTGAACACCCCATGTGCCTGTTTGTCCTCTGCTTACACAGCCTGTGTGCGGCCACACTATCTCTGGCCTGTCGGGCTAGTAAGGTAGAAAATACTTACACCACAAAAATACACTGACAGTGATACCAGCAGCAGGAATCAAGCAACAAACAAGCCAGCAGGCAGACAAAGAAAAAGTAAATGGTCTCTCCCTCGCTCTCTTTCTTTCTCCCTTTATTTTGATCCATCCAGTCTTTTCTCTCTTCTTTATAACTCTCTCTCTCTCGCTCTGTCCCTGTGATGTGCTGAGGTGAGGTCATGTCCCAATCTGGAAAAGTCCTTCATCTGTATGTGGAGGTAAGGTCGGCCCCAGAGCGTGATGGGAAGGTGGACTCCGGAGAGGGCACTGGGAGTGAGTCAGCCTCAGCACCATTGAAGGACGGAGCTGCAGAGCTTCTGTCTCAGCTCTCCTGCCAGACCACTTGCCAGACTCCCATCAACACTCCTCAGCACCTGGCCCAGGACTCCACTCACTCCCAGTCTCCCTCCAGACACACAGTGAGCTTTCAGCTCCGCCAAGGCAACGGCACTCCATCTCCCAGCATCCCTAAGCGGCAGAGTTCCACGTGTGAGGGCAACTCTGTCACCAATTCGCCAGCATCTTCCGGGAAGGTCACTGCCCTTCACGCACCTACCAGTGGCAAGGAGGATGGAAAGCGTTCTGTGGTCACCTTCAGCTACATTGAGAAGGCCAACGTGAGGAAAGTGGAAAGCCCTCGGAGCGCAATATGCCAGAGGGGGTCTAGAGAGGAGCGGTCCACCCCCTCCCACCTGCATAAGAGGTTCAGTGATCCTGTGTGGTTTGGGAGCCCTGACTCCTCGTGCAATTCTAGTCCTAAGCTGGCCTTCCGCCAGCAGGGGTCCCCCAGCTTCCGCCGCCCCTCGCTGGATCCCATCGGCAGGGCCGCCACCCAGAGGGCCCTGATGGAGTTTGGTTCCCCCCTGCTTAGGAGCAAGATTGCCCACGGGCTTCCATCCTGCCAGGACCAGCAGACTCGCTGTCAGTCCTGGGGTGGTTCACCTGTTCAACGCAAGAGCAACACCTGCAGGTTCCCAAATAATCATGCGGATACAGAGAGGAACAGGGCCAATTGCGGCCTACCCAGGAGCCCAGCCTCTGATCAGCTTTCCTCCCATGCCAGGCAGTCTGCTCTGAGCAGATCTCCTAAATCTAGACCCAGGCCCTGTGTTGGACCCCAGAGCCCCCTTCACTGGCTATGTCAGGACAGAGGAGTGGTAGGGAGTCCTGCCACTAAGAGACATGTGCACAAACCATGTAGCAGTAATACTCCACCACAAGGTGCAATACATCAACTCGGCAATACTCTTATGGAAGGAATGAACCAGCTAAGCGGCAGTAAACTGTCCTCCCCAGCTCATAGCCCTGAGGTAGCCCGTAGGCTAGCAGAAGAGGCTACCAAAGTGTCCTCTATTTTATCTGAGGTAAGGAGAGCCTCATTGCACAATGCTTTAAGTGAACTGGAGAGCTCGAACTCTGGAAATATTTCTGGAATCCAGGACAGTTCCTCCACAAACGCACAAAAACAGCAGCAGGCAGTTAAGATGAACATCCCTTTAAACAGCCAACACACGCCAGCATCTGAAAACAGTGATTCACACCAGCCTGCAAAGTCCCTATCACTGTCACATAACATGAGTTCACCGACCAATCACGAGGCACATCAACAGGAGGGGCCGGCCCAGCATCAAAACCCTATCCTGCCAGAGACGGCCGGGTGTGGGTCCCCTGCCCTCCCCTCGCGCTTCTTACGCCCCTCTCACCCTCCTACTGAGATCAGCTCCCCGATGAGAGACCCCAGGCTACTAAGGGCAGAGCTTAGGCTCACAGACAGCCCCACCCTCCACCGCCACCAGCCTCCACAGTACACTGGAGACTGCTGGGCCCCCCGGGCGAACAGCAAGGGTGACCCGGACTGCTATGACAGGGGTGACTGTGCAGAACTGGCCCGCAGGCTCTTCATAGGTCAGAGCGTCGAGGAGGCTCCAGTCAGCTGGACCTCTAGGCAGGAGTGGGGCCACCTGGAGGCAGAGACCAGCCCTAACCCCAGTCCCAGCCCCGGCCCCGTGCAGGAACAGCAGGCCCTGAGCCCCATGGCTCGGAAACGGGCGGAGCAGAGGAGGAGAGAGGTCCTGCTCCTAGGCCCTGTGGTGCTGGACTCTCCTGAGGAGGATGAGGGCTGCGATGGAGATGTAGTGGAGGGCTATGGGGTGGGGCAGCAGCCAGGCCTGCTGAGGGTGGAGGAGCCTCCAGAGGGGGACCAGAACGGGGCCATGGGCTCCTCCTCCCGTAGCTCCAGTGGGGTGACAGGAAGCCTGGGGGACAGGGACTGTGTGTCTCCAGAGTCCAGCCAGTCCAGCCACCAGAGCAACGAAACCGGAGCAGCCACCTCAGGAATACAGGTGAACAGTGGACAGAGAACGTGTGTGTGTGTGTGTGGGGGGGGGGGTTAAGAAGAGACAAACATGCTAGTTCAGAACTATTCATAACTATGAATATAATGTTAAAATGATGATCATTATTCACCTGTGTTTGTGTCTGAGAAGACAGACAGTGGCTCAGCAGTGCCAGGGCCCTCGCTCCACTCACAGAGAATTGCCCGAGCGAAGTGGGAGTTCTTATTTGGCACCCCGTCTGAAGAGAGGGCCAGCAGGGGAGAGAAAAGTGAGAACTCTAACAGGCTCCACTCATCACTCCTTGATCTCAGTGTAACTCAACACATACACCATACTGTAGCCCAGCTATTCCTACAATGCATTCAGTCATTCAGTTACATCATACAACAGCCTGTTTAAAATGTGATCAGAAAATACAACTGACCAATGATGGAACATACTATGAAAGTAAATATGAGCAATTCATTTAACAATAATATAATTACAAAGCATCTGAATGGACAGTACTTAGTATGTCAAAAGTATGTGTTTCCACCACTTACATTTACATTTAGTCATTTAGCAGACGCTCTTATCCAGAGCGACTTACAGTAAGTACAGGGACATTCCCCCCGAGGCAAGTAGGGTGAAGTGCCTTGCCCAAGGACACAACCTCATTTTGCACGGCCGGGAATTGAACTGGCAACCTTCAGATTACTAGCCCGATTCCCTAACCGCTCAGCCACCTGACTCCCGTCCACTGCAGATACCCAGGAAGCCTCTACAGCTCCTCCCAGTGGCAACTCCAGTGAATCTCCCACCCCGACTCCTCCCTCCTCCCTGCCCCTCATCTCAGCCAATCACCATGTGCAGCACGTGGAGGTGGAGCTGGTGACTCCTCCCCCGGCGGCAGCAGGCACGTCGCCAAAGACGGGCATCATCCGGAGGACCCTCAAGTACTCGGAGACCGACCTGGACGCCGTGCCCCTTCGCTGCTACCGCGAGACGGACATCGATGAGGTGCTGTTGGCCGAGCAAGAGGATGCCGACTCTGCGTTTGGGAGTAACCGTAGTGTTGTGGGCACCTCGGGCACGGACAGCAGCCCCCTCGGTGGCATCTTCTATGAGAGGACGGAGGGGGAGGAGAGGCCTGAAGGGGAGGAAGAGGAGGAGGATGAGGACGAGGAGGAGGAGGTGGTGAGCTGGGCCAGTGTGAGGATGCAGGGGGACTCCAGGAAGAGGATGTATGCTGGACTGGTGGAGCAGGAGGTGTTTAGCCAGCTACTGAGGAGGTGAGACTACACACACACACACACACACACACAATCTACACACCACCAATCGTACACAAAACACAGTCGAGGGAGTCAGAGGTCTATCACTACCAACAGGTCTATTAAAAATCTATTGGAAATGTTGGGATGTAATCTGACATGAACCTTTGTCAATTGTCATCAACACTGTCCCTCTGCAGGGAACAACGCAGCCTTCAACAAAGATAGAAATCAATGTGTAACACATGTATCGTCATGTTTTGTCAGGGGGAAAAAATGCACAAACAATTTGTAAACAGCTTTGTGATCACACCTAGGTAAAATCTCTTGGGTATAGATCTCAATCTAGAAAAACAGCTGTACTCACTTTCAAAAAATATCTTAGGAGAAACCTGATACAACAGACTTTAGAATATGTCGTTACTTACATTTACATTTAGTCATTTAGCAGACGCTCTTATCCAGAGCGTCTGCTCTGGATAAGAATGTCCCTGTAAGTACAGGGACATTCCCCCGAGGCAAGTAGGGTGAAGTGCCTTGCCCAAGGACACAACGTCATTTTGCACAGCCGGGAATCGAACTGGCAACCTTCAGATTACTAGCCCGATTTCTTAACCACTCAGCCACCTGACTCCCTAACTTCTAACATAGTAACTCTCACTTTCTTTCCCTGTCTTCCCAGACCCTTGGATGATGTCTTCGACACCCACACTGCCTTGAAGTCACCCATCCTGGTGACAGGACCTCGCCGTACCTCTGAAGACTCCTTCAGCCGCCATTTTGAGAGCATCATGGAGTCCCACCGCGCCAAAGGGACGTCCTACAACAGCCTGGACTGCGAGGAACTATTGACCTCCAGCACTCAGACCGTCCTGACCTTTGACCTCCCCACGCTTACCCCAGAGATCCAGGGTCAGATCTGCCAGAGCGCCAGGCAGATTGTCCAGCTCAGTTTTGCCCCCCTGGCCCACTGCGAGAGACCCAGCCTGTCTGACTCCATCCTGACGGTGACGGGAGACTCGGACGCCACCCGCGCTCCCTCCAGTGAGAGACTGAGCAGCAGCTCGGATGACACGCCCCATCGAGGAGGCAGGGAAGGGGCACACCTGGGCCACAGCTGGCACAGCAACCCCTCCTTCTCCTTTCCCAGGTCAGTGGGCTTGAATGGGCCAGAACAGACAAAAAGTCTTTTTTGCGTATTATGTAGTTGCTCTCATAGACAACGTCTATTTATGCTGTTAGGGCTCCCTTAAGAGTCCAACCTCACCTCATCACACAGGTAGGCTCAGTGGACAGTAGTCTTTTCAGTCTGTCGCTGGCATTCTGAGTCAGTGCCAGCCTCCAGGGACATAGTCTCTGGTCTGGTGGCATACCGGCACTGCAGTGCAACTACCGAGCAGAATAGTTAGTGAAGGTCATTGGGAGACTTGTGTGTGGTTTCCATGACGGCATGCGGAGTGTAGGTTTGAGTGAGTGTGTGCATGTGTGTTTGTGTGTTTGATGACTAGAGCAGGTGATTAAGGCAGATGGCTGAACAGCTTTCACCTTCACCATTAGTTGTTCTGATATACACACCTTTAGATGCTCTCTTGATAAAGGCCCATATTGAGGGATTCACCATCGCCAAGTTTATTTCAAGTTTATCTACACTCAAATGTATGTGTGTATCAATAGTCCAAGGCTTGTTAGATTCCATATTTAGACCCTGACCCTTGAGGGATATCTTGATTTGTTTGGAGATAGAGAGATAATGATGTGTGGCAGCACTGCAGTGGCACTGTGACTGCACTGTCACCTTGAGGTACCTGCCACTAGATGGCGACTGAGGCCCTCACTGTACTTGCCAACACAATAGCCCTCCCATCCTTCATTGAGACAGGTGTAATTAATACAGTACAGATGGCGGCCTAGTGATTGGACAGCTTGTGATGTTGCCAACCTATTTACTATCATTTTATGAGGTTGACAGGCAGGATATTCTTTGTAATACAGGCTTATTCATTAGGTGTGCTAGTGTTGTAGGATGTCCTGCCTAAGTGTACAAATAAACGCATTTCTGACTCGTCTTCTTTGTAGTCTGCGCCTGGTACGTAGTCTAGTGTGGAATTACACACATCAGCCTGCATAGTGTGGAAATAAGCTCATCTGACATTTACATAGTAATAGGCTTATCTTGTCTTCATCATCATCATCCTGTCTTGGAAAGAAAAAATGTATCACAAAGCTCAAATTAATTGGCCACCATTTGTACAATAGGTGTGTGCATGTATTTAAAACAGTCAGTTAGCCACTAATAGACAATCAAATGACATGATTGCATTTATGTAATAGTGACATCATCACTGTTCCAATAGGCTGTTAATTGGCCACCAGCGGAACAGTAACTGAATTGTGTGAGGCTGGCCAGAAAAGCTTTGTATGTCCATTGACACACAATAAGGAAACATAATCCACTCTAAAATCCAAACTAGTTTCTAAAATGCATTCAAAGACGAGCAAAAAAACAGTTCACTAACCAAAAAATGTTACTCCCTCTAGCACTCAACAAGCTTGAATGAAGCAAGCCATTCTGTAGATGTCAGATTCATGTTGACATTGTGCTGGCAAGTGTTAGTTCTCTGTCCAGCCCAGCTCAGTGAGAAAGGAATTCATGATCAAGACAACAGGACAAATATTTGATAAGGCTTCTCCGTTCTTTGATAAAAGTTGGAATCCCCCCAACCCCCCTTCTTCACATCACTCTTTTGAGATGTGAGATCATGTGAGCAGTTACACAGAGAACTATTGTATAGAACTGCCTAATGGAGACAGAAAGGAGGACATTATTTTGTGACGGACCATTGAACCGAATTCTGACACTAGAAATTCCCTCATGGCCTCTGAACAGCATTGTAGTTGCCTTTCAATTAGACAAAACTAATGTGTTGTTGTGGCTGGAGCGTTGGCCCTGGTAAGTTGGATTCAAGAACAGACACCAAAATGGCTGTTTTCAAAGCCTCTCTATTCCTCTCCCACGACAGTCATTGTTAGGGAGAAAACAGCTTAAGAATTTACCTAGAGGTTTAGAGTTTTCCCTGGCACCTTGTCTTTTTGTTATCGTGTGTGTGCTTATATCTTACTTTGAAGACAATGTAGACAGCATGTATACAGCACCTAGAGGAAAACTGCTCTGAGTGTGAGTAATTGCAGCTAAAAGGAGAGAGGTCGAGAGAAAGAGAGGCATAGAGGGTTTGTGGCAGAAAGCAGTTTCATACTATGCTTGCAGCCCAAGGTCGGCAGGGGACGTTGGTAAAGTTTACACAGTGAGAGAGAGAGAGGGAGGGAGGGAGGGAGGGAGGGAGGGAGCGAGGGAGGGAGGGTGGGTGGGTGAGGGAGGGAGGGAGGGAGGGAGGGAGGGAGAGGGAGAGGGAGGGAGGGAGAGGGAGGGAGAGGGAGGGAGGGAGGGAGGGAGGGAGGGAGGGAGGGAGGGAGGGAGGGAGGGAGGGAGGGAGGGAGGGAGGGAGGGAGGGAGGGAGGGAGGGAGGGAGGGAGGGAGAGAGAGAGAGAGAGAGAGAGAGAGAGAGAGAGAGAGAGAGAGAGAGAGAGAGAGAGAGAGAGAGAGAGAGAGAGAGAGAGAGAGAGAGAGAGAGAGAGAGAGAGAGAGAGAGAGAGAGAGAGAGAGAGAGAGAGAGAGAGAGAGAGAGAGAGAGAGAGAGAGAGAGAGAGAGAGAGAGAGAGAGAGAGAGAGAGAGAGAGAGAGAGAGAGAGAGAGAGAGAGAGAGGGAGGGGGAGGGAGGGGTGAAAGAGAGGGACAAACAAAACCTAAAAGATAGAGGGAGAGGGAGAGAAACTGCTGTACAAACTTCTCTTTTGCTGCAGAAACTTTTGTCAAAGACGAAAGAGCAGAAAAGAGAATATAAACGAGAAGGGGGAAGGTATTTTGTGTACCTTTCTCGCCTCTGGGTGTTACAGGTACGGACTGGGCTTCATGGAGACAGGAAATAAGTGATGTTGCACTTTTGGATCTGACTGACTGAGGAGTTGGTGGATGCAGGCAGGCTTGGTGATGCGTTCAGACAGGGGCTTGAGGACAGGAAAGGTCGGTAGGCTGAACAGTCTACAGAGGTGCTCTGGCAAGGGAGGGACAGGAACAGACAGCAAGGCTGGCTCTGTCTTCTGTTGTCATGGCGCTGCTGGAGAAGAGAGGTACATGCCCTCTCAGCGTTCCCAGCGGAGGTGAGTTCATATCCCTCACCTGTATGCCTCCTTCCTTCTCTTCTCCTCCTCCTCCACCTCCTCTCTCCCTCCCTCTCCTTCTGCCATCAGAGGTAGCGGTGGCAGAACTACAGTATGGATGTATGTACATCTCAAAACAGTTTAAAATACCGCTGTCTGTTGCAGCTGTTGTCATAGCAGGGTGCTAAAGGAGGCAACCTGTGTTTGCACTGTTGAGGTTTGCATGAGTCACTGATTAGGAAGTTTCAATGCCTCTCTGGTGCTAACCTCATTTCCTGCCGTTTATGAGATTCCAAGAGAACTTGTGAGGCAATCAATCCTCACACACCTTGTGTGCTGTATTCAATATATTCTTTTGTCTAGCTTCATATTTGAAATATTGTCCCCAAGACTGTATTGACCGCCTTTGCGGTCAATACAGTTTGCTGATATGAGATCTTATGGAGAACACATTTATTCTGTGATATTTAAACTATTTCTAGTTTGAAGTTTCAGTATGTTCCAGTATGATGTAATTTACGTACATCATAGCATATATTATAGATTTGTTGAGTTCTGAATCCTTTGATTCATTATTGGGGATGGAGTAGGGAAAACCAGGGAAATATTAAAAAAGAGTAATAATTGTATCATGGTATTGAACCATAGTATCTTGTTGGTAAAATATGATCATTTCACAGCAAACATTGACTGGAATCAGCACTCCAAGTAATGTTGCTGTTCCTGCGTGTTTTCTCTTCCTCTTTCCAGAGAGAAGGCCCGTCTGGCCACCGACTCTGAGCTGGACCAGGACCTCAGTGAGAGGCTGGGTCTGGGGAGCAGTGAAGCCCTCACCAACGGTACCCGTGCGGATCTGGCGGCCGCCAAACGCCTCGCCAAACGTCTCTTCAACCTGGATGGCTTCAAGAAATCTGATGTAGCTCGCCACCTCAGCAAGAAGTGAGTAACTCCACACATTTTTTATGAGACAAAACATTTACATGAAAATATCATGAGTTGGTTGCTATCCACAAAACATTTTTACTCTCTCTCTCTTATTATTAGCAGCTGTGGGTGGACTTTCCCCATCTCAGAGATTTTATTTTGCCCATGTCTCTTTACTTTTAGCCTAATTTCTGTTCTCTTTTCTGCTCGCAGAGAAACTGTTGGATCAGGGTGTCAGGCTGTCAGTTGTTGGTTGGCACTAACAAAAAAGAATATGGGATTAAAGGACTTCCTTTTTTTCTGACTGATGCACCCTGGGAATAACAGTTTTGGCCCAAAGTCTGCAACTCAAACTGAATGTGCTGGTTCACACTGACTGACAGTCTGAATGGATGCATGTGTGAGAAAGCCAATGTCTGATTGACATGTTATGCTTTCTCTGGCTTTCTCTGTATTCTCTCTCTCTCTCTCTCTCTCTGTATTCTCTCTCTCTCTCTTTCTGTCTCTCTCTTCCTATCTCTCTCACATTATATCTCTCTCCAGTAATGACTTCAGTTGTATGGTGGCAGAAGAGTACCTAAGCTTCTTCGATTTTGTAGGACTAACTGTGGACCAGGCTTTAAGGTGAGTCTTCAAGACAATCCAACCACTCTGTCCCGCCCTATCAAAAAAGAGCTCCTTCCACAGAAATTATCATAAAATATTGGAAGTGAGAAGTTCACTTATACAAGAGGCAGCACTTAGTTAACACTGCTCCCTGGTGGTTAGCTAAGGTACTGTATCTCTGAGGTCAGAGGACTTCCCCGTCCCTCAAGGGATCTTCCTGACTCTCAACCATTGCACGGTATGCCTTTGTTTGTGTTCTAGATCCTTCCTGAAGCAGTTTGCCTTGATGGGGGAGACTCAGGAGAGGGAGCGGGTGCTCTCTCACTTCTCCAGGAGGTACCTGAGCTGCAACCCCCAGGTCATACCTTCTGAAGGTGAGAACACAACTGACCATAAGTCCCTGTCTCAGACCTGTGCCAGCTAGTTCTAGATCGAATCTGCCGTTGTCTCCCTTGAAGTATATATAAGTGTTTGTGAAAGTGAAGACGAGCTGTTCCAGTTGTCCTATCTGTTAACAAATATTTCTGTTTCTCTTCCAGATGCCGTTCACACCCTTACCTGTGCCCTGATGCTACTAAACACAGACCTGCATGGTCATGTAAGTACAGAAAAAGGCGTGTGTGTGTGTGCGCTTGCATGTGTTTTGGGCAGGGAGGATCCTAGGGGACTACTTTGTGCTGAGGAAGGATAATGGAAACTTTTAAGAGTTACATTCCCCTCAAGGCCCCTCTGATTGAGTGTGGCGTCAGCTTTAAGGAAAATAACATCCCTAACTGATCAAACGTTGACAAGGGACTGCCAACTGATTACGGTTCACCCTTCTCTATCATAGATCCAGCCCTCTCCTACCTTTGTATCAAACAGTCAACTCCCCCAAAGAGTTTCAGTTTTTCTTCTTTACTAAAGAGTAAATCTAGGCCATTCGTGGCTTCTTTGTATGATGTGCAGCGTTGCAGATGATTAATTAAAAGTGGCTAGCGCTGGCAGGATGAGAAACCTGCTATCTCAGGAGAGAGGGGAGATTGAGAGATGCCTGATCCTGCTCTGCGCTTCATCATCATCATCATCCCTTTTACGCAATCTTCAGCTCATCCACAAACTGAGTAGCTGGGATTCATTTGAGACCCCTGATAAAATCGCCACCGAAAGTCAACAATATTTATTGTTGAAGGTTGAAATGTAGCGTAATAATTGGATTTAAAGGAAGACAACATTTAGTAAAACATTTGCAATATATTACTCTACAGTGTGGAATTCAACGGTCTGGTTTGAACATTCCTTACAGAACATTGGCAAAAGGATGTCTTGCACACAGTTCATTGGAAACCTAGAGGGTCTGAATTGTGGACAAGATTTTCCGAAGGACCTGCTGAAGGTATGCAGTACAAATCTGTACGCACACACACTCACACCCATACATGCAAACAAAATGCACATAGAACTGAATTTGTGTTGTGTATGCTTTTCCACCATTATCTTTTATATACGCTGTGCAACCATGTGTATGTTTTCCAACTTTATTAATTGCTATGTTGTGCTATTGTTTGTGTGTGTGCGTGAGGTGTGTGAGTTTGTGTGGGTTGGTTTCTGGCAGCTTGGCAAGAGCCTGGTGCCAGCTGGCGGCCTGGGAGTCTCTTGAGGCCTGCATTCTCAGAGCCGGCTCGGTCACCACTTCCTGTTGCACTCAGGCCAGGGGAGGCTAATTGTTGTGCTGTCTCCAGACTGGGAGAAGACATATCTCCCCTTGGGGCATCTGTGCTCTGGTTGGACTATATTAGATTAGCCCATTAGCTTAGCACTGTCGTGGGCAGTATGATAGGCAGAGGCCCTTTGGGAGCCATTGGTGAGGAGCCTGAGGCAGGTGAAGCCACAAGGAAATAACCGAATCAGTTGGACTGCTTGGCATGGACGTGGCTAATGATGATGTGCCTGATTAGTTTTGTCAGCAAAAAAATGTCCCGTCAACACAAGCCCCTGCAGTGTAAGTCAACAAGTTGTAATGGCATATCTATAATGCATAAGCGGGGCAGAGGGCTGCTTTCTCACCCGGAAAATGAAGGAAATTCATTTTAAAATGAAAGGCTTTCCTGTTATTAAGATAGGATAGCATCAGCCCCCTGCTGTGCTGTAGGTATTAGCTGGTGGAGTAAGAAAACGAGAGAAAGAGAGAGAGAGAATAAGACTGAGAGAGAAATGACAGAAATAAGCCCATTGACCTGGGATAGCTGTTTTATTAATGTACTGGATAGATCCAGGACGAGTCTTTTAAATCATGCTCTCCTCCCACTCCCTCTCTCCGACTCTCACCTTTTCCTCTGCCCTCAAGCCATCCTCTCTCTCTCTCTCTCTCTCTCTCCAACTCTTCAAATGTTCTCCCTGCCCACTCGCCCTTCGCTCCTTTTCTTGTCACTTTTGTGTGCTCTCTCTTGTACTCTTCTCTCCACCTTTCTCTTTGTCACGCTGTAAAAGCTTGCTCACCTCCACCCACTCCCTAGTTCTCCTCCATCATTTCCATTTTTATAAAATGACTGTCATTCCTTTCTTGCTATCTCCTGTTTTATTCGTCTTATCATTCATTTCCTCAACCTAATTTTCCTGGTCTCCCATTTCCTCTCTCGTTCCCTGATGTCCAGCCCTGGTCAGAACCGCAGGCTTGATAACTCCATCTTCTTCTCTCACATTTCCACACTGCTGTCTGGAGTTTCTACAGTACCAGCCACAGCTCGTCCCTCAAGCGTCCTATCAACCATTTGCCTAAAAAGGACTCCCACAGAAGGAGTTTAGTCCATATAGACCAATACACACACATAAACACACATGCAAACACACACACAAATCCATAAACACATATGTAGTCTACACACATATACTTAGACTTTATTCACACCCTCTCTTTCTCTATATCACACACCGCGTCATGTCTGTCACTATCACGTGTTTTCAATGTAAATGTTTTGCCACCACGATCACCCCCAGCCCCTGTGCCTCCTTCTCTCTTTCCTTTCTTCACCTCATCCCTCTCTCCCTCCCTTTCCCTCCCTTCCTTCTTGAGGTTCAAAGGGTTTTATTTTCAGCTGTATGAAATAGCAGTACCCCCGGAGGAGGCAAACCTGTGTGCTGTTCTATCTCTACATCACACTCACTGTCTTATCATCGCTTTGCTAACACACTTCAGTTCCTCAACCTTTAGATGGGAGGAAAGAAGAGGACCAGCCCTTCATTTATTCTTCCTCCATCTCCCCCTTCATGCCTTTGTCTCCTCCCTCCTTCACCCACACTGTGAAAATCACATTTTCACATAGTCAACATATGTCAAATGAAAGGCATACTGCACATTTAGGCCTAGTTTATTGTTATCGTTTTGTGGTTTAGTACTTCCAGTATGCTGTATATTAAATGCTAAATACTATCTAAATGCCTGCGCATGAATTGATGTGGAATTGTTTTTAAATCTAAACTGAATCTCAGAAAGCTCTTGCATACTGTAAAAGCATACATTATAGAGTTGTTTATGGTGATAATTTTTGGTAATTTACTGTAACCATGTGCCATATTTTGAGTCCCTACTCTGAAGGAGAGAGTATGCACTGCACTGCTGAACTGAGCCCTCCAGCTAACACAGAAATCAGGAACCAGGCAGCCTGGAAAATAATGACTATGACTTGGCATTCCCATGGTACATCTTTCTCTCTTTCTCTCTTTCTCTCTTTCTCTCTGTCTGTATTTATCTCTCTCTCTCATTCTATCACTCTCCCTCACTTCTTCCTTCCTGTCTCACTCCCCCTTGCTCTTTCGTTCTCTTGCCACTGCAGCTTTCTCAGATTAAACCTAGTGATATGTTTCCCATTAACACTACAATAGAGGTCCAGAATGGAGCAATCTCCTGTACTTTGTAGCTGGCTGCGTCGTCACATCCAGATTGTTGAGTACTTATATTAGCCTAGCAAGAGGTATGAACATTGTCTTGTGTTCAGGCTTCGAAACATTGATTAATTTTGAGATTTCTCTCCCTAATAATGTTTTGGGCATAGAGTATTACATTTACATTTAGTCATTTAGCAGACGCTCTTATCCAGAGCGACTTACAGTAAGTACAGGGACATTCCCCCGAGGCAAGTAGGGTGAAGTGCCTTGCACAAGGACACAACGTCAGTTGGCATGACCGGGAATCGAACTGGCAACCTTCGGATTACTAGCCCGATTCCCTCACCGCTCAGCCACCTGACTCCCCGAGTATGTTTTTGTGTGTGTGGTGTTTAACTACCCTTGTGGGGTCCGGAAAAAGACCTTGTGGGGACATTTTCTTGGGCAGCACAAATTCAAGTGCTACTCCTATGGGGCCTTTATGGGATTTAGGGTTAGAATTAGTGTAAAGGTTAGAATTAGGATAGAATATTAAGGATTGAGGACAGGGGTTAGGGCTAACAGGATTTTGAGTGAATTGTTGGTCCTCCTTTTGATAGCAAAACAAACCTTCCTGTGTGTGCATGTGAATTGCTGTGTGAGTGTGTGTCTGGAAGTTTTTGCGTTTTAGGAGGTGTCCATTTGGTGACAGTCATTATGACACCATAAACCATCTAAATGGGAGTGCTGGGGAGAATGATCCTTCCCTGGCTCTCCACTCCAGATCTGCCCTCAGAAGCAGCAGACTGAGAAATGGTCACAATCTCACTGTGCTCACTAGATCACTTAGTCGGTCGGTTGGGTTCATTACTGTAGACTCCCCATTCCAAATTATTATAACGTTTTTTACTTTGCGGTGTACTGATTGCATCGGTAAGTTTAATTTAAGAGCAGACACTTTGTCAACTGATTGCTTTAGCGGCTTTTAGCAACCCCCAATGAAGACTTCCTTTACAGTGTTGGCTGGTCAATGTCAGATACATAAGACCTTAAGTCATTCTCTCTCTCTCTCTCTCTCTCTCTCTCTCTCTCTCTCTCTCTCTCTCTCTCTCTCTCTCTCTCTCTGTCTCTCTCTGTCTCTCTCTGTCTCTCTCTGTCTCTCTCTTTCTCTAACTTTCTCTCTCACCTCTGTCACATACACCTTTTTCTCAATTTTTCTTTTTCTTTTCATCTCGCTTACTGTCGTTTTCTCTCTCTCATTCTCTCTCTCTCTCTCTTTCTCTCTCTCTCCGACTCTTTTTCTTCACTCTAGCTAGCAGCATTGCGCAGGGGTTGGAGTGAGAGCTAATGATGCTGTGAAGTAGGTTACCTGCCCACATATTACAGAGAAGAGAAACGCTTAAAAAGGCGCCTGAGAGACAGTGTATGTAGGAAATGGTAATAAAGTATTGACAATATTGATCACGTTCTTTCAGAATCAACCAACTGTGTCAGGGAGATAGATGACTATCGATACTTCTACTGTGAGAAGATTAGATTTTTCGGTATCTCTACGCCTGGGGTACTATGACGTTGTGTCCTTGGGCAAGGCACTTCACCCTACTTGCCTCGGGGGGAATGTCCCTGTACTTACTGTACGTCGCTCTGGATAAGAGCGTCTGCTAAATGACTAAATCTAAATGTAAATGTATGAGCATGGGCAGCTCATAGCAAATATGCTTGGTGCCAACCCTGCCCGTCTGTGCAGAGAGAACCAGGTCATGTTTGAGGGGGGGAGAGAACGGGCACTGGCTGCTTAGATCAGCAGAGACAGTGTTTGAGTGCACTCCCCTTGTTCCCCAAGCTGTCTCTCTCACAGCGCGACAGAAAAGGGAGAGGGGAGAGAGGGTGAAACAGATTGAGAGAAAAAGAGCCGGGGGAAGAGGCAGAGCAAGAGAGGGAGAGAAGCCGTAGGCTTTTATAGCCTCAACGAGAGTTGTCCTGTAGCTAGATGTCATTTTAATGCAGGTTGTTTTGGTCCCAGCTCCAGTCAAGGGTGATCGGTTCCACCGCTTCTGTGAGACTGAGCTAGCATCTCCTGACACCTGACAGGATCACAGGCCACAATGGATGTGTCACACATCGGTGTTCTGAGACGTAGACCATGACGATGCATATTGCAGATCATAGGGGATTTGTTTTGTCCTTGTGAACCAGCTATGGGACAGACGCTGTGTCACAGTCTAAAAGAAGAGAGCTTTGTTTTGGTTCATGAACATTTCATGGGATTTTAGATAATGATGACAACTGCCCGCAAAGAGAATGTGAAAAAGTATTAATACATCTTTTGGAAATATTGGCGTTGTTAGTTGCTGAATGAAATTATCCAGCTACTGTACGTCATTATACAGTACAGTATGTTACATTTAGTCATTTTAGCAGAAGCTCTTATCCAGAGCGACTTACAGTAAGTACAGGGACATTCTCCCCCGAGGCAAGTAGGGTGAAGTGCCTTGCCCAAGGACACAACGTCATTTTGCACGGCCGGGAATTGAACCGGCAACCTTCAGATTACAAGCCCGATTCCCTCACCGCTCAGCCACCTGACTCCCTGCACCTGTATGTCTGCATCACTACCTTGTCTCTACCTCTGTGTTCCTCCCTCCCACCCTTCCAGTAGCCTTCATTGCATATATGTTACACTGATGCAGGCATTGAAACACTGTCAGAATCAGAAAGGCCATGAAAGTTTGCACAGACAAGGAATTTACTTTGGCAGGAAGGTGAATACATTAAACATATAAGAATCCTAAAACTTAAATATGTGGTCTAACTATACTAAAGGTACAAGTCTACCTAATACTAATAAAACATATAAAATATAAAGTAGCCAAATAACTTACAATATAAAAATATAAAAATACATTACTGTGTCTGTCAGGAAGACAGACACAATACTGTTCTTTTCTCTAAACCTAAATCTCTCTATATGTTATTTACGTGACCTAAATGTACTTATTGCTATGATCCTATCAGTGCCACGAGTGAGTGACACTCATTAAATCTCACAAAACCGATGGCGCTACATTTTGTGAATCATCTCGCTCGCCATTCCCTCAAGCTAGGTTTTAAAGTCAATATTCAATTTGACAATTTTTCTGGAGCCTCAACAATTTCTCATGTGTCTCTCTAGCCCAGGTTAGTGACAGGTTCTCCATTTTCCCCTTCATCTCCTCTGTTTTGTCCTCTCTTTAGTCACTGTCTCGACTTGGTGGACATGGATCATTACAAATCATATACAGTGTTACCATGTATATGTGATACAGGATTAGATTTCAGGAGAAAAATTGAGATGGCTTTTTGAAAGGCGTTAAAACTCAAATATAACCATGATCAGCATTTTTGTTTTTGATATTTTATTCATAGTTTAATAGCTCTGGACCTGAATGTTAAACATGCATTTGTTTGTCACGTTTGTGCTGGGCTTAGCCTTGCCATTCTTGGTGAAATTTATTTTCACTCTCTCCCTTGATCTCTCTGGAACCCGCACACACAAACACACACGCGGAAAAGGCACACACACACACACAAACACACACAGCCTTCTCCTGCTGATCCTTTCCGTCTGTATCCCCCCTCACCTCAGTGTGAAGAAGACAAGCACTGAATGCTAATTGCCATTCAAAGTATATCGAGGAGTGTGCTCATGTGCCTGTGTATGTGCGCGGAGGAGCGAGTTGGGAGGCTGTGATTCGCTGCCGAAGAAAAGAGGGAGGAGTGATGGGAGGAAGGGATGGGAGGTACGCATTGAGGGAGCGAGAGAGAGAGCACAGTCCTTATCAGGTCTTTTTCTCACTACGATAGAGGCTGCTCTCCTTCGCAGCAGAGAAAGAGGAAAGGCGCAGGAGCGATAGAACCACTAAACGCAGAAGAAGAAGAAGACGGAGGGAGGCCAGCCGTGAAAGACATCAGCAGGACGACACAGGCTCTTTTCTTACACCGACCCACCCCCCGTAAGTGGGTGACAATAGAAGGATAAATGGAATTATTGAAGGGAGGTATCGAGAGAAGACACTGATGTTCTCTGTGTCGGAAGTGTACGTAGGTAGACAGCATAAAGAGTAAATGATGACCGGAGACTTGAAGAAAAGGACACAAACCTGAGGAGTTCAAGAGGAGTATCAGCCTGACTCTTATTCTAACTAACAAACTGGTATCCATGTTATGGTGGGAGCAACAGCATATCTTCCCCTATTCTCTGTTGAAAGGACTGAATCAATGCTTTCAACCCCTTCACCTGACAGTGTTACTTATTCTGTCTTTATCTAGACTCTCTTTGTTGTCTGGCATCCATACCTTCTTTCATTTATGTTGTTTATCTCCCGGTAAGAGTGACGCAATTGAAAGTGATTTTGGAATCCCTTCTCCCAAGTGGGGAGGCAACTGTCTCTCCTTTCATCCATTGTGTGAGTGTGTATTTTGTGTTTGTGCATGTGTGTTTGCCTCTATATATTAGTTTGTATACGCATGTGCCTTTTTACCTCCTCATTTCCACCCTTTGCACCCATCTGTTTCATGCTGGCTGTCCTTTCACACCTCTGCAAGTGTTGCGTACCATCTGTGAGCTTGTCATTATGCGTCTGAGTGTGTGTCTGCGTGCGTGTACATCCTTGTCCCCACCGTGAAGCCATTGGTCACCTCAAAAGTTGCCAGGTTGGAACCAAGCCATTCCCTGGTAAACTCGGCAGAAACTAGCATATACATTGTCTGGTTTGCCAGCAGCTGTTGAGGGGAAGTTATATCACACAGTGCCCCCCTGACAAGGCCCAACGGATTATCAAACCAGTGAATCACAGCGAGGGTTACAAGACAGATTTCAAAAGCGTTCCCGGTAAGTTACAACGCCTGTACACTCCACCTGTGGTAAACCACACCCTCCCATTGGAGTACAGCTTAACCAGCAGGTGTGACATACTGAGGAGGTCCAGTTAAGGAATCGTCATATCTTTCAATCTATTATAGATGCCCATCAGATCAATTATTCAGGTGCAGGGACTCTGGGAAGGCCAGCGTTGTGTTGATCAGGACTTCCTGAGGAGAAGCCTGAGGTTCTGATGCTTGTTGACACTGCCACGGGTGAGTGACAGGAGTGACGTCTTAGCGCTACCGTCCGGGCCGACGCTTCCTGTAACGAGTGACGTGCCTCTTCGACTCCTTCCACAAAGTACCCATTACCAGGAAAGACCGACACAAAAGCTTGTGCCATTCTGGATCTTTTTCACTTTTCCTCTACATTATTTAATGTCCTTTGCGTGAACATTTTTTTTTGTGGATTTTGAGATCACACTTTTTTTGGTTTTGTTTTTTCTCTGGGATCTGCCGACTGTTTCCACATTCATTTTGGACAGTAAGGGTCTTTCTTCCCAGTGGGAACTGTGTGCAACACTCCAAGGCCATGATCGGTGTCAACAGCCTGCACTCTGCAGGGCGCCTGCGCTCGCGTTCACTCTGCTCCGTGCGCTACGGACGAGACTTTCGCATGATGGACCCTTTCCGTTACCCCCGTACCCCACGCTCACGTTCTCTCAAACCCCTGGTGTTCCCTGACCTGCTGGGCAAAGCTCAGGACGGGCAGAACCACCCTCAGGCCCGCAAGAGGAAGAAGGTACAGGTTAGCATCACCAATTATTTCCTCCCCCCCAACCTGGTGAGGGTTGGGTTTGGTTATTACGTCCCCTTCTCTTTTTGTTGTCTTCTTTTCGGTCTGAAGTGAAATGTGAGGCATAGGTCTGCAATTTTATTTTTATTAGACGTGCTGGGTTCTGATTGCACTTAGTTGTGCTTTCGTGTCATTTCCTTCCCCTGACATCATGCATATCGCTAGCACATAGTCTAATGAGACGTAGTGTATGATAATGATTGTAATATGGACTGTTATACTTAAATAGAGAGCTTTAGCCCATACATCCACATGTGTACAGCAGTTTGCTCATGTGAGTCATTAGTGTAATGGTGTGCAGTTGATGAAGGGGCTTGGTTCACGGCCAGGGGCTGGTCACACAGTACGGTGACATTACAGTAGTATGTTGTGTGTGCGTGGTGAGCCACTCAAGGCTAATGGCTCTCATTTGCTGCCTGTTTTTGACACTGATGAAGAGCATACAGTCGGTGAAGATGACGAACATCCATCCTGGTCTGTATGAGGCAGGCACTCCAACTGGCTCTGACTGATATGCCACATTTGTGAATCGAACCCCCCCCTCCTCAACCCTTCTCACCCCGCTCCCATGTCTAGTTATGACAGGGTCTCTATATACATCTCACTTATTGGACATTCAAACCCTTTCCCCTAACATTCATGAAAACTGCCCATGGACATTTTGGCTGGCAGGATCATGCAGTGTTTGGTTTTACAGTCTGACCCTGATAACTCAATCTACTGCGCAGTAATTACCTCCCATATTAAGATTGGGCCTCCTTGACAACAGGGAGGTTTAGTAATCTGTATTTGGGATCCAGCCACAAAATGGAGAATGTGAACATTCTAGCCGATATTCTAGCAGCTTTTAACTCAATAACGCACGTTTCACTTTTGTCACCACTTAGTCTGCATTTGGGAAAATATGTAGATGTCCATGAATGAAATTTACACTTCATTAGCTACTCAAGCTGTTAAACATTTCAGAACATCAGGGAGTCAGGTGGCTGAGCGGTTAGAGAATCGGGCTAGTAACCAGAAGGTCGCCGGTTCGATTCCCGGCCGTGCCACATGATGTTGTGTACTTGGGCAAGGCACTTCACCCTACTTGCCTCGGGGGGAATGTCCCTGTACTTACTGTAAGTCGCTCTGGATAAGAGCGTCTGCTAAATGACAAAAAAAAAAAAGAACAGAACAGATTTAAGGCCCACATATTCAACCCTACATTTCATGTAAAAAAAAATCTGTGGTACAAAAGAGACATCCACTTGGGCCAACTTCACCTTCTTTGCAATACATCCTGCAGCTGTACAGAGTATTAATATTTATGAGCAACTAGCTTGGTGCGTAGTTTGAGTTTGGATTTCATACGGAACTGAATGTATCCATAGCAGTGGAATTTTGAGCTTAAACCCCAAATTCTAAAAGCCGTGGCTCATCATGAATATTCATGTTATCTAAAAGAAAAGTATTTCAATTAGTCCCAGTTTCAAAGAGAATTGACTCGATTGGACACACTGAAACAAATCCAATACGAATCTAATTCAAGTCCATTTCTACACTACACGTATCGATATAATTCGTTGGACAGTTTAGAGAAAACTAACTGAGAAAATTGAATTGAGGCCCGTCGATGGTGCTTCTCAATGAGAGAATGTAATGAAGAAGAGAGGGGTTTCAGGGTAAGATGAAACCTCGTTCCCTACATGGTCATTAGGGGCCATGCACAGTGCATTGTGGTCTACAGAAGACATTAGTGGCAATGATTAGTGTCCTCTCCATTACCCCTACTGTCACAGCTGTCTCCAGTCCTTGATCTAAATCCAACATCTCTCCTCTTCGCTTCTCTCCTCACCTCGAGACTCCACGTATTAGAGGAGTCGGTATATCATATTCATATATTTTGGCATATCCCATTGTAACTAAGGGCCTGGATTTGAATGGGAATGTTTAAAATGCTTGGCTGTCTGGACAGATTTAGTGGAAGGTGACGCCAAATGCGCTGTCTTCTAAAAGCCTGTTGTATTTATCAATGAGGGGCTGCGCTGAAAAGCAGGGGAACTCTGCTACTTCATCAAATCCCATTTCTCCTTACTGTGGGATTCTTTTGGCTCCCTGTAATTGAACCTTTTTTTACTAAAACCTAATTTTCCACAATGAGAAAGAGAATCTTTTAATTACAGTGCAGTCTAAATCAGTGATTGATTGATTGATTGATCAATTGATTATTCGTGCTTGATTGGTTGCTGGCTGTCTAACTGATGGATGACTGGTTGATCAATGAATTGATTGGAAGAGAATATTACTTTTGCATAAGCACACCGGAAATTGACATAAACTAAAACAACCTCACTCTTTTTCTTTGTTACAGGCACTCTACAACTCAATCAAGAACGAGAAGCTTCAATGGACAATGTAAGTCCCTCCTATAATTGTATTGTACATTTTATTTGTCATTATTTTTTTCCCCTTGGATGTGTAATGTAGTGTTGATTAGGGCTGTTTAATAAGACAGAAGGATAATATTATGTTCACATATCACGTATCATTATTTCTTAGCAAACCCCTACAGTAGCTGTATTTGTAAATGAAAAGGGCTTGGTTCGTTGGTTGTAGTTGTCACCATGCCCTCAGCCCTGCTGGTGTCTGTAAAACTAAGACACTGAAACTGAATCTCTCAGTAAATCAGTAGAACATTCCATCCACGCGGGCCAACGGACACGCTCAGACGCACACACGTACAGAACAACATCTACAACACAACACAAATGTCATCAATGAAAGGTATTGATTAACTTGTTAGCACCCTCATTTATGACGTGAGTGTTGTCGGGCATGCGATGGAAACATTTGTGTGTCAAGGGTTGCTATTCTGGATCTCATCTCAGTGTGCTTTGGAGATGCCAATTAAGTCACTGGCTTTCCAAGCTTTGTTGCCATAGTGACAGCACCATGGCTACGGCTCCATAGCTACAGCTTTGCTCCTGCCTCCCTGAATTCTATCACAAATACACACCTCTGGACATTTTGCACAGATAAGACGCTCTCACACGCAGGAAACTGTCCTGTATTATATGATAATGCATAACGCAGCATTAACACAAATACACATACAAACACACACACGCACTAAACACTACATTAAATGGCTCCACTTGCATCCTGTTTAAAGGTGTGACCACAGCCTCCCACTACCTTCCCTAAAATAGCAGCACTCCCGGAACAGCTGAAAGCTGGTCAGAGGAACGGATCTAGCGAGAGATCCACAGAGAGGCAGGCAATCCAGTTCAAACATCTCCACAGGAACACACACACCAATTAAAACACGGCCATGATGCAAGAGGCCAGAGGCCGCCATCAGAATAGTCATTTTTAGACACATACACACAAACACCTTTCCATGAATACATGAATATATAAACAGTCAGACATTTTACCTCCTCACGGATTCATGTGATTATGCAAACAGAGGAATACATGTGCACTGTATGGTTATAGAAAGAAAAACACAGCGAAATATGTTATTTTACACCCCCACAGAGACGCACACGGGCACTCTCCTTGGTGCAGGTGGATGCACCCACATGTTTTACACTCACACACACACATTGTGCGCACACACACACACATTGTGCGCACACACACAAACACATTGTGCGCACACACACACATTTCCTCATTCAGCTCAGGAGCGGGGGTGGAGAGCAGCTCTGTGGGTTCCGAGAGAGACGAAGGGAGGCATCGTGTTTCCTTCTCTTCAGAGAGAAAGAGAGAGGAAGAAGGAGAGACAGAGAGAGGAGGAAGGAGAGACAGAGAGACAAGGCCCATCTGCTCCATTATTCCTTTTAATCTCCTAATCCTGCTCTCCTCCTTCCTCATTGGCTCTAATCGTCCTGTCTTCCCATTGTCTCCTGTTGCCACCTGTCACCTGTGGAGAATATGAAGAGGATTGAGCTAGCAGGGGTCATTATTGTATTGGATTCACATTACACAATACCTCACCATAACAGGGGCAATATCAATACACGTCCAATTTTACACACCTTAGTAATTATGTTTGAGAAGAAGGGGATTAGTTCCAAAATGTGCTTCATTGTGCTGTTGTTCACTTGACCAAAACTATATTGTCAGTGCTATTATAGGGCAGTGGCACAGGTGTACAGAGCTATCATGTCTGATAAGCTACTGGTGCAGCAATGCCAACACAAATCCCAGCATGCACTTTTCTAGATCAAGTCAACCTGTTCCTCCATGCCTCTGCATTACCATCCCACCCCACCCACCCACACCTCTCACCTACAGTGTCTACTCTACTCATTCGTCTCCTATGTGGTTCTCGTTCGCTTTGTCTTTCCAGGCATTTCCTTTCTCTCTCTCTCCTCTCTTCTACGTCCATCCCCCCACTCTCTCTCCTGTTACTTTGTCTTGGTGTAGAGTGGGATTGAAGCAGGCCAGCAGTTACCAGGCAACAGGCTGGAACTCCATGCACATGCTCACTAGCTCTCCTGCTCTCTCTCCTGCATGGGGTTAACTGCTGTTATGTGCTGTTGGTTACTCATAGCCTGGTCTCAAAGGGTTCGGCCGCCATCCATTTTCTATTTTCAGTGTGAACTTTTGCATGTGTGCTGGTGAGGTGGCAAGTGGAATTGTAATTTCTGCTAGGTTTATAAATGGGTGGACTACCACATAAATATTAATATCATTTTGCAGAATGCACAGATCATTCCTAATTTCTAATTATGTTGTTCTAGAATTTCTAACCCTTATGCAGTACATATATTCATACAACTGAACAGTTGGCAGAAGCAGGAGGACGATAGGTGGAGAACCAGACACAGACTGGAAGTCAGACGTGGACAGACAAGCTGACCTCTAGGTGGGCTTGGTTTTGGGGGAGGCTGGTCACGCTGCGACAGCTCCAACGTGCTAACCGTGAGCGTGGAGAGAGCTGAGGCCCTCCTCTGTTTGTTAAGCACTACCTTTACACAGAGGGCTCCTCAATGCCTTTAATGAGAGGCAGAGAGAGATGGAGGCTACTGAATCTCTCCTAACCCACACTCATTGAATTGTAGCGATACACTGAAAATTAATTGGGGTTACAATCAATAGCTTTTTACTTGGCTGTACATTTACATTTACATTTAGTCATTTTAGCAAACACTCCAGAGCGTACTATGGCTGTACTTTGCACTGACAGGACAGAAAAGTTACAAACGTAATATAGATGACCTAGTGGCTTTAGCTGGCTTTTCACGTCCAAAGCGGTTGCCACGAGCAATGGGCATGCCAAAGTGAAAAACACTTGCACGTCTGCAATTCATTTCTGAGAAGGAGCAGTCCCTAGTGGCAAGGATGCCCCCGTTTTTCACCTCAAAGCTGCAACAAGATCGATAGTGTCGCTCTCCTGCTGTGGCTCTTTGTGATCAAGGAGAGTGGACTTCTTCTCAGGAGAACAGAAGGAAATCACAAAGAGATAGAGATGGGGAGAAAGAAAGAAAGAGAGAGAGGGGGGGGGAACCCACACACTTAACCCTTTGGAGAACGACTTTCATTCACTCATGTTTCCCCTTGATAGAAGCTGCGTTGTTATTTATATATTTAGAATATATCAAACAGCAATTAAACAGCATCTCGCGGTGTAAAGATGGACTTGTGTTGAAATGCCATTTCAATTGGTTTTCTCTGGCAGTTAAGAATGGATGGAGTGAGATTCTAGTGGATGAATGTTGATGTGAAGTAAATGAGGCGTAATACATTTGTACCTGCTTTTTCTTTGGTCTCCATAGTGACGAGGAGGAGCTGCGGAAGTCTTTCTCAGAGTTGGGGGACACTCTGGTGACAGATTCCGCCGCCAGAGCCATGAAGCGAGTGGGCAGTGAAGGGAAACCCCTGGTGGACTTGGCCCAACCCCCCGGTACCCTGCTCTACAAGAACGGCTTCCTGGTCCGCAAGGTTCATGCTGACTCTGATGGCAAGCGAAGTACGTACCAAATCGCCTTTACTCGAATGACATGTCCTTTACCTCACACGAACATTTGAAAGTAACCTTTAGCATAGGGACACTGTTTTTTTGTTGTTCACACTGTTCTCCCCATCACAGCACCGCGAGGTAAGAGAGGATGGAAGACCTTCTATGCCATCCTGAAGGGTCTCATTCTCTACCTGCAGAAGGCGAGTCTGTTTGCTAATGAACCTTCTGTTAGACAAGGTCATTGAGGATAACAGAATCCTCTGTAAACTTAATAGCATTACAATATTTACATTTAGTCATTTAGCAGACGCTCTTATCCAGAGCAACTTACAGTAAGTACAGGGACATTCCCCCCGAGGCAAGTAGGGTGAAGTGCCTTGCCCAAGGACACGATGTAATTTTGCACGGCCGGGAATCGAACTGGCAACCTTCTGATTACTAGCCCGCTTCCCTAACCGCTCAGCCACCTGACTCCCGATATTTAGTGGGCACAGAATTTACAAACTAACACAATCTGGGCAGCCAAATAGCGGCGCCTAAGCTTGGAGAAGCTTTCACATCCTGTTTATGTT
Source organism: Osmerus eperlanus (assembly GCF_963692335.1). Lineage (NCBI taxonomy): Eukaryota > Metazoa > Chordata > Actinopteri > Osmeriformes > Osmeridae > Osmerus > Osmerus eperlanus. Next base: position 14,425,631 of record NC_085029.1, read on the forward strand.
GTCTGATTGGGTGGAATGAGATGATGCAGCAACCAGTCCCAGAGACAGAGCATGTCGAGCCTTCAGACCCTGGCACTGTGCAGATGGCCCATATGGACCAGTGGTCCTGGCCGCCCTGCAAGCCTCTTGGGCCTGAGTTCTGCTAAATCTGTCACTTTGGACAGGAACAAAGATCCCGCCCAGGGAAGTTCCCATGGAGACACACGACTGTGCTCTCTGGTTCAACGGCCATGTCATCCCCAAAGAAGCCCCTTTTATTTGTGTTGAGTTTGATTTGTGGTAGAAAAATGTACGCCTGTAATCTGAACTGGATTATGTACGTTATGATCAGCGGGACGTTATTTCATTTGTTATTGTTTTACGTATTTTTAGGGAGAGTACCGACCAGACAAACAGTTGTCTGATGACGACTTGAAAAACGCTGTGTCCATCCACCACTCTCTGGCTATGAGGGCATCTGACTACAGCAAGAGGCCCAACGTCTTCTACCTGCGCACTGCAGACTGGAGGGTCTATCTCTTCCAGGCACCGTAAGTCTCCTCTCTCATTTCACTCTCCTTAAGGACCGACCAATCACTTGCTTTGGCTCAATGTTCCTGCAGACATCAAACCTGGCTTGATCTTGACTTTGCAAGGTCACCTTTCCCTCTTTTCCTTTTTTTGACCAATAGCAATACCTGCCCAGTCTCTTCCTCTCTCTCTCTCTCTCTTCAGCCAATCACAAGGCTACAACACCAGCTCAGTGCATGTGATGGCAGTTGTGTGGGTGCATGTGGTGAAATGTATGTGTTTGAAGGAGGCTAGAGGCCTGTAAATCCAGGATGCAGCACGAGTGGCCACAGTTTCAGTCCCCCAGGAGGACCAGCTCTGCTCCAATTGCAGCTTGCATTTGTCCCAGATACTGTACCTTCCCCATCTCTCTTTTTCTATGTCTCAGTCTCTCGCTCTCTCTTTTTCTCTCCCTTTCTCCATCACTTACTTTCTTGCTCTCTCTCCCTCTCTTCCATCTCTCTCTTTGACTCTTTGTCTGTCTTTCTCCCTGTCTTTCTTCTTCTTTATCCAGGGACTTTGGGCAAGGCTGCCTGACTCAGTCTGATTACTCTCAGGGGTCTTTAATAGGCCTGTTAGTGGATAACAGCTTTTTTGTTGTGTTTTAATTGGCCGTTAAATTATTTCTTTGTCAAAAGCAAAGCCACATTTCTCATTGAGCTGCTCTGATGATTATCTCTTTTGAAGTCTTACTTTGCTATTTGGACGCGATAATGAGCCTTTGGGAATCCTTACATGTACGTATGTCAAGGCCCGTGCGTCCAGTGACTCTTAGATTCTACAGATGTATGCTTTGTGCCTCACAGAAACGCAGAGCAGATGCAGTCCTGGATCACTCGTATTAACACGGTGGCGGCCATGTTCTCCTCACCACCCTTCCCAGCAGCCATTGGCTCTCAGAAAAAGTTCAGTCGGCCGTTGCTACCAGGAGGCACCTCCAAGATGTCTCAGGTACCTCCACGCTACACACTGCGCCACAAACAGCAGAGATAACTGGGCATCGTGTCAATGATTGCTCCGTGTCGGTTGTTTCGAGTGACCCTGATTCTGTGCTTGTAGGAAGAGCAGGTCCAATCACACGAGGCTAGGTTCCGTGCTATTTCCACCGAGCTGTCTGAGTTGCGTTCGTACCCCCCTGACCGCAAGGTCAAAGGGCGTGAGCTGGAGGAGCACCGCCAGAGGGACGAGTATCTGGAGTTTGAGGTGAGCTGAAAGCCACTGGCCTGCTGCTATGAAAAGAAATAAATGGGAAATCAGTGAAGCGTCAAGTAATTATGTACTAGAGCGCTGCTGCTCTCTCGTTTTTCTCATCTTTCTTTTTCTCTCCTGCCTTTTTTATTATCCCTCATGTCATTTATTTCTCTACCTCTGTCTCTCCCACTCTCTCCCAATTTTCACCCCTCTATTTTCCCAACCGTCTCTCTCTCTCCCATCTGTAGAAAACACGCTACGGAACCTACGCCATGCTACTGCGGGCTAAGATCCGCTGTGGGGAAGAGGATCTGTCTGTGTTTGAGTCTCAGATCCTGGAGGACAACAGTCTTCAGCGTGCCCATTCCAGCCCCACGCTGCAGGACAGCAGCCAGGCCAGCCAGGTGACCCAGGCCAGCCACGCCAGCCACACCAGCCAGGCCAGCAGTACCAAGGATGGGGGCAACAGCAAGGCCAGCAGCAAGCGCACTGAGGGCCAGAGACACAGCTACCGTCAGGCCGTCAAGAAGTGAGGGGGCACGGGGGTGCCGGGAGCGGCGCGGCCAGCTGCAGGCTGTCTCCCTGCATAGGTTTTTATTTGAGATCCAGGGGGGGTTTGGAGCCGAGCTCGAGGGGGGAATGAGTGAGGGGTGTAACCACACCCTGTGGCGCCTAACCCGGCACCCCGGTCTCCTTGACCAATAAGGGAGGTGCAGATGCTGTGCCTGGCGTGATCACTGGCAAATGCCAGCATGGGTGTTAGGAGTGGGTGGGAGGAGAGAGGGAAGAGCAGGGGGAGAGGTCACAGTGCTTGAGAGATGAGGCGTTTGAGAGAAGCCTCGCTGGGTACAGTAGCGTACTGTGAGAAATGCCAGGTTCTCTGAAGGAGCGGGCGCCATCCAGGGACTTGCATCCAGCATCCTTTCCTTTTCTTCCTTCAGGGTACCTCTCCTACGAACCACTCCCACTTTTTCTTGACCTTTTACTCTGATTTGGGACCAAACATGTTTACACATTTGAAATCTTAAGTCTCAGATGACTGTTCATTTGATTTAAGTCACACTACCGCCAAACTGGGTAAAGCGAAACACTGTATTAGTACAGTAACATAAAGTAGATCCTAGTCTTATTGCATTGCAGTTCTCTTATTTGCCTCATCATAAAGTTGTTATCCACATTACATTAGGGAGCCTGACTGTATGGCTATTTGAAGCTCCTGAAATTTGCTCTATGAGGATGAAGATGGCAAAAAAATTGCCTGTGATGAATTTGGCCAGTCTATAGAGTAATACACATGTGGATCAGAACTGCAAGTTTTGTAACAACCCTAATGCATCTCAGCCCAGGGAAAGGCAGGGGTGAGAGAGGTCAGGCAGACTCACACTCTGCCATCTCTCTGCTTCGCTTTTCTCAAAGAGTTTCTATCCTTTCTTTACTAACTGGGTAGTTGGAAGAGGAGGAGGAGGATATTTTCTTTAGGCTTACACGATACTCACACGTGAGACAAAACACTACTGCACCGCCTTCGCAGCAAAAGGAACATCGTCTTTTTGGCTCCTCCTCAACAGTTGTTTTTCTGAGCCTCCTCTTGCTTAAGCTTTTTTGTCTTGCGATGAGCTTCTGTTCTTTCTTCTTGCCTGATTGTTGTTTTCTCAAGTGATCCGCATGCTTGCATCCAGCACAGCTAAGTTTGAAAAATGTTCTTCTATGGAAGAAAAGACAGCGGCAAGATTTTATGGTTTGTGTAGTCTTTTTTTGTCATGCTGGTGTCCCGACCCCCACATCCCCTCACCCCCATGTAATCTCTGCGTATACCTACAGGCACTCATTTATAAGATCTGTTTTAACACTCACCAGGCAGACCCTGAATGTTCTTGTTTTTCAGTATTTTTTTACAGTACTTTACAGCACTCACGCTCCTCTTGTGTAATGTTATATACTGTATGTCAAAGAGTATAATATTAAGAATATAAAGAAATATGTTCATTGTAAACATATGGGATGTGTCTTTTAGTAACCTGCTACATATTATGTGCTTATATTGTATTATACATTAAATGTAGTTTACAATATATTCAAAAGATTATCATGAACATGCATATATTAAGAATATAAAGTTGACATTCCTTGTATTTAACAGTTCTGAAGGCTTTGAGTGCTCAGTGAGAAATTAAATCTATTGTGGGAAAGACCAGTATCAAAATCACTTAATCAACTAGTAATAGTTGATCATTTTTCACACCAGTGGGTTTATTTAGTATTTAGAGATTCGTGTTATTTTGCTGTTGTACTGTAAAACACAGGATATGGGGAACAATTTGCTATAGGTATAGATATAAACAATTAAGATACATGAATATGATTTAATCATGACATGCCTTCAGAATGTCAAGTTTTTAAACTATTATGGGACGCAGCTGCAGGATAGCCGCTGTCACCCCTGGTAACCAGATCAGCTGTCACCCCTGGTAACCAGATCAGCTGTAATGCCAGCAATGTACCAGCAGAGAGAGCTAAGGACATTCAGTTGATTTAGACAGAATACTGCACCCTCGACTCCTATCCTCCCCAGTACGTCCTTTGAGTGGGCTTTTCTCTCTAACAAAGCATTCATGCTGAGCTATCAATAGTCTATAGTCAACATCCACTCAATGTGTGTGTGTGTGGGTGTGTGTGTGTGTGTGTGTGTGTGTGTGTGTGTGTGTGTGTGTGTGTGTGTGTGTGTGTGAGTGACATCATGTCCGTCAAGCTGTGGGGTACATGAATGTCATTGTATGCATGCTGTGACCAGACTGACTTGTTGTTCTGCGAAGCCTATTCAGAGAATGTGGGATGGGGAGGATATTCTCTGCACATTTATATAATATGTGAAGTAGGAGCCAAACATATCCAGCTGTGCGTGTCTGTCGCCTGTCGTTATCTCAATGTTTGTCTTTTGTACAATTTAGACCAGATAATTGTACATCGTTTCTAACTAGCATGGTGTACTTGCCTCTTGTCTTTCCTATCTCTTTTTATTTCTTTTTTTTCCCCTTCATACTTCCTCTATCCCTTCCCTCAATCGAATCTTCCTGATCCTCTGCCACCATTTTAACATGATCCTACTTTCCCCTTAACTCTTCATTCATTTTTCTCTGCCTTCAGCATCAGTCATTCTAATGTTACCACTTTCCAAATCAATCATTTGGACAGCTGCCTCCATCAGTTAAATGTTTATGTATATTGTTCCTATAAACTGATGACAAATCTTGGATTGTTATGTAACTTGATGTTACGGCTGTGATTCTGTTACTCTATTGCTTGATACTTGTATTTATTGATAGTATTTGACACTGTTGACATAATATGGCCAAACTGTACAAGGGGTGCTCTCCTGAGAGATGTTGGGACTGGAAAGTAAGACAGCGAGATCCCTTAAAGCAAAGAGAAACATTTGACATTTTCAAATTAAAGGAGTCGATGAACGTTTAAATATCTATCTCTTCATAACTGGGGTCTATGCACTGCATGTCCTATATCCTGGTCACCAACCACGTGGAAGAGAGAGGCACGGCAGGTCTATGAGTGTGCGTCATGTGATAAGGGGGCTCCGGAAAGCTCCACACACGCCTCCCTGCCACCTACACACCCCCTCTGACATCACAAAACAGCTGCAGGATCTCCATGGCACTGGTTTGCATGGAAACCGCTGGGTCCCTTGTAGTAGCTCTGTGATGCTAAAAAGAAAGCCATTAAGTGTTGTGTTCAACCCATTCCCAGCCAGCACTTCTGAATGTGACATGTATATAAGCATGATATATATGGTCTGCTTTCCTTTATATTATGTTTAGTAATTAATGAAAGGTTTAATAAGTAGATCAATATTTGTCTTTGGGTCATGACCATATTATTATTTTACTTTTTTAATGATCAATCTGAATGAAGGAAGTTGTGTCGTGGTAAAGGCTGTTTTTAATGCTGATGTGTTATGGAAACCATGCCAGCAGATCACTCAAAACTGTGACATACAGTACAGTAGGAGATACAGCGTTCTGAGACTGCTGCATATGAGACACATTTCATTTTAGCTCTATGTGTCAACAACCAGTAAAACTCACCTCTGTTTGGAGACATTGTTTGTATATTAGCTTTTCTTTTTGGGAAGCATAGAGGAAAAATAAAAGTGTTTCAAAAGGTGACTTGTCACAGTGTATTTATTGTTTCTGTAAAATAAAAAAATTAACACAAAGAAATGAGCCACCTCAAAGGAGTGTGTACGCGTTTGCACAAGACGTCACAGTCTGTTTATTAAAAACAAAATTCAGGCACTTCCAAAACCAATAGATTATTAGGCCATACCCTTGGGGATTTTTGAACGAAATGACTAATAATGTAAAGTAGTCGTGACAGGGATAAAGTGCGTTGTAAGAATTTTCAACAAGTTTTTCACAACCGTTTTACATTCAATTAACGTAAGGAACATTAAACGTGACTATAACATACTTTAACGTTTCTGCTGGCAAACATAGCCCCGTTTTCTTTTTCTTTTTTTTGTCGGGTGACGTCATATCGAGGAAAGTACACATTCCTGTCAAGGTGCATTGAGTAAGCTGAGTCTAGAATCTGTATCTTCGTGTGAACACGGCCGATGATTCTGACTTAAATGATCAAAGTAAGGTACAGAATTTAATTGATTCAAATTATTGCCTGAAAATGTTTATAGTAAACGATAACTTAATCTATATTTTGCAGCTTTAGCTGTCATAGCTAGTAGTTAGACTACACGCTAGCTTGGCTAAGCTAGCACTAGTTGTGTACTGTAATAGCTAACCACGACAGTATTTAGCTAGTGCTAGCTAGCCTAGCTAGGTCTCAATTGATCTGTTTGTTTACAACTGAGATTCGAGTCAAAAATGTCCACTGACATGGCATACACAGGTTATTGAAGCAAATTTCACTTGCTTGGCATATTAGCTTTACACATATGTGTGGAAAACGCTGGACAGTGGACATACTGTATATATTTTATCTGTTTAGCTTGCCAGAATCTGTGTGGTGTATACAATCAGTTTGGTGCCAGTTACTGGAATTATTCACATTTAGAGCACCGTCAATAATGTAACAATCCACTATCAATTACACTTTCATTTTCAGTATATAGCAACGCAATTTCTTAGAATATAATAGAATCTATTATATTAACTCCTGTATTTACAGTGCACAATGGAGAAGCCCCCTTTCAGACAGAATCAGAACTGTGGAGACTGGGAGTTTAAAGAGAGAATAGGCATGGGTGGTTTTGCCCATGTCTATCTCTACCAGCACCATGTAAGTTATGTATTTTCACTCAAAGTCTATGTAGCAAAAAAATGAAGAGTTACAATCCTTAAATTTACAACATGACCCAGAGATGTTTTGAGTGAAGCAATATGTTGCAGTTTAGTTGATCAGCAAGATGCCTTTGGTTATAGTTCAAGTTTTTTTCAGGATCATAATATGTAAATAACAAATATGTTATTTACATATTGTATGTGTGTGTTTTTCACAAACTTTGCGGTATATACTTGGTGATGATATATGTTAAGATCAAATGCAAACATTTTATACTAGCAATGCCAGATTGATTTCCAGCTGTGGCTTGATTGCTATAACGTAATCTATGGAGTAACCATTTTATAAATCTCACTCTCCCCCCCTTCTTTCTCCACATTCCAAAGGACACATCTGACAAATTGGTAGTGAAAATGTGTCGCCTGGAGTTGACGGCAAGAAATAAAGACAGATGGAGCAGAGAGATCCAGATCATGAAAAAGTATGTTTTTGTAATATTTGGTTTGGCAAACAAACATGTGTCCTGTTTACTTGGGAGTTGAGAGCAATCTTGTTTCCTTCTTTGACCTCCCACATTCAGGATGAGCCATCTCAACGTGGTGACGGCCAGAGATGTGCCCGAGGAGATGAAGCACATTGCCTTAAACGATCTCCCATTGCTGGCTATGGAGTACTGCTCCAAAGGAGACCTGCGGAAGGTCAGGAGCCTGAGCAAGGCAATCTGGGGTCTGATCGTAGACATATTCATTGGAATTTGGTATTCAATTTGTGTATTGGTTTAATTTACCAGATGCTGAGCAAGCCTGAAAATTGCTGTGGACTTAAAGAGAGTGAAGTGATCTCTCTACTCAATGATGTTGGTGGGTGCAGTTCGAACGCTTCATGAGTTGTATCTCATTTGCCTAGCTATGGTTTCTGAGATGCTTTTGTCTTGCAGGATCGGGTATCCAGTATTTACACGAAAACAAAATCATACACAGAGATCTTAAACCAGAAAATATAGTTCTTCAGGAAATCAATGGAAAGGTAACTTACGTAATACTGTTCACTGGATTGGTCATATTTTTGGGAATGAATTGATTCTTACAAATGTTCCTGTTGTCTTTATGTTTTAGTTGGTCCACAAAATCATTGACCTGGGTTATGCGAAAGACTTGGACCAAGGAAGTCTCTGCACATCCTTCGTAGGCACACTCCAGTACCTGGTAAGCAGTTAGACCCATAGATATATATAAACACTAGATGTCTTACGGCGGAGTCTAGAACGTCCGCACATGGCGGCCATCTTGCTACAGTCAACTCGCTCACCCATAACATTGTGTTGATGCTACATGTACTTTTTAAATGACCATAACTTGCTCAATTTTTGACCGTAGCAAGATGGCCGCCATGTGCGGACGTTCGACTCCGTTGTCCGGCAACGCGGACGAGACATCTAGTGTTTATATATATCTATGGTTAGACCCCCTTACACAGATGTCACCGTTCTTGCACTCATACTTTCATATAGATACTGGGGATGAATTGAAATGGCCTTGCAATATAGTAACTATAGTAACTCTGTCCATCAGAGAATGCTGTAAGAGTTGAACTCTCTCTTTCTTAGGCTCCCGAGCTGTTTGAGAACAAGGCTTACACTGTGACTGTGGACTACTGGAGTTTTGGTACGATGGTATTTGAATGCAGCTGTGGTTTCCGTCCCTTCCTTCACAACCTTCAGCCAGTCCAGTGGTAGGTGGATAAGTGCCCTAGGAATAAGAGTGAAATTGAGGTAGAACTATATCTCCTATAAAGATTAGATATGTGATCATATTTTTGTCAACAGGGCCAGCAAAGTACGGAACAAAGGTCCAAAAGATATAATGGCTGTGGAGGAGATGACCGGGGAGGTCCGATTCTCAACACATCTACCTTACCCAAACAATCTCAGCAGGTGCATATGATCTACCAATCATTGAATTCTTTGATAAGTATCACAACCTAAAGAACAGTTGCTGACGATACTGTGTGCATGTAAAATAGATGATTTAGTAGTTTTATTGGTGGGGAACTAAATGAATGTTACACCTCTGGGGAACTAAATGAATGTTACACCTCTACAGGACTCTGCTGGAACCAATGGAGGGGCTTCTGCAGTTGATGCTGAAATGGGACCCAGTCCAGCGAGGAGGCAGGATCCACCCCGGCAACACCAAACCCCAGTGCTTTGAAGTGCTGGAACAGATATTGAGCATGAAGGTTGGTCTGAATATTCATGAGCTTCATGAGCATGTTGGGTATTATCAGAGCCAGTAGTTTCTTTGTTGTGATGGCTTACAGACTACTTTGTCACGCAGGCTGACAATGTCATCCATGCACACTTTGTTTCTTCTTCCCTCCCATCTCTCCATCTTTCTCTCACAGGTTGTCCATATACTTAACATGACCACGGCCCAGGTCCACTCCTTCCAGCTGGCCACAGACGAGAGTCTCCACAGCCTACAGAAACGCATTGAGGCTGAGACCAAGATCGAGCTGGTTCACCAGGAGCTGCTGCAGGAGACAGGGGTGTCACTGGACCCCAGGAAGCCAGCCGCCCAGTGTGTTCTCGATGGAGTGGTAAGAGTCCTTTGTCTCCATTTACCATATCCTGTCATGGTAGGTTGGGTTCCAGTTCTGACGGTGCTAACGTTTACTACCTATCCAAAACGTCATCTTTCTGTTTTTTGTTGTTTGTTTTTTTTTACAGAGAGGCTGGGACAGTTACATCGTCTACCTTTTTGACAAGAGCCTCATCAAGTACTCAGGTCCTTTCAGTGCCAGACAGCTGCCAGATAAAGTGAACACTATCGGTGCGTGTTGCTTGGAACCACGGCTCTCTTGAACGTGCTTAGTTCCCTCCCTCTGTGCTCACTCGTATCACACATGGTCTCAGTGTGAAGTTCTCCTTCAAGATGTTTTCCTGTGTGCCTCTGCAGTGAGAGATGCCAAGACACAGCTGCCCCTGGTTGTGTTGAGAAAGGTGTGGGGGGAGGCGGTGAGCTACATCTGTGGGTTGAAGGAGGACTACAGCAGACTGTTCCAGGGTCAGAGGGCTGCCATGTGAGTTTATATGAAGAGCAGAAATCCTTCAAATTTAAAAAAAAGTCCCAAACTGAAGAATGCTCATTAGCTATCGGTCCATAACTTCATGCTAAAACTTTTTTTATCAGCAATCTCTTTGTTTCTTTTTGTAAAGTGAGCGTAAGTGCCTGTTATGAGTACAGAGGACCTTTGCCAAAACCAATCCATAAATAAATTCAGTAAATGCAGAAATAACGTTCTGGGGCACAAGGACTGAAAATCTTCGCTCTCATTGTGTCTCCTGCTACAGGCTGAGTCTTCTGCGCTACAACACAAACCTGACCAAGTGCAAGAACGGCATGTTTGCCTTCTCCCAGCAGCTGAAGGCCAAGCTGGACTTCTTCAAGAGCAGCATCCAGTATGATCTGGAGAAGTACAGTGACCAGATGCACTATGGCATATGTGAGTAAAGCTGACTGCCATTAAAGGAATTTCATGTGAGTGCAAGAAGATGTTTCTCAATTTGGATATTATGTTTTCGTTCCCCAGCCTCTGAGAAAATGTTAAAGGCCTGGCAGGAAAATGAGGAGAAGGCAGCTGCATTTACACAGGTACTGCCCTCACTACTAGTAGGAACCTGGTTACGTTTCTAATTGATTCAATACATTTTAGATTTAAAACTGAGCAGATTTTGACAAAAAAAAACATGTCTCCCAGCTTAGAGCATGATTGTGAAGCCTGAATGTGTCTTGCTTGTCCTCTAGGTGGCAGAGGTGAGCCACTTGGATGAGGAGATCATGTCCCTCCACTCAGAGATCGTTGAACTGCAGAGGAGTCCTTATGCCCGTCGCCAAGGAGACGTGATGGAGCAGCAGTGAGTGTTTGGGCCAAGTCAGGGATGACTGATGACTTTCTGCTTAGAGACTTGAAGGCTAATCTTGTGTGACGGCCAAAAACCCAAGTGGGAGTGGACGGGCCCTTATTGAAAACCGTCTCTTGAATTAGTTGTGAAATGATAAACATCTGATGGTTGTTTCCTGTCGTTGCAGAGAGGAAAAGGCCATTGAGCTCTACAAACAGCTGAAAATGAAATGCAGAAGTAAGAGGCGTTTTAGAAGATGTTATTTTGGAAACAGAGCGAGCTTTGTAGATAACAAACATATCCAAGTACATGATGGTCTGTTCTGTTTTTCCCCCCACAGTGCCTGAGCCAGATGTCAGCAGTGACAGCTCTGAGATGGTGAAAGCCATCGTGAAGACCGTTCAGAACCAGGACAAAGTTCTGAGGGACCTATACACACATCTCAGGTACGAGCTATTCTTCTTGGTGACCTGTGCGATTCAGATCTGACTGTCTGCCGCAGGTTCTTGTCCCCCTTTTCTGAGGCTGTGTCTGGGCTGTTTCTCCCACAGCAAGATACTACTCAGCAAACAAAAAATCATTGACCTGTTCCCGAGGATTGAGAAGTCCCTTGAGAACATCAAGGAGGCTGACAATACGGTGATGCAGATGCAGATCAAGAGACAGAGAGAGTTCTGGCACTTACTGAAGATAGCCTGTGTAAGTAGCCAACTGCTGAAAGAAGAGCATTTCTAGACCACGAATCGTCACTTGCATCATTGCCTAATAAACAAATATTCAAACAGGCACAGAATTCCACGCGGAACTCAATGGCGGCCAGCCCAGAGACATCTAACCCCCTCCAGGTATCCCAGTGGTCCCAGTCCGCCCAGCCAGTTAGTGCCCCCCATCCTCTCACCTCCTTACCTGGACCCAACGACAGGTAGAGTCAATAGAGAAATTAGGACGTGGGTGGAAAATCTGAATCAGAATTCGGTTTATTTGCCATGTATGTTATACAAACACAGAATTGACTGTGGCAGGGACACTGCAAAACACTAAACATATACGAATCTTAAATTAAGTAAAAGTACAAAAGTTTTACTATTTCTAAGAACTAAACAATCTAAGAATAAAACAATTTAAATATAAAATAAAATATATATAAAAATAAGAATGAGCAGCATGAGTGGTCAACATAGTGCAATCAGATACTGGTGCTTCTCTTAGTGGGAGGTTTGACATCCGGTGATGTGTTCCCTCTGGCAGAGACGCTGCCCCACGGCTGCTCCAGGAGAACCAGAAGTTACTGGGTCAGCTGACCAGCCTGATGCAAGAAGCAGCTGATGAGCAGTCTAGAAGCATGGTGGTGAGTCGGGCTTTTCAGCAACCGAGAGAGCAATATCTCTGATTTTTTTTTTGCTTAAATGCTGTCAGGTTTTTATTTTATTTCTTATAATCATACTTTTAAGCACTGGACTATTAAGATCAGTGATAAGTTGCTGCCCTGGTTTTTCTTTAATTGACTATTCAGAGGAGTGAATGGAGGCATCTGTCCTTCTATTGAATGAATTGACACTCCAGGCTAATTCTAAGTGAGTTAGGTTTAAGTTCATCCACTGGAAAACATGACTGGTGTCTGTTGTCTTGTTGGAAGGCTCAGGCTGTAAAATCTGAACCCACAAAACATCTTTTGTTTGTTACTGTCTTGAATATCCATTTGACCTTTGTTATATACTTTTGGCTTTCTCTGTTGTAGGCCCAAGATTGGAGCTGGACAAAATATGAGTCTTTGTCTGTGAAAGCAAAGAAACAAAACGTGTAAGCATCCTCAGACAAGGCTCCATCCGGCTCGTTCCTGCCTGCTCTCTAAGTAACACTAAGGACCGAATGTCGTCCACAAATGGAGTCATGGTTGTTCCTTGGTGATTCACTTTTACGGTTGAACAAAGGCAGATGAATTCACACATGGTCTGTGGTGTTCTTCCCCTCCATTTTCTAACATGGTGGAACATTGGATTATACAGTATAGCCTTGTTTTTATATGACAAAACATGATCTGCACATTGTCAATGTGTCATGTACCTTATGTTCGGGCAAGCGTGTACATTTCACATTTTCCTTTGTCACCCAGAAAATGTCATAATGTCATCTTATCTCGTACCACTATTATTGCAAAACCAAGCACATTGTAACATCCAGTTCCAACCAAGTGTTTGAGGCCAGGATTTAATTTTTGTCTTTGTTGAGAACGTTTGTTATGCATGCACATTGCCATCCTGTTTTATCATACCGCATGGCTTGTGACATATAACATCGACAACACAGGAAATGATGTAGGAGATCAGGAAGTTACAATCAAGCAACAGCACTTTGATACTCCCATGTATCCTGTATAACAAGAAACCCTGCTAGAATCACATCCATGAGGTTATACGTTTTATAGCCCGGTTGCAATCATTGAACAAGATGTCAAATGTGTTCATTCAAGTTCATATATTTTAGTATACACATCTTAAAAGATTTTGACCATATATAAAACTAATTCAACATTTTAAGTGTTACAGGGAGAAACATCGTACTTGTGGCAAAAGAGGCTTTCCATCAATTGTCAATACAGTAGATTGTCAATCTTTTTTTTAACTGAACAAGTAATATACTTCTTTCTTTTTTTGCTATCGTGTTTGGGCACATTGTTTCCTCATTATTTCCTGAATACACATAGTATGGAAATGTTTGCTAGGACATGGTAATGGAATGTACTGGAGTTACGACCCAGAAATGCGACAAAGATGAATGGTTGCTTTGCTCCAGAGAGATGTATTCAGACTGTATGCTGTATTTATGATGTTCAAGTGCAATGGAAATTTTTTTTAATTTTATTTAAGTAACATAAAAATGTAAATTTCATCACTTTAATGTGTGCTTACGTCTGATGGTTTAATGCTGTCTTTGAATAGTTCATTTTAAGTCATTGTAATGTAGAAATATCTGTATTAAAATAAAATCTTTGGCATGGATTTTCATTTCTCAATGCTTTTCTTCTATGTCTGTATTGTTATAGTAGCTACAGTATGCTTTGATCATTAACAGTATATGCTTTGCTACGTTAATGACATGATAGTCACTGCACATTGTGCTCTCTTGAAACCAATTATTACATATCATCTGTTTTTCACTTAATTATATTTTTGTTCAACGAATTGCAGGCCTATTATTTAGGGCCTATTTGGGGCTTACAATAGTATTGTACTGATGTTTTGACTTTTGTAGACAAATGTAAAAAATGTAAATAAACATGATGCAGTGTATGTAAAGTGATATAGTAACACAGGGCATGACCAGCTGATCAACATTGTGAACAGAAAGAGGCTGATATGTAAATGAGGTTAGAAAGCACTATCGAGTGATTCAAAGTGATTTACCAATGCTAATTTGATTGCTGGCATTCCACTTATCCGGTCACTATGACCCATATGTCTTAGTTTCTGTGACTAAATCTACGATAGCAGGTGCTACGACTGCAAAAATCATGAAAGTATTTAGGCTGGGAATAATTCTCAAAAACAGGCACCGGATAGAAAGTTGTCTACTAGGATCTTACATTTACATTTATTCATTTAGCAGACGCTTTTATTCAAAGCGACTTCCAAGAGAGAGCTTTACAAAAGTGCATAGGTCACTGATCATAACGAGATACCCCAAACATTGCGGGTAGCCAAAACATGAAGCATACATTGTGAAAAACCAAATAAGTGCCAAAGGGAATAACCATAAGAGCATGCAGTTAAACAAGTTACAATTAAACAACATGAACCTCAAAAAGTGCAAGAGTGTACCTGTAGAAAAGCAAGCAACATTAAAATATTTCACAGCGAGTACAAGAATTTTAGATCAGTTACAACTAACCAACAAGAGCAACAAGTCTCTCAATAAGGGTCATTGTGATCCTGGAGGAAACTAATCTTCATTGTTTCCAAATGAACGATCCTGCTGTGAATTAGCCATGACTCAGTTATCCTGTTCAACTACCTCTTGCTGTTAAAACCAGGTGTGGTTTAAGTATTGTGAATCAGAGTGAATCATCACAGCTCACTGAGCAGTCTTGCCACCTTGTTGTAAACCACCTCAGTTCTGTATCTTAGCTTTCCTGCCTGGCTGACCCAGATGACTGATTACTGAGAGTCTCCACTATGCACACCACTGACTCATGTTGTACTTTCCAACTACTTTCCTTATTGTCATGCACATGACTACCAAGGAAGGGCCATAAGCCTGGGACGGGGGACCCCTGATCTGTCTACATCTTTACTCTGATCAGTACATTTGAAATGCAGTGCCATCAATGCCTCCAATTTATTTGCGTTAGTAGATTAGTAGAAAAATTACAATTGTCAACAACAAAATCGCCTCAAAAAATGACTTAGCAAAACATGATCTTCAATCTACCCCATGACCACAGTTACTGTTCCGGTATCTTAACAACATCAGCCTCAAGGCATCTTGGCAGCTACAGTTTAAGCAATTTAGATGATTTGGAACTAATGTAAGACATGGGCTCAGGGTAATCTAAACAAGGATGCATTCAATGATGAAAAGATACAAAAATAAGAACATGTAGATAGAGCAGTGCAGTTCTACATTTGAGCTAAGTACCCCTTAGTTGAATTGTAAACAGGTTTCAAGAATGAACTTGCAATAAATACATTCTCTTAAATAAGGCACTTGGCTTTGGTTAAAGAAAAACATAAAAAATTTAATAACGTAACTAATATTTTTCCTTAACCTGTAACATTTTCCATGTTAATAGTACCCTGCTGTGATACAAATTCTTTTTTAACAGTACATGACACATTTACCAGCCTTTCTGAAAAAACCCTTTCTACTGTATTTAGGATGCATATTGTGAGACATCCTCGTCCAGGGTCATCAAGGACATTTTCAAGACATTACTTATTGCAAAAGTCATCCAGGATCTACTAGTGTAATATTAATCATCCTTTGTTCCATGAATCACCATGTTATCCCTGTGTCCTCCTCCTCAAGCCTGCTGAGACACAGAACCATTTTTAATCTTCTGTAAAAGTTACCATGTAACCATGCAGTATGTTTAGAGAAAGACACAGTTGTCACTTAACAGGAGGATGAAAATATGTTAGTACCTTCAAAAGTGTCTACTGAATATCAACAACATGCTGGAGGACTAGCTTTTACCGGAGGCAGTGGAGGACCACAAGGCTTCACTTGAGGCAGTGGAGGAACACGAGGCTTCACTGGAGGCAGTGGAGGAACACAAGGCTTCACTGGAGGCAGTGGAGGAACACAAGGCTTCACTGGAGGCACTGGAGGAGGACTTGGTTTCCTTGCAATATACTGTATAAAATATACATCACATTTATTATATATATGGGTTTATACAGTGTTATACCTGCAGGTTTGTATGGTTAAGTTCAAGTTGAAATACCTTGTTGTACTCTGTTTAGAACAGGCGAGTAGACTACTTTATTTGTGTAATGGCTAAGTGACTCACAAGCATGCTATTCAGAGGCAACAAAGGTTTAGATGTAGATAGACATTGAGTTTGTAAAAACTCAATGTCTATCTACTATCTATCTGTCTATCTACTCAAAGTTGTTGGATAAAGTTAGATTGTTCGATTGCTCAACATTTCATTAAGTTCATGCGACTAGCATAGTAATGAATCAAGGACAAAGCTTACTGTGTCTGTATGAGTTGGAGAATGCTCTACTTTCTTTGGTGGCTGTAAAATAAACATTTTATGAACTTGGTGTTGACTTTTCCAATTCTTTGTTTGAAACACTGCACTTACGTATCTATGACAGGTCTGAACAGAATTCAAACTATAATTGATAAATGTACCCTCCCACATGCAACACAGAGTGTGTATTACAATATTTATAGGTACAGGTTGTTCTTCAAATTCGGCCTGCAGTGAACTATGATGAAAGCGTACCTGTGGAGGAGGGTGGGTGGGTGGCACCATGACAATCTGAGGTTTACGGGCTTGTGTGGCAGATGACTCCAGAAAGGTAGGCAGACTGATTTGAGGTTTATTGAGAGGTCTGCCATTGACAGTCCCCTCCTTAGTTGTAGGGTTTAGCAGCCCTGGGGATGTGTGCATCTTTCTGCAAAGAGATCTGAAGTTAAGTTCAACATCATGATTTTAAGGAAAAAACACTGCTGCATAAAATAATGCAAAGAACCACGTTTGTAAGTATACACTGCACAACACATTTAAAGAACAACATCCTTGGATTGGATGCTGAGACAAACCTTTGGAAGATGATGCCTCTCTTATACTTTTTGCCAAACATCCATCCTCCAACAACCAGAGTTATCAGCAACAGGATAGCTGCTGTTAAGATCCCTGCTATCACTACACCCTGGAATACACCCTGGCCTGCAGAAGATCAGAGCAGACAGGGACTGTATATGGAGGGTAAACATATTTTCAAGTATGTAGTTTACAGTGTTGCATGTCCTAACAGAACCAAGACATTTGTTAAGACTTACCTTGAGGGAGGTCAGAGTATCTGACTTCACAGAAGGGAGGAGCCCAGCCAGGGTGGCAGTGGCATTCTTTCTTATGGTCACAGACCTGGTTGAGGATGGTGTCATTATTTGGTGCAACAATATACATGTAAAATCTGTGTAAAATTGTAACTGTTGCACATCTGTCAACCCGTTTACAGTTCTTACCCCATTGTTGTTGCACTTTTTTGAACATTGCTCATTCGTGCCATATACTGAGACATCGAGGCATTTATTTTCATAGCAAACCTGAGGAACCACAAGGAATTCCAACTTCAGACACAAACTAGGCTATGTTTAATATATATTGTGTCCAGTAACAGTTAGCCCCTAACAGTCATACCTTGTAAGGTCCACATTTGGTTCCTGTTGGCACCATATCAAGGTTTCTGGTTTTGTCTTCGTCAAATGCCACTAAGCACTGACCCTTTAAAGGGAATGTAAAGACTATTTTTCTCCCTGTGATGGAAGCTTCATTAGAGGCACAAAACAAAGATCCACATTTCTGATTCCTAGAGGGGAAAAAAACATAATATCAATTTGACCTACTTTTTTCATTACTTAAACGAAATGATGCCACCTAATTTCAAATAGTGGTCTGTGGTTAAACTATATGAGAAGAATATAACATGGCCTTAAGAGGAAGTAAAGAGACTTCCTGGGTTAGACTTACTGTCTAGCACAGCCCTTGTAGGAACCTTGTACGCTCTTTCCACAGTTGGCACCTTCCTTGCCTTCGCTGTTTAGGCCAAAGCAGAAATCCTCTGCAACCGTAGCCGCTAGAGATAAAAAAAAAGTTGATAAGTTGAGTTTCACTTGCATGATGTACTCAACCAGCAGGCTGCAACATGCACAGTGTATTGAAACAAGAATAGGCTGCACCCGTCTATGATTCCAGAGGAGTGGAAATGTACCTGGTCCAAACAGCCTCCGACAGTGTAGCTGATACGTCGGACAGTGGCCGTCATAGCAGTAGCCCTGGCCGTAGTCACAGGGTGTCCCATTCATCTGAAAGTCATCCCCGGGACAATGCTCTGATATTCCTGTGCAGTACTCTGCGAGATCACACTCGCTGGCAGATGGCCTGCACACACTGGCTGCCTGTTTGAGCTGTGTGTTTCATGGAGACATGGCGAGACAAGGACTTCAGTAAATATTATAAAGAAGGCCTTGGTCATATAGAGCAGATGAAGTATATGTTGGGTAATATATGGCCTCTGAGTTTTAAGGAAGGATGTGAAAAGTATGTGTAAATTCACAGATATCGGTTTGTGTCATCATTTCCTGTAATTACAGTCCCATTTGGTCACGGTGGCTTAATCCTCTCATATGGTCTTTATGCCCTCTTTCTCCTCCTGCTATTTTCATGGTACAAGTGACTAGCCTCTTGTGTGTACCTGGCAGTCCTCGCAGCATGTTCCATGGGCACAGAGGCTTCCCCTTGTGAGGCGACAGGTTGCAGCATCACAGCAAGGGTTCTTACATTCCTACAGAAGGTGGTTCAGTTCAGACAGTTCAAAAGGCATTTCATTCAAAAGGAAAATAGGCTTGTTGTTCGTATAATATGTACTTTTACCCTTTCCAAAATAAAGCTAAATTCTCATATATCCCAGGCAACAAAATGCAGTCTCTAAATGAGGTTGTGAGAATATGTAGGAGAGTCAGACACGACGGTCAGAATTTGGATTGTTCTGTAATACTAACCTCCACAGTTCCACAGTCACACTCCTCTCCATGATCCAGATAGGCATTGCCACATGAAACACCCATGAATAGTCTGTCAGAAGTGGGTCTTTCCAACAAGCAACGTGGCAGGGCTCTTTCCAGGAAGTCTCTAAGCTTCTCCTGACTACAACTACTAAAGGTCTCTGGGTAGCTGGACCTAATAGGAAAGATCATGGAGATCGGGTACCTCTGACATAAAATGTATTTCTTTTTTGGGTTTGAGTTAAAGTAAAAATGTTTAAGATACGTTTTTGAGATGTGTTTCTTACCTTATCTTTTCTGCCATTACACAGTAAGTGGATATTCCACAACTGCAAACATTGGAATCATGAGACATGCCAAGATTGTGTCCTATCTCATGAGCCATGGTGGAGGCCAGACCAATATAATTCGTTTGATGGTCCTATAGGGATAAATCCAGATTTTGAATTTCAATGTTCAACAAATATCACAAAATGCTATCTTTTACTATGGGTTTGGACTTCATAATTACCTGATTGATACCAGCCGAGCTTTCAGTGCACATAGTGAATACGTTTGCCAACCCAACAGTATCACCTTGAAAATCTATGCCACTGTTGAAAAAGAAAAGAATTTGGCCGGTTATTGTAATTCAGTCCTTCCTGTCCAAAAACGTGTGAAAAAAAACCCATCTACGATGTATATTATCAGTGACAATGACAAAAACACACACAAACGAGGGACTCACGTCACTAACTGTGCGTTGTCATGCTTTACCCTCTTCAGAAGATCCTTCTTTCGCCACAAAATGAATCTATCAAGGGTCTTGTCTGAGTCTCTGTCGATATCTATAAGGTCCTTGTTAGTCCAAATCTCCATGCCCACCAGCATGACCCGAATGTTCAGTGACCGATATAACTAGAACCCCAGAAAGACAGTTACTTCTGGATGGAGATACATTATTATCTAACAGCACATCTGACATAGTTGTGCGCATAATCAAAATAAGGATTGAAAGAGGACCTTGTCAACATGATTAACTATTTCCATCATTCGCGCTGTTGTTTGATCTCCATATAGTTTGTACTGAAAAACAGTAATAACAGGCCAACATAATGAAAATGAAACCTCAACAAAATGTATATTGGTGAGTGACAAAAACTTGTGAACATTCATAATTTTACCTCTGCGTTGTCAACCACTAAGTACAACTCGATAATTCTCGGAGATTCTCTTGATAATTGGCTGAGGATAGATTGTGTTTTCTAAAACAAATGAAACAGAGAAAACCATCATATACAATATACTGCAAGGCATCAGTCTTAAATTATTTGGTCTGACAATTTATTGATCTGCATACCCATAGTCTGGATTTAAAGAGGCCAGCGACTACGGGAGTCTGGTCATGGTCATAGTGGGTATAGTTTGGGTTGAGGTTAGGGTCATTGTGGTCATGGTCATAGAATGTGGTGCTGTTAATGAGGCCACAGCTGCTGCTGTTGGTTTGTAGGTGCTCTTGCTTATAAAGGGCATGATCGCCATCGGCACTGTGTTCCAGTGGTTCAATCAGGTAGACCTGCTGCCTCAGTCTCACAGAGCCACTGGAGCAAGAACAAAATACTGGATATTAACTCATCATGAACACACACACCTTCTTCTTCCTTCATTGAAATGGTCAAAACTTGTACCATTCTATGATTATAGACAGCTGACTGACTATAATCAGGTAGTTTCACAGGCATGGATTAAGCCTAGTCCTAGATTAAAAACTCTTTCAACGAAGATCTTCATATAATTTTTCTCTCACTTTAGGACGAAGCTTAATCCCTGTCTGGGAAACAGGGTAAATGTTTATTGCATGAATGCAACACATCAACACGTTTTACAAAGCAGAAGGGCCTAGATGAAGACAATTGAAAGCAGTTCTTTACATACCTAATGCCTGCACAGATTCCAACATTTACAGATGAATCCTCAACACCTTGTATGTGACCATGATAATAGCAGTGGTCCTAATATATATATATAAAAAAAAAACAATGGTTACGTTTTGTCATAGAAGTTATCTTTTTACATTTAGTCATTTAGCAGACGCTCTTATCCAGAGCGACTTACAGTAAGTACAGGGACATTCCCCCGAGGCAAGTAGGATGAAGTGCCTTGCCCAAGGACACAACGTCAGTTGGCATGACCGGGAATCGAACTGGCAACCTTCGGATTACTAGCCCGATTCCCTCACCGCTTTTTATGGACAACATTGAGTAAATTACGTTTTACCTCGGAATTTGGTGATGTTGTCATCCTGCTTCCGTCTTCTGAATAATATGTTTCAACATAATCCTTACCAATAAGATTCCTGTGTGAAATACTCCAGTAAACATTACTTTCGTAGTTAGCCTACTGTATTAGCATTGGGTTGAAACATGTAAGATGAGGATTTACCTATTTCTTTCCAGATGGATAGTGTGGTTACTTCCATCAATGGTTAATGCATATCGTATTTCATCAGGATACACCTAAAAAAGGCGATGTTTACTTTAATGGTCTCTCGGATGTAAATGAATTTTTTTAATAAATGTTTTATAATAAAAAAATATGTGCACCTGTTTTGTGAAAATGTTTCTTCTGACGCGAACACTTAGTCTATACGGCCTCACTATATCATAGTTCTGATTCCGTGTGCTACTAACTAGTGGACCTAAAAAATAAATATGCAGACGTGCTCAACAGTGCTGATCAAACTATACATTATCGGCATTTCACTCTTACCAATTACTATTTTGTATTTCATTATTACTAAACGGTTCATACCACAGCTTTATAAAAGTTTTGTTAACAGCCTCCATTAACACATCCAAGCACTAATCAATTACTTACCCCGTAAAAGGCATAACAAGAGTGTGTAAAAAATTAATAACATGTTCAACCGCAGTATCTGAAAAGATGTTGAACGGCACCGTTGCAAACTGCTTAATAACATTTCAGGGTAAATAAGAAGGCTGCATCGAAGTCCCGCCTCTATCATTAGCATGAGCAGCTGTAACCTCCCGCCAGTAAATGACTCACAGTCTAGGACCACCAACCATGACCTCACATTACCGGAAAGCCAGCCCAGATAGCCAATTGACTGATGTAGACCCAAATAAATTGTTAAGCATTGATCAACACATTAGCTATGCCTCTTTGAAAAGGTATAATGGATCATAAAACAAAGAGTAACACTTTTTATTTGACATACATACAAGTACATGAACATGGTTGTTGTCTTTTACTTTATACAATACCTCCAAGGGGAATACACAACATCCCTCATAAACAACAACATGGAAAAACAGCTTAAATCAAGCATTTAACAGCCTTAATGCAGATTTTTGGCAGAAATATAAGGGTGGGAAATAAATACTAATTTTCACTGGATGACCATTGTAAAGACTGAGTTAAATATTCCCTATGACACTGCTTTCTGACTCCTCTCTATGGCCATCCTCTCCAGGCGGTCAGTGTAGAATCCGTTAAAATCCAGCCTGTGGAATTACAAAAAGAAAAAGTAAATTAAAAGTAAAGTAAAGTATCATATACTGTAATAACTGAGCAACATCACATCCAGTTATACACAGCTGCAGAGTACAAAATATGAAAACTTTAACTTTAAAGTTAACAAAGTACAGTATTGTGACCCTGGTGATTCACTTGAATAGGTGTGGCGGACGCTTAGACCTTGGACCCACCTGTAGATGATGTTGATCATGCTGTGCTCACAGTCGTTGGTGCTGTAGATGCTGAGCTTGTCCAGCAGGTCGAGCAGCAGAGTGCTGAAGTTGCTGTCGAACTTGCTGATGGTGTTCTCAAAGCCAGCGTCAGACTGCAGCGCCTGAACGTGCTCCGCTACAAACTGGAGACGGGGGGGGCCCATAACAAAAACGTTAAGACATCACGAGTGAATTACAATTTGTGTTTTCTCGAGTCTGCTAACATATAACACATAACATCCCTGTTGTGAAACTCCATTCCGTTTAAGTGAAACAAGCTCAATACAGCCATCAAAACATATTTTGACATGTCCCACCCACATTTTGAAAAGGGCCAATCTGCTGCCCCCCCCCCCCCCCCCCCCCGGCTGCATTAACGGCTGCATCCTCTGATATTTAAAAAAGCTGTCCCACCCACATTTGAAAACAAACCACTTGGCCTAAGGCCCAAGTGTGATGATAACTATCTGGTGTGTTAAGGCACCTTGGAGGTGAGCTTCCTCTTCTCTGTGTCCTGAGCACGCTCGCTCTGGGAAGGTGGGCCTTTTATCGCTCCATGCTCCAGAGACAGACGGTCCAGCCTCATGCTGTTAGTGAAAGCCTACCATAACAAAGACAAACATATGTAGTATATGCATTAGCACGTTTCCAAATATATATATATATATAATTCATAAATACAAAGCACTTTAAGGACAATGTCATATTTTATAATTGTGTGTTTTAATACAAACAACTGGCAATACAAACGATTTGGGCTCAAAAATCAGCCAAGATGTTCAAACATTTTGCTGTTTGAATTTGTCTACTGACCTGCATTTGGTTTGTGAACATGACACACACTGACATGAGCTTGGAGAAGATCTTGAGGAGCTCAGGGTTAGTCAACATGCAGTCCTTCAGGCAGTTGTCCAGGAAGCTGGTGTGGTGACACAGCACATCGTCAATGTTGGAGGCCTAGATGGGAGAGGTCACATGACTGAGCAACCACATGGCGACAATACCTCATTTACTGGTAACAACAAAGTCTTCTAGTCGCATTGAAAAAACAGACATTTAAGCTTAGGTCAAAGAACTGTAAAAATGCATGGCTGATATTGCAATAAATGTGTTCTTCACGGTACAATAGGATATTAAAAGGCAGTTCTCCGTAGGTAGCAATGACTCAAACATTTGTTCCCATCACTCACAGACTTCAGGTTGTTCTCCATGATGTGCCATGTGGGCTCTATAACTTCAAACATCATGTAATACTGGATGTTCTGGACAAAGTTCAGCATGCGCTGTCTGAGGGCAAATGCTACAGCAAACCTAAAGAAGCAAGACATTGGAATCATTAGTATTAGCATAATTAGATCAAATTATCACAGCATTTTAAATCAAGGAGTTTGGTAAACTCACCACTTGGCTGAGTGCAAGGAATATTGCTTGGCATCTTTATTGCTGATCCAAACGTTGCACAACAACCTCTCAACATGCTTACAGTAAAATATGTGTCTGAATAGCATCTGGTATCTGGTCAGTGCTTTCCTGTAGAATAAATTAATATTCCCATGAAAGGTTTTCTTAATATCCTCTATCTTTGTTTCATCACACAAATTATATCAATACATTTCAATGATGGCACTAGTGTTGGGAGTAAAACATAATTTGATTGAACATAAACAATACTAAATTTGTTCACAATCAACAACCTGCCACAACTATTTATAATAGTTTTGTGATGACTATCCCCATCAGATAATACCTGTTGATGATGAGGGACAGTGGCCACTTGACTATGTAGTCGAAGGAGAAAGCTTCCAGGCCACTGAGCGCCACGTCGGTGGGGTCAGCGTTGATGACGGCCTTCTCCTGCTTGGTCTCTATGGCCAGCACACGCAGCAGCTGGGTGATGACATCATGAGGCATCAGGTCAATCTGGAGGAGACAGAAAAAGAGTGGCGTGGTGAGTTTATCACAGTGATTCGGCACCAGCAAACTATCATAGATTCGCTTTACAGTGTTCCTATAACAGAGTTCTTCTCCTTTATAACCAGCAGGTGGCGCTGACAGCATGGCTAGCAAAGGCAGCGTGTGAAGAAGAGGACGAGACTGTCTCCAGTCTCCACTAACCTTCAGGTCATCTTTGAACGGGTCTGTGTTTGCGGTACTCATTCTGAGAGCCAACTCCAGCAGCGCCTCCAGGCGAGGAGGAACGATGTCATCCACCGGCTTCTTCAGCTCCTCCTCCGTCAGGTCCATGAAGTGGACAAAGAAATCTCCCTTGTCCATCAAGAAGTAGTGCTTGATTGAACTATAAAAAAAACAACACACTGATGAATATGAACAATAACGTCTTTGGTAACTTATCAAATACAGCACGTTTGTCTTATATGTCTTATATATATCCATGTTCACCTGAGTCGCAAGACCAGCTCCTTCTCTTCCATCAGGAAGTCCAGGAGGACTTTGCTGGCGTAGTTATATGACTTCTCGATCTGCTCGACGTAGGCTCTCTCCTTCAGAGTGTACAAGACTTCCTTAGCATCAGGACAGGTCACATCACGACCACACTCTCTCACCACGTTGAGGTATTTCCCTATTGAGCGAGAGGAAGAGAATGAAACAAAATCGTTAATAACAGTTTCTAAGACCTCACGGAATTCCAATAAGAATGAACATAAATCGAAAAGGAATTAAGTTATATCTTGTATCACCTGTGCTTAATATTTTGTCTGCCAGTTTCTGGAGGAAGGATGGAATTCTGTGCTGCACAACGGTGTATCGTTGATCCCAATATTTGTCGTTGTAATCCTCCTGAATCTTCTCCTTCTGCAACTCATGCTCTTCTACCATGAATTCACTACGAAGACAAAAAAGGTATGCTGTTGTCATTCTGTTGTGATTCTCGTTAAAGATCCCATAGCGAAAGATAACAATGTAAACAAAACGAAAGATTGTGGTATAGTACACGAGTTGGTCAAAAGTTGAACGTACCTGTATGGGTCCTTAATGATCCCCCTGTAGATCCACTTTTCCAGTATTTCAAAGTAAGGGACGCTCGCTGCTTTGGTGAGGTAGAGGCATAGTTCCTGGGCCTGGCTGTCTCCCGTGTAGTTAAAGGTGCGGTCGTGAAGAAGACTAAGTGTTGACCCACCCATGCAGTCTCCTTTGTCCACTGAGGAGGCTTCAAGAAACAAGACAAACTATTAAGTTATTGCTATTATTACAATCTTGGATCATATTTATATCAACATCACCCAAACCAACCAACCCTAATTTTTTCTCCCCTAGATATCGAGCATTACACTTTAGCCGTGAAAGTTCAAACTGCAAGGCCCTAGGCCGTGACAACCAATCACCCCTGTATTAGACACCCTGTATTGTATGAATCTACTTCTATGGCTCACCGATCGAGGCTAGGATCTCCATGGTTCTCATGGTGGGCTGGATGTAGAACCACAGCTTCTGCAGGGAGAGCATGCCCTGCCTGTGAAGGTGCTCCAGCTGCGTCACCAGGATCAGGTACTCCTTCATCAGGGTCCTCATGGCAGCTGTCAGGGCGTGGTTCACCTGGCCGTACTCGAAAGATGACTTCTCCTCCGTGAAACTGCCAGAGGAAAACCAGAAACATGACAAACTGTCCATATGACATCAAACAGGATCACAACACTGATGGAGTCCATCATCAAGTGGTTTCCTCTGTTGAGGTTTACACACCGTGTTAAAGTGGAGTAGTACGACGCGACTGGTAATATCCTATTGACCAGCTCTTTGATTGACATGTCCAGGGTGGGGTCGACAATGAAGGAGCGATTCTGCCTCCCCAGCACAGGCTGTGCTGTGATGTCACGCCCATCAACACCAATCAAAACAAAGAGCAGATCCTCCACCAGTGCCTGCTCCTGAGCAGCAAGGGGCAAGGTACCTAATGACAGGTGACAACACAAGCGAAACCTAATTGTATTTGTTTGGCGCTTTAAGCCACTTCACAATTCTCATGCAATGTGTAACAGCACAACAGCAAGAATAGTCCTATGAAACGAAGGAACATCGGCAAACCTATGGCTAAAACTGGGTCTCCCATTGGTGTTGAGCTGGTGATGAAGTCCCCAATCAGAGCAGGCCGGTCGTATACCCAGTTAGGAAACACAGGATTTGGTTGGGTGGGATTCTTCTTGTGGTGCTTGTCCCTCAGATTTTTCCGTGTGACTTCAGCAGACTGAAAGAACAATGTTCAAGTCACAAAACTTTTGGATTTATTCGGCACTCTGAAGTTTCAAAATCGATTTTGCAAACATTACTGGCCCA